>NC_089220.1:121323463-121962463 GCF_963924675.1 Phocoena phocoena | reverse complement strand
TTATTTTTTATTTTAATAATTTTATTATATTTTATCTTAATTTATTTTATTTTACTTTATCTTCTTTCTTTCTTTTTTCCTTCTTTCCCGCTGTCCTTCCTTGCAGCTCACTCCCTCCCTCTCTCATTTGTTTCTTTCTTTCTTTCCTTCTTTGTTTGTATTTCTACTAATTCTTTTTTCTACTTTTTCCCACTATTTCTCTGAGCTGTGTGGATGAAAAACTCTTGGTGCTGCAGCCAGCAGTCAGTGCTGTGCGTCTGAGATGGGAGTGCCAACTTCAGGACGCTGGTCCACAAGAGACCTCTCAGGTCCACATAATATCAAATGGTGAAACTCTCCAAGATATCTCCATCTCAACACCAGCACCCAGTTTCACTCAACGACCAGCAAGCTACAGTGCTGGACATCTTATGCAAAACAACTAGAAAGAGAGGAACACAACCCCACCCATTAGCAGAGAGGCTGCCTAAACTCATAAGAAGTCCACAGACACCACAAAACACACCACCAGACGTGGACTTGCCTACCAGAAAGACAAGATCCAGCCTCATCCACCCGAACACAGGCACTAGTCCCTTCCACCAGGAAGCCTACACAACCCACTGAATCAACCTTAGCCACTGCGCACAGATACCAAAAACCATGGGAACTACGAACCTACAGCCTGAAAAAAGAAGACCCCAAACACAGTAAGATAAGCAAAATGAGAAGACAGAAAATCAAACAGCAGATGAAGGAGCAAGATAAAAACGCACAGGACCTAACAAATGAAGAGAAAAGAGGGAGTCTACCTGGAAAAATATTCTGAATAATGATAGTAAAGATGATACAAAATCTTGGAAATAGAATAGACTAAATGCAAGCAACATTTAACAAGGACCTAGAAGAACTAAAGATGAAACAAACAATGATGAACAACACAATAAATGAAAGGAAAAATACTCTAGATGGGATCAATAGCAGAAAAACTGCGGCAGAGGAACGGAGAAGTGACCTGGAAGATAAAATAGTGGAAATTACTACTGAAGAGCAGAATAAAGAGAAAAGAATGAAAACAACTGAGGACAGTCTCAGAGACCTCTGGGACAACATTAAATGCACCAGCATTCGGATTATTGGGGTTCCAGAAGAAGAAGTGAAAAAGAAAGGGACTGAGAAAATATTTGAAGAGATTATAGATGAAAACTTCCCTAATAGGGGAAAGGAAATAGTTAATTAAGTCCAGGAAGCACAGAGAGTCCCATACAGGATAAACCGAAGGAGAAATACAAAAAGACACATATTAACCAAACTGTCAAAAATTAAATAAAAAGAAAACATATTAAAAGCAGCAAGAAAAAAACAACAAATAACACACAAGGGAATCCCCATAAGGTTAACAGCTGAACTTTCAGCAGAAACTCTGCAAGCCAGAAGGGACTGGCAGGACATATTAAAAGTGATGAAGGAGAAAAAGCTGCAACCAAGATTACTCTACCCAGGAAGGATCTCATTCAGATTTGATGCAGAAATTAAAACCTTTACAGATAAGCAAAATCTGAGAGAGTTCAGCACCACCAAACCAGCTTTACAACAAATGCTAAAGGAACTTCTCTAGGCAAGAAACACAAGAGAAGGAAAAGACCTACAATAACGAACCCAAAACGATTAAGAAAATGGAAATAGGAACATACATATCGATAATTACCTTAAATGTGAATGGACTAAATGCTCCCACCAAAACACACAGACTGGCTGAATGGATACAAAAACAAGATCTATATATTTGCTGTCTACAAGAGACACACTTCAGACCTAGAGACACATACAGACTGAAAGAAAGGAGATGGAAAAAGATATTTCATGCAAATGGAAACCAAAAGAAAGCTGCAGTAGCAATTCTCATATCAGAAAAAATAGACTTTAAAACAAAGACTCTTAGAAGGGACAAAGAAGGACACTACATAAAGATCAAGGGATCGATTCAAGAAGAACATATAACAATTGTAAATATTTATGCACCCAACATAGGAGCACCTCAATACATAAGGCAAATAATAACAGCCATAGAAGGGGTAATTGACAGTAACACATTCAGAGTAGGTGACTTTAACACCCCACTTTCAACAATGGACAGATCATCCAAAATGAAAATAAATAAGGAAACACAAGCTTTAAATGATACGTTAAACAAGATGGACTTAATTGATATTTATAGGACATTCCATCCAAAAACAACAGAATACACATTTCTCTTAAGAGCTCATGGAACATTCTACAGGATACATCATATTTGGGTCACAAATCAACCCTTGGTAAATTTAAGAGAAATGAAATTTTATCAAGTATCATTTCGTCCAGAGCGCTATGAGACTAGATATCAATTACAGGAAAAGATCTGTAAAAAAATACAAACAGATGGAGGCTAAACAATACACTACTTAATAACGAAGTGATCACTGAAGAAATCAAAGAGGAAATCAAAAAGTACCTAGAAACAAATGACAATGGAGACACGACGACCCCAAATCTGTGGGATGCAGCAAAAGCAGTTCTAAGAGGGAAGTTTATAGCAATACAATCCTATCTTAAGAAACAGGAAACATCTCGAAAAAACAACCTAACCTTGCACCTAAAACAATTAGAGAAAGAATAACAAAAATCCCCAAAGTTAGCGGAGGGAAAGAAATCCTAAATATCCGATCAGAAATAAATGAAAAAGAAATGAAGGAAACGATAGCAAAGATCAATAAAACTAAAAGCTGGTTCTTTGAGAAGATAAACAAAATTGATAAAGCATTAGCCAGACCCATCAAGAAAAATAAGGGAGAAGACTCAATAGAATTAGAAATGAAAAAGGAGAAGGAACAAAGGACACTGCAGAAATACAAAAGATCATGAGAGATTACTACAAGCAACTCTATGCCAATAAAATGGACAACCTGGAAGAAATGCACAAATTCTTAGAAATGCACAACGTGCCAAGACTGAATCAGGAAGAAATAGAAAATATGAACAGGCCAATCACACGCACTGAAATTGAAACTGTGATTAAAAATATTCCAACAAACAAAAGCCCAGGACCAAGTGGCTTCACAGGCGAAGCCTATCAAACATTTAGAGAACAGTTAACACCTATCCTTCTCAAACTCTTCTAAAATATAGCAGACGGAGGAACACTCCCAAATTCATTCTACGAAACCATCAACACACTGATAACAAAACAAGACAAGGATGTCACAAAGAAACAAAACTACAGGCCAGTATCACTGATGAACATAGATGCAAAAATCCTCAACAAAATACTAGCAAACAGAATCCAACAGCACATTAAAAGGATCATACACCATGATCAAGTGTGGTTTATACCAGGAATGCAAGGATTCTTCAATATATGCAAATCAATCAACGTGATACAGCATATTAACAAATTGAAGGAGAAAAACCATTTGATCATCTCAATATATTCAGAGAAAGCTTTCGACAAAATTCAACACCATTTATTAAAAACGTTCTCCAGAAAGTAGGCATAGAGAGAACTTTCCTCAACATAATAAAGGCCATATATTACAATCCCACAGCCAACATCATCCTGAATGGTGTAAAACTGAAACCATTTCCACTAAGATCAGGAGCAAGACAAGGTTGCCCACTCTCACCAGTCTGATTCAACCTAGTTTTGGAAGTTTTAGCCTCAGCAATCAGAGCAGATAAGGAAATAAAAGGAATCCAAATCAGAAAAGAAGAAGTAAAGCTGTCACTGTTTGCAGATGACATGATACTATATATAGAGAATTCTAAAGATGTTACCGGGAAATTACTAGAACTAATCAATGAATTTGCTAAAGTAGCAGGATACAAAATTAATGCACAGAAATCTCTGGCAATTCTATACATTAATGATGAAAAATCTGAAAGTGAAATCAAGAAAACATTCCCATTTACCACTGCAACAAAAAGAATAAAATATCTAGTAATAAACCTCCCTAAGTAGACAAGAAAAGTGTATGCAGAATGTTATAAGACACTGATGAAAGAAATTTAAAATGATACAAATAGATGGAGAGACATACCATGTTCTTGGATTGGAAGAATGAACATTGTGAAAATGACTCTACTACCCAAAGCACTATATAGATTCAATGCAATCCTTATCCAACTACCACTGGCATTTTTCACATAACTAGAACAAAAAAATTCACAACTTGTATGGAGACACAAAAGACCCCGAATAGCCAAAGCAATCTTGAGAACGAAAAGTGGAACTGGAGGAATCAGGCTCCCTGTCTTCAGACTATACTGCAAAGCTACAGTGATCAAGACAGTATGGTACTGGCACAAACACAGAAAGATAGATCAATGGAACAGGACAGAGCGCCCAGAGATAAACCCATACACATAGGGTCACCTTATCTTTGATAGAGGAGGCAGGAATGTAGAGTGGAGAAAGGAGATCCTCTTCAATAAGTGGTGCTGGGAAAACTGTAGACGTACATGTAAAATTATGAGACTAGATCACTCCCTCACACCATACACAAAAAGAAGCTCAAAATGGATTAAAGACCTAAATGTAAGGCCAGAAACTATCAAACTCTTAGAAGAAAACATAGGCACGACACACTGTGACATAATCACAGCAAGATCCTTTTAGACCCACCTCCTAGAGAAATGGAAATAAAACAAAAATAAAGTAATGGGACCTAATGAAACTTCAAAGCTTTTGCACAACATAGGAAACCGTAAACAAGACCAAAAGACAACACTCAGAATTGGAGAAAATATTTGCAAATGAAGCAACAGACAAAGGATTAATCTCCAAAATTTACAAACAGCTCATGCAGCTCAATAACAAAAAAAACAAACAACCAAATCCAAAAATGGGTAGAAGACCTAAATAGACATTTCTCCAAAGAAGATATACATATTGGCAACAAACACATGAAAGAATGCTCTACATCATTAATCATCAGAGAAATGCAAATCAAAACTACAATGAGATATCATCTCACACCAGTCAGAATGGCCATGAACAAAAAATCTAGAAACAATAAATGCTGGAGAGGGTGTGGAGAAAAGGGAACACTCTTGCACTGCTGGTGGGAATGTGAATTGGTTGAGCCACTATGGAGAACAGTATGGAGGTTCCTTAAAAAACTACAGATAGAACTACCATATGACCCAGCAATTGCACTACTGGGCATATATCCTTAGGAAACCATAATTCAAAAAGAGTCATGTACCAAAAATGTTCATTGCAGCTCTATTTACTATAACCAGGAGATGGAAGCAACCTAAGTGTCCATCATCGAATGAATGGATAAAGAAGACGTGGCACATATATACAATGGAATATTACTCAGCCATAAAAAGAAACAAAATTAAGTTATTTGTAGTGAGGTGGATGGACCTTGAGTCTGGCATACAGAGTGAAGTAAGTCAGAAAGAGAAAGACAAATACCATATCCTAACACATATATATGGAATCTAAGGGGAAAATATGTCCTTAAGAACGTAGGTGTAAGATGGGAATAAAGACACAGACCTACTAGAGAATGGACTTGAGCATATGAGGGGGAAGGGTAAGCTGTGACAAAGTGAGAGAGTGGCATGGACATATATACAGTACCAAATGTAAAATAGATAGCTAGTGGGAAACAGCCTCATAGCACAGGGAGATCAGCTCGTTGTTTTGTGACCACCTAGAGGGGTGGGATAAGGAAGGTGGGAGAGAGGGAGACGCAAGAAGGAAGTGATATGGGAACATATTTATATGTATAACTGATTCACTTTTTTATAAAGCAGAAACTAACACACCATTGTAAAGCAATTATACGCCAATAAAGATGAAAAGAAAACAGCTGAAGAATACAATGATGGAAGTGAAAACTACACTAGAAGGAATTAACTGCCGATTAGAGGATGCAGACCAGATCAGCAATATGAATCTAGAATAACAGAAATCACCCAATAAAAACAAAAAGAAAAGAAAAAAATAACCAAAAATGAGAATTGTTTAAGAAACTTCTGGGGCAACATCATCCATACTAACCTTTGCATTACAGGAGTCCTGGAAGAAGAAGAGAGAAGGGAAGAGAAAATCTATTTGAAGAAATAATGGCTGAAGACTTTTTTAACTTGGCAAAGGAAACATCAAAGTTCAGAAATCAGAGTCCCAAACAATAGGAAACCAAAGAAACCCACACTAAGAGATATTATAAATGAAATGTTAAAAGTTAGAGACAAAGAGAGGATCTTAAAAGTAGCCACACAGAAGAAAGTTACATATAGGGAAGTAGTTACATTTGGGGAAGCGTCCTTAACACTATCAGCTGACTTTACAGGGAAAACTTTATAGGCCGGAGGGGATTGGCATGATGTATTGAAAGGGCTGAAAAGAAAACATTAGCAACCAAGAATACTCTGTCTGGCATGATTATCATTCAGAATAGAAAGAGAGGGTGTCCTGAATAAGCAAAAGCAAGAATAATGAACCACCACTAAAGTGACGTACAAGAAACATGAAAGAGATTTCTTTAAAGGGAAAAAAATGGTTTTAGTTATAAAAAAAAGAAGTGTGAAAGAAAAACATCTCATAATAAAGGAAACATGAAGTAAAAGTAGTAAACAACCACCTATGTAGCTAGTATGAAGGTTAACAAACAGAACACTAGTGATAAAATCTTCTATATCTATAACAGTTAAGTGGCACACAAAATTTTTAAATACAAAATATGATGTCAAAGTCATAAAATGTGGAGGGGGGAAGAAAAATGCAGTGGTTTTAGAACACAAACCTAAGTGACCAACAACCTAAAATAGATTAAAATATACGTAGGTTGTTATATAAGAAATTTATGGTAACCACAATCAAAAACCGACAATAGATACACACACACACACACACACACACACACACAAGAAAACAAAACAGAGTGTGAGGGACAAAAGAATACAAATTAAGATTTTAAAATCTATTGAAACATAAGGCTGGAGAGCAAAAATAGAAGGAAAGAAAGAGCAACAACACAAAACAGAAAACAGTTAGCAAAATGGCAAGAAGTACAATAAATGTCACTAATCACTTTAAACATAATTGGACCAAAAATGTTCCAAGTAAAGAACATAAGGTGGCTGAATGGATATATATATAGCTTTAAGAGACTCACTTCTGATCTAAAGACACACACAGACTGAAAGTTAGATGATGGAATATATATTTTATGCACATGGAAATGAAAAGAAAGCTGGGGTAGCAATAGTTATATCAGACAAAAATGATGTTGAAAAAAAGACTGTGACAAGAGACAAAGAAAAGCATTAAATAATAATTGAAAAAAAACCCTTCAACAAGAAGATGTAAAACTTGTAAGTATATATGCAGCCAACATAGAGTCACCTATATACTTAAAGCAAATATTAACAGGCAATAAGGGAGAAATCAACAGTAATGATATTAGGGGAACTTAACATTCCACTGACATCAATAGATAGATAGTCTACACAGAAAATCAATAATAAAGCACTGGCCTTAAACGATACTTTAGATCAGATAGGTTTAACAGCTATCTATTGGGTTGGCCAAAAATTTCATTCAGTTTTAAGTAAAAATAAAAGATACATTTTTCATTTTCACCAAGAATTTAATTGAACAATGTATTCACTAACACAATGAACATTTTGGCCAATGCATTACAAAACATTTGATCCAAAATCAGCAAAATATAAGTGTTTGTTTCTTCCAAATGCACATAGAATATGCTCCAGGATAGGTCACATATTAAGCCACAAAACAAGTTTTGATAAGACTAAGAAAATTGAAATTATAAAAAACATTTTTGTTTTGGTCACAATTGTACAAGGCTTGAAATCAACTTCAAAAAGACAAAAAACCCACAAACGTGGAGTCCAAACAATATGCTACCCAAAAACCAATGATTCATTGAAGAAATCAAAGAGGAAATCAAAAAATATGCTGATACAAGTAACATGGAAACACAACATTCCGAAATCTATGGGACACATTAAAAGCATTTCTAAGAGGAACATTATAGCAATACAGGCCTACCTCAAGAGACAAAAAAATAATAATAATAAAAAACAAACACAGAAACCCCACAATCTAACTTGACACCTAAAGGAAATAAAGTAAGAAGAAGAAACAAAATGCAAAGTTAGTAGAAGGAAGGAAAAAGAAAATTAGAGGCTGATATCCCCAATAAACATAGATGCAAAAATTCTTAACAAAATATTTACAAATAATACTTTAAAACAGTCAAACAACATGATCAAATGTGATTTATTCCAGGAGTTCAAGAATAGTTTAATATCTGTAAACAAATCACCAAGATACACTATATTTTTTTAAAAAAAGGATAAAATCATCACAATAACTGCAGAAAAGTTTTGACACAAACATTCATTTAAAATAAAATACTCTCAACAAACAGGGCAGAGAGGGAACATATTTCACAAAATAAAGACATTATATTACAAACCCACAGTTAACATTATTGGGGTTAAATGTTGAAAGCATTTACTCTAAGGACAGGAACGAGTCTAGAATACCCACTCTCACCCCTTTTATTCAATGTAGTACTGGATGTCCTAGTCAAATTAATCAGACGAGAAAGAGAAGATAAAACAAAATGCAAATTTGGAAGAAACAAGTAAAATTATGACTCTTTCCGAACTTTGCAGACATGATACTATATATAGAAAACACTAAAGACTCCACCTAAATACTATTACAACTAATAAATGAAGTCAGTAAAGTTGTCAGATACAAAATTAATACACAGAAGTCTCTTGCATTTCTACACACTAAAAACAATCAACCATAAAAAGATTTTAAGAAAGCAATCCTACTTACAATGATATCAAAAGGAAGTAAATACCTAGGAATATACAAGTTGGTGAAAGACTTGTACTCTAAAAAGTATAAGACTTTGATTAAAATAAAAAGAAGAAGAAGACAAAGTGAAGATAGCACAAATAAATGGAAAGATATTAAATTCTCATGAAATGGAAGAATTAATATCAATACAATGTTGATACTATCCAAAGCAATTTTCATATTCAATGCAATCCTTATCAAATATCAATGGTATTTTCACAGAACTAGAAGAAATAATTATAAACTTAGTATACATTCACAAAAGACCCAGAATAGCCACAGCAATCTTAAGAAAGCAGCAGGTATCACGTTCCCGGTTTTCAGAGTATACTAGTAAGCTATAGTAATCAGAAGTGTATTGTACTGGCACAAAAACAGATGCATAGATCAATTGAGAGAGCTCAAGAATAAACCCATGCATATCTGGTCAATTAGCCTACAACAAAGGAGGTCCCATGAAGCAAGAGCAACAGCAGCAAAAACAAACAACTTGGTTTACACTAACCTAAAAAGATTTTGCATAGCAGAAGAAACTATCAACAAAATAAAAAGGCAAATGGGAGAATATATTTGCAAATGAAATATCCAATAAGGGGTTAATATCCAAAATTTATAAAGAACTCATACAGGGCTTCCCTGGTGGCGCAGTGGTTGAGAGTCCGCCTGCCGATGCAGGGGACACGGGTTCGTGCCCCGGTCTGGGAAGATCCCACATGCCGCGGAGCGGCTGGGCCCGTGAGCCATGGCCGCTGAGCCTGCGCGTCCGGAGCCTGTCCTCCGCAACGGGAGAGGCCACAACAGTGAGAGGCCCGCGTAACGCATAAAAACAAAAAAAAAAAACAAAAAAAAAAAAAAAAAAAAGAACTCATACAACTCAATATCAAGAGAAAACAAATAATGTGATTAAAAATTGGACAGAAAGCCTGAATAAACTTTTTGCCAAAGAAGATGTATAGATGACCAACAAATCAATGAAAAGATATACATCACTAATCATCATGGAAATGCAAATAAAAACCACAACAAGATGGCACTTCACACCTGTCAGAAAGCCTATCATTAAAAAGTGTTCATAACAAGTGTAGGTGAAGATGTAGAGATAAGGTAACCCTTGTGCATTGTTGGTGGGAGTGTATATTCAGGCAGCCATTATGGAAAATAATATGGAGGTTCCTCAAGAAATTAAAAATAGAACTAGAGTACAACCCAGGAATTCCACGTCTGGTTATTTATCCAAAGAAAACAAAACCACTAATTTGAAAAGATATATGCATGCTTATGTTCATTGCAGCATTATTTGCAATGGCCAAGATATGGAAACAACCTAAGTGTTTATCAATAGATGAATGGAGGAAGAGGTGAAATAAGTCAGACAGAGAGAGACAAGTATCGTATGATTTCATATATATGTAGAATTTTTGAAAAACAACCATCAAAATGAAACAGGAAGATACTCATACATACAGAAAAATGGTGGTAGCCAGAGGGGATGGGTGTGGGGAATTGGCAAAACAAATAAAATGGATTTAAATGTACAACACTTCAGTTATAAAATAAATAAATCACAGGGAGATAATAACAACATAAGGAATATAGTCAATAATACTGTAATAAGGATACAATGATGGTTGCTTACTAGATCTATTGTGGTGACCATTTTGTCATGTATTTAAATGTCACATCACTATATGGTACATCTGAAGCTAACAATATTGTATATCCTCTATGCTTCAAGAAAAGAAAAGAAAATCAGAAATTCCCTGGTGGTACAGTGGTTAGGGCTCCTTGCTTCCACTGCAGGGGGCACAGGTTTCATCCCTGATTGGGGAATTAAGATCCCGCAAGCTGCACTGCATAGCCAAAATACTCAACCCAGCCTATATGGGAAAACTTGCAAAATAATAAAACAAAAATAAAAGAAAACATTAAAAATTAAAAAGGCAACTTACAGAGGATTATTATCACTTCTTAGTTGCCAGTGCTGACACATTATTTAACATGCTGAATAAATCTAAGTATCTCCCTTTTACAAAATGAGAGAAAAATCCTTCTGATTTTTTTAAGGACCCTCTGGGAAATCTCAATATTAACTTGAGGTCCAAAAGACTTCATTCACTATTTGACCTAGGGAAATTGTCAAAAATGTCAAAGGGTTTGAACACAAGTAAATAATATCACTGTGGGACAACACTAAGTTATCCATTTAAGCAAAGATACAATTAAGATTTCAAAAGCAGGCTTCCGGGAAGATGGCACAAGAGTAAAATGAGAAGATCAACTTCCTCCCCACAGATACACCAGAAATACATCTACACGTGGAACAGCTCCTACAGAACACCTACTGAACGCTGGCAGAAGACCTCAGACCTCCGAAAAGGCAAGAAAGTCCCCACGTACCTGAGTAGGGTGAAAGAAAAAAGGATAAACAGAAACAAAAGGATAGGGACGGGACCTGCACCAGTGAGAGGGAGCTGTGAAGGAGGAAAGGTTTCCACACACTAGGAAGGCCCTTCGTGGGCGGAGACTGCGGGTGGCAGAGCAGGTGAGCTTCGGAGCCATGGAGTAGAGCACAGCAACAGGGATGCAGAGGGCAAAGCGAAAAGATTCCTGCACAGAGGATCAGGGTGGACTGGCACTCACCAGGCCGAGAGGCTTCACTGCTCATGCGCCTGTGAGGGCAGGGCTGGGAGTTGAGCCTCGGGCTTCAGTCAGAGCGCCGGGAGAGGACTGGGTTTGGCAGCATGAACACAGCCTTCAGTGGGTTACTGTGCCACGGCTAACTGGAAGGGAGTCTGGGGAAAATTCTGGACCTGTCGAAGAGGCAAGAGACTTTTTCTTCTTTGTTTCCTGGTGGGCGAGGAGAAGGGATTAAGACTGCTGCTTAAAGGAGCTCCAGAGACGGGCGCGAGACATGGCTAAAAGCGTGGACCCCGGAGACGGGCATGAGATGCTAAGGCTGCTGCTGCCGCCAACAAGAAGCGTGTGTATGAGCACAGGTCACTATCCACACCCCCCTTCTGGGGAACCTGTGGAGCCCACCACTGCCAGGGTCTCGGGATCAAGGGACAACTCCACAGGGAGAATGCACGGTTCGCCATAGGCTTGTGCAACTTCACGTTGGCCACTGACTCCGCAGCCTCTCTCTGCACTCCGTGCCCCTCCCTTCCCCTGGTCTGAGTGAACCAGAGCCCCTGAATCATCAGCTCCTTACACCCCGTCATGTCTGAGGGAAGAACAGACGCCCTATGGTGACCTACATGCAGAGGCGGGGCCCAATCCAAAGCTGAGCCCCTGGGAGCTGTGAGAACAAAAAAGAGAAAGGGAAATTTCTCCCAGTAGCCTTAGAAGGAGGGGATTAAAGCTCCACAATAAACTTTGATGTACCTTGCATCTGTGGAATAGAGTAATAGACAACAAATCATCCCAAATTAAGAAGGTGGATTTTGAGAGCAAGATTTATGATTTTTTCGCCTTTTCCTCTTTCTGTCAGTGTGTATGTATACGCTTCTGTGTGAGATTTTGTCTGTATAGCTTTGGTTTCACCATTTGTCCTAGGGCTCTATCAGTCCGTTTATTTAAATTTTTTTTCTCTTAATAATTATTATTTATTTTAATAATTTTATTATATTTTATCTTAATTTATTTTATTTTACTTTATCTTCTTTCTTTCTTTTTTCCTTCTTTCCCGCTGTCCTTCCTTGCAGCTCACTCCCTCCCTCTCTCATTTGTTTCTTTCTTTCTTTCCTTCTTTGTTTGTATTTCTACTAATTCTTTTTTCTACTTTTTCCCACTATTTCTCTGAGCTGTGTGGATGAAAAACTCTTGGTGCTGCAGCCAGCAGTCAGTGCTGTGCGTCTGAGATGGGAGTGCCAACTTCAGGACGCTGGTCCACAAGAGACCTCTCAGGTCCACATAATATCAAATGGTGAAACTCTCCAAGATATCTCCATCTCAACACCAGCACCCAGTTTCACTCAACGACCAGCAAGCTACAGTGCTGGACATCTTATGCAAAACAACTAGAAAGAGAGGAACACAACCCCACCCATTAGCAGAGAGGCTGCCTAAACTCATAAGAAGTCCACAGACACCACAAAACACACCACCAGACGTGGACTTGCCTACCAGAAAGACAAGATCCAGCCTCATCCACCCGAACACAGGCACTAGTCCCTTCCACCAGGAAGCCTACACAACCCACTGAATCAACCTTAGCCACTGCGCACAGATACCAAAAACCATGGGAACTACGAACCTACAGCCTGAAAAAAGAAGACCCCAAACACAGTAAGATAAGCAAAATGAGAAGACAGAAAATCAAACAGCAGATGAAGGAGCAAGATAAAAACGCACAGGACCTAACAAATGAAGAGAAAAGAGGGAGTCTACCTGGAAAAATATTCTGAATAATGATAGTAAAGATGATACAAAATCTTGGAAATAGAATAGACTAAATGCAAGCAACATTTAACAAGGACCTAGAAGAACTAAAGATGAAACAAACAATGATGAACAACACAATAAATGAAAGGAAAAATACTCTAGATGGGATCAATAGCAGAAAAACTGCGGCAGAGGAACGGAGAAGTGACCTGGAAGATAAAATAGTGGAAATTACTACTGAAGAGCAGAATAAAGAGAAAAGAATGAAAACAACTGAGGACAGTCTCAGAGACCTCTGGGACAACATTAAATGCACCAGCATTCGGATTATTGGGGTTCCAGAAGAAGAAGTGAAAAAGAAAGGGACTGAGAAAATATTTGAAGAGATTATAGATGAAAACTTCCCTAATAGGGGAAAGGAAATAGTTAATTAAGTCCAGGAAGCACAGAGAGTCCCATACAGGATAAACCGAAGGAGAAATACAAAAAGACACATATTAACCAAACTGTCAAAAATTAAATAAAAAGAAAACATATTAAAAGCAGCAAGAAAAAAACAACAAATAACACACAAGGGAATCCCCATAAGGTTAACAGCTGAACTTTCAGCAGAAACTCTGCAAGCCAGAAGGGACTGGCAGGACATATTAAAAGTGATGAAGGAGAAAAAGCTGCAACCAAGATTACTCTACCCAGGAAGGATCTCATTCAGATTTGATGCAGAAATTAAAACCTTTACAGATAAGCAAAATCTGAGAGAGTTCAGCACCACCAAACCAGCTTTACAACAAATGCTAAAGGAACTTCTCTAGGCAAGAAACACAAGAGAAGGAAAAGACCTACAATAACGAACCCAAAACGATTAAGAAAATGGAAATAGGAACATACATATCGATAATTACCTTAAATGTGAATGGACTAAATGCTCCCACCAAAACACACAGACTGGCTGAATGGATACAAAAACAAGATCTATATATTTGCTGTCTACAAGAGACACACTTCAGACCTAGAGACACATACAGACTGAAAGAAAGGAGATGGAAAAAGATATTTCATGCAAATGGAAACCAAAAGAAAGCTGCAGTAGCAATTCTCATATCAGAAAAAATAGACTTTAAAACAAAGACTCTTAGAAGGGACAAAGAAGGACACTACATAAAGATCAAGGGATCGATTCAAGAAGAACATATAACAATTGTAAATATTTATGCACCCAACATAGGAGCACCTCAATACATAAGGCAAATAATAACAGCCATAGAAGGGGTAATTGACAGTAACACATTCAGAGTAGGTGACTTTAACACCCCACTTTCAACAATGGACAGATCATCCAAAATGAAAATAAATAAGGAAACACAAGCTTTAAATGATACGTTAAACAAGATGGACTTAATTGATATTTATAGGACATTCCATCCAAAAACAACAGAATACACATTTCTCTTAAGAGCTCATGGAACATTCTACAGGATACATCATATTTGGGTCACAAATCAACCCTTGGTAAATTTAAGAGAAATGAAATTTTATCAAGTATCATTTCGTCCAGAGCGCTATGAGACTAGATATCAATTACAGGAAAAGATCTGTAAAAAAATACAAACAGATGGAGGCTAAACAATACACTACTTAATAACGAAGTGATCACTGAAGAAATCAAAGAGGAAATCAAAAAGTACCTAGAAACAAATGACAATGGAGACACGACGACCCCAAATCTGTGGGATGCAGCAAAAGCAGTTCTAAGAGGGAAGTTTATAGCAATACAATCCTATCTTAAGAAACAGGAAACATCTCGAAAAAACAACCTAACCTTGCACCTAAAACAATTAGAGAAAGAATAACAAAAATCCCCAAAGTTAGCGGAGGGAAAGAAATCCTAAATATCCGATCAGAAATAAATGAAAAAGAAATGAAGGAAACGATAGCAAAGATCAATAAAACTAAAAGCTGGTTCTTTGAGAAGATAAACAAAATTGATAAAGCATTAGCCAGACCCATCAAGAAAAATAAGGGAGAAGACTCAATAGAATTAGAAATGAAAAAGGAGAAGTAACAAAGGACACTGCAGAAATACAAAAGATCATGAGAGATTACTACAAGCAACTCTATGCCAATAAAATGGACAACCTGGAAGAAATGCACAAATTCTTAGAAATGCACAACGTGCCAAGACTGAATCAGGAAGAAATAGAAAATATGAACAGGCCAATCACACGCACTGAAATTGAAACTGTGATTAAAAATATTCCAACAAACAAAAGCCCAGGACCAAGTGGCTTCACAGGCGAAGCCTATCAAATATTTAGAGAACAGTTAACACCTATCCTTCTCAAACTCTTCTAAAATATAGCAGACGGAGGAACACTCCCAAATTCATTCTACGAAACCATCAACACACTGATAACAAAACAAGACAAGGATGTCACAAAGAAACAAAACTACAGGCCAGTATCACTGATGAACATAGATGCAAAAATCCTCAACAAAATACTAGCAAACAGAATCCAACAGCACATTAAAAGGATCATACACCATGATCAAGTGTGGTTTATACCAGGAATGCAAGGATTCTTCAATATATGCAAATCAATCAACGTGATACAGCATATTAACAAATTGAAGGAGAAAAACCATTTGATCATCTCAATATATTCAGAGAAAGCTTTCGACAAAATTCAACACCATTTATTAAAAACGTTCTCCAGAAAGTAGGCATAGAGAGAACTTTCCTCAACATAATAAAGGCCATATATTACAATCCCACAGCCAACATCATCCTGAATGGTGTAAAACTGAAACCATTTCCACTAAGATCAGGAGCAAGACAAGGTTGCCCACTCTCACCAGTCTGATTCAACCTAGTTTTGGAAGTTTTAGCCTCAGCAATCAGAGCAGATAAGGAAATAAAAGGAATCCAAATCAGAAAAGAAGAAGTAAAGCTGTCACTGTTTGCAGATGACATGATACTATATATAGAGAATTCTAAAGATGTTACCGGGAAATTACTAGAACTAATCAATGAATTTGCTAAAGTAGCAGGATACAAAATTAATGCACAGAAATCTCTGGCAATTCTATACATTAATGATGAAAAATCTGAAAGTGAAATCAAGAAAACATTCCCATTTACCACTGCAACAAAAAGAATAAAATATCTAGTAATAAACCTCCCTAAGTAGACAAGAAAAGTGTATGCAGAATGTTATAAGACACTGATGAAAGAAATTTAAAATGATACAAATAGATGGAGAGACATACCATGTTCTTGGATTGGAAGAATGAACATTGTGAAAATGACTCTACTACCCAAAGCACTATATAGATTCAATGCAATCCTTATCCAACTACCACTGGCATTTTTCACATAACTAGAACAAAAAAATTCACAACTTGTATGGAGACACAAAAGACCCCGAATAGCCAAAGCAATCTTGAGAATGAAAAGTGGAACTGGAGGAATCAGGCTCCCTGTCTTCAGACTATACTGCAAAGCTACAGTGATCAAGACAGTATGGTACTGGCACAAACACAGAAAGATAGATCAATGGAACAGGACAGAGCGCCCAGAGATAAACCCATACACATAGGGTCACCTTATCTTTGATAGAGGAGGCAGGGATGTAGAGTGGAAAAAGGAGAGCCTCTTCAATAAGAGGTGCTGGGAAAACTGTAGAGATACATGTAAAAGTATGAGATTAGATCACTCCCTAACACCATACACGAAAGGAAGCTCAAAATGGATTAAAGACATAAATGTAAGGCCAGAAACTATCAAACTCTTAGAAGAAAACAAAGGCGTGACACACTGTGACATAATCACAAGATCCTTTTTGACGCACCTCCTAGAGGAATGGAAATAAAACAAAAATAAAGTAATGGGACCTAATGAAACTTCAAAGCTTTTTCACAGCATGGGAAACTGTAAACAAGACCAAAAGACAACACTCAGAATATGAGAAAATATTTGCAAATGAACCAACTGACAAAGGATTAATCTCCAAAATTTACAAGCAGCTCATGCAGCTCAATAACAAAAAAACAAACAATCCAATCCAAAACTGGTAGAAGACCTAAATAGACATTTCTCCAAAGAAGATATAAATATTGGCAACAAACACATGAAAGAATGCTCCACATCATTAATCATTAGAGAAATGCAAATCAAAACTACAATGAGATATCATCTCACACCAGCCAGAATGGACATCATCAAAAAATCTAGAAACAATACATGCTGGAGAGGGTGTGGAAAAAAGGGAACCCTCTTGCACTGCTGGTGGGAATATGAATTGATACAGGCTCTATGGAGAACAGTATGGAGGTTCCTTAAAAAACTACAGATAAAACGACCATATGACCAAGCAATTGCACTACTGGCATATATCCTTAGGAAACCATAATTCAAAAAGAGTCATGTACCAAAATTGTTCATTGCAGCTCTATTTACTATAACTAGGAGATGGAGACAACCTAAGTGTCCATCATCGAATGAATGGATAAAGAAGATGTGGCATATATATACAATGGAATATTACTCAGCCATAAAAAGAAACAAAATTAAGATATTTGTAGTGAGGTGGATGGACCTAGAGTCTGGCATACAGAGTGAAGTAAGTCAGAAAGAGAAAGAGAAATACCATATCCTAACACATATATATGGAATCTAAGGGGGAAAAATGTCCTTAAGAACCTGGGTGTAAGATGGGAATAAAGACACAGACCTACTAGAGAATGGACTTGAGCATATGAGGAGGGGGAAGGGTAAGCTGTGACAAAGTGACATATATACAGTACCAAATGTAAAATAGATAGCTAGTGGGAAGCAGCCTCATAGCACAGAGAGATCAGCTCGGTGCTTTGTGACCACCTAGAGGGGTGGGATAGGGAGGGCGGGAGAGAGCGAGACGGAAGAGGGAAGAGACATGGCAACATATGTATATGTATAACTGATTCACTTTGTTATAAAGCAGAAACTAACACACCATTGTAAACATTTATACTCCAATAAAGATGAGAAGAAAACAGCTGAAGAATACAATGATGGGAGTGAAAACTACACTAGAAGGAATTAACTGCCGATTAGAGGATGCAGACCAGATCAGCAATATGAATCTAGAATAACAGAAATCAACCAATAAAAACAAAAAGAAAAGAAAAAAATAACCAGAAATGAGGATTGTTTAAGAAACTTCTGGGGCAACATCATGCATACTAACCTTTGCATTAGAGGGGTCCTGGAAGAAGAAGAGAGAAAGGGAGAGAAAATCTATTTGAAGAAATAATGGCTGAAGACTTTTTTAACGTGGCAAAGGAAACATCAAAGTTCAGAAATCACAGAGTCCCAAACAATAGGAAATCAAAGAAACCCACACTAAGATACATTATAAATGAAATATAAAAAGTTAAAGACAAAGAGAGGATCTTAAAAGTAGCCACACAGAGGAAAGTTACATATAGGGAAGTAGTTACATTTGGGGAAGCCTCCTTAACACTATCAGCTGACTTTACAGGGAAAATTTTATAGGCCTGAGGGGATTGGCATGATATATTCAAAGGGCTGAAAAGAAAACATTAGCAACCAAGAGTACTCTGTCTGGCAAGATTAACATTCAGAATTGAAAGAGAGGGCTTCCTGAATAAGCAAAAGCAAGAGTAATGAACCTCCACCAAACTGACTTACAAGAAATATGAAAGAAATTTCTTTAAAGGGAAAAGAGATTGTTATAGCTATAAAAATAAAGACTTATGAGAGAAAAACATCTCACTAATAAAGGAAACATGAAGTAAAAGTAGTAAATAACCACCTATATAGCTAGTGTGAAGGTTAAAAAACAGAACACTAGTGATAAAATCTTCTATATCTAAAACAGTTTAGTGGCACACAAAATTTTTAAATACAAAATATGATGTCAAAGTCATAAAATGTGGAGGGGGGAAGAAAACTGTAGTGGTTTTAGAACACAAACTTAAGTGACCATCAACCTAAAATATATTACTATATACGTAGGTGGTTATGTAAGAAATTTATGGTAACCACAACCAAAAACCGACAATAGATACACACACACACACACACACACACAAGAAAACAAAACAGAGTGTGACGGACAAAAGAATACAAATTAAGATATTAAAATCTATTGAAACATAAGGCTAGAGAGCAAAAATAGAAGGAAAGAAAGAGCAACAACAACAAAACAGAAAACAATTAGCAAAATGGCAATAAGTACAATAAGTGTCACTAATCACTTTAAACATAATTGGACCAAAAATGTCCCAAGTTAATTACATAAGGTAGCTGAATGTATATATATATAGCTTTAAGAGACTCACTTCTCATCTAAAGACACACACAGACTGAAAGTTAGATGATGGAATATATATTCTATGCACATGGAAATGAATAGAAAGCTGGGGTAGCAATAGTTATATCAGACAAAAATGATTTTGAAAAAAAGACTGTGAGAAGAGACAAAGAAAATCATTAAATAAAAATTGAATAAAAAACCCTTCAACAAGAAGATGTAAAACTTGTAAGTATATATGCAGCCAACATAGAGTCATCTATATACTTCAAGAAAATATTAACAGGCAATAAGGGAGAAATCAACACTAATTATATTAGGGGACCTTAACATTCCACTGACATCAAGAGATAGATAATCTACTCAGAAAATCAATAATAAAGCACTGGCCCTAAACGACACTTTAGATCAGATAGCTTTAACAGCTATATATTGGGTTGGCCAAAACGTTCATTCAGTTTTAAGTAAAAATAAAAGATACATTTTTCATTTTCACCAAGAATTTATTGTACAATATATTCACTAACACAATGAAGATTGTCGCCAACCCATTACAAAACATTTGATCCAAAAACAGCAAAATATAAGTTTTTTTTTTCCAAATGCACATAGAATATGCTCCAGGACAGGTCACATATTAAGCCACAAAACAAGATTTGATAAGACTAAGAAAATTGAAATTATATCAAACATTTCTGTTTTGGTCACAATAGTACAAGACTTGAAATCAACTTCAAAAAGACAAAAAACCCACAAACGTGGAGTCTAAAAAATATACTAACCAACAACCAATGATTCATTGAAGAAATTAAAGAGGAAATCAAAAAATACGCTGATACAAGTAAAATGGAAACACAATATTCTAAAATCTATGGGACACAGCAAAAGCATTTCTAAGAGGAAGGTTTATAGCAATAGAGGCCTACCTCAAGAGACAAAAAAATAATACAAAACAAACAAACAAAAAAAACCCCACAATCTAACCTGACACCTAAAGAACTAAAGTAAGAAGAAGAAACAAAATGCAAAATTATTAGAAGGAAGGAAAAAGAAAATTAGAGGCCGATATCCCCAATAAACATAGATGCAAAAATCCTTAACAAAATATTTACAAATAATACTTTAAAACAGTCATAAAACATGATCAAATATGATTTGTTTAAGGAGTTCAAGAATAGTTTAATATCAGTAAACAAATCAACAAGATACTCTATATGTTTTTTAAAAAAGGATAAAATCATCACAATAACTGCAGAAAAGTTTTGACACAAACATTCATTTAAAATAAAATACTCTCAACAAACAGGGCAGAGAGGGAACATATTTCACAAAATAAAGACATTATATTACAAACCCACAGTTAACATTATTGGGGTTAAATGTTGAAAGCATTTACTCTAAGGACAGGAACGAGTCTAGAATACCCACTCTCACCCCTTTTATTCAATGTAGTACTGGATGTCCTAGTCAAATTAATCAGACGAGAAAGAGAAGATAAAATAAAATGCAAATTTGGAAGAAACAAGTAAAATTATGACTCTTTCCGAACTTTGCAGACATGATACTATATATAGAAAACACTAAAGACTCCACCTAAATACTATTACAACTAATAAATGAAGTCAGTAAAGTTGTAAGATACAAAATTAATATACAGAAATCTGTTGCATTTCTACCACTTAAAACAATCAACAGAAAAAGGTTTTAAGAAAGCAATCCTACTTAAAATGACATCAAAAGGAAGTAAATACCTAGGAATAAACAAGTTGCTGAAAGACCTGTACTCTAATAAGTATAAGACTTTGATTAAAATAAAAAGAAGAATAATACAAAGTGAAGATAGCACAAATAAATGGAAAGATATTAAATTCTCATGAAATGGAAGAATTAATATCAATACAATGTTGATACTATCCAAAGCAATTTCCATATTCAATGCAATCCTTATCAAATGTCAATGGTATTTTTCACAGAACTAGAACAAATCATTATAAACTTAGTATAGATTCACAAAAGTACCAGGATAGCCACAGCAATCTTAAGAAAGCAGGAGGTATCATGTTCCCTGTTTTCAGAGTATACAAGTAACTTATAGTAATCAGAAGTGTATTGTACTGGCAAAAAAACAGATGCATAGATCAATGGAGAGAGCTCAAGAATAAACCCATACATATATGGTCAATTAGCCTACAACAAAGGAGGTCCCATGAAGCAAGAGCAACAGCAGCAAAAACAAACAACTCGATTTACAATAAACTAAAAAGATTTTGCACAGCAGAGGAAACTATCAACAAAATAAAAGGGCAAATGGGAGAATATATTTGCAAATGAAATATCCAATAAGGGGTTAATATCCAAAATGTATAAAGAACTCATACAACTCAATATCAAGAAAAAACAAGTAATGTGATTAAAAATTCGACAGAAAACCTGACAAACTTTTTGCCAAAGAAGATGTATAGATGACCGACAAGTCAATGAAAAGATATACATCACTAAACATCAGGGAAATGCAAATAAAAACCACAACAAGATGGCACTTCACACCTGTAAGAAAGACTATAATTTAAAAGTGTTCATAACAAGTGTAGGTGAAGATGTAGAGATAAGGTAACCCTTGTGCATTGTTGGCGGGAGTGTATATTCGGGCAGCCATTATGGAAAATAATATGGAGTTTCCTCAAGAAATTAAAAATAGAACTAGAGTACAACCCAGGAATTCCACATCTGGTTATTTATCCAAAGAAAACAAAACCACTAATTTGAAAAGATATATGCATGCTTATGTTCATTGCAGCGTTATTTGCAATGGCCACGATATGGAAACAACGTAAGTGTTTATCAATAGAGGAATGGAGGAAGAAGTGAAATAAGTCAGACAGAGAGAGACAAGTATTGTATGATTTCATATATATGTAGAATTTTTGAAAAACAACCATCAAAATGAAACAGGAAGATACTCATACATACAGAAAAGTGGTGGTAGCCAGAGGGGAGGGGTTTGGGGGACTTGGCAAAATAAATAAAATGGATTTAAATGTCCGAAACTTCAGCTATAAAATACATAAATCACAGGGAGATAATAACAACATAAGGAATATAGTCAATTTTACTGTAATAAGGGTACAATGATGGTTGCTTACCAGATTTATTGTGGTGACCATTTTGTCATGTATTTAAATGTTACATCAGTATATCGTACACCTGAAGCTAACAATATTGTACATCCACTATGCTTGAATAAAAGAAAAGAAAATCAGACATTCCCTGGTGGTCCAGTGGTTAGGGCTCCATGCTTCCACTGCAAGGGACACAGGTTTGATCCCTGATTGGGGAACTAAGATCCCGCAAGCTGCACTGCATTGCCAAAATACTCAACCCAGCCTATATGGGAACACTTCAAAATAATAAAACAAAAATAAAAGAAGATATTAAAAAGGTAACTTACAGAGGTTTATTATCACTTCTTAGTTGCCAGTGCTCACACATTATTTAACATGCTGAATAAATCCAATTATCTCCCTTTTACAAAGTGAGAGACAAATGCTTGTGATTTTTTTAAGGACCCTCTGGGAAATCTCAATATTAACTTGAGGTCAAAAAGACTTCATTCACTATTTGACTTAGGGAAATTGTCAAAAATATCAAAGGGTTTGAACACAAGTAAATAAGATCACTGTGGAACAACAGTAAGTTATCCATTTACCCAAGGACACAATTAAGATTTCAAAGGCAGGCTTCCGGGAAGATTGTGGAAGAGTAAGATGAGAAGATCAGCTTCCTCCACACAGATACACCAGAAATACATCTACACGTGGAACAACTCCTACAGAACACCTACTGAACGCTGGCAGAAGACCTCAGACCTCCCAAAAGGCAAGAAACCCCCACGTACCTGGGTAGGGCAAAAGAAAAAAAGAATAAACAGAGACAAAATGATAGGGACGGGACCTGCACCAGTGGGAGGGAGCTGTGAAGTAGGAAAGGTTTCCACAAACTAGGAAGCCCCTTCGTGGGTGGAGACTGTGGGTGGAGGAGCTTGGGAGCTTCGGAGCCATGGAGGAAAGCTCAGCAACAGTGGTGCAGAGGGCAAAGCGAAGAGGTTCCCACACAGAGGATCAGGGTTGACTGGCACTCACCAGCCCGAGAGGCTTGTCTGCTCACCCCCCGGGGAGGGCATGGCTGGGAGTTGAGGCTTGGGCTTCAGTCAGAGCGCCGGGAGAGGACTGGGGTTGGCAGCATGAACACAGCCTGCAGGGGCTTAGTGCACCAAAGCTAGCCGGCAGGGAGTCTGGGGAAATGTCTGGAACTGCAGAAGAGGAAAGAGACTTTTTCTTCTTTGTTTCCTGGTGGGCGAGGAGAGGGGATTAAGACTGCTGCTTAAAGGAGCACCAGAGACGGGCGTGAGCCATTGTTAAAGTGTAGACCACAGAGAAGGGCATGAGATGCTAAGGCTGCTGCTGCCGCCACCAAGAAGACTGTGTGTGAGGACAGGTTACTATGCATAGCCCCCTTCCGGGGAGCCTGTGCAGCCCACCACTGCCAGGGTCCCGGTATACAGGGACAACTCCCCAGGGAGAATTCATGGTGCGCCCCAGGCTGGTTCAACGTCATTTTGGCCATTGACGCCGCAGGCTCACCCTGCACTATGTGCCCCAGCCTCCCCCTGGCCCGAGTGAACCAGAGGCCCCGCATCATCAGCTCCTTATACCCCGTCCCGTCTGAGCGAAGAACAGATGCACTCTGGCCACCTACACGCAGAGGCGGGGCCCAATCCAAAGCTGAGCCCCTGGGAGCTGTGAGAACAATGAAGAGAAAGGGAAATCTCTCCTAGCAGCCTCAGAAGCAGGCGATTAAAGCTCCACAGTCAACTTTGATGTACCCTGCATCTGTGGAATACAGTAATAGACAACAAATCACCCCAAATTAAGGAGGTGGATTTTGAGAACAAGATTTATGATTTTTTGCCTTTTCCTCCTTTTGCCCCTGTGTATGTATACGCTTCTGTGTGAGATTTTGTCGGTATAGCTTTGGTTCCACCAATTTTCCTAGGGTTCTATCAGTCCGTTTATTTTAATTTTTTTCTCTTAGTAATTATTTTTTATTTTAATAACTTTATTATTTTTTATCTTACTTTATTTTACTTTATCTTCTTTATTTCTTTTTTCCTTCTTTCCCGCCTTCTTTCCTTCACCTCCCTCCCTCCCTCCTTTCTTTCTTTCATTCTTTCCTTCTTTGTTTCTATTTCTATTAATTCTTACTTTCTATGTTTTCCCACTATTTCTCTGAGCTGTGTGGATGAAAGACTCTTGGTGCTGCAGCCAGCACTCAGTTCTGTGCCTCTGAGATGGGAGAGCCAACTTCAGGACACTGGTCCACAAGAGACCTCCCAGCTCCACATAATATCAAATGGCGAAACTCTCCCAGATATCTCCATCTCAACACCAGCACCCAGTTTCACTCAACGACCAGCAAGCTACAGTGCTGGGCATCCTATGCCAAACAGCTAGAAAGAGAGAAACACAACACCACCCATTAGAAGAGAGGCTGCCTAAACTCATAAGAGGTCCACAGACACCCAAAAACACCCCTCCAGATGTGGACTTGCCCACCAGAAAGACAAGATCCAGCCTCATCCACCCGAACACAGGCACTACTCCCTTCCACCAGGAAGCCTACACAACCCACTGAACCAACCTTAGCCACTGGGTACAGAAAGAAAAAACCATGGGAACTACAAACTTACAGCCTGCAAAAAGAAGACCCCAAACACAGTAAGATAAGCAAAAGGAGAAGACAGAAAAGCACACTGCAGATGAAGGAGCAAGATAAAAACGCACCAGACCTAACAAATGAAGAGAAAAGAGCGAGTCTACTTGAAAAATAATTCTGAATAATGATAGTAAAGATGATATAAAATCTTGGAAATAGAATAGACAAAATGCAAGCAACATTTAACAAGGGCCTAGAAGAACTAAAGATGAAACAAACAATGATGAACAACACAATAAATGAAATGAAAAATACTCTAGATGGGATCAATAGCAGAAAAACTGCAGCAGAGGAACGGAGAAGTGACCTGAAAGATAAAATAGTGGAAATTACTAGTGAGGAGCAGAATAAAGAGAAAAGAATGAAAACAACTGAGGACAGTCTCAGAGATCTCTGGGACAACATTAAATGCACCAGCATTCCGATTATAGGGGTTCCAGAAGAAGAAGTGAAAAAGAAAGGGACTGAGAAAATATTTGAAGAGATTATAGTTGAACACTTCCCTAATACAGGAAAGGAAATAGTTAATTAAGTCCAGGAAGCACAGAGAGTCCCATACAGGATAAACTGAAGGAGAATAGACCAAGACACATAATAACCAAACTGTCAAAAATTATATAAAAAGAAAACATATTAAAAGCAGCAAGAATAAAATAACACACAAGGGATTCCCCATAAGGTTAACAGCTGAACTTTCAGCAGAAACTCTGCAAGCCAGAAGGGACTGGCAGGACATATTAAAAGTGATGAAGGAGAAAAAGCTGCAACCAAGATTACTCTACCCAGGAAGGATCTCATTCAGATTTGATGCAGAATTTAAAACCTTTACAGATAAGCAAAATCTGAGAGAGTTCAGCACCACCAAACCAGCTTTACAACAAATGCTAAAGGAACTTCTCTAGGCAAGAAACATAAGAGAAGGAAAAGACCTACAATAACGAACCCAAAACAATTAGGAAAATGGAAATAGGAACATACATATCGATAATTACCTTAAATGTAAATGGACTAAATGCTCCCACCAAAACACACAGACTGGCTGAATGGATACAAAAACAAGACCCATATATTTGCTGTCTACAAGAGACCCACTTCAGACCTAGAGACACATACAGACTGAAAGAAAAGAGATGGAAAAAGATATTTCATGCAAATGGAAACCAAAAGAAAGCTGCAGTAGCAATTCTCATATCAGAAAAAATAGACTTTAAAACAAAGACTCTTAGAAGGGACAAAGAAGGACACTACATAAAGATCAAGGGATCGATCCAAGAAGAACATATAACAATTGTAAATATGCACCCAGCATAGGAGCAGCTCAATACATAAGGCAAATACTAACAGCCATAGAAGGGGAAATGGACAGTAACACATTCAGAGTAGGTGATTTTAACACCCCACTTTCACCAATAGACAGATCATCCAAAATGAAAATAAATAAGGAAACACAAGCTTTAAATGATACGTTAAACAAGATGGACTTAATTGATATTTATAGGACATTCCATCCAAAAACAACAGAATACACTTTTCTTTCAAGATCTCATGGAACATTCTCCAGGATCATCATATTTTGGGTCACAAATCAACCCTTGGTAAATTTAAGAGAATTGAAACTTTATCAAGTATCATTTCGTCCAGAGCGCTATGAGACTAGATATCAATTACAGGAAAAGATCTGTAAAAAAATACAAACACATGGAGGCTAAACAATACACTACTTAATAACGAAGTGATCACTGAAGAAATCAAAGAGGAAATCAAAAAATACCTAGAAACAAATGACAATGGAGACACGACGACCCCAAATCTGTGGGATGCAGCAAAAGCAGTTCTAAGAGGGAAGTTTATAGCAATACAATCCTACCTTAAGTAACAGGAAACATCTCGAGAAAACAGCCTAACCTTGCACCTAAAGAATTAGAGAAAGAAGAACAAAAAATCCCCAAAGTTAGCAGAGGGAAAGAAATCCTAAAAATCCGATCAGAACTAAATGAAAAAGAAATGAAGGAAACGATAGCAATGATCAATAAAACTAAAGGCTGGTTCTTTGAGAAGATAAACAAAATTGATAAAGCATTAGCCAGACCCATCAGGAATAATAAGGGAGAAGACTCAGTAGAATTAGAAATGAAAAAGGAGAAATAACAACTGACACTGCAGAAATACAAAAGATCATGAGAGATTACTACAAGCAACTCTATGCCAATAAAATAGACAACCTGGAAGAAATGCACAAACTCTTAGAAATGCATAACCTTCCAAGACTGAATCAGGAAGGAATAGAAAATATAAACAGACCAATCAGAAGCACTGAAATTGAAACTGTGATTAAAAATCTTCCAACAAACAAAAGCACAGGACCAGATGGCTTCACAGGCGAATCCTATTAAACACTTAGAGAAGAGTTAACACCTATCCTTCTCAAACTCTTCCAAAATATAGCAGATGGAGGAACACTCCCAAACTCATTCTACGAAGCCACCAACACCCTGATAACAAAACAAGACAAGGATGTCACAAAGAAACAAAACTACAGGCCAGTATCACTGATGAACATAGATGCAAAATTCCTCAACAAAATACTAGCAAACAGAATCCAACAGCACATTTAAAGGATCATACACCATGATCAAGTGTGGTTTATACCAGGAATGCAAGGATTCTTCAATATATGCAAATCAATCAATGTGATACAGCATATTAACAAATTGAAGGAGAAAAACCATTTGATCATCTCAATATATTGAGAAAGCTTTCGACAAAATTCAACACCATTTATTAAAAACGTTCTCCAGAAAGTAGGCATAGAGGGAACTTTCCTCAACATAATAAATGCCATATATTACAATCCCACAGCCAACATCATCCTAAATGGTGTAAAAGTGAAACTTTTTCCACTAATATCAGGAGCAAGAGAAGGTTGCCCACTCTCACCAGTCTGATTCAACCTAGTTTTGGAAGTTTTAGCCTCAGCAATCAGAGCAGATAAGGAAATAAAAGGAATCCAAATCAGAAAAGAAGAAGTAAAGCTGTCACTGTTTGCAGATGACATGGTACTATACATAGAGAATCCTAAAGATGCTACCAGGAAACTACTAGAGCTAATCAATGAATTTGCTAAAGTAGCAGGACACAAAATTAATGCACAGAAATCTCTGGCAATTCTACACACTAATGATGAAAAATCTGAAAGTGAAATCAAGAAAACATTCCCATTTACCACTGCAACAAAAAGAATAAAATATCTAGGAGTAAACCTCCTTAAGTAGACAAGAAACCTGTGTGCAGAATATTATAAGACACTGATGAAAGAAATTAAAAATGATACAAATAGATGGAGAGATATACCATGTTCTTGGATTGGAAGAATGAACATTGTGAAAATGACTCTACTACCCAAAGCACTATATAGATTCAAGGCAATCCCTAGCAAACTACCACTGACATGTTTCACATAACTAGAACAGAAAAATTCACAACTTGTATGGAGACACAAAAGACCCTGAGTACGAAAAGTGGAGCTGGAAGAGTCAGGATCCATGACTTCAGACTACACTACAAAGCTACAATAATCAAGACAGTATGGTACTGGCACAAAAACAGAATGATAGATCAATGGAAGAGGATCTAGAGCCCAGAGATAAACCGATGCACATATGATCACCTTATCTTTGATAAAGGAGGCAGGAATGTAGAGTGGAGAAAGGAGAGACTCTTCAATAAGTGGTGCTGGGAAAAATGTAGAGGTACATGTAAAAGTATGAGATTAGATCACTCCTTTACACCATACACAAAAAGAAGCTCAAAATGGATTAAAGACCTAAATGTAAGGCCAGAAACTATCAAACTCTTAGAAGAAAACAAAGGCATGACACACTGTGACATAATCACAGCAAGATCCATTTTGGCCCACCTCCTAAAGAAATGGAAATAAAACAAAAATAAAGTAACGGGACCTAATGAAACTTCAAAGCTTTTGCACAGCATAGGAAACTGTAAACAAGACCAAAAGACAACACTCAGAATGGGAGAAGGTATTTGCAAATGAAGCAACTGACAAAGGATTAATCTCCAAAATTTACAAGCAGCTCATGCAGCTCAATAACAAAAAAACAAACAACCCAATCCAAAAATGGGTAGAAGACCTAAATAGACATTTCTCCAAAGAAGATATACATATTGGCAACAAACACCTGAAAGAATGCTCCACATCATTAATCATTAGAGAAATGCAAATCAAAACTACAATGAGATATCATCTCACACCAGTCAGACTGGCCATCATCAAAAACTCTAGAAACAATAAATGCTGGAGAGGGTGTGGAGAAGAGGGAACCCTCTTGCACTGCTGTTGGGAATGTGAATTGCTTCAGCCACTATGGAGAACAGTATGGAGGTTCCTTAAAAAACTACAAATAGAATTACATTATGACCCAGTAATCCCACTACTGGGCATATACCCAGAGAAAACCAAAATTCAAAAAGAGTCATGTACCAAAATGTTCATTGCAGCTCTATTTACAATAGCCAGGAGATGGAAACAACCTAAGCGCCCATCATCGGATGAATGGATAAAGAAGATGTGGCACATATATACAATGGAATATTACTCAGCCTTAAAAGGAAACGAAATTGAGTTATTTGTAATGAGATGGATAGACCTAGAGTCTGGCATACAGAGTGAAGAAAGTCAGAAAGAGAAAGACAAATACCGTATGCTAACACATGTATATGGAATTTAAGGGGAAAAAATGTCATGAAGAACCTAGGGGTAAGACAGGAATAAAGACGCAGACCTACTGGAGAACGGACTTGAGGATATGGGGAGGGGGAAGGGTGAGTTTTGACAGGGTGAGAGAGAGTCATGGACATATACACACTAACAAACGTAGTAAGGTAGATAGCTGGGGGGAAGCAGCCGCAAGGCACAGGGATATTAGCTCGGTGCTTTGTGACAGCCTGGAAGGGTGGGATGGGGAGGGTGGGAGGGAGGGAGACGCAAGAGGGAAGACATATGGGAACATATGTATATGTATAGCTGATTCACTTTGTTATAAAGCAGAAACTAACACACCATTGTAAAGCAATTATACCCCAATAAAGATGTTTAAAAAAAAATAAAATAAAAAATAAAATAAAATAAAATAAAAAAATAAAAACTCCCAGCAATAAAAGTGCAGGACCAGATGGTTTCACAGGAAATTCTGATACCCTAAGTTCACAGTTAGATCTACGCACATCATCCTGGGGGCAAACAGAAGAGAGGAGAAATCTGACACATCAGCAGCTCTGAGTCCCTCCCAGAGATTCCAGTTACTGATCTATCTGTCCAACAGCATGTCCATGTCAGCTCTCCTCTTCCCCGCCAGCACCCAGTGGAGCTCTTGGCACCAAGTGAGCACACAATAACTACTTGTTCGATGACTGAAAAAATTAGATAAATAAATGAATACGTCCCTCAAAAAAAAAAAAAGAAAGAGCAACAACAACAAAAGAGAAAACAATTAGCAAAATGGCAATAAGTACAATAAGTGTCACTAATCACTATAAACATAATTGGACCAAAAATGTCCCACTAAAGAACATAAGGTGGCTGAATGGATATATATATGGCTTTAAGAAACTCACTTCTGATCTAAAGACACACACAGACTGAAAGTTAGATGATGGAATATATATTCTATGCACATGGAAATGAAAAGAAAGCTGGGGTAGCAATAGTTATATCAGACAAAAATGATGTTTGAAAAAAGACTGAGACAAGAGACAAAGAAAAGCATTAAATAATAATTGAAAAAAAAACCCTTCAACAAAAAGATGTAAAACTTGTAAGTATATATGCAGCCAACATAGAGTCACCTATATACTTAAAGCAAATATGAGCAGGCAATAAGGGAGAAATCAACAGTAATGATATTAGGGGACCTTAACATTCCACTGACATCAATAGATAGATAATCTACACAGAAAATCAATAATAAAGCACTGGCCTTAAACGACACTTTAGATCAGATAGCTTTAACAGCTATCTATTGGGTTGGCCAAAAAGTTCATTCAGTTTTAAGGAAAAATAAAAGATACATTTTTCATTTTCACCAAGAATTTAATTGAACAATATGTTCACTAACACAATGAACATTTTCGCCAACCCCTTACAAAACATTGGATCCAAAAACAGCAAAATATAAGTTTTTTTTCCAAATGCACATAGAATATGCTCCAGGATAGGTCACATATTAAGCCAGAAAACAAGTTTTGATAAGACTAAGAAAATTGAAATTACATCAAACATTTTTGTTCTGGTCACAATAGTACAAGACTTGAAATCAACTTCAAAAAGACAAAAAACCCACAAATGTGGAGTCTAAACAATATACTAACCAACAACCAATGATTCATTGAAGAAATCAAAGAGGAAGTAAAAAAATACGCTGATACAAGTAACATGGAAACACAACATTCCAATATCTATGGGACACAGCAAAAGCATTTCTAAGAGGAAAATTTATAGCAATACAGGCCTACCTCAAGAGACAAAAAAATAATACAAAACAAACAAACAAAAAAACCCCACAATCTAATCTGACACCTAAAGGAACTACAGTAAGAAGAAGAAACAAAATGCAAAGTTAGTAGAAGGAAGGAAAAAGAAAATTAGAGGCCGATATCCCCAATAAACACAGATGCAAAAATCCTTAACAAAATACTTACAATAATACTTTAAAACAGTCATCCAACATGATCAAATGTGATTTGTTCCAGGAGTTCAAGAATAGTTTAATATCTGTAAACATATCAACAAGATACACTATATTTTTTTTAAAAAAAGAATAAAATCATCACAATAACTGCAGAAAAGTTTTGACACAAACATTCATTTATAATAAAATACTCTCAACAAAGAGGGCATAGAAGGAACATACTACACAAAATAAAGACATTATATTACAAACCCACAGTTAACACCATTGTGGTTAAAAGTTGAAAGCATTTACTCTAAGGACAGGAATGAGACTAGAATACCCACTCTTACCTCTTTTATTCAATGTAGTACTGGATGTCCTAGTCAAATTAATCAGACGAGAAAAAGAAGATAAAACAAAATGCAAATTTGGAAGAAACAAGTAAAATTATCACTCTTTGCAAACTTTTCAGACATGATACTATATATAGAAAACACTAAAGACTCCACCTAAAAACTATTACAACTAACAAATGAAGTCAGTAAAGTTGTAAGATACAAAATTAATATACAGAAATCTGTTGCATTTCTACCACTAATAACAATCAACCAGAAAAAGATTTTAAGAAAGCAATCCTACTTACAATGACATCAAAAGGAAGTAAATACCTAGGAATATACAAGTTGATGAAAGACCTGTACTCTAAAAAGTATAAGACTTTGATTAAAATAAAAAGAAGAAGAATACAAAGTGAAGACAGCACAAATAAATGGAAAGATATTAAATTCTCATGAAATGGAAGAATTAATATCAATACAATGTTGATACTATCCAAAGCAATTTCCATATTCAATGCAATCCTTATCAAATATCAATGGTATTTTTCACAGAACTAGAACAAATAATTATAAACTTAGTATACATTCACAAAAGACCCAGAATAGCCACAGCAATCTTAAGAAAGCAGCAGGTGTCACGTTCCCGGTTTTCAGAGTATACTAGTAAGCTATAGTAATCAGAAGTGTATTGTTCTGGCACAAAAAGAGATGCATAGATCAATGGAGAGAGCTCAAGAATAAACCCATACATATATGGTCAATTAGCCTACAACAGAGGAGGTCCCATGAAGCAAGAGCAACAGCAGCAAAAACAAACAACTCGATTTACAATAAACTAAAAAGATTTTGCACAGCAGAGGAAACTATCAACAAAATAAAAAGGCAAATGGGAGAATATATTTGCAAATGAAATATCCAATGAGGGGTTAATATCCAAAATTTATAAAGAACTCATACAACTCAATATCAAGAGAAAACAAATAATGTGATTAAAAATTGGACAGAAAACCTGAATAAACTTTTTGCCAAAGAAGATGTATAGATGACCAACAAATCAATGAAAAGACATACATCACTAATCATCAGGGAAATGCAAATAAAAACCAAAACAAGATGGCACTTCACACCTGTAAGAAAGACTATCATTAAAAAGCGTTCATAACAGGTGTAGGTGAAGATGTAGAGATAAGGTAACCCTTGTGCATTGTTGGTGGGAGTGTATATTTGGGCAGCCGTTATGGAAAATAATATGGAGTTTCCTCAAGAAATTAAAAATAGAACTAGAGTACAACCCAGGAATTCCACGTCTGGTTATTTATCCAAAGAAAACAAAACCACTAATTTGAAAAGATATATGCATGCTTATGTTCATTGCAGCATTATCTGCAATGGCCAAGATATGGAAACAACCTAAGTGTTTATCAATAGATGAATGGATGAAGAAGTGAAATAAGTCAGACAGAGAGAGACAAGTATCGTATGATTTCATATATATGTAGAATTTTTGAAAAACAACCATCAAAATGAAACAGGAAGATACTCATACATACAGAAAAGTGGTGGTAGCCAGAGGGGAGGGGTTTGGGAGACTTGGCAAAATAAATAAAATGGATTTAAATGTACAGCACTTCAGTTATAAACTAAATAAATAACAGGGAGATAATAACAACATAAGGAATATAGTCAATAATACTGTAATAAGGGTACAATGATGGTGGCTTACTAGATTTATTGTGGTGACCATTTTGTCATGTATTTAAATGTCATATGAGTATATCGTAAACCTGAAGCTAACCATATTGTACATCCACTATGCTTCAATAAAAGAAAAGAAAATCAGAAATTCCCTGGTGGTCCAGTGGTTAGGGCTCCATGCTTCCACTGCAAGGGGCACAGGTTTGATCCCTGATTGGAGAACTAAGATCCTGCAAGCTGCACTGCGTGGCCAAAATACTCAACCCAGCCTATATGGGGACACTAGCAAAATAATAAAACAAAAATAAAAGAAAATCTTAAAAATTAAAAACGTAACCTACAGAGGTTTGTTATCACTTCTTAGTTGCTAGTGCTCACACATTATTTAACATGCTGAATAAATCTAATTATGTCCCTTTTACAAAGTGAGAGACAAATGCTTGTGACTTTTTAGGGACCCTCGGGGAAATCTCAATATTAACTTGAGGTCAAAAAGACTTCATTCACTATTTGACCTAGGGAAATTGTCAAAAATGTCAAAGGGTTTTGAACACAAGTAAATGAGATCACTGTGCAACAACACTAAGTTATCCATTTACCCAAGGACACAATTAAGATTTCAAAGGCAGGCTTCCGGGAAGATGGTGGAAGAGTAAGATGAGAAGATCACCTTTCTCCACACAGATACAACAGAAATATATCTACACGTGGAACAACTCCTACAGAACACCTACTGAGCACTGGCAGAAGACCTCAGACATCCCAAAAGGCAAGAAAATCCCCACGTATCTGAGTAGGGCAAAAGGAAAAAGAATAAACAGAGACAAAAGGATAGGGACGGGACCTGCACCAGTGAGAGGGAGCTGTGAAGGAGGAAAGGTTTCCGCACACTAGGAAGCCCCTTCGCGGGCGGAAACAGCGGGTGGCGGAGTGGAGGAGCTTCGGAGGAGAGCACAGCAACAGGGGTGCGGAGGGCAAAGTGAAGAGATTCCTGCACAGAGGATCAGGGTCGACCGGCACTCACCAGCCCGAGAGGATTGTCTGCTCACCCGCCGGGGAGGCCAGGGCTGGGAGTTGAAGCTTGGGCTTCAGTCAGAGCGCCGGGAGAGGACTGGGGTTGGCAGCATGAACACAGCCTGCAGGGGCTTAGTGCGCCACAGATAGCCGGGAGGGAATCCGGGGAAAAGTCTGGACCTGCCAAAGAGGCAAGAGACTTTTTCTTCTTCGTTTCCTGGAGGGCGAGGAGAGGAGATTAAGACTGCTGCTTAAAGGAGCTCCAGAGACTGGCGTGAGCCATTGCTAAAAGCTCGGAACCCAGAGACGAGCATGAGATGCTAAGGCTGTGGCTGCCGCCACCAAGAAGCCTGTGTGTGACCACAGGTCACTATGCACATCCCCCTTCCGGGGAACCTGTGTAGCCCACCACTGCCATGGTCCCGGTATCCAGGGACAACTCTCCAGGGAGAATGCACGGTGTGCCCCAGGCTGGTGCAACGTCATGTTGGCCACTGACGCCGCAGGCTTGCCCGGCACTCCGTGCCCCACCCTCCCCCCGGCCTGAGTGAACCAGAGCCCCCGAATCATCAGCTTCTTATACCCCGTCCTGTCTGAGCGAAGAACAGACGTCCTCTGGCGACCTACACGCAGAGGCGGGGCCCAATCCCAAGCTGAGCCCCTGGGAGCTGTGAGAACAAAGAAGAGAAAGGGCAATCTCTCCCAGCAGCCTCAGAAGCAGGCGATTAAAGCTCCACAATCAACTTTGATGTACCCTGCATCTGTGGAATACAGTAATAGACAACAAATCATCCCAAATAAAGGAGGTGGATTTTGAGAGCAAGATATATGATTTTTTTGCCTTTTCCTCTTTCTGCCAGTGTGTATGTACACGCTTCTGTGTGAGATTTTGTCTGTATAGCTTTGGTTCCACCATTTGTCCTAGGGTTCTATCAGTGCATTTATTTTAATTTTTTTCTCTTAGTAATTATTTTTATTTTAATAATTTTATTATATTTTATCTTACTTTATTTTACTTTATCTTCTTTCTTTCATTTTCCTTCTTTCCCGCCTTCCTTCCTTCCACCTGCGTCCCTCCCTCCCTCCCTCCTTTCTTTCTTTCTTTCTTTCCTCCTTTGTTTCTATTTCTACTAATACTTTCTTTCTACTTTTTCCCACTATTTTTCTGAGGCGTGTGGATGAAAGACTCTTGGTGATGCAGCCAGCAGTCAGTGCTGTACCTCTGAGATGGGAGAGCCAAATTCAGGACACTGGTCCACAAGAGACCTCCCACCTCCACATAATATCAAATGGCGAAACTCTCCCAGATATCTCCATCTCAACACCAGCACCCAGTTTCACTCAACGACCAGCAAGCTACAGTGCTGGGCATCCTATGCCAAACAGCTAGAAAGAGAGAAACACAACACCACCCATTAGAAGAGAGGCTGCCTAAACTCATAAGAAGTCCACAGACACCCCAAAACACACCACCAGACGTGGACTTGCCCACCGGAACGACAAGATCCAGCCTCATCCACCCGAACACAGGCACTAGTCCCTTCCACCAGAAAGCCTACACTGCCCTTTGAACCAACCTTAGCCACTGGGTACAGACACCAAAAACCATGGGAACTGTGAACCTACAGCATGCAAAAAGAAGACCCCAAACACAGTAAGATAAGCAAAATGAGAAGACAGAAAAACACAGCACATGAAGGAGCAAGATAAAAACGCACCAGACCTAACAAATGAAGAGGAAAGACGCAGTCTACCTGAAAAAAAATTCAGAATAATGATAGTAAAGATGATACAAAATCTTGGAAATAGAATAGACAAAATGCAAGCAACATTTAACAAGGACCTAGAAGAACTAAAGATGAAACAAACAATGATGAACAACACAATAAATGAAAGGAAAAATACTCTAGATGGGATCAATAGCAGAAAAACTGCAGCAGAGGAACGGAGAAGTGACCTGGAAGATAAAATAGTGGAAATTACTAGTGAGGAGCAGAATAAAGAGAAAAGAATGAAAACAACTGAGGACAGTCTCAGAGACCTCTGGGACAACATTAAGTGCACCACCATTCGGACTACAGGGGTTCCAGAAGAAGAAGTGAAAAAGAAAGGGACTGAGAAAATATTTGAAGAGATTATAGTTGAAAACTTCCTTAATACGGGAAAGGAAATAGTTAATGAAGTCCAGGAAGCACAGAGAGTCCCATACAGGATAAACCAAAGGAGAAATACACCAAGACACATATTAACCAAACTGTCAAAAATTAAATAAAAAGAAAACTTATTAAAATCAGCAAGAAAAAACAACAAATAACACACAAGGGAATCCCCATAAGGTTAACAGCTGAACTTTCAGCAGAAACTCTGCAAGCCAGAAGGGACTGACAGGACATATTTAAAGTGATGAAGGAGAAAAAGCTGCAACCAAGATTACTCTAGCCAGGAAGGATCTCATTCAGATTTGATGCAGAAATTAAAACCTTTACAGATAAACAAAATCTGAGAGAGTTCTGCACCACCAAACCAGCTTTACAACAAATGCTAAAGGAACTTCTCTAGGCAAGAAACATAAGAGAAGGAAAAGACCTACAATAACGAACCCAAAACAATTAAGAAAATGGAAATAGGAACATACATATCGATAATTACCTTAAATGTAAATGGACTAAATGCTCCCACCAAAACACACAGACAGGCTGAATGGATACAAAAACAAGACCCATATATTTGCTGTCTACAAGAGACCCACTTCAGACCTAGAGACACATACAGACTGAAAGAAAGGAGATGGAGAAAGATATTTCATGCAAATGGAAACCAAAAGAAAGCTGCAGTAGCAATTCTCATATCAGAAAAAATAGACTTTAAAACAAAGACTCTTAGAAGGGACAAAGAAGGACACTACATAAAGATCAAGGGATTGATCCAAGAAGATCATATAACAATTGTAAATATGCACCCAATATAGGAGCACCTCAATACATAAGGCAAATACTTACAGCCATAGAAGTGGAAACTGACAGTAACACATTCAGAGTAGGTGACTTTAACACCCCACTTTCAACAATGGACAGATCATCCAAAATGAAAATAAATAAGGAAACACAAGCTTTAAATGATACGTTAAACAAGATGGACTTAATTGATATTTATAGGACATTCCATCCAAAAACAACAGTATACACATTTCTCTCAAGAGCTCATGGAACATTCTCCAGGATACATCATAGCTTGGGTCACAAATCAACCCTTGGTAAATTTAAGCAAATTGAAACTTTATCAAGTATCATTTCGTCCAGAGCGCTATGAGACTAGATATCAATTACAGGAAAAGATCTGTAAAAAAATACAAACAGATGGAGGCTAAACAATACACTACTCAATAATGAAGTGTTCACTGAAGAAATCAAAGAGGAAATCAAAAAATACCTAGAAACAAATGACAATGGAGACACGACGACCCCAAATCTGTGGGATGCAGCAAAAGCAGTTCTAAGAGGGAAGTTTATAGCAATACAATCCTACCTTAAGAAACAGGAAACATCTCGAAAACACAACCTAACCTTGCACCTAAAGCAATTAGAGAAAGAGGAACAAAAAATCCCCAACGTTAGCAGAGGGAAAGAAATCCTCAAAATCCGATCAGAACTAAATGAAAAAGAAATGAAGGAAATGATAGCAAAGGTCAATAAAACTAAAAGCTGGTTCTTTAAGAAGATAAACAAAATTGATAAACCATTAGCCAGACCCATCAAGAAAAATACAGGAGAAGGCTCAATAGAATTAGAAATGAAAAAGGAGAAGTAACAACTGACACTGCAGAAATACAAAAGATCATGAGAGATTACTACAAGCAACTCTATGCGAATAAAATGCACAAACTGGAAGAAATGCACAAATTCTTAGAAATGCACAACCTGCCAAGACTGAATCAGGAAGAAATAGAAAATATGAACAGACCAAACACAAGCACTGAAATTGACACTGTGATTAAAAATCTTCCAACAAACAAAAGCCCAGGACCAAATGGCTTCACAGTCGAATCCTATCAAACATTTAGAGAAGAGTTAACACCTATCATTCTCAAACTCTTCCAAAATAAAGCAGACGGAGGAACACTCCCAAACTCATTCTACGAAGCCACCAGCACCCTGATAACAAAACAAGACAAGGCTGTCACAAACAAACAAAACTACAGGCCAGTATCACTGAAGAACATAGATGCAAAAATCCTCAACAAAATACTAGCAAACAGAATCCAACAGCACATTAAAAGGATCATACACCATGATCAAGTGTGGTTTATACCAGGAATGCAAGGATTCTTCAATATATGCAAATCAATCAACATGATACAGCATATTAAGAAATTGAAGGAGAAAAACCATTTGATCATCTTAATATATTCAGAGAAAGCTTTCGACAAAATTCAACAACATTTATTAAAAACGTTCTCCAGAAAGTACGCATAGAGGGAATTTTCCTCAACATAACAAAGGACATATATTACAATCCCACAGCCAACATCATCCTGAATGGTGTAAAACTGAAACCATTTCCACTAAGATCAGGAGCAAGACAAGGTTGCCCACACTCACCACTCTGATTCAACATAGTTTTGGAAGTTTTAGCCTCAGCAATCAGAGCCCATAAGGAAATAAAAGGAATCCAAATCAGAAAAGAACAAGTAAAGCTGTCACTGTTTGCAGATGACATGATACTATACATAGAGAATCCTAAAGATGCTACCAGGAAATTACTAGAGCTAATCAATGAATTTGCTAAAGCAGCAGGATACAAAATTAATGCACAGAAATCTCTGGCAATTCTATACACTAATGATGAAAAATCTGAAAATGAAATTAAGAAAACACTCCCATTTACCATTGCAACAAAAAGAATAAAATATCTAGGAATAAACCTCCCTAAGTAGACAAGAAAACTGCATGCAGAATATTATAAGACACTGATGAAAGAAGTTAAAAATGATACAAATAGATGGAGAGACATACCATGTTCTTGGATTGTTAGAATGAACATTGTGAAAATGACTCTACTACCCAAAGCACTATATAGATTCAATGCAATCCCTATCAAACTACCACTGGCATTTTTCACAGAACTAGAACAAAAAAATTCACAACTTGTATGGAGACACAAATATCCCCGAATAGCCAAAGCGATCTTGAGAATGAAAAGTGGAGCTGGAGGAATCAGGATCCATGACTTCAGACTATATTACAAAGGTACAGTAATCAAGAGAGTATGGTACTGCCACAAAAACAGAAAGATAGATCAACGGAACAGGATCGAGAGCCCAGAGATAAACCCATGCACATACGGTCACCTTAACTTTGATAAAGGAGACAGGAATGTACAGTGGAGAAATGAGAGCCTCTTCAATAAGTGGTGCTGGGAAAACTGTAGAGGTACATGTAAAAGTATGAGATTAGATCACTCCCTAACACCATATACAAAAACAAGCACAAAATGAATTAAAAACCTAAATGTAAGGCCAGAAACTATCAAACTCTTAGAAGAAAACAAAGGCATGACACACTGTGACATAATCACAGCAAAATACTTTTTGACCCAACTCCTAGAGAAATGGAAATAAAACAAAAATAAAGTAATGGGACCTAATGAAACTTCAAAGCTTTTGCACAGCTTAGAAAACCGTAAACAACACCAAAAGACAACACTCAGAATGGGAGAAAATATTTGCAAATGAAGCAACTGACAAAGGATTAATCTCCAAAATTTACAAGCAGCACATGCAACTCAATAACAAAAAAACAAACAACCCAATCCAAAAGTGGGTAGGAGACCTAAATAGACATTTCTCCAAAGAAGATATACATATTGGCAACAAACTCATGAAAGAATGCTCCACATCATTAATCATTAGAGAAATGCAAATCAAAACTACAATGAGATATCACCTCAAACCCGTCAGAATGGCCATCATCAAAAAATCTAGAAACAATAAATGCTGGAGAGGCTATGGAGAAAAGGGAACCCTCTTGCACTGCTGTTGGGAATGTGAATTGGTTCAGCCACTATGGAGAACAGTATGGCGGTTCCTTTAAAATCTACAAATAGAATTATCATATGACCAAGTAATCACAATTCTCGGCATATACCCTGAGGAAATCAAAATTCAAAAAGAGTCATGTACCAAAATGTTCATTGCAGCTCTATTTACAATAGCCAGGAGATGGGAACAACCTAAGTGCCCATCAACGGATGAATGGATAAAGAAGATGTGGCACATATATACAACGGAATATTACTCAGCCTTAAAAGGAAACGTAATTGAGTTATTTGTAATGAGATGGATAGACCTAGAGTCTGTCATACAAAGTGAAGTAAGTCAGAAAGAAAAATGCCATTACCGTATGCTAACACATATATATGGAATTTTAGAAAAAAAAGGATGTCATGAAGAACCTAGGGGTGGGACGGAAATAGAGACGCAGACCTACTGGAGAACGGACTTGAGAATATGGGGAGGGGGAAGGGTGAGCTTTGACAGCACGAGAGAGAGTCATGGACATACACACACTAACAAACGTAGTAAGGTAGATAGCTAGTGGGAAGCAGCCGTATGGCACAGGGATATTAGCTCGGTGCTTTGTGACAGCCTGGAGGGGTGGGATAGGGAGAGTGGGAGGGAGGGAGATGCAAGAGGGTGGACATATGGGAACATATGTATATATATAACTGATTCACTTTGTTACAGAGCAGAAACTAACATACCATTGTAAAGCAATTGTACCCCAATAAAAATGTTAAAAACAAGTACATAAATAACAAAGTAATTCTTTCTCAAAAAAAAGAATCTAGAAACAATAAATGCTGGAGAGGGTGTGGAGAAAAGGGAACACTCTTGCACTGCTGGTGGGAATGTGAATTGGTACATCCTCTATGGAGAACAGTATGGAGGTTCCTTAAAAACCTATAGATAGAAGGACCATATGACCCAGCAATTGCACTACTGGGCATATATCCTTAGGAAACCATAATTCAAAAAGAGTCATGTACCGAAAATGTTCATTGCAGCTCTATTTACTATAGCCAGCAGATGGAACCAACCTAAGTGTGCATCATCGGATAAATGGATAAAGAAGATGTGGCACATATATACAATGCAATATTACTCAGCCATAAAAAGAAACAAAATTAAGTTATTTGTAGTGAGGAGGATGGACCTAGAGTCTGGCATACAGAGTGAAGTACGTCAGAAAGAGAAAGACAAATACCATATCCTAACACATATATATGGAATCAAAGGGAAAAAATGTCCTTAAGAAACTAGGTGTAAGATGGGAATAAAGACACAGACCTACTAGAGAATGGACTTGAGCATATGAGGAGGGGGAAGGGTAAGCTGTGACAAAGTGAGAGAGTGGCATGGACATATATCCAGTACCAAACGTAAAATAGATAGCTAGTTGGAAGCAGCCTCATAGCACAGGGAGATCAGCTCATTGCCTTGTTACCACCTAGAGGGGTGGGATAAGGAGGGTGGGAGAGAGGGAGATGCAAGAGGGAAGAGATATGGGAACATATGTATATGTATAATTGATTCACTTTGTTATAAAGCAGAAACTAACACACCTTTGTAAAGCAATTATACTCCAATAAAGATGAGAAGAAAACAGCTGAAGAATACAATGATGGAAGTGAAAACTACACTAGAAGGAATTAACTGCAGATTAGAGGATGCAGAGCAGATCAGCAATATGAAGCTAGAATAACAGAAATCATCCAATAAAAACAAAAAGAAAAGAAAAAAATAATTAAAAATGAGGATTGTTTAAGAAACTTCTGGGACAACATCATGCATGCTAACCTTTGCATTACAGGGGTCCTGGACGAAGAAGAGAGAAGGGGAGAGAAAATCTATTGAAGAAATAATGGCTGAAAACTTTTTTAACTTGGCAAAGGAAACATCAAAGTTCAGTAATCACAGAGTCCCAAACAATAGGAAACCAAAGAAACCCACACTATTGACATTATAAATGAAATGTAAAAAGTTAAAGACAAAGAGAGGATCTTAAAAGCCAGACAGAGGAGAGTTACATATAGGGAAGTAGTTACATTGAGGGAAGCCTCCTTAACACTATCAGCTGACTTTACAGGGAAAATTTCATAGGCCTGAGGGGATTGGCATGATATATTCAAAGGGCTGAAAAGAAAACATTAGCAACCAAGAATACTGTGTCTGGCAAGATTATCATTCAGAATTGAAAGAGAGGGTTTCCTGAATAAGCAAAAGCAAGAGTAATGAACCACCACTAAACTGACTTACAAGAAATATGAGAGAGACTTCTTTAAAGGGAAAAGAAATGGTTATAGCTATAAAAAAAAAATTATGAAAGAAAAACATCTCACTAATAAAGGAATCATGTAGTAAAAGTAGTAAATAACCACCTATATAGCTAGAATGAAGGTTAAAAAACAGAACACTGGTGATAAAATCTTCTATATCTAAAACAGTTAAGTGACACAGAAAATTTTTGAATACAAAATATGATGTCAAAGTTATAAAATGGTGAGGGGGGAAGAAAACTGTAGTGGTTTTAGAACACAAACCTAAGTGACCATCAACCTAAAATAGATTACAATATACGTAGGTTGTTATTTAAGAAATTTATGGTAACCACAACCAAATACCGACAATAGAAACACACACACACACACACACACACACACAAGGAAACAAAACAGAGTGTGAGGGAGAGAAGAATACAAATTAAGATTTTAAAATCTATTGAGTCATAAGGGTAGAGAGCAAAAATAGAAGGAAAGAAAGAGCAACAACAGCAAAACAGGAAACAATTAGCATAATGGCAATAAGTACAATAAGTGTCACTAATCACTTTAAACATAATTGCACCAAAAATATCCCAAGTAAAGAACTTAAGGTGGCTGAATGGATATATATATATATAGCTTTAAGAGACTCACTTCTGATCTAAAGACACACACAGACTGAAAGTTAGATTATGGAATATATATTCTATGCACCTGGAAATGAAAAGAAAGCTGGGGTAGCGATAGTTATATCAGACAAGAATGATGTTGAAAAAAAGACTGTGACAAGAGACAAAGAAAAGCATTTAATAATAATTGAAAAAAAAACCCTTCAACAAGAAGATGTAAAACTTGTAAGTATATATGCAGCCAACATAGAGTCACCTATATACTTAAAGCAAATATTAACAGGCAATAAGAGAGAAATCAACAGTAATGATATTAGGGGACGTCAACATTCCACTGACATCAATAGATAGATAATCTACACAGATAATCAATAATAAAGCACTGGCCTTAAATGACACTTTAGATCAGATAGCTTTAACAGCTATATATTGGGTTGGCCAAAAAGTTCATTCAGTTTTAAGGAAAAATAAGATACATTTTTCATTTTCACCAAGAATTTAATTGAACAATATATTCACTAACACAATGAACATTTTCACCAACCCAGTACAAAACATTTGATCCAAAAACAGCAAAATATAAGTTTTTTTTTCCAAATGCACATAGAATATGCTTCAGGATAGGTCACATGTTAAGCCACAAAACAAGTTTTGATAAGACTAAGAAAATTGAAATTATATCAAACATTTTTGTTTTGGTCACAATAGTACAAGACTTGAAATCAACTTCAAAAAGACAAAAAACCCACAAACGTGGAGTCTAAACAATGTACTAACCAACAATCAATGATTCATTGAAGAAATCAAAGAGGAAATCAAAAAATACGCTGATACAAGTAAAATGGAAACACAACATTCCAAAATCTATGGGAACAGCAAAAGCATTTCTAAGAGGAAAGTTTATAGCAATACAGGCCTACCTCAAGAGACAAAAAATAATACAAAACAAACAAACAAAAAAACCCCACAATCTAACCTGACACCTAAAGGAACTAAAGTAAGAAGAAGAAAAAAAATGCAAAGTTAGTAGAAGGAAGGAAAACGAAAATTAGAGGCCGATATCACCAATAAACATTGATGCAAAAATCCTTAACAAAATATTTACAAATAATACTTTAAAACATTCATACAACATGATCAAATGAGATTTGTTCCAGGAGTTCAAGAATAGTTTAATATCTGTAAACAAATCAACAAGATACACTATATTTTTTTAAAAAAGGATAAAATCATCACAATAACTGCAGAAAAGTTTTGACACAAATATTCATTTATCATAAAATACTCTCAACAAAGAGGGCATAAACACATTATATTAGAAACCAACAGTTAACATCATTGTGGTTAAAAGTTGAAAGCATTTACTCTAAGGACAGGAACAAGAATAGAATACCCACTCTCCCCCCTTTTATACAATGTAGTATTGGATATCCTAGTCAAATTAATCAGACGAGAAAAAGCAGATAAAATAAAATGCAAATTTGGAAGAAACAAGTAAAATTATCACTCTTTGCGAACTTTGCAGACATGATACTATATATAGAAAATACTAAAGACTCCACCTAAAAACTATTACAACTAATAAATGAAGTCAGTAAAGTTGTAAGATACAAAATTAATATACAGAAATTTGTTGCATTTCTACCACTAATAACAATCAACCAGAAAAAGATTTTAAGAAAACAATCCTATTTACAATGACATCAAAAGGAAGTAAATACCTAGGAATATACAAGTTGATGAAAGACCTGTACTCTAAAAAGTATAAGACTTTGATTAAAATAAAAAGAAGAAGACAAAGTGAAGATAGCACAAATAAATGGAAAGATATTAAATTCTCATGAAATGGAAGAATTAATATCAATAAAATGTTGATACTATCCAAACAATGTCCATATTCAATGCAATCCTTATCAAATATCAATAGTATTTTTCACAGAAGTAGAACTAATAATTATAAGCTTAGTATAGATTCACAAAAGACCCAGAATAGCCACAGCAATCTTTAGAAAGCAGGAGGTATCACGTTCCCTATTTTCACAGTATACTAGTAAGCTATAGTAATCAGAAGTGTATTGTACTGGCACAAAAACAGATGCATAGATCAATGGAGAGAGCTCAAGAATAAACCCATTACATATATGGTCAATTAGCCTACAACAAAGGAGGTCTCATTAAGCAAGAGCAACAGCAGCAAAAACAAACAACTCGGATTACACTAAATTAAAAAGATTTTGCACAGCAGAGGAAACTACCAACAAAATAAAAAGGCAAATGGGAGAACATATTTGAAAATGAAATATCCAATAAGGGGTTAATATCCAAAATTTATAAAGAACTCATACAACTCAACATCAAGTGAAAACAAATAATGTGATTAAAAATTGGACAGAAAACCTGAATAAACTTTTTGCCAAAGAAGATGCATAGATGATCAACAAATCAATGAAAAGATATACGTCACTAATCATCAGGGAAATGCAAATAAAAACCACAACAAGATGGCACTTCACACCTGTAAGAAAGCCTATCATTAAAAAGTGTTCATAACAAGTGTAGGTGAAGATGTAGAGATAAGATAACCCTTGTGCATTGTTGGCGGGAGTGTATATTTGGGCAGCCATTATGGAAAATAATATGGAGTTTCCTCAAGAAATTAAAAATAGAACTAGAGTACAACCCAGGAATTCCACGTCTGGTTATTTATACAAAGAAAACAAAACCACTAATTTGAAAAGATATATGCATGCTTATATTCATTGCAGCATTATTTGCAATGGCCAAGATATGGAAACAACCTAAGTGTTTACCAATAGATGAATGAAGGAAGAAGTGAAATAAGTCAGACAGAGAGAGACAAGTATCGTATGATTTCATATATATGTAGAATTTTTGAAAAACAACCATCAAAATGAAACAGGAAGATACTCATACATACAGATAACTGGTGGTCGCCAGAGGGGAGGGGTTTGGGGGACCTGGCAAAATAAATAAAATGGATTTAAATGTACAACACTTTAGTTATAAAATACATAAATCACAGGGAGATAATGACAACATAAGGAATATAGTCAATAATACTGTAATAAGGGTACAATGATGGTTGCTTACTAGATTTATGGTGGTGACCATTTTGTCATGTATTTAAATGTCACATCACTATATCGTACACCTGAAGCTAACAATATTGTACATCCACTATGCTTCAATAAAAGGAAAGAAAATCAGAAATTCCCTGGTGGTCCAGTGGTTAGGGCTCCATGCTTCCACTGCAAGGGGCATGGGTTTGATCCCTGATTGGGGAACTAAGATCCCGCAAGCTGCACTGCATGGCCAAAATACTCAACCCAGCCTATATGGGGACACTTGCAAAATAATAAAACAAAAATAAAAGAAAATCTTAAAAATTAAAAAGGTAACTTACAGAAGTTTATTATCACTTCTTAGTTGCCAGTGCTCACACATTATTTAACATGCTGAATAAATCTAATTATCTCCCTTTTACAAAGTGAGAGACAAATCCTTGTGATTTTTTAGGGACCCTCTGGGAAATCTCAATATTAACTTGAGGTCAAAAAGACTTCATTCACTATTTGACTTAGGGAAACTGTCAAAAATGTCAAAGGGTTTGAACACAAGTAAATAAGATCACTGTGGAACAACACTAAGTTATCCATTTAACCAAGGACACAATTAAGATTTCAAAGGCAGGCTTCCGGGAAGATGGTGCAAGAGTGAGATGAGAAGATCAGCTTCCTCTGCACAGATACATCAGAAATACATCTACACGTGGAACAACTCCTACAGAACACCTACTGAACGCTGGCAGAAGACCTCAGACCTCCCAAAAGGCAAGAAAGTCCCCACATACTTGAGTAGGGCAAAAGAAAAAAGAATAAACAGAGACAAAAGGATAGGTACGGAACCTGCACCAGTGAGAGGGAGCTGTGAAGGAGGAAATGTTTCCACACACTAGGAAGCCCCTTCGCGGGTGGAGACTGCAGGTGGCGGAGCGGAGGAGCCTAGGAGGAGAGCACAGCAACAGGGGTTCGGAGGGCAAAGCCAAGAGATTCCCGCACAGAGGATCAGGTTCGACCGGCACTCACCAGAGGATTGTCTGCTCACCCGCCGGGGAGGCCAGGGCTGGGAGTTGAGGCTTGGGCTTCAGTCAGAATGCCAGGAGAGGACTGGGGTTGGCAGCATGAACACAGCCTGCAGGGGCTTAGTGTGCCACAGCTAGCTGGGAGGGAGTCCGGGTAAAAGTCTGGACCTACCGAAGAGGCAAGAGACTTTTTCTTCTTTGTTTCCTGGTGGGCGAGCAGAGGGGATTAAGACTGCTGCTTAAAGGAGCTCCAGAGATGGGCACGAGCCATGGCTAAAAGCACAGACCACGGAGACGGGCATGAGATGCTAAGGCTGCTGCTGCCACCACAAAAAGCCTGTGTGTGAGCACAGGTCACTATGCACACCCCCCTTCCGGGGAACCTGTGCCGCCCGCCACTGCCAGGGTCCCGGGATCCAGGGACAACTCCCCAGGGAGAATGCACGGTGTGCCCCAGACTGCTGCAACGTCATGTTGGTCACTGATGCTGCAGACACGCCCCGCACTCCGTGCCCCTCCCTCCTCCTGGCCTGAGTGAACCAGAGCCCCCGAATTATCAGCTCTCTAAACCCCGTCCTGTCTGAGCAAAGAACAGACGCTCTCTGGCGACCAACATGCAGAGGCAGGGCCCAATCCAAAGCTGAGCCCCTGGGAGCTCTGAGAAAAAAGGAAAGGAAGGGGAATCTCTCTCAGCAGCCTCAGAAGCAGGGGATCAAAGCTCCACAATCACCTTCATGTACCCTGCATCTGTGGAATACATTAATAGACAACAAATCATCCAAAATTAAGGAAGTGGATTTTGAGAGCAAGATTTATGACTTTTTAGCCTTTTCATCTTTTTGTCAGTGTGTATGTATATGCTTCTGTGTGAGATTTTTTCTGTATAGCTTTGGTTCCACCATTTGTCCGAGGATTCAATCAGCCCATTTTTTCTTAAATTTTTTTTCTGTTAGGAGTTATTTTTTATTTTAATAACTTTATTATATTTTATCTTACTTTATTTTATTTTACTTTATCTTCTTTCTTTCTTTTTTCATTTTTTCTCGCCTTCCTTCCTTCCACATCCCTCACTCCCTCCCTCATTTCTTTCTTTCTTTCTTTCCTTCTTTGTTTCTATTTCTACTAATCCTTTCTTTCTACATTTTCTCACTATTATTCTGAGCTGTGTGGATGAAAGACTCTTGGTGCTGCAGCCAGCACTCAGTTCTGTGCCTCTGAGATGGAAGAGCCAAATTCAGGACACTGGTCCACAAGAGACCTCCCAGCTCCACATAATATCAAATGTTGAAACTCTCCCAGATATCTCCATCTCAACACCAGCACCCAGTTTCACTCAACGACCAGCAAGCTACAGTGCTGGACATCCTATGCCAAACAACTAGAAAGAGAGGAACACAACCCCACCCATTAGCAGAGAGGCTGCCTAAACTCATAAGAAGTCCACAGACACCCCAAAGGACACCTCCTGATCTGGACTTGCCCATCAGAAAGACAAGATCCAGCCTCATCCACCCAAACACAGGTACTAGTCCCCACAACCAGGAAGCCTACACAACCCACTGAACTACCTTAGCCACAGGGGACGGACACCAAACACCATGGGAACTACGAACCTGCAGCCTGCAAAAAGAAGACCCCAAACACAGTAAGATAAGCAAAATGAGAAGACAGAAAAACACACAGCAGATGAAGGAGCAAGATAAAAACGCACCAGACCTAACAAATGAAGAGGAAAGACGCAGTCTACCTGAAAAAAAATTCAGAATAATGATAGTAAAGATGATACAAAATCTTGGAAATAGAATAGACAAAATGCAAGCAACATTTAACAAGGACCTAGAAGAACTAAAGATGAAACAAACAATGATGAACAACACAATAAATGAAATGAAAAATACTCTAGATGGGATCAATAGCAGAAAACCTGAGGCAAAGGAACAGAGAAGTGACCTGGAAGATAGAATATTGGAAATAACTACTGAAGAGCAGAATAAAGAGAAAAGAATGAAACCAACTGAGGACTGTCTCAGAGACCTCTGAGACAACAGTAAATGCACCAGCATTCGGATTATAGGGCTTCCGGAAGAAGAAGCAAAAAAGAAAGGGACTGAGAAAATATTTGAAGAGATTACAGATGAAAACTTCCCTAATAGGGGAAAGGAAATAGTTAATTAACTCCAGGAAGCACAGAGAGTCCCATACAAGATAAACCCAAGGAGAAATACACCAAGACACATATTAATCAAACTGTCAAAAATTAAATAAAAAGAAAACATATTAAAAGCAGCAAGAAAAAGCAACAAATAACACACAAGGGAATCCCCATAAGGTTAACAGCTGAACTTTCAGCAGAAACTCTGCAAGCCAGAAGGGACTGGCAGGACATATTTAAAGTGATGAAGGAGAAAAAGCTGCAACCAAGATTACTCTACCCAGGAAGGATCTCATTCAGATTTGATGCAGAAATTAAAACCTTTACAAATAAGCAAAATCTGAGAGAGTTCAGCACCACCAAACCAGCTTTACAACAAATGCTAAAGGAACTTCTCTAGGCAAGAAACACAAGAGAAGGAAAAGACCTACAATAACGAACCCAAAACAATTAAGAAAATGGAAATAGGAACATACATATCGATAATTACCTTAAATGTAAATGGACTAAATGCTCCCACCAAAACACACAGACTGGCTGAATGGATACAAAAGCAAGACCCATATATTTGCTCTCTACAAGAGACCCACTTCAGACCTAGAGACACATACAGACTGAAAGAAAGGAGATGGAAAAAGATATTTCATGCAAATGGAAACCAAAAGAAAGCTGGAGTAGCAATTCTCATATCAGAAAAAATAGACTTTAAAACAAAGACTCTTAGAAGGGACAAAGAAGGACACTACATAAAGATCAAGGGATCGATCCAAGAAGAACATATAACAATTGTAAATATGCACCCAGCATAGGAGCACCTCAATACATAAGGCAAATACTAACAGCCATAGAAGGGGAAATTGACAGTAACACATTCAGAGTAGGTGACTTTAACACCACACTTTCACCAATGGACAGATCATCCAAAATGAAAATAAATAAGGAAACACGAGCTTTAAATGATACGTTAAACAAGATGGACTTAATTGATATTTATAGGACATTCCATCCAAATACAAAAGAATACACATTTCTCTCAAGAGCCTATGGAACATTCTCCAGGATACATCATATCTTGGGTCACAAATCAACCCTTGGTAAACTTAAGAGAATTGAAACTTTATCAAGTATCATTTCGTCCAGAGCGCTGTGAGACTAGATATCAATTACAGGAAAAGATCTGTAAAAAAATACAAACACATGGAGGCTAAACAATACACTACTTAATAACGAAGTGATCACTGAAGAAATCAAAGAGGAAATCAAAAAATACCTAGAAACAAATGACAATGGAGACACGACGACCCCAAATCTGTGGGATGCAGCAAAAGCAGTTCTAAGAGGGAAGTTTATAGCAATACAATCCTACCTTAAGAAACAGGAAACATCTCGAAAACACAACCTAACCTTGCACCTCAAGCAATTAGAGAAAGAAGAACAAAAAAATCCCCAAAATTAGCAGAAGGAAAGAAATCATAAAAATCAGATCAGAAATAAATGAAAATGAAAGGAAGGAAACAATAGCAAAGATCAATAAAACTAAAGGCTGGTTCTTTGAGAAGATAAACAAAATTGATAAAGCATTAGCCAGACCCATCAAGAAAAATAAGGGTGAAGACTCAATAGAATTAAAAATGAAAAAGTAGAAGTAACAACTGATACTGCAGAAATACAAAAGATCATGAGAGATTACTACAAGCAACTGTATGCCAATTAAATGTACAACCTGGAATAAATGCACAAATACTTAGAAATGCGCCACCTGCCAATACTGAATCAGGAGGAAATAGAAAATATGAACAGACCAATCACAAGCACTGAAATTGAAACTGTGATTAAGAGTCTTCCAACAAACAAAAGCCCAGGACCAGATGGCTTCACAGGCGAATCCTATACAAACATTTAGAGAGGAGATAACACCTATGCTTCTCAAATTCTTCTAAAATATAGCAGACGGAGAAACACTCACGAACTCATTCTATGAAGCCACCAACACCCTGATAAGAAAACAAGACAAGGATGTCACAAAGAAACAAAACTACAGGCCAGTATCACTGATGAACATAGATGCAAAAATCCTCAACAAAATACTAGCAAACAGAATCCAACAGCACATTAAAAGGATCATACACCATGGTCAAGTGTGGTTTTTACCAAGAACGCTAGGATTCTTTGATATATGCAAATCAATCAACGTGATACAGCATATTAACAAATTGAAGGAGAAAAACCATTTGATCATCTCAATATATTCAGAGAAAGCTTTCGACAAAATTCAACACCATTTATTAAAAAAGTTCTCCAGAAAGTAGGCATAGAGGGAACTTTCCTCAACATAATAAAGGCCATATATTACAATCCCACAGCCAACATCATCCTGAATGGTGTAAAACTGAAACCATTTCCACTAAGATCAGGAGCAAAACAAGGTTTCCCACTCTCACCACTCTGATTCAACATAGTTTTGGAAGTTTTAGCCTCAGCAATCAGAGCAGATAAGGAAATAAAAGGAATCCAAATAAGAAAAGAAGAAGTAAAGCTGTCACTGTTTGCAGATGACATGATACTATACCTAGAGAATCCTAAAGATGCTACCAGAAAACTACTAGAGCTAATCAATGAATTTGCTAAAGTAGCAGGATACACAATTAATGCACAGAAATCTCTGGCAATTCTATACACTAATGATGAAAAATCTGAAAGTGAAATTAAGAAAACACTCCAATTTACCATTGCAACAAAAAGAATAAGATATCTAGGAATAAACCTCCCTAAGTAGACAAGAAACCTGTATGCAGAATATTATAAGACACTGATGAAAGGAATTAAAAATGATACAAATAGATGGAGAAACATACCATGTTCTTGGATTGGAAGAATGAACATTGTGAAAATGACTCTACTACCCAAAGCATTATATAGATTCAATGCAATCCCTACCAAACTACCACTGGCATTTTTCACATAACTAGAACAAAATAATTCACAACTTGTATGGAGACACAAAAGACCCCGAATAGCCCAAGCAATCTTGAGAACGAAAAGTGGAGCTGGAGGAATCAGGATCCCTGACTTCAGACTACATGACAAAGCTACAGTAATCATGACAGTATGGTACTGGCACAAAAACAGAAAGATAGATCAAGGGAACAGGATCGAGAGCCCAGAGTTAAACCCAAGAACATATGGTCAACTTATCTTTGATAAAGGAGGCAGGAATGTACAGTGGAGAAAGGAGAGCCTCTTCAATAAGTGGTGCTGGGCAAACTGTAGAGGTACATGTAAAAGTATGAGTTTAGATCACTCCCTAACACCATACACAAAAAGAAGCTCAAAATGGATTAAAGACCTAAATGTAAGGCCAGAAACTATCAAACTCTTAGAAGAAAACAAAGGCATGACACACTTTGACACAATCACAGCAAGATCCTTTTTGACCCACCTCCTAGAGGAATGGAAATAAAACAAAAACAAAGTAATGGGACCTAATGAAACTTCAAATCTTTTGCATAGCATAGGAAACCGTAAACAAGACCAAAGGACAACACTCAGAGTGGGAGAAAATAATTGCAAATGAAGCAACTGACAAAGGATTAATCTCCAAAATTTACAAGCAGCTCAATAACAAAAAAACAAACAACCCAATCCAAAAACGGGTAGAAGACCTAAACAGACATTTCTGCAAAGAAGATATACTTATTGCCAACAAACGCATGAAAGAATGCTCCACATCATTAATCATTAGAGAAATGCAAATCAAAACTACGATGAGATATCACCTCAAAATAATCAGAATTGCCATCATCAAAAAATCTAGAAACAATAAATGCTGGAGAGGGTGTGGAGAAAAGGGAACCCTCTTGCACTGCTGGTAGGAATGTGAATTGGTACAGCCTCTATGGAGAACCGTATGGAGGTTCCTTAAAAAACTACAGATAGAAAGACCATACGACCAGCAATTGCACTACTGGGCATATATCCTTAGGAAACCATAATTCGAAAAGAGTCAGGTACTGAAAATGTTCATTGCAGCTCTATTTACTATATCCAGGAGGTGGAAGCAACCTAAGTGTCCATCATCGGATGAATGGATAAAGAAGATGTGGCACATATATACAATGGAATATTACTCAGCCATAAAAAGAAACAAAATTAAGTTATTTGTAGTGAGGTGGATGGACCTAGAGTCTGGCATACAGAGTGAAGTAAGTCAGAAAGAGAAAGACAAATACCATATCCTAACACATATATATGGAATCTAAGGGGAAAAAATGTCCTTAGGAACCCAGGTGTAAGATAGGAATAAAGACACAGACCTACTAGAGAATGGACTTGAGCATATGAGGAGGGGGAAGGGTAAGCTGTGACAAAGTGAGAGAGTGGCATGGACATGTATACAGTACCAAATGTAAAATAGATAGCTAGTGGGAAGCAGCCTTATAGCACAGGGAGATAGGCTCGTTGCCTTGTGACCACCTAGAGGGGTGTGATAGGTAGGGTGGGAGAGAGGGAGACCCAAGAGGGAAGAGATATGGGAACATATGTATATGTATAACTGATTCGCTTTGTTATAAAGCAGAAACTAACACATCATTGTAAAGCAATTATACTCCAATAAAGATGAGAAGAAAAAAGCTGAAGAATACAATGATGGAAGTGAAAACTACACTAGAAGGAATTAACTGCAGATTAGGGTATGCAGACCAGATCAGCAATATGAATCTAGAATAACAGAAATCACCCAATAAAAACAAAAAGAAAAGAAAAATATTACCAAAAATGAGGATTGTTTAAGAAACTTCTGGGGCAACATCATGCATACTAACCTTTGCATTACACGGGTCCTGGACGAAGAAGAGAGAAGGGGAGAGAAAATCTATTTGAAGAAATAATGGCTGAAAGCTTTTTTAACTTGGCAAAGGAAACATCAAAGTTCAGAAATCACAGAGTCCCAAACATTAGGAAAGAAAGTAACCCAAACTAAGAGATATTATAAATGAAATGTCAAAAGTTAAAGACAAAGAGAGGATCTTAAAAGTAGCCACACAGAGGAAAGTTACATATAGGGAAGTACTTACATTGAGGGAAGCCTCCTTAACACTATCAGCTGACTTTACAGGGAAATTTTTTAGGCCTGAGGGGATTGGCATGATATATTCAAAGGGCTGAAAAGAAAACATTAGCAAACAAGAATACTGTGTCTGGCAAGATTATCATTCAGAATTGAAAGAGAGGGTTTCCTGAATAAGCAAAAGCAAGAGTAATGAACCACCACTAAACTGATGTACAAGAAATACGAAAGAGATTTCTTTAAAGGGAAAAGAAATGGTTATAGCTATAAAAAAAGAATTATGAAAGAAAAACATTTCACTAATAAAGGAAACATGAAGTAAAAGTAGTAAATAACCACCTATAGCTTAATATCTGTAAACAAACCAGCAAGATACGCTATAATTTTTTTTTAAAAAAGGATAAAATCATCACAATAACTGCAGAAAAGTTTTGACACAAGTATTCATTTATAATAAAATACTCTTAACAGAGAGGGCATAGAAGGAGCATACTTCACAAAATAAAGACTTTAGATTACAATCCCACAGTTAACAGCATTGTGGTTGAAAGTTGAAAGCATTTACTCTAAGGACAGGAACAAGACTAGAATACCCACTCTCACTCCTTTTATTCAATGTAGTACTGGATGTCCTAGTCAAATTAATGATACGAGAAAGAGAAGATAAAATAAAATGCAAATTTGGAACAAACAAGTAAAATTATCACTCTTTGCGAACTTTGCAGACATGATACTATATATAGAAAACACTAAAGACTCCACCTAAAAACTATGACAACTAATAAATGAAGTCAGTAAAGTTGTAAGATACAAAATTAATATACAGAAATCTGTTGCATTTCTACCACTAATAACAATCAACCAGAAAAAGATTTTAAGAAAGCAATCCTACTTACAATGACATCAAAAGGAAGCAAATACCTAGGAATATACAAGTTGATGAAAGACCTGTACCCTAAAAAGTATAAGACTTTGATTAAAATAAAAAGAAGAAAAAGACAAAGTGAAGATAGCACAAATAAATGGAAAGATATTAAATTCTCATGAAATGGAAGAATTAGTATCAATAAAATGTTGATACTATCCAAAGCAATTTCCATATTCAATGCAATCCTTATCAAATATCAATGGTATTTTTCACAGAAGTAGAACAAATAATTATAAGCTTAGTATAGATTCACAAAAGACCCAGAATAGCCACAGCAATCTTAAAAAAGCAGGAGGTATCACATTCCCTGTTTTCAGAGTATACTAGTAAGCTATAGTGATCAGAAGTGTATTGTACTGGCACAAAAACAGATGCATAGATCAATGGAGAGAGCTCAAGAATAAACCCATACATATATGGTCAATTAGCCTATAAAAAAGGAGGTCCCATTAAGCAAGAGCAACAGCAGCAAAAACAAACAACTCGGATTACACTAAACTAAAAATATTTTGCACAGCAGAGGAAACTATCAACAAAATGAAAAGGCAAATGGGAGAATATATTTGCAAATGAAATATCCAATAAGGGGTTAATATCCAAAATTTATAAAGAACTCATACAACTCAATATCAAGAAAAAACAAATAATGTGATTAAGAAGTGGACAGAAAACCTGAATAAAGTTTTTGCCAAAGAAGATGTATAGATGACCAACAAATCAATGAAAAGATATACATCACTAATCATCAGGGAAATGCAAATAAAAACCACAACAAGATGGCACTTCACACCTGTAAGAAAGCCTATCATTAAAAAGTGTTCATAACAAGTGTAGGTGAAGATGTAGAGATAAGATAACCCTTGTGCATTGTTGGTGGGAGTGTATACTTGTGCAGCCATTATGGAAAATAATATGGAGATTCCTCAAGAAATTAAAAATAGAACTAGACTACAACCCAGGAATTCCACGTCTGGTTATTTATCCAAAGAAAACAAAACCACTAATTTGAAAAGATATATGCATGCTTATGTTCATTGCAGCATTATCTGCAATGGCCAAGATATGGAAACAACCTAAGTGTTTATCCATAGATGAAAGGATGAAGAAGTGAAATAAGTCAGACAGAGAGAGACAAGTATCGTATGATTTCATATATATGTAGAATTTTTGAAAAACAACCATCAAAATGAAACAGGAAAATACTCATACATACAGAAAACAGGTGGTAGCCAGAGGGGAGGGGTTTGGGGGACTTGGCAAAATAAATAAAATGGATTTAAATGTACAACACTTTAGTTATAAAATAAATAAATCACAGGGAGATAATGACAACATAAGGAATATAGTCAATAATACTGTAATAAGGGTACAATGATGGTGGCTTACTAGATTTATTGTGGTGACCATTTGGTCATGTAGTTAAATGTCACATCACTATATCGTACACCTGAAGCTAAAAATATTGTACATCCACTATGCTTCAATAAAAGAAAAGAAAATCAGAAACTCCCTGGTGGTCCAGTAGTTAGGGCTCCATGCTTCCACTGCAAGGGGCATGGGTTTGATCCCTGATTGGGGAACTAAGATCCCGCAAGCTGCACTGCATGGCTAAAATACTCAACCCACCCTATATTGGGACACTTACAAAATAATAAAACAAAAATAAAAGAAAATCTTAAAAACTAAAAAGGTAACTTACAGAGGTTTATTATCACTTCTTAGTTGCCAGTGCTCACACATTATTTAACATGCTGAATAAATCTAATTATCTCCCTTTTACAAAGTGAGAGACAAATCCTTGTGATTTTTTAGGGACCCTCTGGGAAATCTCAATATTAACTTGAGGTCAAAAAGACTTCATTCACTATTTGACTTAGGGAAACTGTCAAAAATGTCAAAGGGTTTGAACACAAGTAAATAAGATCACTGTGGAACAACACTAAGTTATCCATTTAACCAAGGACACAATTAAGATTTCAAAGGCAGGCTTCCGGGAAGATGGCGCAAGAGTGAGATGAGAAGATCAGCTTCCTCCGCACAGATACACCAGAAATACATCTATACGTGGAACAACTCCTACAGAACACGTACTGAACACTGGCAGAAGACCTCAGACCTCCCAAAGGGCAAGAACGTCCCCACGTACCTGAGTAGGGCAAAAGAAAAATGAATAAACAGAGACAAAGGAATAGGGACGGGACCTGCACCAGTGAGAGGGATTTGTGAAGGAGGAAAGTTTTCCGCACTCTGGGAAGCCCCTTCGTGGTCGGAGACTGTGGGTGGTTGATCGACGGAGCTTCAGAGCCATGGAGGAGAGCACATCAACAGGCGTGCAGAGGACAAAGCGAAGAGATTCCCGCACAGAGGATCAGGGTCGACTGGCACTCACCAGCCATTGAGGCTTGTCTGCTCACCCGCCTGTGAGGGCAGAGCTGGGAGTTGAGGCTCGGGCTTCAGTCACAGCGCTGGGAGAGGACGGGGGTTGGCAGCATGAACTCAGCCTGCAGGGGCTTAGTGCACCACAGCTAGCCGGGTGGGAGTCCGGGGAAATCTCTGAACCTGCCGATGCGGCAAGAGACTTTTTCTTCTTTTTTTCCTGGTGGGCGAAGAGAGGGGATTAAGACTGCTGCTTAAAGGAGCTCCAGAGACGGGCGCGAGCCATGGCTAAAAGCACGGACCCCAGAGACGGGCATGAGATGCTAAGGCTGCTGCTGCCGCCACCAAGAAACCTGTGTGTGAGCATAGGTCACTATGCACACCCCGCTTCCGGGGAACCTGTGCAGCCCACCACTGCCAGGGTCCCGGGATCCAGGGACAACTCCCCAGGGAGAATGCACGGTGCGCCCCAGGCTGGTGCAACGTCATGTTGGCCACTGACACCGCAGGCTCGCCCCGCACTCCGTGCCCCTCCCTTCCCCCGGTACCTGAGTGAACCAGAGCCTCTGAATCATCAGCTCCTTAAACCCCGTCCTGTCTGAGCGAAGAACAGATGCCCTCTGGCCACCTACATGCAGAGGCAGGGCCCAATCCAAAGCTGAGTCCCTGGGAGCTGTGAGAACAAAGAGAAAGGGAAATCTCTCCCAGCAGCCTCAGAAGCAGGGGAGTAAATCTCCACAATCAACTTGATGTACCCTGCATCTGTGGAATACATTAATAGACAACAAATCATCCAAAATTAAGGAAGTGGATTTTGAGAGCAAGATTTATGATTTTTTTGCCTTTTCCTGTTTTTGTCAGTGTGTATGTATACGCTTCTGTGTGAGATTTTGTCTGTATAGCTTTGGTTCCACCATTTGTCCTACGGTTCTATCAGTCTGATTGTTCTTTAATTTTCTTTCTCTTAGTAATTATTTTCTATTTTAATAACTTTATTATATTTTATCTTAATTTATTTTATTTTACTTTATCTTCTTTCTTTCTTTCTTCCTTCTTTCCCTCCTTCTTTCCTTCCACCATCCCTCCCTCCCTCCCTCCCTCTTTTCTTTCTTTCTTTCTTTCCTTCTTTCTTTGTATTTCTACTAATTCTTTCTTAATACTTTTTCCCACTATTATTCTGAGCTGTGGGGATGAAAGACTCTTGGTGCTGCAGCCAGCAGTCAGTGCTGTGCCTCTGAGATGGGAGAGCCAAATTCAGGACACTGGTCCACAAGAGACCTCCCAGCTCCACATAATATCAAATGGTGAAACTCTCCCAGATATCTCCATCTCAACACCAGCACCCAGTTTCACTCAACGACCAGCAAGCTACAGTGCTGGACATCCTATGCCAAACAACTAGAAAGAGAGGAACACAACCCCACCCATTAGCAGAGAGGCTGCCTAAACTCATAAAAAGTCCACAGTCACCCCAAAACACACCACCAGAAAGACAAGGTTCAGCCTCATCCACCAGAACACAGGCACTAGTCCCTTCTACCAGGAAGGCTACACAACCCACTGAACCAACCTTAGCCACTGGGGACAGACACCAAACACCATGGGAACTATGAACCTGCAGCCTCCAAAAGAAGACCCCAAACACAGTAAGATGAGCAAAATGAGAAGACAGAAAATCACACAGCAGATGAAGGAGCAAGATAAAAACGCAACAGACCTAACAAATGAAGAGGAAAGAGGGAGTCTACCTGAAAAATAATTCAGAATAATAATAGTAAAGATGATACAGAATCTTGGAAATAGCATAGACAAAATGCAAGCAACATTTAATGAGGACCTAGAAGAACCAAAGATGAAACAAACAATGATGAACAACACAATAAATGAAATGAAAAATACTCTAGATGTGATCGATAGCAGGAAAACTGAGGCAGTGGAACAGATAAGTAAACCGGAAGATAAAATAGTGGAAATAACTACTGAAGAGCAGAATAAAGAGAAAAGAATGAAAACAACTGAGGACAGTCTCAGAGACCTCTGGGACAACATTAAGTGCACCAGCATTCGGATTATAGGGCTTCCAGAAGAAGAAGCAAAAAAGAAAGGGACTGAGAAAATATTTGAAGAGATTATAGATGAAAACTTCCCTAATAGGGGAAAGGAAATAGTTAATGAAGTCCAGGAAGCACAGAGAGTCCCATACAGGATAAACCCAAGGAGAAATACACCAAGACACATATTAATCAAACTGTCAAAAATTAAATAAAAAGAAAACATATTAAAAGCAGCAAGAAAAAATCAACAAATAACACACAAGGGAATCCCCATAAGGTTAACAGCTGAACTTTCAGCAGAAACTCTGCAAGCCAGAAGGGACTGGCAGGACATATTTAAAGTGACGAAGGAGAAAAAGCTGCAACCAAGATTACTCTACCCAGGAAGGATCTCATTCCGATTTGATGCAGAAATTAAAACCTTTACAGATAAGCAAAATCTGAGAGAGTTCAGCACCACCAAACCAGCTTTACAACAAATGCTAAAGGAACTTCTCTAGGCAAGAAACACAAGAGAAGGAAAAGACCTACAATAACGAACCCAAACGATTAAGAAAATGGAAATAGGAACATACATATCGATAATTACCTTAAATGTGAATGGACTAAATGCTCCCACCAAAACACACAGACTGGCTGAATGGATACAAAAACAAGATCTATATATTTGCTGTCTACAAGAGACACACTTCAGATCTAGAGACACATAAAGACTGAAAGAAAGGAGATGGAAAAAGATATTTCATGCAAATGGAAACCAAAAGAAAGCTGCAGTAGCAATTCTCATATCAGAAAAAATAGACTTTAAAACAAAGACTCTTAGAAGGGACAAAGAAGGACACTACATAAAGATCAAGGGATCGATTCAAGAAGAACATATAACAATTGTAAATATTTATGCACCCAACATAGGAGCACCTCAATACATAAGGCAAATAATAACAGCCATAGAAGGGGTAATTGACAGTAACACATTCAGAGTAGGTGACTTTAACACCCCACTTTCAACAATGGACAGATCATCCAAAATGAAAATAAATAAGGAAACACAAGCTTTAAATGATACGTTAAACAAGATGGACTTAATTGATATTTATAGGACATTCCATCCAAAAACAACAGAATACACATTTCTCTTAAGAGCTCATGGAACATTCTACAGGATACATCATATTTGGGTCACAAATCAACCCTTGGTAAATTTAAGAGAAATGAAATTTTATCAAGTATCATTTCGTCCAGAGCACTATGAGACTAGATATCAATTACAGGAAAAGATCTGTAAAAAAATACAAACAGATGGAGGCTAAACAATACACTACTTAATAACGAAGTGATCACTGAAGAAATCAAAGAGGAAATCAAAAAGTACCTAGAAACAAATGACAATGGAGACACGACGACCCCAAATCTGTGGGATGCAGCAAAAGCAGTTCTAAGAGGGAAGTTTATAGCAATACAATCCTATCTTAAGAAACAGGAAACATCTCGAAAAAACAACCTAACCTTGCACCTAAAACAATTAGAGAAAGAATAACAAAAATCCCCAAAGTTAGCGGAGGGAAAGAAATCCTAAATATCCGATCAGAAATAAATGAAAAAGAAATGAAGGAAACGATAGCAAAGATCAATAAAACTAAAAGCTGGTTCTTTGAGAAGATAAACAAAATTGATAAAGCATTAGCCAGACCCATCAAGAAAAATAAGGGAGAAGACTCAATAGAATTAGAAATGAAAAAGGAGAAGGAACAAATGACACTGCAGAAATACAAAAGATCATGAGAGATTACTACAAGCAACTCTATGCCAATAAAATGGACAACCTGGAAGAAATGCACAAATTCTTAGAAATGCACAACGTGCCAAGACTGAATCAGGAAGAAATAGAAAATATGAACAGGCCAATCACACGCACTGAAATTGAAACTGTGATTAAAAATATTCCAACAAACAAAAGCCCAGGACCAAGTGGCTTCACAGGCGAAGCCTATCAAACATTTAGAGAACAGTTAACACCTATCCTTCTCAAACGCTTCTAAAATATAGCAGACGGAGGAACACTCCCAAATTCATTCTACGAAACCATCAACACACTGATAACAAAACAAGACAAGGATGTCACAAAGAAACAAAACTACAGGCCAGTATCACTGATGAACATAGATGCAAAAATCCTCAACAAAATACTAGCAAACAGAATCCAACAGCACATTAAAAGGATCATACACCATGATCAAGTGTGGTTTATACCAGGAATGCAAGGATTCTTCAATATATGCAAATCAATCAACGTGATACAGCATATTAACAAATTGAAGGAGAAAAACCATTTGATCATCTCAATATATTCAGAGAAAGCTTTCGACAAAATTCAACACCATTTATTAAAAACGTTCTCCAGAAAGTAGGCATAGAGAGAACTTTCCTCAACATAATAAAGGCCATATATTACAATCCCACAGCCAACATCATCCTGAATGGTGTAAAACTGAAACCATTTCCACTAAGATCAGGAGCAAGACAAGGTTGCCCACTCTCACCAGTCTGATTCAACCTAGTTTTGGAAGTTTTAGCCTCAGCAATCAGAGCAGATAAGGAAATAAAAGGAATCCAAATCAGAAAAGAAGAAGTAAAGCTGTCACTGTTTGCAGATGACATGATACTATATATAGAGAATTCTAAAGATGTTACCGGGAAATTACTAGAACTAATCAATGAATTTGCTAAAGTAGCAGGATACAAAATTAATGCACAGAAATCTCTGGCAATTCTATACATTAATGATGAAAAATCTGAAAGTGAAATCAAGAAAACATTCCCATTTACCACTGCAACAAAAAGAATAAAATATCTAGTAATAAACCTCCCTAAGTAGACAAGAAAAGTGTATGCAGAATGTTATAAGACACTGATGAAAGAAATTTAAAATGATACAAATAGATGGAGAGACATACCATGTTCTTGGATTGGAAGAATGAACATTGTGAAAATGACTCTACTACCCAAAGCACTATATAGATTCAATGCAATCCTTATCCAACTACCACTGGCATTTTTCACATAACTAGAACAAAAAAATTCACAACTTGTATGGAGACACAAAAGACCCCGAATAGCCAAAGCAATCTTGAGAATGAAAAGTGGAACTGGAGGAATCAGGCTCCCTGTCTTCAGACTATACTGCAAAGCTACAGTGATCAAGACAGTATGGTACTGGCACAAACACAGAAAGATAGATCAATGGAACAGGACAGAGCGCCCAGAGATAAACCCATACACATAGGGTCACCTTATCTTTGATAGAGGAGGCAGGGATGTAGAGTGGAAAAAGGAGAGCCTCTTCAATAAGAGGTGCTGGGAAAACTGTAGAGGTACATGTAAAAGTATGAGATTAGATCACTCCCTAACACCATACACGAAAGGAAGCTCAAAATGGATTAAAGACATAAATGTAAGGCCAGAAACTATCAAACTCTTAGAAGAAAACAAAGGCGTGACACACTGTGACATAATCACAAGATCCTTTTTGACGCACCTCCTAGAGGAATGGAAATAAAACAAAAATAAAGCAATGGGACCTAATGAAACTTCAAAGCTTTTTCACAGCATGGGAAACTGTAAACAAGACCAAAAGACAACACTCAGAATATGAGAAAATATTTGCAAATGAACCAACTGACAAAGGATTAATCTCCAAAATTTACAAGCAGCTCATGCAGCTCAATAACAAAAAAACAAACAATCCAATCCAAAACTGGTAGAAGACCTAAATAGACATTTCTCCAAAGAAGATATAAATATTGGCAACAAACACATGAAAGAATGCTCCACATCATTAATCATTAGAGAAATGCAAATCAAAACTACAATGAGATATCATCTCACACCAGCCAGAATGGACATCATCAAAAAATCTAGAAACAATACATGCTGGAGAGGGTGTGGAAAAAAGGGAACCCTCTTGCACTGCTGGTGGGAATATGAATTGATACCGGCTCTATGGAGAACAGTATGGAGGTTCCTTAAAAAACTACAGATAAAACGACCATATGACCAAGCAATTGCACTACTGGCATATATCCTTAGGAAACCATAATTCAAAAAGAGTCATGTACCAAAATTGTTCATTGCAGCTCTATTTACTATAACTAGGAGATGGAGACAACCTAAGTGTCCATCATCGAATGAATGGATAAAGAAGATGTGGCATATATATACAATGGAATATTACTCAGCCATAAAAAGAAACAAAATTAAGATATTTGTAGTGAGGTGGATGGACCTAGAGTCCGGCATACAGAGTGAAGTAAGTCAGAAAGAGAAAGAGAAATACCATATCCTAACACATATATATGGAATCTAAGGGGGAAAAATGTCCTTAAGAACCTGGGTGTAAGATGGGAATAAAGACACAGACCTACTAGAGAATGGACTTGAGCATATGAGGAGGGGGAAGGGTAAGCTGTGACAAAGTGAGAGAGTGGCATGGACATATATACAGTACCAAATGTAAAATAGATAGCTAGTGGGAAGCAGCCTCATAGCACAGAGAGATCAGCTCGGTGCTTTGTGACCACCTAGAGGGGTGGGATAGGGAGGGTGGGAGAGAGCGAGACGGAAGAGGGAAGAGACATGGCAACATATGTATATGTATAACTGATTCACTTTGTTATAAAGCAGAAACTAACACACCATTGTAAACATTTATACTCCAATAAAGATGAGAAGAAAACAGCTGAAGAATACAATGATGGGAGTGAAAACTTCACTAGAAGGAATTAACTGCCGATTAGAGGATGCAGACCAGATCAGCAATATGAATCTAGAATAACAGAAATCAACCAATAAAAACAAAAAGAAAAGAAAAAAATAACCAGAAATGAGGATTGTTTAAGAAACTTCTGGGGCAACATCATGCATACTAACCTTTGCATTAGAGGGGTCCTGGAAGAAGAAGAGAGAAAGGGAGAGAAAATCTATTTGAAGAAATAATGGCTGAAGACTTTTTTAACTTGGCAAAGGAAACATTAAAGTTCAGAAATCACAGAGTCCCAAACAATAGGAAATCAAAGAAACCCACACTAAGATACATTATAAATGAAATATAAAAAGTTAAAGACAAAGAGAGGATCTTAAAAGTAGCCACACAGAGGAAAGTTACATATAGGGAAGTAGTTACATTTGGGGAAGCCTCCTTAACACTATCAGCTGACTTTACAGGGAAAATTTTATAGGCCTGAGGGGATTGGCATGATATATTCAAAGGGCTGAAAAGAAAACATTAGCAACCAAGAGTACTCTGTCTGGCAAGATTAACATTCAGAATTGAAAGAGAGGGCTTCCTGAATAAGCAAAAGCAAGAGTAATGAACCTCCACCAAACTGACTTACAAGAAATATGAAAGAAATTTCTTTAAAGGGAAAAGAGATTGTTATAGCTATAAAAATAAAGACTTATGAGAGAAAAACATCTCACTAATAAAGGAAACATGAAGTAAAAGTAGTAAATAACCACCTATATAGCTAGTGTGAAGGTTAAAAAACAGAACACTAGTGATAAAATCTTCTATATCTAAAACAGTTTAGTGGCACACAAAATTTTTAAATACAAAATATGATGTCAAAGTCATAAAATGTGGAGGGGGGAAGAAAACTGTAGTGGTTTTAGAACACAAACTTAAGTGACCATCAACCTAAAATATATTACTATATACGTAGGTGGTTATGTAAGAAATTTATGGTAACCACAACCAAAAACCGACAATAGATACACACACACACACACACACACACAAGAAAACAAAACAGAGTGTGACGGACAAAAGAATACAAATTAAGATATTAAAATCTATTGAAACATAAGGCTAGAGAGCAAAAATAGAAGGAAAGAAAGAGCAACAACAACAAAACAGAAAACAATTAGCAAAATGGCAATAAGTACAATAAGTGTCACTAATCACTTTAAACATAATTGGACCAAAAATGTCCCAAGTTAATTACATAAGGTAGCTGAATGTATATATATATAGCTTTAAGAGACTCACTTCTCATCTAAAGACACACACAGACTGAAAGTTAGATGATGGAATATATATTCTATGCACATGGAAATGAATAGAAAGCTGGGGTAGCAATAGTTATATCAGACAAAAATGATTTTGAAAAAAAGACTGTGAGAAGAGACAAAGAAAATCATTAAATAAAAATTGAATAAAAAACCCTTCAACAAGAAGATGTAAAACTTGTAAGTATATATGCAGCCAACATAGAGTCATCTATATACTTCAAGAAAATATTAACAGGCAATAAGGGAGAAATCAACACTAATTATATTAGGGGACCTTAACATTCCACTGACATCAAGAGATAGATAATCTACTCAGAAAATCAATAATAAAGCACTGGCCCTAAACGACACTTTAGATCAGATAGCTTTAACAGCTATATATTGGGTTGGCCAAAACGTTCATTCAGTTTTAAGTAAAAATAAAAGATACATTTTTCATTTTCACCAAGAATTTATTGTACAATATATTCACTAACACAATGAAGATTGTCGCCAACCCATTACAAAACATTTGATCCAAAAACAGCAAAATATAAGTTTTTTTTTTCCAAATGCACATAGAATATGCTCCAGGACAGGTCACATATTAAGCCACAAAACAAGATTTGATAAGACTAAGAAAATTGAAATTATATCAAACATTTCTGTTTTGGTCACAATAGTACAAGACTTGAAATCAACTTCAAAAAGACAAAAAACCCACAAACGTGGAGTCTAAAAAATATACTAACCAACAACCAATGATTCATTGAAGAAATTAAAGAGGAAATCAAAAAATACGCTGATACAAGTAAAATGGAAACACAATATTCTAAAATCTATGGGACACAGCAAAAGCATTTCTAAGAGGAAGGTTTATAGCAATACAGGCCTACCTCAAGAGACAAAAAAATAATACAAAACAAACAAACAAAAAAAAACCCCACAATCTAACCTGACACCTAAAGAACTAAAGTAAGAAGAAGAAACAAAATGCAAAGTTATTAGAAGGAAGGAAAAAGAAAATTAGAGGCCGATATCCCCAATAAACATAGATGCAAAAATCCTTAACAAAATATTTACAAATAATACTTTAAAACAGTCATAAAACATGATCAAATATGATTTGTTTAAGGAGTTCAAGAATAGTTTAATATCAGTAAACAAATCAACAAGATACTCTATATGTTTTTTAAAAAAGGATAAAATCATCACAATAACTGCAGAAAAGTTTTGACACAAACATTCATTTAAAATAAAATACTCTCAACAAACAGGGCAGAGAGGGAACATATTTCACAAAATAAAGACATTATATTACAAACCCACAGTTAACATTATTGGGGTTAAATGTTGAAAGCATTTACTCTAAGGACAGGAACGAGTCTAGAATACCCACTCTCACCCCTTTTATTCAATGTAGTACTGGATGTCCTAGTCAATTAATCAGACGAGAAAGAGAAGATAAAATAAAATGCAAATTTGGAACAAACAAGTAAAATTATGACTCTTTCCGAACTTTGCAGACATGATACTATATATAGAAAACACTAAAGACTCCACCTAAATACTATTACAACTAATAAATGAAGTCAGTAAAGTTGTAAGATACAAAATTAATATACAGAAATCTGTTGCATTTCTACCACTTAAAACAATCAACAGAAAAAGGTTTTAAGAAAGCAATCCTACTTAAAATGACATCAAAAGGAAGTAAATACCTAGGAATAAACAAGTTGCTGAAAGACCTGTACTCTAATAAGTATAAGACTTTGATTAAAATAAAAAGAAGAATAATACAAAGTGAAGATAGCACAAATAAATGGAAAGATATTAAATTCTCATGAAATGGAAGAATTAATATCAATACAATGTTGATACTATCCAAAGAAATTTCCATATTCAATGCAATCCTTATCAAATGTCAATGGTATTTTTCACAGAACTAGAACAAATAATTATAAACTTAGTATAGATTCACAAAAGTACCAGGATAGCCACAGCAATCTTAAGAAAGCAGGAGGTATCATGTTCCCTGTTTTCAGAGTATACAAGTAACTTATAGTAATCAGAAGTGTATTGTACTGGCAAAAAAACAGATGCATAGATCAATGGAGAGAGCTCAAGAATAAACCCATACATATATGGTCAATTAGCCTACAACAAAGGAGGTCCCATGAAGCAAGAGCAACAGCAGCAAAAACAAACAACTCGATTTACAATAAACTAAAAAGATTTTGCACAGCAGAGGAAACTATCAACAAAATAAAAGGGCAAATGGGAGAATATATTTGCAAATGAAATATCCAATAAGGGGTTAATATCCAAAATGTATAAAGAACTCATACAACTCAATATCAAGAAAAAACAAGTAATGTGATTAAAAATTCGACAGAAAACCTGACAAACTTTTTGCCAAAGAAGATGTATAGATGACCGACAAGTCAATGAAAAGATATACATCACTAAACATCAGGGAAATGCAAATAAAAACCACAACAAGATGGCACTTCACACCTGTAAGAAAGACTATAATTTAAAAGTGTTCATAACAAGTGTAGGTGAAGATGTAGAGATAAGGTAACCCTTGTGCATTGTTGGCGGGAGTGTATATTCGGGCAGCCATTATGGAAAATAATATGGAGTTTCCTCAAGAAATTAAAAATAGAACTAGAGTACAACCCAGGAATTCCACATCTGGTTATTTATCCAAAGAAAACAAAACCACTAATTTGAAAAGATATATGCATGCTTATGTTCATTGCAGCGTTATTTGCAATGGCCACGATATGGAAACAACGTAAGTGTTTATCAATAGAGGAATGGAGGAAGAAGTGAAATAAGTCAGACAGAGAGAGACAAGTATTGTATGATTTCATATATATGTAGAATTTTTGAAAAACAACCATCAAAATGAAACAGGAAGATACTCATACATACAGAAAAGTGGTGGTAGCCAGAGGGGAGGGGTTTGGGGGACTTGGCAAAATAAATAAAATGGATTTAAATGTCCGAAACTTCAGCTATAAAATACATAAATCACAGGGAGATAATAACAACATAAGGAATATAGTCAATTTTACTGTAATAAGGGTACAATGATGGTTGCTTACCAGATTTATTGTGGTGACCATTTTGTCATGTATTTAAATGTTACATCAGTATATCGTACACCTGAAGCTAACAATATTGTACATCCACTATGCTTGAATAAAAGAAAAGAAAATCAGACATTCCCTGGTGGTCCAGTGGTTAGGGCTCCATGCTTCCACTGCAAGGGACACAGGTTTGATCCCTGATTGGGGAACTAAGATCCCGCAAGCTGCACTGCATTGCCAAAATACTCAACCCAGCCTATATGGGAACACTTCAAAATAATAAAACAAAAATAAAAGAAGATATTAAAAAGGTAACTTACAGAGGTTTATTATCACTTCTTAGTTGCCAGTGCTCACACATTATTTAACATGCTGAATAAATCCAATTATCTCCCTTTTACAAAGTGAGAGACAAATGCTTGTGATTTTTTTAAGGACCCTCTGGGAAATCTCAATATTAACTTGAGGTCAAAAAGACTTCATTCACTATTTGACTTAGGGAAATTGTCAAAAATATCAAAGGGTTTGAACACAAGTAAATAAGATCACTGTGGAACAACAGTAAGTTATCCATTTACCCAAGGACACAATTAAGATTTCAAAGGCAGGCTTCCGGGAAGATTGTGGAAGAGTAAGATGAGAAGATCAGCTTCCTCCACACAGATACACCAGAAATACATCTACACGTGGAACAACTCCTACAGAACACCTACTGAACGCTGGCAGAAGACCTCAGACCTCCCAAAAGGCAAGAAACCCCCACGTACCTGGGTAGGGCAAAAGAAAAAAAGAATAAACAGAGACAAAATGATAGGGACGGGACCTGCACCAGTGGGAGGGAGCTGTGAAGTAGGAAAGGTTTCCACAAACTAGGAAGCCCCTTCGTGGGTGGAGACTGTGGGTGGAGGAGCTTGGGAGCTTCGGAGCCATGGAGGAAAGCTCAGCAACAGTGGTGCAGAGGGCAAAGCGAAGAGGTTCCCGCACAGAGGATCAGGGTTGACTGGCACTCACCAGCCCGAGAGGCTTGTCTGCTCACCCCCCGGGGAGGGCATGGCTGGGAGTTGAGGCTTGGGCTTCAGTCAGAGCGCCGGGAGAGGACTGGGGTTGGCAGCATGAACACAGCCTGCAGGGGCTTAGTGCACCAAAGCTAGCCGGCAGGGAGTCTGGGGAAATGTCTGGAACTGCAGAAGAGGAAAGAGACTTTTTCTTCTTTGTTTCCTGGTGGGCGAGGAGAGGGGATTAAGACTGCTGCTTAAAGGAGCACCAGAGACGGGCGTGAGCCATTGTTAAAGTGTAGACCACAGAGAAGGGCATGAGATGCTAAGGCTGCTGCTGCCGCCACCAAGAAGACTGTGTGTGAGGACAGGTTACTATGCATAGCCCCCTTCCGGGGAGCCTGTGCAGCCCACCACTGCCAGGGTCCCGGTATACAGGGACAACTCCCCAGGGAGAATTCATGGTGCGCCCCAGGCTGGTTCAACGTCATTTTGGCCATTGACGCCGCAGGCTCACCCTGCACTATGTGCCCCAGCCTCCCCCTGGCCCGAGTGAACCAGAGGCCCCGCATCATCAGCTCCTTATACCCCGTCCCGTCTGAGCGAAGAACAGATGCACTCTGGCCACCTACACGCAGAGGCGGGGCCCAATCCAAAGCTGAGCCCCTGGGAGCTGTGAGAACAATGAAGAGAAAGGGAAATCTCTCCTAGCAGCCTCAGAAGCAGGCGATTAAAGCTCCACAGTCAACTTTGATGTACCCTGCATCTGTGGAATACAGTAATAGACAACAAATCACCCCAAATTAAGGAGGTGGATTTTGAGACCAAGATTTATGATTTTTTGCCTTTTCCTCCTTTTGCCCCTGTGTATGTATACGCTTCTGTGTGAGATTTTGTCGGTATAGCTTTGGTTCCACCAATTTTCCTAGGGTTCTATCAGTCCGTTTATTTTAATTTTTTTCTCTTAGTAATTATTTTTTATTTTAATAACTTTATTATTTTTTATCTTACTTTATTTTACTTTATCTTCTTTATTTCTTTTTTCCTTCTTTCCCGCCTTCTTTCCTTCACCTCCCTCCCTCCCTCCTTTCTTTCTTTCATTCTTTCCTTCTTTGTTTCTATTTCTATTAATTCTTACTTTCTATGTTTTCCCACTATTTCTCTGAGCTGTGTGGATGAAAGACTCTTGGTGCTGCAGCCAGCACTCAGTTCTGTGCCTCTGAGATGGGAGAGCCAACTTCAGGACACTGGTCCACAAGAGACCTCCCAGCTCCACATAATATCAAATGGCGAAACTCTCCCAGATATCTCCATCTCAACACCAGCACCCAGTTTCACTCAACGACCAGCAAGCTACAGTGCTGGGCATCCTATGCCAAACAGCTAGAAAGAGAGAAACACAACACCACCCATTAGAAGAGAGGCTGCCTAAACTCATAAGAGGTCCACAGACACCCAAAAACACCCCTCCAGATGTGGACTTGCCCACCAGAAAGACAAGATCCAGCCTCATCCACCCGAACACAGGCACTACTCCCTTCCACCAGGAAGCCTACACAACCCACTGAACCAACCTTAGCCACTGGGTACAGAAAGAAAAAACCATGGGAACTACAAACTTACAGCCTGCAAAAAGAAGACCCCAAACACAGTAAGATAAGCAAAAGGAGAAGACAGAAAAGCACACTGCAGATGAAGGAGCAAGATAAAAACGCACCAGACCTAACAAATGAAGAGAAAAGAGCGAGTCTACTTGAAAAATAATTCTGAATAATGATAGTAAAGATGATATAAAATCTTGGAAATAGAATAGACAAAATGCAAGCAACATTTAACAAGGGCCTAGAAGAACTAAAGATGAAACAAACAATGATGAACAACACAATAAATGAAATGAAAAATACTCTAGATGGGATCAATAGCAGAAAAACTGCAGCAGAGGAACGGAGAAGTGACCTGAAACATAAAATAGTGGAAATTACTAGTGAGGAGCAGAATAAAGAGAAAAGAATGAAAACAACTGAGGACAGTCTCAGAGATCTCTGGGACAACATTAAATGCACCAGCATTCCGATTATAGGGGTTCCAGAAGAAGAAGTGAAAAAGAAAGGGACTGAGAAAATATTTGAAGAGATTATAGTTGAACACTTCCCTAATACAGGAAAGGAAATAGTTAATTAAGTCCAGGAAGCACAGAGAGTCCCATACAGGATAAACTGAAGGAGAATAGACCAAGACACATAATAACCAAACTGTCAAAAATTATATAAAAAGAAAACATATTAAAAGCAGCAAGAATAAAATAACACACAAGGGATTCCCCATAAGGTTAACAGCTGAACTTTCAGCAGAAACTCTGCAAGCCAGAAGGGACTGGCAGGACATATTAAAAGTGATGAAGGAGAAAAAGCTGCAACCAAGATTACTCTACCCAGGAAGGATCTCATTCAGATTTGATGCAGAATTTAAAACCTTTACAGATAAGCAAAATCTGAGAGAGTTCAGCACCACCAAACCAGCTTTACAACAAATGCTAAAGGAACTTCTCTAGGCAAGAAACATAAGAGAAGGAAAAGACCTACAATAACGAACCCAAAACAATTAGGAAAATGGAAATAGGAACATACATATCGATAATTACCTTAAATGTAAATGGACTAAATGCTCCCACCAAAACACACAGACTGGCTGAATGGATACAAAAACAAGACCCATATATTTGCTGTCTACAAGAGACCCACTTCAGACCTAGAGACACATACAGACTGAAAGAAAAGAGATGGAAAAAGATATTTCATGCAAATGGAAACCAAAAGAAAGCTGCAGTAGCAATTCTCATATCAGAAAAAATAGACTTTAAAACAAAGACTCTTAGAAGGGACAAAGAAGGACACTACATAAAGATCAAGGGATCGATCCAAGAAGAACATATAACAATTGTAAATATGCACCCAGCATAGGAGCAGCTCAATACATAAGGCAAATACTAACAGCCATAGAAGGGGAAATGGACAGTAACACATTCAGATTAGGTGATTTTAACACCCCACTTTCACCAATAGACAGATCATCCAAAATGAAAATAAATAAGGAAACACAAGCTTTAAATGATACGTTAAACAAGATGGACTTAATTGATATTTATAGGACATTCCATCCAAAAACAACAGAATACACTTTTCTTTCAAGATCTCATGGAACATTCTCCAGGATCATCATATTTTGGGTCACAAATCAACCCTTGGTAAATTTAAGAGAATTGAAACTTTATCAAGTATCATTTCGTCCAGAGCGCTATGAGACTAGATATCAATTACAGGAAAAGATCTGTAAAAAAATACAAACACATGGAGGCTAAACAATACACTACTTAATAACGAAGTGATCACTGAAGAAATCAAAGAGGAAATCAAAAAATACCTAGAAACAAATGACAATGGAGACACGACGACCCCAAATCTGTGGGATGCAGCAAAAGCAGTTCTAAGAGGGAAGTTTATAGCAATACAATCCTACCTTAAGTAACAGGAAACATCTCGAGAAAACAGCCTAACCTTGCACCTAAAGAATTAGAGAAAGAAGAACAAAAAATCCCCAAAGTTAGCAGAGGGAAAGAAATCCTAAAAATCCGATCAGAACTAAATGAAAAAGAAATGAAGGAAACGATAGCAATGATCAATAAAACTAAAGGCTGGTTCTTTGAGAAGATAAACAAAATTGATAAAGCATTAGCCAGACCCATCAGGAATAATAAGGGAGAAGACTCAGTAGAATTAGAAATGAAAAAGGAGAAATAACAACTGACACTGCAGAAATACAAAAGATCATGAGAGATTACTACAAGCAACTCTATGCCAATAAAATAGACAACCTGGAAGAAATGCACAAACTCTTAGAAATGCATAACCTTCCAAGACTGAATCAGGAAGGAATAGAAAATATAAACAGACCAATCAGAAGCACTGAAATTGAAACTGTGATTAAAAATCTTCCAACAAACAAAAGCACAGGACCAGATGGCTTCACAGGCGAATCCTATTAAACACTTAGAGAAGAGTTAACACCTATCCTTCTCAAACTCTTCCAAAATATAGCAGATGGAGGAACACTCCCAAACTCATTCTACGAAGCCACCAACACCCTGATAACAAAACAAGACAAGGATGTCACAAAGAAACAAAACTACAGGCCAGTATCACTGATGAACATAGATGCAAAATTCCTCAACAAAACACTAGCAAACAGAATCCAACAGCACATTTAAAGGATCATACACCATGATCAAGTGTGGTTTATACCAGGAATGCAAGGATTCTTCAATATATGCAAATCAATCAATGTGATACAGCATATTAACAAATTGAAGGAGAAAAACCATTTGATCATCTCAATATATTGAGAAAGCTTTCGACAAAATTCAACACCATTTATTAAAAACGTTCTCCAGAAAGTAGGCATAGAGGGAACTTTCCTCAACATAATAAATGCCATATATTACAATCCCACAGCCAACATCATCCTAAATGGTGTAAAAGTGAAACTTTTTCCACTAATATCAGGAGCAAGAGAAGGTTGCCCACTCTCACCAGTCTGATTCAACCTAGTTTTGGAAGTTTTAGCCTCAGCAATCAGAGCAGATAAGGAAATAAAAGGAATCCAAATCAGAAAAGAAGAAGTAAAGCTGTCACTGTTTGCAGATGACATGGTACTATACATAGAGAATCCTAAAGATGCTACCAGGAAACTACTAGAGCTAATCAATGAATTTGCTAAAGTAGCAGGACACAAAATTAATGCACAGAAATCTCTGGCAATTCTACACACTAATGATGAAAAATCTGAAAGTGAAATCAAGAAAACATTCCCATTTACCACTGCAACAAAAAGAATAAAATATCTAGGAGTAAACCTCCTTAAGTAGACAAGAAACCTGTGTGCAGAATATTATAAGACACTGATGAAAGAAATTAAAAATGATACAAATAGATGGAGAGATATACCATGTTCTTGGATTGGAAGAATGAACATTGTGAAAATGACTCTACTACCCAAAGCACTATATAGATTCAAGGCAATCCCTAGCAAACTACCACTGACATGTTTCACATAACTAGAACAGAAAAATTCACAACTTGTATGGAGACACAAAAGACCCTGAGTACGAAAAGTGGAGCTGGAAGAGTCAGGATCCATGACTTCAGACTACACTACAAAGCTACAATAATCAAGACAGTATGGTACTGGCACAAAAACAGAATGATAGATCAATGGAAGAGGATCTAGAGCCCAGAGATAAACCGATGCACATATGATCACCTTATCTTTGATAAAGGAGGCAGGAATGTAGAGTGGAGAAAGGAGAGACTCTTCAATAAGTGGTGCTGGGAAAAATGTAGAGGTACATGTAAAAGTATGAGATTAGATCACTCCTTTACACCATACACAAAAAGAAGCTCAAAATGGATTAAAGACCTAAATGTAAGGCCAGAAACTATCAAACTCTTAGAAGAAAACAAAGGCATGACACACTGTGACATAATCACAGCAAGATCCATTTTGGCCCACCTCCTAAAGAAATGGAAATAAAACAAAAATAAAGTAACGGGACCTAATGAAACTTCAAAGCTTTTGCACAGCATAGGAAACTGTAAACAAGACCAAAAGACAACACTCAGAATGGGAGAAGGTATTTGCAAATGAAGCAACTGACAAAGGATTAATCTCCAAAATTTACAAGCAGCTCATGCAGCTCAATAACAAAAAAACAAACAACCCAATCCAAAAATGGGTAGAAGACCTAAATAGACATTTCTCCAAAGAAGATATACATATTGGCAACAAACACCTGAAAGAATGCTCCACATCATTAATCATTAGAGAAATGCAAATCAAAACTACAATGAGATATCATCTCACACCAGTCAGACTGGCCATCATCAAAAACTCTAGAAACAATAAATGCTGGAGAGGGTGTGGAGAAAAGGGAACCCTCTTGCACTGCTGGTGGGAATGTGAATTGCTTCAGCCACTATGGAGAACAGTATGGAGGTTCCTTAAAAAACTACAAATAGAATTACATTATGACCCAGTAATCCCACTACTGGGCATATACCCAGAGAAAACCAAAATTCAAAAAGAGTCATGTACCAAAATGTTCATTGCAGCTCTATTTACAATAGCCAGGAGATGGAAACAACCTAAGCGCCCATCATCGGATGAATGGATAAAGAAGATGTGGCACATATATACAATGGAATATTACTCAGCCTTAAAAGGAAACGAAATTGAGTTATTTGTAATGAGATGGATAGACCTAGAGTCTGGCATACAGAGTGAAGTAAGTCAGAAAGAGAAAGACAAATACCGTATGCTAACACATGTATATGGAATTTAAGGGGAAAAAATGTCATGAAGAACCTAGGGGTAAGACAGGAATAAAGACGCAGACCTACTGGAGAACGGACTTGAGGATATGGGGAGGGGGAAGGGTGAGTTTTGACAGGGTGAGAGAGAGTCATGGACATATACACACTAACAAACATAGTAAGGTAGATAGCTGGGGGGAAGCAGCCGCAAGGCACAGGGATATTAGCTCGGTGCTTTGTGACAGCCTGGAAGGGTGGGATGGGGAGGGTGGGAGGGAGGGAGACGCAAGAGGGAAGACATATGGGAACATATGTATATGTATAGCTGATTCACTTTGTTATAAAGCAGAAACTAACACACCATTGTAAAGCAATTATACCCCAATAAAGATGTTTAAAAAAAAATAAAATAAAAAATAAAAAAAAATAAAATAAAAAAATAAAAACTCCCAGCAATAAAAGTGCAGGACCAGATGGTTTCACAGGAAATTCTGATACCCTAAGTTCACAGTTAGATCTACGCACATCATCCTGGAGGCAAACAGAAGAGAGGAGAAATCTGACACATCAGCAGCTCTGAGTCCCTCCCAGAGATTCCAGTTACTGATCTATCTGTCCAACAGCATGTCCATGTCAGCTCTCCTCTTCCCCGCCAGCACCCAGTGGAGCTCTTGGCACCAAGTGAGCACACAATAACTACTTGTTCGATGACTGAAAAAATTAGATAAATAAATGAATACGTCCCTCAAAAAAAAAAAAAGAAAGAGCAACAACAACAAAAGAGAAAACAATTAGCAAAATGGCAATAAGTACAATAAGTGTCACTAATCACTATAAACATAATTGGACCAAAAATGTCCCACTAAAGAACATAAGGTGGCTGAATGGATATATATATGGCTTTAAGAAACTCACTTCTGATCTAAAGACACACACAGACTGAAAGTTAGATGATGGAATATATATTCTATGCACATGGAAATGAAAAGAAAGCTGGGGTAGCAATAGTTATATCAGACAAAAATGATGTTTGAAAAAAGACTGAGACAAGAGACAAAGAAAAGCATTAAATAATAATTGAAAAAAAAACCCTTCAACAAAAAGATGTAAAACTTGTAAGTATATATGCAGCCAACATAGAGTCACCTATATACTTAAAGCAAATATGAGCAGGCAATAAGGGAGAAATCAACAGTAATGATATTAGGGGACCTTAACATTCCACTGACATCAATAGATAGATAATCTACACAGAAAATCAATAATAAAGCACTGGCCTTAAACGACACTTTAGATCAGATAGCTTTAACAGCTATCTATTGGGTTGGCCAAAAAGTTCATTCAGTTTTAAGGAAAAATAAAAGATACATTTTTCATTTTCACCAAGAATTTAATTGAACAATATGTTCACTAACACAATGAACATTTTCGCCAACCCCTTACAAAACATTGGATCCAAAAACAGCAAAATATAAGTTTTTTTTCCAAATGCACATAGAATATGCTCCAGGATAGGTCACATATTAAGCCAGAAAACAAGTTTTGATAAGACTAAGAAAATTGAAATTACATCAAACATTTTTGTTCTGGTCACAATAGTACAAGACTTGAAATCAACTTCAAAAAGACAAAAAACCCACAAATGTGGAGTCTAAACAATATACTAACCAACAACCAATGATTCATTGAAGAAATCAAAGAGGAAGTAAAAAAATACGCTGATACAAGTAACATGGAAACACAACATTCCAATATCTATGGGACACAGCAAAAGCATTTCTAAGAGGAAAATTTATAGCAATACAGGCCTACCTCAAGAGACAAAAAAATAATACAAAACAAACAAACAAAAAAACCCCACAATCTAATCTGACACCTAAAGGAACTACAGTAAGAAGAAGAAACAAAATGCAAAGTTAGTAGAAGGAAGGAAAAAGAAAATTAGAGGCCGATATCCCCAATAAACACAGATGCAAAAATCCTTAACAAAATACTTACAATAATACTTTAAAACAGTCATCCAACATGATCAAATGTGATTTGTTCCAGGAGTTCAAGAATAGTTTAATATCTGTAAACATATCAACAAGATACACTATATTTTTTTTAAAAAAAGAATAAAATCATCACAATAACTGCAGAAAGGTTTTGACACAAACATTCATTTATAATAAAATACTCTCAACAAAGAGGGCATAGAAGGAACATACTACACAAAATAAAGACATTATATTACAAACCCACAGTTAACACCATTGTGGTTAAAAGTTGAAAGCATTTACTCTAAGGACAGGAATGAGACTAGAATACCCACTCTTACCTCTTTTATTCAATGTAGTACTGGATGTCCTAGTCAAATTAATCAGACGAGAAAAAGAAGATAAAACAAAATGCAAATTTGGAAGAAACAAGTAAAATTATCACTCTTTGCAAACTTTTCAGACATGATACTATATATAGAAAACACTAAAGACTCCACCTAAAAACTATTACAACTAACAAATGAAGTCAGTAAAGTTGTAAGATACAAAATTAATATACAGAAATCTGTTGCATTTCTACCACTAATAACAATCAACCAGAAAAAGATTTTAAGAAAGCAATCCTACTTACAATGACATCAAAAGGAAGTAAATACCTAGGAATATACAAGTTGATGAAAGACCTGTACTCTAAAAAGTATAAGACTTTGATTAAAATAAAAAGAAGAAGAATACAAAGTGAAGACAGCACAAATAAATGGAAAGATATTAAATTCTCATGAAATGGAAGAATTAATATCAATACAATGTTGATACTATCCAAAGCAATTTCCATATTCAATGCAATCCTTATCAAATATCAATGGTATTTTTCACAGAACTAGAACAAATAATTATAAACTTAGTATACATTCACAAAAGACCCAGAATAGCCACAGCAATCTTAAGAAAGCAGCAGGTGTCACGTTCCCGGTTTTCAGAGTATACTAGTAAGCTATAGTAATCAGAAGTGTATTGTTCTGGCACAAAAAGAGATGCATAGATCAATGGAGAGAGCTCAAGAATAAACCCATACATATATGGTCAATTAGCCTACAACAAAGGAGGTCCCATGAAGCAAGAGCAACAGCAGCAAAAACAAACAACTCGATTTACAATAAACTAAAAAGATTTTGCACAGCAGAGGAAACTATCAACAAAATAAAAAGGCAAATGGGAGAATATATTTGCAAATGAAATATCCAATGAGGGGTTAATATCCAAAATTTATAAAGAACTCATACAACTCAATATCAAGAGAAAACAAATAATGTGATTAAAAATTGGACAGAAAACCTGAATAAACTTTTTGCCAAAGAAGATGTATAGATGACCAACAAATCAATGAAAAGACATACATCACTAATCATCAGGGAAATGCAAATAAAAACCAAAACAAGATGGCACTTCACACCTGTAAGAAAGACTATCATTAAAAAGCGTTCATAACAGGTGTAGGTGAAGATGTAGAGATAAGGTAACCCTTGTGCATTGTTGGTGGGAGTGTATATTTGGGCAGCCGTTATGGAAAATAATATGGAGTTTCCTCAAGAAATTAAAAATAGAACTAGAGTACAACCCAGGAATTCCACGTCTGGTTATTTATCCAAAGAAAACAAAACCACTAATTTGAAAAGATATATGCATGCTTATGTTCATTGCAGCATTATCTGCAATGGCCAAGATATGGAAACAACCTAAGTGTTTATCAATAGATGAATGGATGAAGAAGTGAAATAAGTCAGACAGAGAGAGACAAGTATCGTATGATTTCATATATATGTAGAATTTTTGAAAAACAACCATCAAAATGAAACAGGAAGATACTCATACATACAGAAAAGTGGTGGTAGCCAGAGGGGAGGGGTTTGGGAGACTTGGCAAAATAAATAAAATGGATTTAAATGTACAGCACTTCAGTTATAAACTAAATAAATAACAGGGAGATAATAACAACATAAGGAATATAGTCAATAATACTGTAATAAGGGTACAATGATGGTGGCTTACTAGATTTATTGTGGTGACCATTTTGTCATGTATTTAAATGTCATATGAGTATATCGTAAACCTGAAGCTAACCATATTGTACATCCACTATGCTTCAATAAAAGAAAAGAAAATCAGAAATTCCCTGGTGGTCCAGTGGTTAGGGCTCCATGCTTCCACTGCAAGGGGCACAGGTTTGATCCCTGATTGGAGAACTAAGATCCTGCAAGCTGCACTGCGTGGCCAAAATACTCAACCCAGCCTATATGGGGACACTAGCAAAATAATAAAACAAAAATAAAAGAAAATCTTAAAAATTAAAAACGTAACCTACAGAGGTTTATTATCACTTCTTAGTTGCTAGTGCTCACACATTATTTAACATGCTGAATAAATCTAATTATGTCCCTTTTACAAAGTGAGAGACAAATGCTTGTGACTTTTTAGGGACCCTCGGGGAAATCTCAATATTAACTTGAGGTCAAAAAGACTTCATTCACTATTTGACCTAGGGAAATTGTCAAAAATGTCAAAGGGTTTTGAACACAAGTAAATGAGATCACTGTGCAACAACACTAAGTTATCCATTTACCCAAGGACACAATTAAGATTTCAAAGGCAGGCTTCCGGGAAGATGGTGGAAGAGTAAGATGAGAAGATCACCTTTCTCCACACAGATACAACAGAAATATATCTACACGTGGAACAACTCCTACAGAACACCTACTGAGCACTGGCAGAAGACCTCAGACATCCCAAAAGGCAAGAAAATCCCCACGTATCTGAGTAGGGCAAAAGGAAAAAGAATAAACAGAGACAAAAGGATAGGGACGGGACCTGCACCAGTGAGAGGGAGCTGTGAAGGAGGAAAGGTTTCCGCACACTAGGAAGCCCCTTCGCGGGCGGAAACAGCGGGTGGCGGAGTGGAGGAGCTTCGGAGGAGAGCACAGCAACAGGGGTGCGGAGGGCAAAGTGAAGAGATTCCTGCACAGAGGATCAGGGTCGACCGGCACTCACCAGCCCGAGAGGATTGTCTGCTCACCCGCCGGGGAGGCCAGGGCTGGGAGTTGAAGCTTGGGCTTCAGTCAGAGCGCCGGGAGAGGACTGGGGTTGGCAGCATGAACACAGCCTGCAGGGGCTTAGTGCGCCACAGATAGCCGGGAGGGAATCCGGGGAAAAGTCTGGACCTGCCAAAGAGGCAAGAGACTTTTTCTTCTTCGTTTCCTGGAGGGCGAGGAGAGGAGATTAAGACTGCTGCTTAAAGGAGCTCCATCCACAGACTGGCGTGAGCCATTGCTAAAAGCTCGGAACCCAGAGACGAGCATGAGATGATGCTAAGGCTGCGGCTGCCGCCACCAAGAAGCCTGTGTGTGACCACAGGTCACTATGCACATCCCCCTTCCGGGGAACCTGTGTAGCCCACCACTGCCATGGTCCCGGTATCCAGGGACAACTCTCCAGGGAGAATGCACGGTGTGCCCCAGGCTGGTGCAACGTCATGTTGGCCACTGACGCCGCAGGCTTGCCCGGCACTCCGTGCCCCACCCTCCCCCCGGCCTGAGTGAACCAGAGCCCCCGAATCATCAGCTTCTTATACCCCGTCCTGTCTGAGCGAAGAACAGACGTCCTCTGGCGACCTACACGCAGAGGCGGGGCCCAATCCCAAGCTGAGCCCCTGGGAGCTGTGAGAACAAAGAAGAGAAAGGGCAATCTCTCCCAGCAGCCTCAGAAGCAGGCGATTAAAGCTCCACAATCAACTTTGATGTACCCTGCATCTGTGGAATACAGTAATAGACAACAAATCATCCCAAATAAAGGCGGTGGATTTTGAGAGCAAGATATATGATTTTTTTGCCTTTTCCTCTTTCTGCCAGTGTGTATGTACACGCTTCTGTGTGAGATTTTGTCTGTATAGCTTTGGTTCCACCATTTGTCCTAGGGTTCTATCAGTGCATTTATTTTAATTTTTTTCTCTTAGTAATTATTTTTATTTTAATAATTTTATTATATTTTATCTTACTTTATTTTATTTTACTTTATCTTCTTTCTTTCATTTTCCTTCTTTCCCGCCTTCCTTCCTTCCACCTGCGTCCCTCCCTCCCTCCCTCCTTTCTTTCTTTCTTTCTTTCCTCCTTTGTTTCTATTTCTACTAATACTTTCTTTCTACTTTTTCCCACTATTTTTCTGAGGCGTGTGGATGAAAGACTCTTGGTGATGCAGCCAGCAGTCAGTGCTGTACCTCTGAGATGGGAGAGCCAAATTCAGGACACTGGTCCACAAGAGACCTCCCACCTCCACATAATATCAAATGGCGAAACTCTCCCAGATATCTCCATCTCAACACCAGCACCCAGTTTCACTCAACGACCAGCAAGCTACAGTGCTGGGCATCCTATGCCAAACAGCTAGAAAGAGAGAAACACAACACCACCCATTAGAAGAGAGGCTGCCTAAACTCATAAGAAGTCCACAGACACCCCAAAACACACCACCAGACGTGGACTTGCCCACCGGAACGACAAGATCCAGCCTCATCCACCCGAACACAGGCACTAGTCCCTTCCACCAGAAAGCCTACACTGCCCTTTGAACCAACCTTAGCCACTGGGTACAGACACCAAAAACCATGGGAACTGTGAACCTACAGCATGCAAAAAGAAGACCCCAAACACAGTAAGATAAGCAAAATGAGAAGACAGAAAAACACAGCACATGAAGGAGCAAGATAAAAACGCACCAGACCTAACAAATGAAGAGGAAAGACGCAGTCTACCTGAAAAAAAATTCAGAATAATGATAGTAAAGATGATACAAAATCTTGGAAATAGAATAGACAAAATGCAAGCAACATTTAACAAGGACCTAGAAGAACTAAAGATGAAACAAACAATGATGAACAACACAATAAATGAAAGGAAAAATACTCTAGATGGGATCAATAGCAGAAAAACTGCAGCAGAGGAACGGAGAAGTGACCTGGAAGATAAAATAGTGGAAATTACTAGTGAGGAGCAGAATAAAGAGAAAAGAATGAAAACAACTGAGGACAGTCTCAGAGACCTCTGGGACAACATTAAGTGCACCACCATTCGGACTACAGGGGTTCCAGAAGAAGAAGTGAAAAAGAAAGGGACTGAGAAAATATTTGAAGAGATTATAGTTGAAAACTTCCTTAATACGGGAAAGGAAATAGTTAATGAAGTCCAGGAAGCACAGAGAGTCCCATACAGGATAAACCAAAGGAGAAATACACCAAGACACATATTAACCAAACTGTCAAAAATTAAATAAAAAGAAAACTTATTAAAATCAGCAAGAAAAAACAACAAATAACACACAAGGGAATCCCCATAAGGTTAACAGCTGAACTTTCAGCAGAAACTCTGCAAGCCAGAAGGGACTGACAGGACATATTTAAAGTGATGAAGGAGAAAAAGCTGCAACCAAGATTACTCTAGCCAGGAAGGATCTCATTCAGATTTGATGCAGAAATTAAAACCTTTACAGATAAACAAAATCTGAGAGAGTTCTGCACCACCAAACCAGCTTTACAACAAATGCTAAAGGAACTTCTCTAGGCAAGAAACATAAGAGAAGGAAAAGACCTACAATAACGAACCCAAAACAATTAAGAAAATGGAAATAGGAACATACATATCGATAATTACCTTAAATGTAAATGGACTAAATGCTCCCACCAAAACACACAGACAGGCTGAATGGATACAAAAACAAGACCCATATATTTGCTGTCTACAAGAGACCCACTTCAGACCTAGAGACACATACAGACTGAAAGAAAGGAGATGGAGAAAGATATTTCATGCAAATAGAAACCAAAAGAAAGCTGCAGTAGCAATTCTCATATCAGAAAAAATAGACTTTAAAACAAAGACTCTTAGAAGGGACAAAGAAGGACACTACATAAAGATCAAGGGATTGATCCAAGAAGATCATATAACAATTGTAAATATGCACCCAATATAGGAGCACCTCAATACATAAGGCAAATACTTACAGCCATAGAAGTGGAAACTGACAGTAACACATTCAGAGTAGGTGACTTTAACACCCCACTTTCAACAATGGACAGATCATCCAAAATGAAAATAAATAAGGAAACACAAGCTTTAAATGATACGTTAAACAAGATGGACTTAATTGATATTTATAGGACATTCCATCCAAAAACAACAGAATACACACTTCTCTCAAGAGCTCATGGAACATTCTCCAGGATACATCATAGCTTGGGTCACAAATCAACCCTTGGTAAATTTAAGCAAATTGAAACTTTATCAAGTATCATTTCGTCCAGAGCGCTATGAGACTAGATATCAATTACAGGAAAAGATCTGTAAAAAAATACAAACACATGGAGGCTAAACAATACACTACTCAATAATGAAGTGATCACTGAAGAAATCAAAGAGGAAATCAAAAAATACCTAGAAACAAATGACAATGGAGACACAACGACCCCAAATCTGTGGGATGCAGCAAAAGCAGTTCTAAGAGGGAAGTTTATAGCAATACAATCCTACCTTAAGAAACAGGAAACATCTCGAAAACACAACCTAACCTTGCACCTAAAGCAATTAGAGAAAGAGGAACAAAAAATCCCCAACGTTAGCAGAGGGAAAGAAATCCTCAAAATCCGATCAGAACTAAATGAAAAAGAAATGAAGGAAATGATAGCAAAGGTCAATAAAACTAAAAGCTGGTTCTTTAAGAAGATAAACAAAATTGATAAACCATTAGCCAGACCCATCAAGAAAAATACAGGAGAAGGCTCAATAGAATTAGAAATGAAAAAGGAGAAGTAACAACTGACACTGCAGAAATACAAAAGATCATGAGAGATTACTACAAGCAACTCTATGCGAATAAAATGGACAAACTGGAAGAAATGCACAAATTCTTAGAAATGCACAACCTGCCAAGACTGAATCAGGAAGAAATAGAAAATATGAACAGACCAAACACAAGCACTGAAATTGACACTGTGATTAAAAATCTTCCAACAAACAAAAGCCCAGGACCAAATGGCTTCACAGTCGAATCCTATCAAACATTTAGAGAAGAGTTAACACCTATCATTCTCAAACTCTTCCAAAATAAAGCAGACGGAGGAACACTCCCAAACTCATTCTACGAAGCCACCAGCACCCTGATAACAAAACAAGACAAGGCTGTCACAAACAAACAAAACTACAGGCCAGTATCACTGATGAACATAGATGCAAAAATCCTCAACAAAATACTAGCAAACAGAATCCAACAGCACATTAAAAGGATCATACACCATGATCAAGTGTGGTTTATACCAGGAATGCAAGGATTTTTCAATATATGCAAATCAATCAACATGATACAGCATATTAAGAAATTGAAGGAGAAAAACCATTTGATCATCTTAATATATTCAGAGAAAGCTTTCGACAAAATTCAACAACATTTATTAAAAACGTTCTCCAGAAAGTACGCATAGAGGGAATTTTCCTCAACATAACAAAGGCCATATATTACAATCCCACAGCCAACATCATCCTGAATGGTGTAAAACTGAAACCATTTCCACTAAGATCAGGAGCAAGACAAGGTTGCCCACACTCACCACTCTGATTCAACATAGTTTTGGAAGTTTTAGCCTCAGCAATCAGAGCCCATAAGGAAATAAAAGGAATCCAAATCAGAAAAGAACAAGTAAAGCTGTCACTGTTTGCAGATGACATGATACTATACATAGAGAATCCTAAAGATGCTACCAGGAAATTACTAGAGCTAATCAATGAATTTGCTAAAGCAGCAGGATACAAAATTAATGCACAGAAATCTCTGGCAATTCTATACACTAATGATGAAAAATCTGAAAATGAAATTAAGAAAACACTCCCATTTACCATTGCAACAAAAAGAATAAAATATCTAGGAATAAACCTCCCTAAGTAGACAAGAAAACTGCATGCAGAATATTATAAGACACTGATGAAAGAAGTTAAAAATGATACAAATAGATGGAGAGACATACCATGTTCTTGGATTGTTAGAATGAACATTGTGAAAATGACTCTACTACCCAAAGCACTATATAGATTCAATGCAATCCCTATCAAACTACCACTGGCATTTTTCACAGAACTAGAACAAAAAAATTCACAACTTGTATGGAGACACAAATATCCCCGAATAGCCAAAGCAATCTTGAGAATGAAAAGTGGAGCTGGAGGAATCAGGATCCATGACTTCAGACTATATTACAAAGGTACAGTAATCAAGAGAGTATGGTACTGCCACAAAAACAGAAAGATAGATCAACGGAACAGGATCGAGAGCCCAGAGATAAACCCATGCACATACGGTCACCTTAACTTTGATAAAGGAGACAGGAATGTACAGTGGAGAAATGAGAGCCTCTTCAATAAGTGGTGCTGGGAAAACTGTAGAGGTACATGTAAAAGTATGAGATTAGATCACTCCCTAACACCATATACAAAAACAAGCACAAAATGAATTAAAAACCTAAATGTAAGGCCAGAAACTATCAAACTCTTAGAAGAAAACAAAGGCATGACACACTGTGACATAATCACAGCAAGATACTTTTTGACCCAACTCCTAGAGAAATGGAAATAAAACAAAAATAAAGTAATGGGACCTAATGAAACTTCAAAGCTTTTGCACAGCTTAGAAAACCGTAAACAACACCAAAAGACAACACTCAGAATGGGAGAAAATATTTGCAAATGAAGCAACTGACAAAGGATTAATCTCCAAAATTTACAAGCAGCTCATGCAACTCAATAACAAAAAAACAAACAACCCAATCCAAAAGTGGGTAGGAGACCTAAATAGACATTTCTCCAAAGAAGATATACATATTGGCAACAAACTCATGAAAGAATGCTCCACATCATTAATCATTAGAGAAATGCAAATCAAAACTACAATGAGATATCACCTCAAACCCGTCAGAATGGCCATCATCAAAAAATCTAGAAACAATAAATGCTGGAGAGGCTATGGAGAAAAGGGAACCCTCTTGCACTGCTGTTGGGAATGTGAATTGGTTCAGCCACTATGGAGAACAGTATGGCGGTTCCTTTAAAATCTACAAATAGAATTATCATATGACCAAGTAATCACAATTCTCGGCATATACCCTGAGGAAATCAAAATTCAAAAAGAGTCATGTACCAAAATGTTCATTGCAGCTCTATTTACAATAGCCAGGAGATGGGAACAACCTAAGTGCCCATCAACGGATGAATGGATAAAGAAGATGTGGCACATATATACAACGGAATATTACTCAGCCTTAAAAGGAAACGTAATTGAGTTATTTGTAATGAGATGGATAGACCTAGAGTCTGTCATACAAAGTGAAGTAAGTCAGAAAGAAAAAGGCCATTACCGTATGCTAACACATATATATGGAATTTTAGAAAAAAAAGGATGTCATGAAGAACCTAGGGGTGGGACGGAAATAGAGACGCAGACCTACTGGAGAACGGACTTGAGAATATGGGGAGGGGGAAGGGTGAGCTTTGACAGCACGAGAGAGAGTCATGGACATACACACACACTAACAAACATAGTAAGGTAGATAGCTAGTGGGAAGCAGCCGTATGGCACAGGGATATTAGCTCGGTGCTTTGTGACAGCCTGGAGGGGTGGGATAGGGAGAGTGGGAGGGAGGGAGATGCAAGAGGGTGGACATATGGGAACATATGTATATATATAACTGATTCACTTTGTTACAGAGCAGAAACTAACATACCATTGTAAAGCAATTGTACCCCAATAAAAATGTTAAAAACAAGTACATAAATAACAAAGTAATTCTTTCTCAAAAAAAAAAAATCTAGAAACAATAAATGCTGGAGAGGGTGTGGAGAAAAGGGAACACTCTTGCACTGCTGGTGGGAATGTGAATTGGTACATCCTCTATGGAGAACAGTATGGAGGTTCCTTAAAAACCTATAGATAGAAGGACCATATGACCCAGCAATTGCACTACTGGGCATATATCCTTAGGAAACCATAATTCAAAAAGAATCATGTACCGAAAATGTTCATTGCAGCTCTATTTACTATAGCCAGCAGATGGAACCAACCTAAGTGTGCATCATCGGATAAATGGATAAAGAAGATGTGGCACATATATACAATGCAATATTACTCAGCCATAAAAAGAAACAAAATTAAGTTATTTGTAGTGAGGAGGATGGACCTAGAGTCTGGCATACAGAGTGAAGTACGTCAGAAAGAGAAAGACAAATACCATATCCTAACACATATATATGGAATCAAAGGGAAAAAATGTCCTTAAGAAACTAGGTGTAAGATGGGAATAAAGACACAGACCTACTAGAGAATGGACTTGAGCATATGAGGAGGGGGAAGGGTAAGCTGTGACAAAGTGAGAGAGTGGCATGGACATATATCCAGTACCAAACGTAAAATAGATAGCTAGTTGGAAGCAGCCTCATAGCACAGGGAGATCAGCTCATTGCCTTGTTACCACCTAGAGGGGTGGGATAAGGAGGGTGGGAGAGAGGGAGATGCAAGAGGGAAGAGATATGGGAACATATGTATATGTATAATTGATTCACTTTGTTATAAAGCAGAAACTAACACACCTTTGTAAAGCAATTATACTCCAATAAAGATGAGAAGAAAACAGCTGAAGAATACAATGATGGAAGTGAAAACTACACTAGAAGGAATTAACTGCAGATTAGAGGATGCAGAGCAGATCAGCAATATGAAGCTAGAATAACAGAAATCATCCAATAAAAACAAAAAGAAAAGAAAAAAATAATTAAAAATGAGGATTGTTTAAGAAACTTCTGGGACAACATCATGCATGCTAACCTTTGCATTACAGGGGTCCTGGACGAAGAAGAGAGAAGGGGAGAGAAAATCTATTGAAGAAATAATGGCTGAAAACTTTTTTAACTTGGCAAAGGAAACATCAAAGTTCAGTAATCACAGAGTCCCAAACAATAGGAAACCAAAGAAACCCACACTATTGACATTATAAATGAAATGTAAAAAGTTAAAGACAAAGAGAGGATCTTAAAAGCCAGACAGAGGAGAGTTACATATAGGGAAGTAGTTACATTGAGGGAAGCCTCCTTAACACTATCAGCTGACTTTACAGGGAAAATTTCATAGGCCTGAGGGGATTGGCATGATATATTCAAAGGGCTGAAAAGAAAACATTAGCAAACAAGAATACTGTGTCTGGCAAGATTATCATTCAGAATTGAAAGAGAGGGTTTCCTGAATAAGCAAAAGCAAGAGTAATGAACCACCACTAAACTGACTTACAAGAAATATGAGAGAGACTTCTTTAAAGGGAAAAGAAATGGTTATAGCTATAAAAAAAAAATTATGAAAGAAAAACATCTCACTAATAAAGGAATCATGTAGTAAAAGTAGTAAATAACCACCTATATAGCTAGAATGAAGGTTAAAAAACAGAACACTGGTGATAAAATCTTCTATATCTAAAACAGTTAAGTGACACAGAAAATTTTTGAATACAAAATATGATGTCAAAGTTATAAAATGGTGAGGGGGGAAGAAAACTGTAGTGGTTTTAGAACACAAACCTAAGTGACCATCAACCTAAAATAGATTACAATATACGTAGGTTGTTATTTAAGAAATTTATGGTAACCACAACCAAATACCGACAATAGAAACACACACACACACACACACACACACAAGGAAACAAAACAGAGTGTGAGGGAGAGAAGAATACAAATTAAGATTTTAAAATCTATTGAGTCATAAGGGTAGAGAGCAAAAATAGAAGGAAAGAAAGAGCAACAACAGCAAAACAGGAAACAATTAGCATAATGGCAATAAGTACAATAAGTGTCACTAATCACTTTAAACATAATTGCACCAAAAATATCCCAAGTAAAGAACTTAAGGTGGCTGAATGGATATATATATATATAGCTTTAAGAGACTCACTTCTGATCTAAAGACACACACAGACTGAAAGTTAGATTATGGAATATATATTCTATGCACCTGGAAATGAAAAGAAAGCTGGGGTAGCGATAGTTATATCAGACAAGAATGATGTTGAAAAAAAGACTGTGACAAGAGACAAAGAAAAGCATTTAATAATAATTGAAAAAAAAACCCTTCAACAAGAAGATGTAAAACTTGTAAGTATATATGCAGCCAACATAGAGTCACCTATATACTTAAAGCAAATATTAACAGGCAATAAGAGAGAAATCAACAGTAATGATATTAGGGGACGTCAACATTCCACTGACATCAATAGATAGATAATCTACACAGATAATCAATAATAAAGCACTTGCCTTAAATGACACTTTAGATCAGATAGCTTTAACAGCTATATATTGGGTTGGCCAAAAAGTTCATTCAGTTTTAAGGAAAAATAAGATACATTTTTCATTTTCACCAAGAATTTAATTGAACAATATATTCACTAACACAATGAACATTTTCACCAACCCAGTACAAAACATTTGATCCAAAAACAGCAAAATATAAGTTTTTTTTTCCAAATGCACATAGAATATGCTTCAGGATAGGTCACATGTTAAGCCACAAAACAAGTTTTGATAAGACTAAGAAAATTGAAATTATATCAAACATTTTTGTTTTGGTCACAATAGTACAAGACTTGAAATCAACTTCAAAAAGACAAAAAACCCACAAACGTGGAGTCTAAACAATGTACTAACCAACAATCAATGATTCATTGAAGAAATCAAAGAGGAAATCAAAAAATACGCTGATACAAGTAAAATGGAAACACAACATTCCAAAATCTATGGGAACAGCAAAAGCATTTCTAAGAGGAAAGTTTATAGCAATACAGGCCTACCTCAAGAGACAAAAAATAATACAAAACAAACAAACAAAAAAACCCCACAATCTAACCTGACACCTAAAGGAACTAAAGTAAGAAGAAGAAAAAAAATGCAAAGTTAGTAGAAGGAAGGAAAACGAAAATTAGAGGCCGATATCACCAATAAACATTGATGCAAAAATCCTTAACAAAATATTTACAAATAATACTTTAAAACATTCATACAACATGATCAAATGAGATTTGTTCCAGGAGTTCAAGAATAGTTTAATATCTGTAAACAAATCAACAAGATACACTATATTTTTTTAAAAAAGGATAAAATCATCACAATAACTGCAGAAAAGTTTTGACACAAATATTCATTTATCATAAAATACTCTCAACAAAGAGGGCATAAACACATTATATTAGAAACCAACAGTTAACATCATTGTGGTTAAAAGTTGAAAGCATTTACTCTAAGGACAGGAACAAGAATAGAATACCCACTCTCCCCCCTTTTATACAATGTAGTATTGGATATCCTAGTCAAATTAATCAGACGAGAAAAAGCAGATAAAATAAAATGCAAATTTGGAAGAAACAAGTAAAATTATCACTCTTTGCGAACTTTGCAGACATGATACTATATATAGAAAATACTAAAGACTCCACCTAAAAACTATTACAACTAATAAATGAAGTCAGTAAAGTTGTAAGATACAAAATTAATATACAGAAATTTGTTGCATTTCTACCACTAATAACAATCAACCAGAAAAAGATTTTAAGAAAACAATCCTATTTACAATGACATCAAAAGGAAGTAAATACCTAGGAATATACAAGTTGATGAAAGACCTGTACTCTAAAAAGTATAAGACTTTGATTAAAATAAAAAGAAGAAGACAAAGTGAAGATAGCACAAATAAATGGAAAGATATTAAATTCTCATGAAATGGAAGAATTAATATCAATAAAATGTTGATACTATCCAAACAATGTCCATATTCAATGCAATCCTTATCAAATATCAATAGTATTTTTCACAGAAGTAGAACTAATAATTATAAGCTTAGTATAGATTCACAAAAGACCCAGAATAGCCACAGCAATCTTTAGAAAGCAGGAGGTATCACGTTCCCTATTTTCACAGTATACTAGTAAGCTATAGTAATCAGAAGTGTATTGTACTGGCACAAAAACAGATGCATAGATCAATGGAGAGAGCTCAAGAATAAACCCATTACATATATGGTCAATTAGCCTACAACAAAGGAGGTCTCATTAAGCAAGAGCAACAGCAGCAAAAACAAACAACTCGGATTACACTAAATTAAAAAGATTTTGCACAGCAGAGGAAACTATCAACAAAATAAAAAGGCAAATGGGAGAACATATTTGAAAATGAAATATCCAATAAGGGGTTAATATCCAAAATTTATAAAGAACTCATACAACTCAACATCAAGTGAAAACAAATAATGTGATTAAAAATTGGACAGAAAACCTGAATAAACTTTTTGCCAAAGAAGATGCATAGATGATCAACAAATCAATGAAAAGATATACGTCACTAATCATCAGGGAAATGCAAATAAAAACCACAACAAGATGGCACTTCACACCTGTAAGAAAGCCTATCATTAAAAAGTGTTCATAACAAGTGTAGGTGAAGATGTAGAGATAAGATAACCCTTGTGCATTGTTGGCGGGAGTGTATATTTGGGCAGCCATTATGGAAAATAATATGGAGTTTCCTCAAGAAATTAAAAATAGAACTAGAGTACAACCCAGGAATTCCACGTCTGGTTATTTATACAAAGAAAACAAAACCACTAATTTGAAAAGATATATGCATGCTTATATTCATTGCAGCATTATTTGCAATGGCCAAGATATGGAAACAACCTAAGTGTTTACCAATAGATGAATGAAGGAAGAAGTGAAATAAGTCAGACAGAGAGAGACAAGTATCGTATGATTTCATATATATGTAGAATTTTTGAAAAACAACCATCAAAATGAAACAGGAAGATACTCATACATACAGATAACTGGTGGTCGCCAGAGGGGAGGGGTTTGGGGGACCTGGCAAAATAAATAAAATGGATTTAAATGTACAACACTTTAGTTATAAAATACATAAATCACAGGGAGATAATGACAACATAAGGAATATAGTCAATAATACTGTAATAAGGGTACAATGATGGTTGCTTACTAGATTTATGGTGGTGACCATTTTGTCATGTATTTAAATGTCACATCACTATATCGTACACCTGAAGCTAACAATATTGTACATCCACTATGCTTCAATAAAAGGAAAGAAAATCAGAAATTCCCTGGTGGTCCAGTGGTTAGGGCTCCATGCTTCCACTGCAAGGGGCATGGGTTTGATCCCTGATTGGGGAACTAAGATCCCGCAAGCTGCACTGCATGGCCAAAATACTCAACCCAGCCTATATGGGGACACTTGCAAAATAATAAAACAAAAATAAAAGAAAATCTTAAAAATTAAAAAGGTAACTTACAGAAGTTTATTATCACTTCTTAGTTGCCAGTGCTCACACATTATTTAACATGCTGAATAAATCTAATTATCTCCCTTTTACAAAGTGAGAGACAAATCCTTGTGATTTTTTAGGGACCCTCTGGGAAATCTCAATATTAACTTGAGGTCAAAAAGACTTCATTCACTATTTGACTTAGGGAAACTGTCAAAAATGTCAAAGGGTTTGAACACAAGTAAATAAGATCACTGTGGAACAACACTAAGTTATCCATTTAACCAAGGACACAATTAAGATTTCAAAGGCAGGCTTCCGGGAAGATGGTGCAAGAGTGAGATGAGAAGATCAGCTTCCTCTGCACAGATACATCAGAAATACATCTACACGTGGAACAACTTCTACAGAACACCTACTGAACGCTGGCAGAAGACCTCAGACCTCCCAAAAGGCAAGAAAGTCCCCACATACTTGAGTAGGGCAAAAGAAAAAAGAATAAACAGAGACAAAAGGATAGGGACGGAACCTGCACCAGTGAGAGGGAGCTGTGAAGGAGGAAATGTTTCCACACACTAGGAAGCCCCTTCGCGGGTGGAGACTGCAGGTGGCGGAGCGGAGGAGCCTAGGAGGAGAGCACAGCAACAGGGGTTCGGAGGGCAAAGCCAAGAGATTCCCGCACAGAGGATCAGGTTCGACCGGCACTCACCAGAGGATTGTCTGCTCACCCGCCGGGGAGGCCAGGGCTGGGAGTTGAGGCTTGGGCTTCAGTCAGAATGCCGGGAGAGGACTGGGGTTGGCAGCATGAACACAGCCTGCAGGGGCTTAGTGTGCCACAGCTAGCTGGGAGGGAGTCCGGGTAAAAGTCTGGACCTACCGAAGAGGCAAGAGACTTTTTCTTCTTTGTTTCCTGGTGGGCGAGCAGAGGGGATTAAGACTGCTGCTTAAAGGAGCTCCAGAGATGGGCACGAGCCATGGCTAAAAGCACAGACCACGGAGACGGGCATGAGATGCTAAGGCTGCTGCTGCCACCACAAAAAGCCTGTGTGTGAGCACAGGTCACTATGCACACCCCCCTTCCGGGGAACCTGTGCCGCCCGCCACTGCCAGGGTCCCGGGATCCAGGGACAACTCCCCAGGGAGAATGCACGGTGTGCCCCAGACTGCTGCAACGTCATGTTGGTCACTGATGCTGCAGACACGCCCCGCACTCCGTGCCCCTCCCTCCTCCTGGCCTGAGTGAACCAGAGCCCCCGAATTATCAGCTCTCTAAACCCCGTCCTGTCTGAGCAAAGAACAGACTCTCTCTGGCGACCAACATGCAGAGGCAGGGCCCAATCCAAAGCTGAGCCCCTGGGAGCTCTGAGAAAAAAGGAAAGGAAGGGGAATCTCTCTCAGCAGCCTCAGAAGCAGGGGATCAAAGCTCCACAATCACCTTCATGTACCCTGCATCTGTGGAATACATTAATAGACAACAAATCATCCAAAATTAAGGAAGTGGATTTTGAGAGCAAGATTTATGACTTTTTAGCCTTTTCATCTTTTTGTCAGTGTGTATGTATATGCTTCTGTGTGAGATTTTTTCTGTATAGCTTTGGTTCCACCATTTGTCCGAGGATTCAATCAGCCCATTTTTTCTTAAATTTTTTTTCTGTTAGGAGTTATTTTTTATTTTAATAACTTTATTATATTTTATCTTACTTTATTTTATTTTACTTTATCTTCTTTCTTTCTTTTTTCATTTTTTCTCGCCTTCCTTCCTTCCACATCCCTCACTCCCTCCCTCATTTCTTTCTTTCTTTCTTTCCTTCTTTGTTTCTATTTCTACTAATCCTTTCTTTCTACATTTTCTCACTATTATTCTGAGCTGTGTGGATGAAAGACTCTTGGTGCTGCAGCCAGCACTCAGTTCTGTGCCTCTGAGATGGGAGAGCCAAATTCAGGACACTGGTCCACAAGAGACCTCCCAGCTCCACATAATATCAAATGTTGAAACTCTCCCAGATATCTCCATCTCAACACCAGCACCCAGTTTCACTCAACGACCAGCAAGCTACAGTGCTGGACATCCTATGCCAAACAACTAGAAAGAGAGGAACACAACCCCACCCATTAGCAGAGAGGCTGCCTAAACTCATAAGAAGTCCACAGACACCCCAAAGGACACCTCCTGATCTGGACTTGCCCATCAGAAAGACAAGATCCAGCCTCATCCACCCAAACACAGGTACTAGTCCCCACAACCAGGAAGCCTACACAACCCACTGAACCAACCTTAGCCACAGGGGACGGACACCAAACACCATGGGAACTACGAACCTGCAGCCTGCAAAAAGAAGACCCCAAACACAGTAAGATAAGCAAAATGAGAAGACAGAAAAACACACAGCAGATGAAGGAGCAAGATAAAAACGCACCAGACCTAACAAATGAAGAGGAAAGACGCAGTCTACCTGAAAAAAAATTCAGAATAATGATAGTAAAGATGATACAAAATCTTGGAAATAGAATAGACAAAATGCAAGCAACATTTAACAAGGACCTAGAAGAACTAAAGATGAAACAAACAATGATGAACAACACAATAAATGAAATGAAAAATACTCTAGATGGGATCAATAGCAGAAAACCTGAGGCAGAGGAACAGAGAAGTGACCTGGAAGATAGAATATTGGAAATAACTACTGAAGAGCAGAATAAAGAGAAAAGAATGAAACCAACTGAGGACTGTCTCAGAGACCTCTGAGACAACAGTAAATGCACCAGCATTCGGATTATAGGGCTTCCGGAAGAAGAAGCAAAAAAGAAAGGGACTGAGAAAATATTTGAAGAGATTACAGATGAAAACTTCCCTAATAGGGGAAAGGAAATAGTTAATTAACTCCAGGAAGCACAGAGAGTCCCATACAAGATAAACCCAAGGAGAAATACACCAAGACACATATAAATCAAACTGTCAAAAATTAAATAAAAAGAAAACATATTAAAAGCAGCAAGAAAAAGCAACAAATAACACACAAGGGAATCCCCATAAGGTTAACAGCTGAACTTTCAGCAGAAACTCTGCAAGCCAGAAGGGACTGGCAGGACATATTTAAAGTGATGAAGGAGAAAAAGCTGCAACCAAGATTACTCTACCCAGGAAGGATCTCATTCAGATTTGATGCAGAAATTAAAACCTTTACAAATAAGCAAAATCTGAGAGAGTTCAGCACCACCAAACCAGCTTTACAACAAATGCTAAAGGAACTTCTCTAGGCAAGAAACACAAGAGAAGGAAAAGACCTACAATAACGAACCCAAAACAATTAAGAAAATGGAAATAGGAACATACATATCGATAATTACCTTAAATGTAAATGGACTAAATGCTCCCACCAAAACACACAGACTGGCTGAATGGATACAAAAGCAAGACCCATATATTTGCTCTCTACAAGAGACCCACTTCAGACCTAGAGACACATACAGACTGAAAGAAAGGAGATGGAAAAAGATATTTCATGCAAATGGAAACCAAAAGAAAGCTGGAGTAGCAATTCTCATATCAGAAAAAATAGACTTTAAAACAAAGACTCTTAGAAGGGACAAAGAAGGACACTACATAAAGATCAAGGGATCGATCCAAGAAGAACATATAACAATTGTAAATATGCACCCAGCATAGGAGCACCTCAATACATAAGGCAAATACTAACAGCCATAGAAGGGGAAATTGACAGTAACACATTCAGAGTAGGCGACTTTAACACCACACTTTCACCAATGGACAGATCATCCAAAATGAAAATAAATAAGGAAACACAAGCTTTAAATGATACGTTAAACAAGATGGACTTAATTGATATTTATAGGACATTCCATCCAAATACAAAAGAATACACATTTCTCTCAAGAGCCTATGGAACATTCTCCAGGATACATCATATCTTGGGTCACAAATCAACCCTTGGTAAACTTAAGAGAATTGAAACTTTATCAAGTATCATTTCGTCCAGAGCGCTGTGAGACTAGATATCAATTACAGGAAAAGATCTGTAAAAAAATACAAACACATGGAGGCTAAACAATACACTACTTAATAACGAAGTGATCACTGAAGAAATCAAAGAGGAAATCAAAAAATACCTAGAAACAAATGACAATGGAGACACGACGACCCCAAATCTGTGGGATGCAGCAAAAGCAGTTCTAAGAGGGAAGTTTATAGCAATACAATCCTACCTTAAGAAACAGGAAACATCTCGAAAACACAACCTAACCTTGCACCTCAAGCAATTAGAGAAAGAAGAACAAAAAAATCCCCAAAATTAGCAGAAGGAAAGAAATCATAAAAATCAGATCAGAAATAAATGAAAATGAAAGGAAGGAAACAATAGCAAAGATCAATAAAACTAAAGGCTGGTTCTTTGAGAAGATAAACAAAATTGATAAAGCATTAGCCAGACCCATCAAGAAAAATAAGGGTGAAGACTCAATAGAATTAAAAATGAAAAAGTAGAAGTAACAACTGATACTGCAGAAATACAAAAGATCATGAGAGATTACTACAAGCAACTGTATGCCAATTAAATGTACAACCTGGAATAAATGCACAAATACTTAGAAATGCGCCACCTGCCAATACTGAATCAGGAGGAAATAGAAAATATGAACAGACCAATCACAAGCACTGAAATTGAAACTGTGATTAAGAGTCTTCCAACAAACAAAAGCCCAGGACCAGATGGCTTCACAGGCGAATCCTATACAAACATTTAGAGAGGAGATAACACCTATGCTTCTCAAATTCTTCTAAAATATAGCAGACGGAGAAACACTCACGAACTCATTCTATGAAGCCACCAACACCCTGATAAGAAAACAAGACAAGGATGTCACAAAGAAACAAAACTACAGGCCAGTATCACTGATGAACATAGATGCAAAAATCCTCAACAAAATACTAGCAAACAGAATCCAACAGCACATTAAAAGGATCATACACCATGGTCAAGTGTGGTTTTTACCAAGAACGCTAGGATTCTTTGATATATGCAAATCAATCAACGTGATACAGCATATTAACAAATTGAAGGAGAAAAACCATTTGATCATCTCAATATATTCAGAGAAAGCTTTCGACAAAATTCAACACCATTTATTAAAAAAGTTCTCCAGAAAGTAGGCATAGAGGGAACTTTCCTCAACATAATAAAGGCCATATATTACAATCCCACAGCCAACATCATCCTGAATGGTGTAAAACTGAAACCATTTCCACTAAGATCAGGAGCAAAACAAGGTTTCCCACTCTCACCACTCTGATTCAACATAGTTTTGGAAGTTTTAGCCTCAGCAATCAGAGCAGATAAGGAAATAAAAGGAATCCAAATAAGAAAAGAAGAAGTAAAGCTGTCACTGTTTGCAGATGACATGATACTATACCTAGAGAATCCTAAAGATGCTACCAGAAAACTACTAGAGCTAATCAATGAATTTGCTAAAGTAGCAGGATACACAATTAATGCACAGAAATCTCTGGCAATTCTATACACTAATGATGAAAAATCTGAAAGTGAAATTAAGAAAACACTCCAATTTACCATTGCAACAAAAAGAATAAGATATCTAGGAATAAACCTCCCTAAGTAGACAAGAAACCTGTATGCAGAATATTATAAGACACTGATGAAAGGAATTAAAAATGATACAAATAGATGGAGAGACATACCATGTTCTTGGATTGGAAGAATGAACATTGTGAAAATGACTCTACTACCCAAAGCATTATATAGATTCAATGCAATCCCTACCAAACTACCACTGGCATTTTTCACATAACTAGAACAAAATAATTCACAACTTGTATGGAGACACAAAAGACCCCGAATAGCCCAAGCAATCTTGAGAACGAAAAGTGGAGCTGGAGGAATCAGGATCCCTGACTTCAGACTACATGACAAAGCTACAGTAATCATGACAGTATGGTACTGGCACAAAAACAGAAAGATAGATCAAGGGAACAGGATCGAGAGCCCAGAGTTAAACCCAAGAACATATGGTCAACTTATCTTTGATAAAGGAGGCAGGAATGTACAGTGGAGAAAGGAGAGCCTCTTCAATAAGTGGTGCTGGGCAAACTGTAGAGGTACATGTAAAAGTATGAGTTTAGATCACTCCCTAACACCATACACAAAAAGAAGCTCAAAATGGATTAAAGACCTAAATGTAAGGCCAGAAACTATCAAACTCTTAGAAGAAAACAAAGGCATGACACACTTTGACACAATCACAGCAAGATCCTTTTTGACCCACCTCCTAGAGGAATGGAAATAAAACAAAAACAAAGTAATGGGACCTAATGAAACTTCAAATCTTTTGCATAGCATAGGAAACCGTAAACAAGACCAAAGGACAACACTCAGAGTGGGAGAAAATAATTGCAAATGAAGCAACTGACAAAGGATTAATCTCCAAAATTTACAAGCAGCTCAATAACAAAAAAACAAACAACCCAATCCAAAAACGGGTAGAAGACCTAAACAGACATTTCTGCAAAGAAGATATACTTATTGCCAACAAACGCATGAAAGAATGCTCCACATCATTAATCATTAGAGAAATGCAAATCAAAACTACGATGAGATATCACCTCAAAATAATCAGAATTGCCATCATCAAAAAATCTAGAAACAATAAATGCTGGAGAGGGTGTGGAGAAAAGGGAACCCTCTTGCACTGCTGGTAGGAATGTGAATTGGTACAGCCTCTATGGAGAACCGTATGGAGGTTCCTTAAAAAACTACAGATAGAAAGACCATACGACCAGCAATTGCACTACTGGGCATATATCCTTAGGAAACCATAATTCGAAAAGAGTCAGGTACTGAAAATGTTCATTGCAGCTCTATTTACTATATCCAGGAGGTGGAAGCAACCTAAGTGTCCATCATCGGATGAATGGATAAAGAAGATGTGGCACATATATACAATGGAATATTACTCAGCCATAAAAAGAAACAAAATTAAGTTATTTGTAGTGAGGTGGATGGACCTAGAGTCTGGCATACAGAGTGAAGTAAGTCAGAAAGAGAAAGACAAATACCATATCCTAACACATATATATGGAATCTAAGGGGAAAAAATGTCCTTAGGAACCCAGGTGTAAGATAGGAATAAAGACACAGACCTACTAGAGAATGGACTTGAGCATATGAGGAGGGGGAAGGGTAAGCTGTGACAAAGTGAGAGAGTGGCATGGACATGTATACAGTACCAAATGTAAAATAGATAGCTAGTGGGAAGCAGCCTTATAGCACAGGGAGATAGGCTCGTTGCCTTGTGACCACCTAGAGGGGTGTGATAGGTAGGGTGGGAGAGAGGGAGACCCAAGAGGGAAGAGATATGGGAACATATGTATATGTATAACTGATTCACTTTGTTATAAAGCAGAAACTAACACATCATTGTAAAGCAATTATACTCCAATAAAGATGAGAAGAAAAAAGCTGAAGAATACAATGATGGAAGTGAAAACTACACTAGAAGGAATTAACTGCAGATTAGGGTATGCAGACCAGATCAGCAATATGAATCTAGAATAACAGAAATCACCCAATAAAAACAAAAAGAAAAGAAAAATATTACCAAAAATGAGGATTGTTTAAGAAACTTCTGGGGCAACATCATGCATACTAACCTTTGCATTACACGGGTCCTGGACGAAGAAGAGAGAAGGGGAGAGAAAATCTATTTGAAGAAATAATGGCTGAAAGCTTTTTTAACTTGGCAAAGGAAACATCAAAGTTCAGAAATCACAGAGTCCCAAACATTAGGAAAGAAAGTAACCCAAACTAAGAGATATTATAAATGAAATGTCAAAAGTTAAAGACAAAGAGAGGATCTTAAAAGTAGCCACACAGAGGAAAGTTACATATAGGGAAGTACTTACATTGAGGGAAGCCTCCTTAACACTATCAGCTGACTTTACAGGGAAATTTTTTAGGCCTGAGGGGATTGGCATGATATATTCAAAGGGCTGAAAAGAAAACATTAGCAAACAAGAATACTGTGTCTGGCAAGATTATCATTCAGAATTGAAAGAGAGGGTTTCCTGAATAAGCAAAAGCAAGAGTAATGAACCACCACTAAACTGATGTACAAGAAATACGAAAGAGATTTCTTTAAAGGGAAAAGAAATGGTTATAGCTATAAAAAAAGAATTATGAAAGAAAAACATTTCACTAATAAAGGAAACATGAAGTAAAAGTAGTAAATAACCACCTATAGCTTAATATCTGTAAACAAACCAGCAAGATACGCTATAATTTTTTTTTAAAAAAGGATAAAATCATCACAATAACTGCAGAAAAGTTTTGACACAAGTATTCATTTATAATAAAATACTCTTAACAGAGAGGGCATAGAAGGAGCATACTTCACAAAATAAAGACTTTAGATTACAATCCCACAGTTAACAGCATTGTGGTTGAAAGTTGAAAGCATTTACTCTAAGGACAGGAACAAGACTAGAATACCCACTCTCACTCCTTTTATTCAATGTAGTACTGGATGTCCTAGTCAAATTAATGATACGAGAAAGAGAAGATAAAATAAAATGCAAATTTGGAACAAACAAGTAAAATTATCACTCTTTGCGAACTTTGCAGACATGATACTATATATAGAAAACACTAAAGACTCCACCTAAAAACTATGACAACTAATAAATGAAGTCAGTAAAGTTGTAAGATACAAAATTAATATACAGAAATCTGTTGCATTTCTACCACTAATAACAATCAACCAGAAAAAGATTTTAAGAAAGCAATCCTACTTACAATGACATCAAAAGGAAGCAAATACCTAGGAATATACAAGTTGATGAAAGACCTGTACCCTAAAAAGTATAAGACTTTGATTAAAATAAAAAGAAGAAAAAGACAAAGTGAAGATAGCACAAATAAATGGAAAGATATTAAATTCTCATGAAATGGAAGAATTAGTATCAATAAAATGTTGATACTATCCAAAGCAATTTCCATATTCAATGCAATCCTTATCAAATATCAATGGTATTTTTCACAGAAGTAGAACAAATAATTATAAGCTTAGTATAGATTCACAAAAGACCCAGAATAGCCACAGCAATCTTAAAAAAGCAGGAGGTATCACATTCCCTGTTTTCAGAGTATACTAGTAAGCTATAGTGATCAGAAGTGTATTGTACTGGCACAAAAACAGATGCATAGATCAATGGAGAGAGCTCAAGAATAAACCCATACATATATGGTCAATTAGCCTATAAAAAAGGAGGTCCCATTAAGCAAGAGCAACAGCAGCAAAAACAAACAACTCGGATTACACTAAACTAAAAATATTTTGCACAGCAGAGGAAACTATCAACAAAATGAAAAGGCAAATGGGAGAATATATTTGCAAATGAAATATCCAATAAGGGGTTAATATCCAAAATTTATAAAGAACTCATACAACTCAATATCAAGAAAAAACAAATAATGTGATTAAGAAGTGGACAGAAAACCTGAATAAAGTTTTTGCCAAAGAAGATGTATAGATGACCAACAAATCAATGAAAAGATATACATCACTAATCATCAGGGAAATGCAAATAAAAACCACAACAAGATGGCACTTCACACCTGTAAGAAAGCCTATCATTAAAAAGTGTTCATAACAAGTGTAGGTGAAGATGTAGAGATAAGATAACCCTTGTGCATTGTTGGTGGGAGTGTATACTTGTGCAGCCATTATGGAAAATAATATGGAGATTCCTCAAGAAATTAAAAATAGAACTAGACTACAACCCAGGAATTCCACGTCTGGTTATTTATCCAAAGAAAACAAAACCACTAATTTGAAAAGATATATGCATGCTTATGTTCATTGCAGCATTATCTGCAATGGCCAAGATATGGAAACAACCTAAGTGTTTATCCATAGATGAAAGGATGAAGAAGTGAAATAAGTCAGACAGAGAGAGACAAGTATCGTATGATTTCATATATATGTAGAATTTTTGAAAAACAACCATCAAAATGAAACAGGAAAATACTCATACATACAGAAAACAGGTGGTAGCCAGAGGGGAGGGGTTTGGGGGACTTGGCAAAATAAATAAAATGGATTTAAATGTACAACACTTTAGTTATAAAATAAATAAATCACAGGGAGATAATGACAACATAAGGAATATAGTCAATAATACTGTAATAAGGGTACAATGATGGTGGCTTACTAGATTTATTGTGGTGACCATTTGGTCATGTAGTTAAATGTCACATCACTATATCGTACACCTGAAGCTAAAAATATTGTACATCCACTATGCTTCAATAAAAGAAAAGAAAATCAGAAACTCCCTGGTGGTCCAGTAGTTAGGGCTCCATGCTTCCACTGCAAGGGGCATGGGTTTGATCCCTGATTGGGGAACTAAGATCCCGCAAGCTGCACTGCATGGCTAAAATACTCAACCCACCCTATATTGGGACACTTACAAAATAATAAAACAAAAATAAAAGAAAATCTTAAAAACTAAAAAGGTAACTTACAGAGGTTTATTATCACTTCTTAGTTGCCAGTGCTCACACATTATTTAACATGCTGAATAAATCTAATTATCTCCCTTTTACAAAGTGAGAGACAAATCCTTGTGATTTTTTAGGGACCCTCTGGGAAATCTCAATATTAACTTGAGGTCAAAAAGACTTCATTCACTATTTGACTTAGGGAAACTGTCAAAAATGTCAAAGGGTTTGAACACAAGTAAATAAGATCACTGTGGAACAACACTAAGTTATCCATTTAACCAAGGACACAATTAAGATTTCAAAGGCAGGCTTCCGGGAAGATGGCGCAAGAGTGAGATGAGAAGATCAGCTTCCTCCGCACAGATACACCAGAAATACATCTATACGTGGAACAACTCCTACAGAACACGTACTGAACACTGGCAGAAGACCTCAGACCTCCCAAAGGGCAAGAACGTCCCCACGTACCTGAGTAGGGCAAAAGAAAAATGAATAAACAGAGACAAAGGAATAGGGACGGGACCTGCACCAGTGAGAGGGATTTGTGAAGGAGGAAAGTTTTCCGCACTCTGGGAAGCCCCTTCGTGGTCGGAGACTGTGGGTGGTTGATCGACGGAGCTTCAGAGCCATGGAGGAGAGCACATCAACAGGCGTGCAGAGGACAAAGCGAAGAGATTCCCGCACAGAGGATCAGGGTCGACTGGCACTCACCAGCCATTGAGGCTTGTCTGCTCACCCGCCTGTGAGGGCAGAGCTGGGAGTTGAGGCTCGGGCTTCAGTCACAGCGCTGGGAGAGGACGGGGGTTGGCAGCATGAACTCAGCCTGCAGGGGCTTAGTGCACCACAGCTAGCCGGGTGGGAGTCCGGGGAAATCTCTGAACCTGCCGATGCGGCAAGAGACTTTTTCTTCTTTTTTTCCTGGTGGGCGAAGAGAGGGGATTAAGACTGCTGCTTAAAGGAGCTCCAGAGACGGGCGCGAGCCATGGCTAAAAGCACGGACCCCAGAGACGGGCATGAGATGCTAAGGCTGCTGCTGCCGCCACCAAGAAACCTGTGTGTGAGCATAGGTCACTATGCACACCCCGCTTCCGGGGAACCTGTGCAGCCCACCACTGCCAGGGTCCCGGGATCCAGGGACAACTCCCCAGGGAGAATGCACGGTGCGCCCCAGGCTGGTGCAACGTCATGTTGGCCACTGACACCGCAGGCTCGCCCCGCACTCCGTGCCCCTCCCTTCCCCCGGTACCTGAGTGAACCAGAGCCTCTGAATCATCAGCTCCTTAAACCCCGTCCTGTCTGAGCGAAGAACAGATGCCCTCTGGCCACCTACATGCAGAGGCAGGGCCCAATCCAAAGCTGAGTCCCTGGGAGCTGTGAGAACAAAGAGAAAGGGAAATCTCTCCCAGCAGCCTCAGAAGCAGGGGAGTAAATCTCCACAATCAACTTGATGTACCCTGCATCTGTGGAATACATTAATAGACAACAAATCATCCAAAATTAAGGAAGTGGATTTTGAGAGCAAGATTTATGATTTTTTTGCCTTTTCCTGTTTTTGTCAGTGTGTATGTATACGCTTCTGTGTGAGATTTTGTCTGTATACCTTTGGTTCCACCATTTGTCCTACGGTTCTATCAGTCTGATTGTTCTTTAATTTTCTTTCTCTTAGTAATTATTTTCTATTTTAATAACTTTATTATATTTTATCTTAATTTATTTTATTTTACTTTATCTTCTTTCTTTCTTTCTTCCTTCTTTCCCTCCTTCTTTCCTTCCACCATCCCTCCCTCCCTCCCTCCCTCTTTTCTTTCTTTCTTTCTTTCCTTCTTTCTTTGTATTTCTACTAATTCTTTCTTAATACTTTTTCCCACTATTATTCTGAGCTGTGGGGATGAAAGACTCTTGGTGCTGCAGCCAGCAGTCAGTGCTGTGCCTCTGAGATGGGAGAGCCAAATTCAGGACACTGGTCCACAAGAGACCTCCCAGCTCCACATAATATCAAATGGTGAAACTCTCCCAGATATCTCCATCTCAACACCAGCACCCAGTTTCACTCAACGACCAGCAAGCTACAGTGCTGGACATCCTATGCCAAACAACTAGAAAGAGAGGAACACAACCCCACCCATTAGCAGAGAGGCTGCCTAAACTCATAAAAAGTCCACAGTCACCCCAAAACACACCACCAGAAAGACAAGGTTCAGCCTCATCCACCAGAACACAGGCACTAGTCCCTTCTACCAGGAAGGCTACACAACCCACTGAACCAACCTTAGCCACTGGGGACAGACACCAAACACCATGGGAACTATGAACCTGCAGCCTCCAAAAGAAGACCCCAAACACAGTAAGATGAGCAAAATGAGAAGACAGAAAATCACACAGCAGATGAAGGAGCAAGATAAAAACGCAACAGACCTAACAAATGAAGAGGAAAGAGGGAGTCTACCTGAAAAATAATTCAGAATAATAATAGTAAAGATGATACAGAATCTTGGAAATAGCATAGACAAAATGCAAGCAACATTTAATGAGGACCTAGAAGAACCAAAGATGAAACAAACAATGATGAACAACACAATAAATGAAATGAAAAATACTCTAGATGTGATCGATAGCAGAAAAACTGAGGCAGTGGAACAGATAAGTAAACCGGAAGATAAAATAGTGGAAATAACTACTGAAGAGCAGAATAAAGAGAAAAGAATGAAAACAACTGAGGACAGTCTCAGAGACCTCTGGGACAACATTAAGTGCACCAGCATTCGGATTATAGGGCTTCCAGAAGAAGAAGCAAAAAAGAAAGGGACTGAGAAAATATTTGAAGAGATTATAGATGAAAACTTCCCTAATAGGGGAAAGGAAATAGTTAATGAAGTCCAGGAAGCACAGAGAGTCCCATACAGGATAAACCCAAGGAGAAATACACCAAGACACATATTAATCAAACTGTCAAAAATTAAATAAAAAGAAAACATATTAAAAGCAGCAAGAAAAAATCAACAAATAACACACAAGGGAATCCCCATAAGGTTAACAGCTGAACTTTCAGCAGAAACTCTGCAAGCCAGAAGGGACTGGCAGGACATATTTAAAGTGATGAAGGAGAAAAAGCTGCAACCAAGATTACTCTACCCAGGAAGGATCTCATTCCGATTTGATGCAGAAATTAAAACCTTTACAGATAAGCAAAATCTGAGAGAGTTCAGCACCACCAAACCAGCTTTACAACAAATGCTAAAGGAACTTCTCTAGGCAAGAAACACAAGAGAAGGAAAAGACCTACAATAACGAACCCAAACGATTAAGAAAATGGAAATAGGAACATACATATCGATAATTACCTTAAATGTGAATGGACTAAATGCTCCCACCAAAACACACAGACTGGCTGAATGGATACAAAAACAAGATCTATATATTTGCTGTCTACAAGAGACACACTTCAGATCTAGAGACACATAAAGACTGAAAGAAAGGAGATGGAAAAAGATATTTCATGCAAATGGAAACCAAAAGAAAGCTGCAGTAGCAATTCTCATATCAGAAAAAATAGACTTTAAAACAAAGACTCTTAGAAGGGACAAAGAAGGACACTACATAAAGATCAAGGGATCGATTCAAGAAGAACATATAACAATTGTAAATATTTATGCACCCAACATAGGAGCACCTCAATACATAAGGCAAATAATAACAGCCATAGAAGGGGTAATTGACAGTAACACATTCAGAGTAGGTGACTTTAACACCCCACTTTCAACAATGGACAGATCATCCAAAATGAAAATAAATAAGGAAACACAAGCTTTAAATGATACGTTAAACAAGATGGACTTAATTGATATTTATAGGACATTCCATCCAAAAACAACAGAATACACATTTCTCTTAAGAGCTCATGGAACATTCTACAGGATACATCATATTTGGGTCACAAATCAACCCTTGGTAAATTTAAGAGAAATGAAATTTTATCAAGTATCATTTCGTCCAGAGCGCTATGAGACTAGATATCAATTACAGGAAAAGATCTGTAAAAAAATACAAACACATGGAGGCTAAACAATACACTACTTAATAACGAAGTGATCACTGAAGAAATCAAAGAGGAAATCAAAAAGTACCTAGAAACAAATGACAATGGAGACACGACGACCCCAAATCTGTGGGATGCAGCAAAAGCAGTTCTAAGAGGGAAGTTTATAGCAATACAATCCTATCTTAAGAAACAGGAAACATCTCGAAAAAACAACCTAACCTTGCACCTAAAACAATTAGAGAAAGAATAACAAAAATCCCCAAAGTTAGCGGAGGGAAAGAAATCCTAAATATCCGATCAGAAATAAATGAAAAAGAAATGAAGGAAACGATAGCAAAGATCAATAAAACTAAAAGCTGGTTCTTTGAGAAGATAAACAAAATTGATAAAGCATTAGCCAGACCCATCAAGAAAAATAAGGGAGAAGACTCAATAGAATTAGAAATGAAAAAGGAGAAGGAACAAATGACACTGCAGAAATACAAAAGATCATGAGAGATTACTACAAGCAACTCTATGCCAATAAAATGGACAACCTGGAAGAAATGCACAAATTCTTAGAAATGCACAACGTGCCAAGACTGAATCAGGAAGAAATAGAAAATATGAACAGGCCAATCACACGCACTGAAATTGAAACTGTGATTAAAAATATTCCAACAAACAAAAGCCCAGGACCAAGTGGCTTCACAGGCGAAGCCTATCAAACATTTAGAGAACAGTTAACACCTATCCTTCTCAAACTCTTCTAAAATATAGCAGACGGAGGAACACTCCCAAATTCATTCTACGAAACCATCAACACACTGATAACAAAACAAGACAAGGATGTCACAAAGAAACAAAACTACAGGCCAGTATCACTGATGAACATAGATGCAAAAATCCTCAACAAAATACTAGCAAACAGAATCCAACAGCACATTAAAAGGATCATACACCATGATCAAGTGTGGTTTATACCAGGAATGCAAGGATTCTTCAATATATGCAAATCAATCAACGTGATACAGCATATTAACAAATTGAAGGAGAAAAACCATTTGATCATCTCAATATATTCAGAGAAAGCTTTCGACAAAATTCAACACCATTTATTAAAAACGTTCTCCAGAAAGTAGGCATAGAGAGAACTTTCCTCAACATAATAAAGGCCATATATTACAATCCCACAGCCAACATCATCCTGAATGGTGTAAAACTGAAACCATTTCCACTAAGATCAGGAGCAAGACAAGGTTGCCCACTCTCACCAGTCTGATTCAACCTAGTTTTGGAAGTTTTAGCCTCAGCAATCAGAGCAGATAAGGAAATAAAAGGAATCCAAATCAGAAAAGAAGAAGTAAAGCTGTCACTGTTTGCAGATGACATGATACTATATATAGAGAATTCTAAAGATGTTACCGGGAAATTACTAGAACTAATCAATGAATTTGCTAAAGTAGCAGGATACAAAATTAATGCACAGAAATCTCTGGCAATTCTATACATTAATGATGAAAAATCTGAAAGTGAAATCAAGAAAACATTCCCATTTACCACTGCAACAAAAAGAATAAAATATCTAGTAATAAACCTCCCTAAGTAGACAAGAAAAGTGTATGCAGAATGTTATAAGACACTGATGAAAGAAATTTAAAATGATACAAATAGATGGAGAGACATACCATGTTCTTGGATTGGAAGAATGAACATTGTGAAAATGACTCTACTACCCAAAGCACTATATAGATTCAATGCAATCCTTATCCAACTACCACTGGCATTTTTCACATAACTAGAACAAAAAAATTCACAACTTGTATGGAGACACAAAAGACCCCGAATAGCCAAAGCAATCTTGAGAATGAAAAGTGGAACTGGAGGAATCAGGCTCCCTGTCTTCAGACTATACTGCAAAGCTACAGTGATCAAGACAGTATGGTACTGGCACAAACACAGAAAGATAGATCAATGGAACAGGACAGAGCGCCCAGAGATAAACCCATACACATAGGGTCACCTTATCTTTGATAGAGGAGGCAGGGATGTAGAGTGGAAAAAGGAGAGCCTCTTCAATAAGAGGTGCTGGGAAAACTGTAGAGGTACATGTAAAAGTATGAGATTAGATCACTCCCTAACACCATACACGAAAGGAAGCTCAAAATGGATTAAAGACATAAATGTAAGGCCAGAAACTATCAAACTCTTAGAAGAAAACAAAGGCGTGACACACTGTGACATAATCACAAGATCCTTTTTGACGCACCTCCTAGAGGAATGGAAATAAAACAAAAATAAAGCAATGGGACCTAATGAAACTTCAAAGCTTTTTCACAGCATGGGAAACTGTAAACAAGACCAAAAGACAACACTCAGAATATGAGAAAATATTTGCAAATGAACCAACTGACAAAGGATTAATCTCCAAAATTTACAAGCAGCTCATGCAGCTCAATAACAAAAAAACAAACAATCCAATCCAAAACTGGTAGAAGACCTAAATAGACATTTCTCCAAAGAAGATATAAATATTGGCAACAAACACATGAAAGAATGCTCCACATCATTAATCATTAGAGAAATGCAAATCAAAACTACAATGAGATATCATCTCACACCAGCCAGAATGGACATCATCAAAAAATCTAGAAACAATACATGCTGGAGAGGGTGTGGAAAAAAGGGAACCCTCTTGCACTGCTGGTGGGAATATGAATTGATACCGGCTCTATGGAGAACAGTATGGAGGTTCCTTAAAAAACTACAGATAAAACGACCATATGACCAAGCAATTGCACTACTGGCATATATCCTTAGGAAACCATAATTCAAAAAGAGTCATGTACCAAAATTGTTCATTGCAGCTCTATTTACTATAACTAGGAGATGGAGACAACCTAAGTGTCCATCATCGAATGAATGGATAAAGAAGATGTGGCATATATATACAATGGAATATTACTCAGCCATAAAAAGAAACAAAATTAAGATATTTGTAGTGAGGTGGATGGACCTAGAGTCCGGCATACAGAGTGAAGTAAGTCAGAAAGAGAAAGAGAAATACCATATCCTAACACATATATATGGAATCTAAGGGGGAAAAATGTCCTTAAGAACCTGGGTGTAAGATGGGAATAAAGACACAGACCTACTAGAGAATGGACTTGAGCATATGAGGAGGGGGAAGGGTAAGCTGTGACAAAGTGAGAGAGTGGCATGGACATATATACAGTACCAAATGTAAAATAGATAGCTAGTGGGAAGCAGCCTCATAGCACAGAGAGATCAGCTCGGTGCTTTGTGACCACCTAGAGGGGTGGGATAGGGAGGGCGGGAGAGAGCGAGACGGAAGAGGGAAGAGACATGGCAACATATGTATGTGTATAACTGATTCACTTTGTTATAAAGCAGAAACTAACACACCATTGTAAACATTTATACTCCAATAAAGATGAGAAGAAAACAGCTGAAGAATACAATGATGGGAGTGAAAACTACACTAGAAGGAATTAACTGCCGATTAGAGGATGCAGACCAGATCAGCAATATGAATCTAGAATAACAGAAATCAACCAATAAAAACAAAAAGAAAAGAAAAAAATAACCAGAAATGAGGATTGTTTAAGAAACTTCTGGGGCAACATCATGCATACTAACCTTTGCATTAGAGGGGTCCTGGAAGAAGAAGAGAGAAAGGGAGAGAAAATCTATTTGAAGAAATAATGGCTGAAGACTTTTTTAACGTGGCAAAGGAAACATCAAAGTTCAGAAATCACAGAGTCCCAAACAATAGGAAATCAAAGAAACCCACACTAAGATACATTATAAATGAAATATAAAAAGTTAAAGACAAAGAGAGGATCTTAAAAGTAGCCACACAGAGGAAAGTTACATATAGGGAAGTAGTTACATTTGGGGAAGCCTCCTTAACACTATCAGCTGACTTTACAGGGAAAATTTTATAGGCCTGAGGGGATTGGCATGATATATTCAAAGGGCTGAAAAGAAAACATTAGCAACCAAGAGTACTCTGTCTGGCAAGATTAACATTCAGAATTGAAAGAGAGGGCTTCCTGAATAAGCAAAAGCAAGAGTAATGAACCTCCACCAAACTGACTTACAAGAAATATGAAAGAAATTTCTTTAAAGGGAAAAGAGATTGTTATAGCTATAAAAATAAAGACTTATGAGAGAAAAACATCTCACTAATAAAGGAAACATGAAGTAAAAGTAGTAAATAACCACCTATATAGCTAGTGTGAAGGTTAAAAAACAGAACACTAGTGATAAAATCTTCTATATCTAAAACAGTTTAGTGGCACACAAAATTTTTAAATACAAAATATGATGTCAAAGTCATAAAATGTGGAGGGGGGAAGAAAACTGTAGTGGTTTTAGAACACAAACTTAAGTGACCATCAACCTAAAATATATTACTATATACGTAGGTGGTTATGTAAGAAATTTATGGTAACCACAACCAAAAACCGACAATAGATACACACACACACACACACACACACAAGAAAACAAAACAGAGTGTGACGGACAAAAGAATACAAATTAAGATATTAAAATCTATTGAAACATAAGGCTAGAGAGCAAAAATAGAAGGAAAGAAAGAGCAACAACAACAAAACAGAAAACAATTAGCAAAATGGCAATAAGTACAATAAGTGTCACTAATCACTTTAAACATAATTGGACCAAAAATGTCCCAAGTTAATTACATAAGGTAGCTGAATGTATATATATATAGCTTTAAGAGACTCACTTCTCATCTAAAGACACACACAGACTGAAAGTTAGATGATGGAATATATATTCTATGCACATGGAAATGAATAGAAAGCTGGGGTAGCAATAGTTATATCAGACAAAAATGATTTTGAAAAAAAGACTGTGAGAAGAGACAAAGAAAATCATTAAATAAAAATTGAATAAAAAACCCTTCAACAAGAAGATGTAAAACTTGTAAGTATATATGCAGCCAACATAGAGTCATCTATATACTTCAAGAAAATATTAACAGGCAATAAGGGAGAAATCAACACTAATTATATTAGGGGACCTTAACATTCCACTGACATCAAGAGATAGATAATCTACTCAGAAAATCAATAATAAAGCACTGGCCCTAAACGACACTTTAGATCAGATAGCTTTAACAGCTATATATTGGGTTGGCCAAAACGTTCATTCAGTTTTAAGTAAAAATAAAAGATACATTTTTCATTTTCACCAAGAATTTATTGTACAATATATTCACTAACACAATGAAGATTGTCGCCAACCCATTACAAAACATTTGATCCAAAAACAGCAAAATATAAGTTTTTTTTTTCCAAATGCACATAGAATATGCTCCAGGACAGGTCACATATTAAGCCACAAAACAAGATTTGATAAGACTAAGAAAATTGAAATTATATCAAACATTTCTGTTTTGGTCACAATAGTACAAGACTTGAAATCAACTTCAAAAAGACAAAAAACCCACAAACGTGGAGTCTAAAAAATATACTAACCAACAACCAATGATTCATTGAAGAAATTAAAGAGGAAATCAAAAAATACGCTGATACAAGTAAAATGGAAACACAATATTCTAAAATCTATGGGACACAGCAAAAGCATTTCTAAGAGGAAGGTTTATAGCAATACAGGCCTACCTCAAGAGACAAAAAAATAATACAAAACAAACAAACAAAAAAAACCCCACAATCTAACCTGACACCTAAAGAACTAAAGTAAGAAGAAGAAACAAAATGCAAAGTTATTAGAAGGAAGGAAAAAGAAAATTAGAGGCCGATATCCCCAATAAACATAGATGCAAAAATCCTTAACAAAATATTTACAAATAATACTTTAAAACAGTCATAAAACATGATCAAATATGATTTGTTTAAGGAGTTCAAGAATAGTTTAATATCAGTAAACAAATCAACAAGATACTCTATATGTTTTTTAAAAAAGGATAAAATCATCACAATAACTGCAGAAAAGTTTTGACACAAACATTCATTTAAAATAAAATACTCTCAACAAACAGGGCAGAGAGGGAACATATTTCACAAAATAAAGACATTATATTACAAACCCACAGTTAACATTATTGGGGTTAAATGTTGAAAGCATTTACTCTAAGGACAGGAACGAGTCTAGAATACCCACTCTCACCCCTTTTATTCAATGTAGTACTGGATGTCCTAGTCAAATTAATCAGACGAGAAAGAGAAGATAAAATAAAATGCAAATTTGGAACAAACAAGTAAAATTATGACTCTTTCCGAACTTTGCAGACATGATACTATATATAGAAAACACTAAAGACTCCACCTAAATACTATTACAACTAATAAATGAAGTCAGTAAAGTTGTAAGATACAAAATTAATATACAGAAATCTGTTGCATTTCTACCACTTAAAACAATCAACAGAAAAAGGTTTTAAGAAAGCAATCCTACTTAAAATGACATCAAAAGGAAGTAAATACCTAGGAATAAACAAGTTGCTGAAAGACCTGTACTCTAATAAGTATAAGACTTTGATTAAAATAAAAAGAAGAATAATACAAAGTGAAGATAGCACAAATAAATGGAAAGATATTAAATTCTCATGAAATGGAAGAATTAATATCAATACAATGTTGATACTATCCAAAGCAATTTCCATATTCAATGCAATCCTTATCAAATGTCAATGGTATTTTTCACAGAACTAGAACAAATAATTATAAACTTAGTATAGATTCACAAAAGTACCAGGATAGCCACAGCAATCTTAAAGCAGGAGGTATCATGTTCCCTGTTTTCAGAGTATACAAGTAACTTATAGTAATCAGAAGTGTATTGTACTGGCAAAAAAACAGATGCATAGATCAATGGAGAGAGCTCAAGAATAAACCCATACATATATGGTCAATTAGCCTACAACAAAGGAGGTCCCATGAAGCAAGAGCAACAGCAGCAAAAACAAACAACTCGATTTACAATAAACTAAAAAGATTTTGCACAGCAGAGGAAACTATCAACAAAATAAAAGGGCAAATGGGAGAATATATTTGCAAATGAAATATCCAATAAGGGGTTAATATCCAAAATGTATAAAGAACTCATACAACTCAATATCAAGAAAAAACAAGTAATGTGATTAAAAATTCGACAGAAAACCTGACAAACTTTTTGCCAAAGAAGATGTATAGATGACCGACAAGTCAATGAAAAGATATACATCACTAAACATCAGGGAAATGCAAATAAAAACCACAACAAGATGGCACTTCACACCTGTAAGAAAGACTATAATTTAAAAGTGTTCATAACAAGTGTAGGTGAAGATGTAGAGATAAGGTAACCCTTGTGCATTGTTGGCGGGAGTGTATATTCGGGCAGCCATTATGGAAAATAATATGGAGTTTCCTCAAGAAATTAAAAATAGAACTAGAGTACAACCCAGGAATTCCACATCTGGTTATTTATCCAAAGAAAACAAAACCACTAATTTGAAAAGATATATGCATGCTTATGTTCATTGCAGCGTTATTTGCAATGGCCACGATATGGAAACAACGTAAGTGTTTATCAATAGAGGAATGGAGGAAGAAGTGAAATAAGTCAGACAGAGAGAGACAAGTATTGTATGATTTCATATATATGTAGAATTTTTGAAAAACAACCATCAAAATGAAACAGGAAGATACTCATACATACAGAAAAGTGGTGGTAGCCAGAGGGGAGGGGTTTGGGGGACTTGGCAAAATAAATAAAATGGATTTAAATGTCCGAAACTTCAGCTATAAAATACATAAATCACAGGGAGATAATAACAACATAAGGAATATAGTCAATTTTACTGTAATAAGGGTACAATGATGGTTGCTTACCAGATTTATTGTGGTGACCATTTTGTCATGTATTTAAATGTTACATCAGTATATCGTACACCTGAAGCTAACAATATTGTACATCCACTATGCTTGAATAAAAGAAAAGAAAATCAGACATTCCCTGGTGGTCCAGTGGTTAGGGCTCCATGCTTCCACTGCAAGGGACACAGGTTTGATCCCTGATTGGGGAACTAAGATCCCGCAAGCTGCACTGCATTGCCAAAATACTCAACCCAGCCTATATGGGAACACTTCAAAATAATAAAACAAAAATAAAAGAAGATATTAAAAAGGTAACTTACAGAGGTTTATTATCACTTCTTAGTTGCCAGTGCTCACACATTATTTAACATGCTGAATAAATCCAATTATCTCCCTTTTACAAAGTGAGAGACAAATGCTTGTGATTTTTTTAAGGACCCTCTGGGAAATCTCAATATTAACTTGAGGTCAAAAAGACTTCATTCACTATTTGACTTAGGGAAATTGTCAAAAATATCAAAGGGTTTGAACACAAGTAAATAAGATCACTGTGGAACAACAGTAAGTTATCCATTTACCCAAGGACACAATTAAGATTTCAAAGGCAGGCTTCCGGGAAGATTGTGGAAGAGTAAGATGAGAAGATCAGCTTCCTCCACACAGATACACCAGAAATACATCTACACGTGGAACAACTCCTACAGAACACCTACTGAACGCTGGCAGAAGACCTCAGACCTCCCAAAAGGCAAGAAACCCCCACGTACCTGGGTAGGGCAAAAGAAAAAAAGAATAAACAGAGACAAAATGATAGGGACGGGACCTGCACCAGTGGGAGGGAGCTGTGAAGTAGGAAAGGTTTCCACAAACTAGGAAGCCCCTTCGTGGGTGGAGACTGTGGGTGGAGGAGCTTGGGAGCTTCGGAGCCATGGAGGAAAGCTCAGCAACAGTGGTGCAGAGGGCAAAGCGAAGAGGTTCCCGCACAGAGGATCAGGGTTGACTGGCACTCACCAGCCCGAGAGGCTTGTCTGCTCACCCCCCGGGGAGGGCATGGCTGGGAGTTGAGGCTTGGGCTTCAGTCAGAGCGCCGGGAGAGGACTGGGGTTGGCAGCATGAACACAGCCTGCAGGGGCTTAGTGCACCAAAGCTAGCCGGCAGGGAGTCTGGGGAAATGTCTGGAACTGCAGAAGAGGAAAGAGACTTTTTCTTCTTTGTTTCCTGGTGGGCGAGGAGAGGGGATTAAGACTGCTGCTTAAAGGAGCACCAGAGACGGGCGTGAGCCATTGTTAAAGTGTAGACCACAGAGAAGGGCATGAGATGCTAAGGCTGCTGCTGCCGCCACCAAGAAGACTGTGTGTGAGGACAGGTTACTATGCATAGCCCCCTTCCGGGGAGCCTGTGCAGCCCACCACTGCCAGGGTCCCGGTATACAGGGACAACTCCCCAGGGAGAATTCATGGTGCGCCCCAGGCTGGTTCAACGTCATTTTGGCCATTGACGCCGCAGGCTCACCCTGCACTATGTGCCCCAGCCTCCCCCTGGCCCGAGTGAACCAGAGGCCCCGCATCATCAGCTCCTTATACCCCGTCCCGTCTGAGCGAAGAACAGATGCACTCTGGCCACCTACACGCAGAGGCGGGGCCCAATCCAAAGCTGAGCCCCTGGGAGCTGTGAGAACAATGAAGAGAAAGGGAAATCTCTCCTAGCAGCCTCAGAAGCAGGCGATTAAAGCTCCACAGTCAACTTTGATGTACCCTGCATCTGTGGAATACAGTAATAGACAACAAATCACCCCAAATTAAGGAGGTGGATTTTGAGACCAAGATTTATGATTTTTTGCCTTTTCCTCCTTTTGCCCCTGTGTATGTATACGCTTCTGTGTGAGATTTTGTCGGTATAGCTTTGGTTCCACCAATTTTCCTAGGGTTCTATCAGTCCGTTTATTTTAATTTTTTTCTCTTAGTAATTATTTTTTATTTTAATAACTTTATTATTTTTTATCTTACTTTATTTTACTTTATCTTCTTTATTTCTTTTTTCCTTCTTTCCCGCCTTCTTTCCTTCACCTCCCTCCCTCCCTCCTTTCTTTCTTTCATTCTTTCCTTCTTTGTTTCTATTTCTATTAATTCTTACTTTCTATGTTTTCCCACTATTTCTCTGAGCTGTGTGGATGAAAGACTCTTGGTGCTGCAGCCAGCACTCAGTTCTGTGCCTCTGAGATGGGAGAGCCAACTTCAGGACACTGGTCCACAAGAGACCTCCCAGCTCCACATAATATCAAATGGCGAAACTCTCCCAGATATCTCCATCTCAACACCAGCACCCAGTTTCACTCAACGACCAGCAAGCTACAGTGCTGGGCATCCTATGCCAAACAGCTAGAAAGAGAGAAACACAACACCACCCATTAGAAGAGAGGCTGCCTAAACTCATAAGAGGTCCACAGACACCCAAAAACACCCCTCCAGATGTGGACTTGCCCACCAGAAAGACAAGATCCAGCCTCATCCACCCGAACACAGGCACTACTCCCTTCCACCAGGAAGCCTACACAACCCACTGAACCAACCTTAGCCACTGGGTACAGAAAGAAAAAACCATGGGAACTACAAACTTACAGCCTGCAAAAAGAAGACCCCAAACACAGTAAGATAAGCAAAAGGAGAAGACAGAAAAGCACACTGCAGATGAAGGAGCAAGATAAAAACGCACCAGACCTAACAAATGAAGAGAAAAGAGCGAGTCTACTTGAAAAATAATTCTGAATAATGATAGTAAAGATGATATAAAATCTTGGAAATAGAATAGACAAAATGCAAGCAACATTTAACAAGGGCCTAGAAGAACTAAAGATGAAACAAACAATGATGAACAACACAATAAATGAAATGAAAAATACTCTAGATGGGATCAATAGCAGAAAAACTGCAGCAGAGGAATGGAGAAGTGACCTGAAAGATAAAATAGTGGAAATTACTAGTGAGGAGCAGAATAAAGAGAAAAGAATGAAAACAACTGAGGACAGTCTCAGAGATCTCTGGGACAACATTAAATGCACCAGCATTCCGATTATAGGGGTTCCAGAAGAAGAAGTGAAAAAGAAAGGGACTGAGAAAATATTTGAAGAGATTATAGTTGAACACTTCCCTAATACAGGAAAGGAAATAGTTAATTAAGTCCAGGAAGCACAGAGAGTCCCATACAGGATAAACTGAAGGAGAATAGACCAAGACACATAATAACCAAACTGTCAAAAATTATATAAAAAGAAAACATATTAAAAGCAGCAAGAATAAAATAACACACAAGGGATTCCCCATAAGGTTAACAGCTGAACTTTCAGCAGAAACTCTGCAAGCCAGAAGGGACTGGCAGGACATATTAAAAGTGATGAAGGAGAAAAAGCTGCAACCAAGATTACTCTACCCAGGAAGGATCTCATTCAGATTTGATGCAGAATTTAAAACCTTTACAGATAAGCAAAATCTGAGAGAGTTCAGCACCACCAAACCAGCTTTACAACAAATGCTAAAGGAACTTCTCTAGGCAAGAAACATAAGAGAAGGAAAAGACCTACAATAACGAACCCAAAACAATTAGGAAAATGGAAATAGGAACATACATATCGATAATTACCTTAAATGTAAATGGACTAAATGCTCCCACCAAAACACACAGACTGGCTGAATGGATACAAAAACAAGACCCATATATTTGCTGTCTACAAGAGACCCACTTCAGACCTAGAGACACATACAGACTGAAAGAAAAGAGATGGAAAAAGATATTTCATGCAAATGGAAACCAAAAGAAAGCTGCAGTAGCAATTCTCATATCAGAAAAAATAGACTTTAAAACAAAGACTCTTAGAAGGGACAAAGAAGGACACTACATAAAGATCAAGGGATCGATCCAAGAAGAACATATAACAATTGTAAATATGCACCCAGCATAGGAGCAGCTCAATACATAAGGCAAATACTAACAGCCATAGAAGGGGAAATGGACAGTAACACATTCAGAGTAGGTGATTTTAACACCCCACTTTCACCAATAGACAGATCATCCAAAATGAAAATAAATAAGGAAACACAAGCTTTAAATGATACGTTAAACAAGATGGACTTAATTGATATTTATAGGACATTCCATCCAAAAACAACAGAATACACTTTTCTTTCAAGATCTCATGGAACATTCTCCAGGATCATCATATTTTGGGTCACAAATCAACCCTTGGTAAATTTAAGAGAATTGAAACTTTATCAAGTATCATTTCGTCCAGAGCGCTATGAGACTAGATATCAATTACAGGAAAAGATCTGTAAAAAAATACAAACACATGGAGGCTAAACAATACACTACTTAATAACGAAGTGATCACTGAAGAAATCAAAGAGGAAATCAAAAAATACCTAGAAACAAATGACAATGGAGACACGACGACCCCAAATCTGTGGGATGCAGCAAAAGCAGTTCTAAGAGGGAAGTTTATAGCAATACAATCCTACCTTAAGTAACAGGAAACATCTCGAGAAAACAGCCTAACCTTGCACCTAAAGAATTAGAGAAAGAAGAACAAAAAATCCCCAAAGTTAGCAGAGGGAAAGAAATCCTAAAAATCCGATCAGAACTAAATGAAAAAGAAATGAAGGAAACGATAGCAATGATCAATAAAACTAAAGGCTGGTTCTTTGAGAAGATAAACAAAATTGATAAAGCATTAGCCAGACCCATCAGGAATAATAAGGGAGAAGACTCAGTAGAATTAGAAATGAAAAAGGAGAAATAACAACTGACACTGCAGAAATACAAAAGATCATGAGAGATTACTACAAGCAACTCTATGCCAATAAAATAGACAACCTGGAAGAAATGCACAAACTCTTAGAAATGCATAACCTTCCAAGACTGAATCAGGAAGGAATAGAAAATATAAACAGACCAATCAGAAGCACTGAAATTGAAACTGTGATTAAAAATCTTCCAACAAACAAAAGCACAGGACCAGATGGCTTCACAGGCGAATCCTATTAAACACTTAGAGAAGAGTTAACACCTATCCTTCTCAAACTCTTCCAAAATATAGCAGATGGAGGAACACTCCCAAACTCATTCTACGAAGCCACCAACACCCTGATAACAAAACAAGACAAGGATGTCACAAAGAAACAAAACTACAGGCCAGTATCACTGATGAACATAGATGCAAAATTCCTCAACAAAATACTAGCAAACAGAATCCAACAGCACATTTAAAGGATCATACACCATGATCAAGTGTGGTTTATACCAGGAATGCAAGGATTCTTCAATATATGCAAATCAATCAATGTGATACAGCATATTAACAAATTGAAGGAGAAAAACCATTTGATCATCTCAATATATTGAGAAAGCTTTCGACAAAATTCAACACCATTTATTAAAAACGTTCTCCAGAAAGTAGGCATAGAGGGAACTTTCCTCAACATAATAAATGCCATATATTACAATCCCACAGCCAACATCATCCTAAATGGTGTAAAAGTGAAACTTTTTCCACTAATATCAGGAGCAAGAGAAGGTTGCCCACTCTCACCAGTCTGATTCAACCTAGTTTTGGAAGTTTTAGCCTCAGCAATCAGAGCAGATAAGGAAATAAAAGGAATCCAAATCAGAAAAGAAGAAGTAAAGCTGTCACTGTTTGCAGATGACATGGTACTATACATAGAGAATCCTAAAGATGCTACCAGGAAACTACTAGAGCTAATCAATGAATTTGCTAAAGTAGCAGGACACAAAATTAATGCACAGAAATCTCTGGCAATTCTACACACTAATGATGAAAAATCTGAAAGTGAAATCAAGAAAACATTCCCATTTACCACTGCAACAAAAAGAATAAAATATCTAGGAGTAAACCTCCTTAAGTAGACAAGAAACCTGTGTGCAGAATATTATAAGACACTGATGAAAGAAATTAAAAATGATACAAATAGATGGAGAGATATACCATGTTCTTGGATTGGAAGAATGAACATTGTGAAAATGACTCTACTACCCAAAGCACTATATAGATTCAAGGCAATCCCTAGCAAACTACCACTGACATGTTTCACATAACTAGAACAGAAAAATTCACAACTTGTATGGAGACACAAAAGACCCTGAGTACGAAAAGTGGAGCTGGAAGAGTCAGGATCCATGACTTCAGACTACACTACAAAGCTACAATAATCAAGACAGTATGGTACTGGCACAAAAACAGAATGATAGATCAATGGAAGAGGATCTAGAGCCCAGAGATAAACCGATGCACATATGATCACCTTATCTTTGATAAAGGAGGCAGGAATGTAGAGTGGAGAAAGGAGAGACTCTTCAATAAGTGGTGCTGGGAAAAATGTAGAGGTACATGTAAAAGTATGAGATTAGATCACTCCTTTACACCATACACAAAAAGAAGCTCAAAATGGATTAAAGACCTAAATGTAAGGCCAGAAACTATCAAACTCTTAGAAGAAAACAAAGGCATGACACACTGTGACATAATCACAGCAAGATCCATTTTGGCCCACCTCCTAAAGAAATGGAAATAAAACAAAAATAAAGTAACGGGACCTAATGAAACTTCAAAGCTTTTGCACAGCATAGGAAACTGTAAACAAGACCAAAAGACAACACTCAGAATGGGAGAAGGTATTTGCAAATGAAGCAACTGACAAAGGATTAATCTCCAAAATTTACAAGCAGCTCATGCAGCTCAATAACAAAAAAACAAACAACCCAATCCAAAAATGGGTAGAAGACCTAAATAGACATTTCTCCAAAGAAGATATACATATTGGCAACAAACACCTGAAAGAATGCTCCACATCATTAATCATTAGAGAAATGCAAATCAAAACTACAATGAGATATCATCTCACACCAGTCAGACTGGCCATCATCAAAAACTCTAGAAACAATAAATGCTGGAGAGGGTGTGGAGAAAAGGGAACCCTCTTGCACTGCTGGTGGGAATGTGAATTGCTTCAGCCACTATGGAGAACAGTATGGAGGTTCCTTAAAAAACTACAAATAGAATTACATTATGACCCAGTAATCCCACTACTGGGCATATACCCAGAGAAAACCAAAATTCAAAAAGAGTCATGTACCAAAATGTTCATTGCAGCTCTATTTACAATAGCCAGGAGATGGAAACAACCTAAGCGCCCATCATCGGATGAATGGATAAAGAAGATGTGGCACATATATACAATGGAATATTACTCAGCCTTAAAAGGAAACGAAATTGAGTTATTTGTAATGAGATGGATAGACCTAGAGTCTGGCATACAGAGTGAAGTAAGTCAGAAAGAGAAAGACAAATACCGTATGCTAACACATGTATATGGAATTTAAGGGGAAAAAATGTCATGAAGAACCTAGGGGTAAGACAGGAATAAAGACGCAGACCTACTGGAGAACGGACTTGAGGATATGGGGAGGGGGAAGGGTGAGTTTTGACAGGGTGAGAGAGAGTCATGGACATATACACACTAACAAACGTAGTAAGGTAGATAGCTGGGGGGAAGCAGCCGCAAGGCACAGGGATATTAGCTCGGTGCTTTGTGACAGCCTGGAAGGGTGGGATGGGGAGGGTGGGAGGGAGGGAGACGCAAGAGGGAAGACATATGGGAACATATGTATATGTATAGCTGATTCACTTTGTTATAAAGCAGAAACTAACACACCATTGTAAAGCAATTATACCCCAATAAAGATGTTTAAAAAAAAATAAAATAAAAAATAAAAAAAAATAAAATAAAAAAATAAAAACTCCCAGCAATAAAAGTGCAGGACCAGATGGTTTCACAGGAAATTCTGATACCCTAAGTTCACAGTTAGATCTACGCACATCATCCTGGGGGCAAACAGAAGAGAGGAGAAATCTGACACATCAGCAGCTCTGAGTCCCTCCCAGAGATTCCAGTTACTGATCTATCTGTCCAACAGCATGTCCATGTCAGCTCTCCTCTTCCCCGCCAGCACCCAGTGGAGCTCTTGGCACCAAGTGAGCACACAATAACTACTTGTTCGATGACTGAAAAAAATTAGATAAATAAATGAATACGTCCCTCAAAAAAAAAAAAAAAAAAAAGAAAGAGCAACAACAACAAAAGAGAAAACAATTAGCAAAATGGCAATAAGTACAATAAGTGTCACTAATCACTATAAACATAATTGGACCAAAAATGTCCCACTAAAGAACATAAGGTGGCTGAATGGATATATATATGGCTTTAAGAAACTCACTTCTGATCTAAAGACACACACAGACTGAAAGTTAGATGATGGAATATATATTCTATGCACATGGAAATGAAAAGAAAGCTGGGGTAGCAATAGTTATATCAGACAAAAATGATGTTTGAAAAAAGACTGAGACAAGAGACAAAGAAAAGCATTAAATAATAATTGAAAAAAAAACCCTTCAACAAAAAGATGTAAAACTTGTAAGTATATATGCAGCCAACATAGAGTCACCTATATACTTAAAGCAAATATGAGCAGGCAATAAGGGAGAAATCAACAGTAATGATATTAGGGGACCTTAACATTCCACTGACATCAATAGATAGATAATCTACACAGAAAATCAATAATAAAGCACTGGCCTTAAACGACACTTTAGATCAGATAGCTTTAACAGCTATCTATTGGGTTGGCCAAAAAGTTCATTCAGTTTTAAGGAAAAATAAAAGATACATTTTTCATTTTCACCAAGAATTTAATTGAACAATATGTTCACTAACACAATGAACATTTTCGCCAACCCCTTACAAAACATTGGATCCAAAAACAGCAAAATATAAGTTTTTTTTCCAAATGCACATAGAATATGCTCCAGGATAGGTCACATATTAAGCCAGAAAACAAGTTTTGATAAGACTAAGAAAATTGAAATTACATCAAACATTTTTGTTCTGGTCACAATAGTACAAGACTTGAAATCAACTTCAAAAAGACAAAAAACCCACAAATGTGGAGTCTAAACAATATACTAACCAACAACCAATGATTCATTGAAGAAATCAAAGAGGAAGTAAAAAAATACGCTGATACAAGTAACATGGAAACACAACATTCCAATATCTATGGGACACAGCAAAAGCATTTCTAAGAGGAAAATTTATAGCAATACAGGCCTACCTCAAGAGACAAAAAAATAATACAAAACAAACAAACAAAAAAACCCCACAATCTAATCTGACACCTAAAGGAACTACAGTAAGAAGAAGAAACAAAATGCAAAGTTAGTAGAAGGAAGGAAAAAGAAAATTAGAGGCCGATATCCCCAATAAACACAGATGCAAAAATCCTTAACAAAATACTTACAATAATACTTTAAAACAGTCATCCAACATGATCAAATGTGATTTGTTCCAGGAGTTCAAGAATAGTTTAATATCTGTAAACATATCAACAAGATACACTATATTTTTTTTAAAAAAAGAATAAAATCATCACAATAACTGCAGAAAGGTTTTGACACAAACATTCATTTATAATAAAATACTCTCAACAAAGAGGGCATAGAAGGAACATACTACACAAAATAAAGACATTATATTACAAACCCACAGTTAACACCATTGTGGTTAAAAGTTGAAAGCATTTACTCTAAGGACAGGAATGAGACTAGAATACCCACTCTTACCTCTTTTATTCAATGTAGTACTGGATGTCCTAGTCAAATTAATCAGACGAGAAAAAGAAGATAAAACAAAATGCAAATTTGGAAGAAACAAGTAAAATTATCACTCTTTGCAAACTTTTCAGACATGATACTATATATAGAAAACACTAAAGACTCCACCTAAAAACTATTACAACTAACAAATGAAGTCAGTAAAGTTGTAAGATACAAAATTAATATACAGAAATCTGTTGCATTTCTACCACTAATAACAATCAACCAGAAAAAGATTTTAAGAAAGCAATCCTACTTACAATGACATCAAAAGGAAGTAAATACCTAGGAATATACAAGTTGATGAAAGACCTGTACTCTAAAAAGTATAAGACTTTGATTAAAATAAAAAGAAGAAGAATACAAAGTGAAGACAGCACAAATAAATGGAAAGATATTAAATTCTCATGAAATGGAAGAATTAATATCAATACAATGTTGATACTATCCAAAGCAATTTCCATATTCAATGCAATCCTTATCAAATATCAATGGTATTTTTCACAGAACTAGAACAAATAATTATAAACTTAGTATACATTCACAAAAGACCCAGAATAGCCACAGCAATCTTAAGAAAGCAGCAGGTGTCACGTTCCCGGTTTTCAGAGTATACTAGTAAGCTATAGTAATCAGAAGTGTATTGTTCTGGCACAAAAAGAGATGCATAGATCAATGGAGAGAGCTCAAGAATAAACCCATACATATATGGTCAATTAGCCTACAACAAAGGAGGTCCCATGAAGCAAGAGCAACAGCAGCAAAAACAAACAACTCGATTTACAATAAACTAAAAAGATTTTGCACAGCAGAGGAAACTATCAACAAAATAAAAAGGCAAATGGGAGAATATATTTGCAAATGAAATATCCAATGAGGGGTTAATATCCAAAATTTATAAAGAACTCATACAACTCAATATCAAGAGAAAACAAATAATGTGATTAAAAATTGGACAGAAAACCTGAATAAACTTTTTGCCAAAGAAGATGTATAGATGACCAACAAATCAATGAAAAGACATACATCACTAATCATCAGGGAAATGCAAATAAAAACCAAAACAAGATGGCACTTCACACCTGTAAGAAAGACTATCATTAAAAAGCGTTCATAACAGGTGTAGGTGAAGATGTAGAGATAAGGTAACCCTTGTGCATTGTTGGTGGGAGTGTATATTTGGGCAGCCGTTATGGAAAATAATATGGAGTTTCCTCAAGAAATTAAAAATAGAACTAGAGTACAACCCAGGAATTCCACGTCTGGTTATTTATCCAAAGAAAACAAAACCACTAATTTGAAAAGATATATGCATGCTTATGTTCATTGCAGCATTATCTGCAATGGCCAAGATATGGAAACAACCTAAGTGTTTATCAATAGATGAATGGATGAAGAAGTGAAATAAGTCAGACAGAGAGAGACAAGTATCGTATGATTTCATATATATGTAGAATTTTTGAAAAACAACCATCAAAATGAAACAGGAAGATACTCATACATACAGAAAAGTGGTGGTAGCCAGAGGGGAGGGGTTTGGGAGACTTGGCAAAATAAATAAAATGGATTTAAATGTACAGCACTTCAGTTATAAACTAAATAAATAACAGGGAGATAATAACAACATAAGGAATATAGTCAATAATACTGTAATAAGGGTACAATGATGGTGGCTTACTAGATTTATTGTGGTGACCATTTTGTCATGTATTTAAATGTCATATGAGTATATCGTAAACCTGAAGCTAACCATATTGTACATCCACTATGCTTCAATAAAAGAAAAGAAAATCAGAAATTCCCTGGTGGTCCAGTGGTTAGGGCTCCATGCTTCCACTGCAAGGGGCACAGGTTTGATCCCTGATTGGAGAACTAAGATCCTGCAAGCTGCACTGCGTGGCCAAAATACTCAACCCAGCCTATATGGGGACACTAGCAAAATAATAAAACAAAAATAAAAGAAAATCTTAAAAATTAAAAACGTAACCTACAGAGGTTTATTATCACTTCTTAGTTGCTAGTGCTCACACATTATTTAACATGCTGAATAAATCTAATTATGTCCCTTTTACAAAGTGAGAGACAAATGCTTGTGACTTTTTAGGGACCCTCGGGGAAATCTCAATATTAACTTGAGGTCAAAAAGACTTCATTCACTATTTGACCTAGGGAAATTGTCAAAAATGTCAAAGGGTTTTGAACACAAGTAAATGAGATCACTGTGCAACAACACTAAGTTATCCATTTACCCAAGGACACAATTAAGATTTCAAAGGCAGGCTTCCGGGAAGATGGTGGAAGAGTAAGATGAGAAGATCACCTTTCTCCACACAGATACAACAGAAATATATCTACACGTGGAACAACTCCTACAGAACACCTACTGAGCACTGGCAGAAGACCTCAGACATCCCAAAAGGCAAGAAAATCCCCACGTATCTGAGTAGGGCAAAAGGAAAAAGAATAAACAGAGACAAAAGGATAGGGACGGGACCTGCACCAGTGAGAGGGAGCTGTGAAGGAGGAAAGGTTTCCGCACACTAGGAAGCCCCTTCGCGGGCGGAAACAGCGGGTGGCGGAGTGGAGGAGCTTCGGAGGAGAGCACAGCAACAGGGGTGCGGAGGGCAAAGTGAAGAGATTCCTGCACAGAGGATCAGGGTCGACCGGCACTCACCAGCCCGAGAGGATTGTCTGCTCACCCGCCGGGGAGGCCAGGGCTGGGAGTTGAAGCTTGGGCTTCAGTCAGAGCGCCGGGAGAGGACTGGGGTTGGCAGCATGAACACAGCCTGCAGGGGCTTAGTGCGCCACAGATAGCCGGGAGGGAATCCGGGGAAAAGTCTGGACCTGCCAAAGAGGCAAGAGACTTTTTCTTCTTCGTTTCCTGGAGGGCGAGGAGAGGAGATTAAGACTGCTGCTTAAAGGAGCTCCAGAGACTGGCGTGAGCCATTGCTAAAAGCTCGGAACCCAGAGACGAGCATGAGATGCTAAGGCTGCGGCTGCCGCCACCAAGAAGCCTGTGTGTGACCACAGGTCACTATGCACATCCTCCTTCCGGGGAACCTGTGTAGCCCACCACTGCCATGGTCCCGGTATCCAGGGACAACTCTCCAGGGAGAATGCACGGTGTGCCCCAGGCTGGTGCAACGTCATGTTGGCCACTGACGCCGCAGGCTTGCCCGGCACTCCGTGCCCCACCCTCCCCCCAGCCTGAGTGAACCAGAGCCCCCGAATCATCAGCTTCTTATACCCCGTCCTGTCTGAGCGAAGAACAGACGTCCTCTGGCGACCTACACGCAGAGGCGGGGCCCAATCCCAAGCTGAGCCCCTGGGAGCTGTGAGAACAAAGAAGAGAAAGGGCAATCTCTCCCAGCAGCCTCAGAAGCAGGCGATTAAAGCTCCACAATCAACTTTGATGTACCCTGCATCTGTGGAATACAGTAATAGACAACAAATCATCCCAAATAAAGGAGGTGGATTTTGAGAGCAAGATATATGATTTTTTTGCCTTTTCCTCTTTCTGCCAGTGTGTATGTACACGCTTCTGTGTGAGATTTTGTCTGTATAGCTTTGGTTCCATCATTTGTCCTAGGGTTCTATCAGTGCATTTATTTTAATTTTTTTCTCTTAGTAATTATTTTTATTTTAATAATTTTATTATATTTTATCTTACTTTATTTTATTTTACTTTATCTTCTTTCTTTCATTTTCCTTCTTTCCCGCCTTCCTTCCTTCCACCTGCGTCCCTCCCTCCCTCCCTCCTTTCTTTCTTTCTTTCTTTCCTCCTTTGTTTCTATTTCTACTAATACTTTCTTTCTACTTTTTCCCACTATTTTTCTGAGGCGTGTGGATGAAAGACTCTTGGTGATGCAGCCAGCAGTCAGTGCTGTACCTCTGAGATGGGAGAGCCAAATTCAGGACACTGGTCCACAAGAGACCTCCCACCTCCACATAATATCAAATGGCGAAACTCTCCCAGATATCTCCATCTCAACACCAGCACCCAGTTTCACTCAACGACCAGCAAGCTACAGTGCTGGGCATCCTATGCCAAACAGCTAGAAAGAGAGAAACACAACACCACCCATTAGAAGAGAGGCTGCCTAAACTCATAAGAAGTCCACAGACACCCCAAAACACACCACCAGACGTGGACTTGCCCACCGGAACGACAAGATCCAGCCTCATCCACCCGAACACAGGCACTAGTCCCTTCCACCAGAAAGCCTACACTGCCCTTTGAACCAACCTTAGCCACTGGGTACAGACACCAAAAACCATGGGAACTGTGAACCTACAGCATGCAAAAAGAAGACCCCAAACACAGTAAGATAAGCAAAATGAGAAGACAGAAAAACACAGCACATGAAGGAGCAAGATAAAAACGCACCAGACCTAACAAATGAAGAGGAAAGACGCAGTCTACCTGAAAAAAAATTCAGAATAATGATAGTAAAGATGATACAAAATCTTGGAAATAGAATAGACAAAATGCAAGCAACATTTAACAAGGACCTAGAAGAACTAAAGATGAAACAAACAATGATGAACAACACAATAAATGAAAGGAAAAATACTCTAGATGGGATCAATAGCAGAAAAACTGCAGCAGAGGAACGGAGAAGTGACCTGGAAGATAAAATAGTGGAAATTACTAGTGAGGAGCAGAATAAAGAGAAAAGAATGAAAACAACTGAGGACAGTCTCAGAGACCTCTGGGACAACATTAAGTGCACCACCATTCGGACTACAGGGGTTCCAGAAGAAGAAGTGAAAAAGAAAGGGACTGAGAAAATATTTGAAGAGATTATAGTTGAAAACTTCCTTAATACGGGAAAGGAAATAGTTAATGAAGTCCAGGAAGCACAGAGAGTCCCATACAGGATAAACCAAAGGAGAAATACACCAAGACACATATTAACCAAACTGTCAAAAATTAAATAAAAAGAAAACTTATTAAAATCAGCAAGAAAAAACAACAAATAACACACAAGGGAATCCCCATAAGGTTAACAGCTGAACTTTCAGCAGAAACTCTGCAAGCCAGAAGGGACTGACAGGACATATTTAAAGTGATGAAGGAGAAAAAGCTGCAACCAAGATTACTCTAGCCAGGAAGGATCTCATTCAGATTTGATGCAGAAATTAAAACCTTTACAGATAAACAAAATCTGAGAGAGTTCTGCACCACCAAACCAGCTTTACAACAAATGCTAAAGGAACTTCTCTAGGCAAGAAACATAAGAGAAGGAAAAGACCTACAATAACGAACCCAAAACAATTAAGAAAATGGAAATAGGAACATACATATCGATAATTACCTTAAATGTAAATGGACTAAATGCTCCCACCAAAACACACAGACAGGCTGAATGGATACAAAAACAAGACCCATATATTTGCTGTCTACAAGAGACCCACTTCAGACCTAGAGACACATACAGACTGAAAGAAAGGAGATGGAGAAAGATATTTCATGCAAATGGAAACCAAAAGAAAGCTGCAGTAGCAATTCTCATATCAGAAAAAATAGACTTTAAAACAAAGACTCTTAGAAGGGACAAAGAAGGACACTACATAAAGATCAAGGGATTGATCCAAGAAGATCATATAACAATTGTAAATATGCACCCAATATAGGAGCACCTCAATACATAAGGCAAATACTTACAGCCATAGAAGTGGAAACTGACAGTAACACATTCAGAGTAGGTGACTTTAACACCCCACTTTCAACAATGGACAGATCATCCAAAATGAAAATAAATAAGGAAACACAAGCTTTAAATGATACGTTAAACAAGATGGACTTAATTGATATTTATAGGACATTCCATCCAAAAACAACAGAATACACATTTCTCTCAAGAGCTCATGGAACATTCTCCAGGATACATCATAGCTTGGGTCACAAATCAACCCTTGGTAAATTTAAGCAAATTGAAACTTTATCAAGTATCATTTCGTCCAGAGCGCTATGAGACTAGATATCAATTACAGGAAAAGAGCTGTAAAAAAATACAAACACATGGAGGCTAAACAATACACTACTCAATAATGAAGTGATCACTGAAGAAATCAAAGAGGAAATCAAAAAATACCTAGAAACAAATGACAATGGAGACACGACGACCCCAAATCTGTGGGATGCAGCAAAAGCAGTTCTAAGAGGGAAGTTTATAGCAATACAATCCTACCTTAAGAAACAGGAAACATCTCGAAAACACAACCTAACCTTGCACCTAAAGCAATTAGAGAAAGAGGAACAAAAAATCCCCAACGTTAGCAGAGGGAAAGAAATCCTCAAAATCCGATCAGAACTAAATGAAAAAGAAATGAAGGAAATGATAGCAAAGGTCAATAAAACTAAAAGCTGGTTCTTTAAGAAGATAAACAAAATTGATAAACCATTAGCCAGACCCATCAAGAAAAATACAGGAGAAGGCTCAATAGAATTAGAAGTGAAAAAGGAGAAGTAACAACTGACACTGCAGAAATACAAAAGATCATGAGAGATTACTACAAGCAACTCTATGCGAATAAAATGGACAAACTGGAAGAAATGCACAAATTCTTAGAAATGCACAACCTGCCAAGACTGAATCAGGAAGAAATAGAAAATATGAACAGACCAAACACAAGCACTGAAATTGACACTGTGATTAAAAATCTTCCAACAAACAAAAGCCCAGGACCAAATGGCTTCACAGTCGAATCCTATCAAACATTTAGAGAAGAGTTAACACCTATCATTCTCAAACTCTTCCAAAATAAAGCAGACGGAGGAACACTCCCAAACTCATTCTACGAAGCCACCAGCACCCTGATAACAAAACAAGACAAGGCTGTCACAAACAAACAAAACTACAGGCCAGTATCACTGAAGAACATAGATGCAAAAATCCTCAACAAAATACTAGCAAACAGAATCCAACAGCACATTAAAAGGATCATACACCATGATCAAGTGTGGTTTATACCAGGAATGCAAGGATTCTTCAATATATGCAAATCAATCAACATGATACAGCATATTAAGAAATTGAAGGAGAAAAACCATTTGATCATCTTAATATATTCAGAGAAAGCTTTCGACAAAATTCAACAACATTTATTAAAAACGTTCTCCAGAAAGTACGCATAGAGGGAATTTTCCTCAACATAACAAAGGACATATATTACAATCCCACAGCCAACATCATCCTGAATGGTGTAAAACTGAAACCATTTCCACTAAGATCAGGAGCAAGACAAGGTTGCCCACACTCACCACTCTGATTCAACATAGTTTTGGAAGTTTTAGCCTCAGCAATCAGAGCCCATAAGGAAATAAAAGGAATCCAAATCAGAAAAGAACAAGTAAAGCTGTCACTGTTTGCAGATGACATGATACTATACATAGAGAATCCTAAAGATGCTACCAGGAAATTACTAGAGCTAATCAATGAATTTGCTAAAGCAGCAGGATACAAAATTAATGCACAGAAATCTCTGGCAATTCTATACACTAATGATGAAAAATCTGAAAATGAAATTAAGAAAACACTCCCATTTACCATTGCAACAAAAAGAATAAAATATCTAGGAATAAACCTCCCTAAGTAGACAAGAAAACTGCATGCAGAATATTATAAGACACTGATGAAAGAAGTTAAAAATGATACAAATAGATGGAGAGACATACCATGTTCTTGGATTGTTAGAATGAACATTGTGAAAATGACTCTACTACCCAAAGCACTATATAGATTCAATGCAATCCCTATCAAACTACCACTGGCATTTTTCACAGAACTAGAACAAAAAAATTCACAACTTGTATGGAGACACAAATATCCCCGAATAGCCAAAGCAATCTTGAGAATGAAAAGTGGAGCTGGAGGAATCAGGATCCATGACTTCAGACTATATTACAAAGGTACAGTAATCAAGAGAGTATGGTACTGCCACAAAAACAGAAAGATAGATCAACGGAACAGGATCGAGAGCCCAGAGATAAACCCATGCACATACGGTCACCTTAACTTTGATAAAGGAGACAGGAATGTACAGTGGAGAAATGAGAGCCTCTTCAATAAGTGGTGCTGGGAAAACTGTAGAGGTACATGTAAAAGTATGAGATTAGATCACTCCCTAACACCATATACAAAAACAAGCACAAAATGAATTAAAAACCTAAATGTAAGGCCAGAAACTATCAAACTCTTAGAAGAAAACAAAGGCATGACACACTGTGACATAATCACAGCAAGATACTTTTTGACCCAACTCCTAGAGAAATGGAAATAAAACAAAAATAAAGTAATGGGACCTAATGAAACTTCAAAGCTTTTGCACAGCTTAGAAAACCGTAAACAACACCAAAAGACAACACTCAGAATGGGAGAAAATATTTGCAAATGAAGCAACTGACAAAGGATTAATCTCCAAAATTTACAAGCAGCTCATGCAACTCAATAACAAAAAAACAAACAACCCAATCCAAAAGTGGGTAGGAGACCTAAATAGACATTTCTCCAAAGAAGATATACATATTGGCAACAAACTCATGAAAGAATGCTCCACATCATTAATCATTAGAGAAATGCAAATCAAAACTACAATGAGATATCACCTCAAACCCGTCAGAATGGCCATCATCAAAAAATCTAGAAACAATAAATGCTGGAGAGGCTATGGAGAAAAGGGAACCCTCTTGCACTGCTGTTGGGAATGTGAATTGGTTCAGCCACTATGGAGAACAGTATGGCGGTTCCTTTAAAATCTACAAATAGAATTATCATATGACCAAGTAATCACAATTCTCGGCATATACCCTGAGGAAATCAAAATTCAAAAAGAGTCATGTACCAAAATGTTCATTGCAGCTCTATTTACAATAGCCAGGAGATGGGAACAACCTAAGTGCCCATCAACGGATGAATGGATAAAGAAGATGTGGCACATATATACAACGGAATATTACTCAGCCTTAAAAGGAAACGTAATTGAGTTATTTGTAATGAGATGGATAGACCTAGAGTCTGTCATACAAAGTGAAGTAAGTCAGAAAGAAAAAGGCCATTACCGTATGCTAACACATATATATGGAATTTTAGAAAAAAAAGGATGTCATGAAGAACCTAGGGGTGGGACGGAAATAGAGACGCAGACCTACTGGAGAACGGACTTGAGAATATGGGGAGGGGGAAGGGTGAGCTTTGACAGCACGAGAGAGAGTCATGGACATACACACACTAACAAACATAGTAAGGTAGATAGCTAGTGGGAAGCAGCCGTATGGCACAGGGATATTAGCTCGGTGCTTTGTGACAGCCTGGAGGGGTGGGATAGGGAGAGTGGGAGGGAGGGAGATGCAAGAGGGTGGACATATGGGAACATATGTATATATATAACTGATTCACTTTGTTACAGAGCAGAAACTAACATACCATTGTAAAGCAATTGTACCCCAATAAAAATGTTAAAAACAAGTACATAAATAACAAAGTAATTCTTTCTCAAAAAAAAAAATCTAGAAACAATAAATGCTGGAGAGGGTGTGGAGAAAAGGGAACACTCTTGCACTGCTGGTGGGAATGTGAATTGGTACATCCTCTATGGAGAACAGTATGGAGGTTCCTTAAAAACCTATAGATAGAAGGACCATATGACCCAGCAATTGCACTACTGGGCATATATCCTTAGGAAACCATAATTCAAAAAGAATCATGTACCGAAAATGTTCATTGCAGCTCTATTTACTATAGCCAGCAGATGGAACCAACCTAAGTGTGCATCATCGGATAAATGGATAAAGAAGATGTGGCACATATATACAATGCAATATTACTCAGCCATAAAAAGAAACAAAATTAAGTTATTTGTAGTGAGGAGGATGGACCTAGAGTCTGGCATACAGAGTGAAGTACGTCAGAAAGAGAAAGACAAATACCATATCCTAACACATATATATGGAATCAAAGGGAAAAAATGTCCTTAAGAAACTAGGTGTAAGATGGGAATAAAGACACAGACCTACTAGAGAATGGACTTGAGCATATGAGGAGGGGGAAGGGTAAGCTGTGACAAAGTGAGAGAGTGGCATGGACATATATCCAGTACCAAATGTAAAATAGATAGCTAGTTGGAAGCAGCCTCATAGCACAGGGAGATCAGCTCATTGCCTTGTTACCACCTAGAGGGGTGGGATAAGGAGGGTGGGAGAGAGGGAGATGCAAGAGGGAAGAGATATGGGAACATATGTATATGTATAATTGATTCACTTTGTTATAAAGCAGAAACTAACACACCTTTGTAAAGCAATTATACTCCAATAAAGATGAGAAGAAAACAGCTGAAGAATACAATGATGGAAGTGAAAACTACACTAGAAGGAATTAACTGCAGATTAGAGGATGCAGAGCAGATCAGCAATATGAAGCTAGAATAACAGAAATCATCCAATAAAAACAAAAAGAAAAGAAAAAAATAATTAAAAATGAGGATTGTTTAAGAAACTTCTGGGACAACATCATGCATGCTAACCTTTGCATTACAGGGGTCCTGGACGAAGAAGAGAGAAGGGGAGAGAAAATCTATTGAAGAAATAATGGCTGAAAACTTTTTTAACTTGGCAAAGGAAACATCAAAGTTCAGTAATCACAGAGTCCCAAACAATAGGAAACCAAAGAAACCCACACTATTGACATTATAAATGAAATGTAAAAAGTTAAAGACAAAGAGAGGATCTTAAAAGCCAGACAGAGGAGAGTTACATATAGGGAAGTAGTTACATTGAGGGAAGCCTCCTTAACACTATCAGCTGACTTTACAGGGAAAATTTCATAGGCCTGAGGGGATTGGCATGATATATTCAAAGGGCTGAAAAGAAAACATTAGCAACCAAGAATACTGTGTCTGGCAAGATTATCATTCAGAATTGAAAGAGAGGGTTTCCTGAATAAGCAAAAGCAAGAGTAATGAACCACCACTAAACTGACTTACAAGAAATATGAGAGAGACTTCTTTAAAGGGAAAAGAAATGGTTATAGCTATAAAAAAAAAATTATGAAAGAAAAACATCTCACTAATAAAGGAATCATGTAGTAAAAGTAGTAAATAACCACCTATATAGCTAGAATGAAGGTTAAAAAACAGAACACTGGTGATAAAATCTTCTATATCTAAAACAGTTAAGTGACACAGAAAATTTTTGAATACAAAATATGATGTCAAAGTTATAAAATGGTGAGGGGGGAAGAAAACTGTAGTGGTTTTAGAACACAAACCTAAGTGACCATCAACCTAAAATAGATTACAATATACGTAGGTTGTTATTTAAGAAATTTATGGTAACCACAACCAAATACCGACAATAGAAACACACACACACACACACACACACACAAGGAAACAAAACAGAGTGTGAGGGAGAGAAGAATACAAATTAAGATTTTAAAATCTATTGAGTCATAAGGGTAGAGAGCAAAAATAGAAGGAAAGAAAGAGCAACAACAGCAAAACAGGAAACAATTAGCATAATGGCAATAAGTACAATAAGTGTCACTAATCACTTTAAACATAATTGCACCAAAAATATCCCAAGTAAAGAACTTAAGGTGGCTGAATGGATATATATATATATAGCTTTAAGAGACTCACTTCTGATCTAAAGACACACACAGACTGAAAGTTAGATTATGGAATATATATTCTATGCACCTGGAAATGAAAAGAAAGCTGGGGTAGCGATAGTTATATCAGACAAGAATGATGTTGAAAAAAAGACTGTGACAAGAGACAAAGAAAAGCATTTAATAATAATTGAAAAAAAAACCCTTCAACAAGAAGATGTAAAACTTGTAAGTATATATGCAGCCAACATAGAGTCACCTATATACTTAAAGCAAATATTAACAGGCAATAAGAGAGAAATCAACAGTAATGATATTAGGGGACGTCAACATTCCACTGACATCAATAGATAGATAATCTACACAGATAATCAATAATAAAGCACTTGCCTTAAATGACACTTTAGATCAGATAGCTTTAACAGCTATATATTGGGTTGGCCAAAAAGTTCATTCAGTTTTAAGGAAAAATAAGATACATTTTTCATTTTCACCAAGAATTTAATTGAACAATATATTCACTAACACAATGAACATTTTCACCAACCCAGTACAAAACATTTGATCCAAAAACAGCAAAATATAAGTTTTTTTTTCCAAATGCACATAGAATATGCTTCAGGATAGGTCACATGTTAAGCCACAAAACAAGTTTTGATAAGACTAAGAAAATTGAAATTATATCAAACATTTTTGTTTTGGTCACAATAGTACAAGACTTGAAATCAACTTCAAAAAGACAAAAAACCCACAAACGTGGAGTCTAAACAATGTACTAACCAACAATCAATGATTCATTGAAGAAATCAAAGAGGAAATCAAAAAATACGCTGATACAAGTAAAATGGAAACACAACATTCCAAAATCTATGGGAACAGCAAAAGCATTTCTAAGAGGAAAGTTTATAGCAATACAGGCCTACCTCAAGAGACAAAAAATAATACAAAACAAACAAACAAAAAAACCCCACAATCTAACCTGACACCTAAAGGAACTAAAGTAAGAAGAAGAAAAAAAATGCAAAGTTATTAGAAGGAAGGAAAACGAAAATTAGAGGCCGATATCACCAATAAACATTGATGCAAAAATCCTTAACAAAATATTTACAAATAATACTTTAAAACATTCATACAACATGATCAAATGAGATTTGTTCCAGGAGTTCAAGAATAGTTTAATATCTGTAAACAAATCAACAAGATACACTATATTTTTTTAAAAAAGGATAAAATCATCACAATAACTGCAGAAAAGTTTTGACACAAATATTCATTTATCATAAAATACTCTCAACAAAGAGGGCATAAACACATTATATTAGAAACCAACAGTTAACATCATTGTGGTTAAAAGTTGAAAGCATTTACTCTAAGGACAGGAACAAGAATAGAATACCCACTCTCCCCCCTTTTATACAATGTAGTATTGGATATCCTAGTCAAATTAATCAGACGAGAAAAAGCAGATAAAATAAAATGCAAATTTGGAAGAAACAAGTAAAATTATCACTCTTTGCGAACTTTGCAGACATGATACTATATATAGAAAATACTAAAGACTCCACCTAAAAACTATTACAACTAATAAATGAAGTCAGTAAAGTTGTAAGATACAAAATTAATATACAGAAATTTGTTGCATTTCTACCACTAATAACAATCAACCAGAAAAAGATTTTAAGAAAACAATCCTATTTACAATGACATCAAAAGGAAGTAAATACCTAGGAATATACAAGTTGATGAAAGACCTGTACTCTAAAAAGTATAAGACTTTGATTAAAATAAAAAGAAGAAGACAAAGTGAAGATAGCACAAATAAATGGAAAGATATTAAATTCTCATGAAATGGAAGAATTAATATCAATAAAATGTTGATACTATCCAAACAATGTCCATATTCAATGCAATCCTTATCAAATATCAATAGTATTTTTCACAGAAGTAGAACTAATAATTATAAGCTTAGTATAGATTCACAAAAGACCCAGAATAGCCACAGCAATCTTTAGAAAGCAGGAGGTATCACGTTCCCTATTTTCACAGTATACTAGTAAGCTATAGTAATCAGAAGTGTATTGTACTGGCACAAAAACAGATGCATAGATCAATGGAGAGAGCTCAAGAATAAACCCATTACATATATGGTCAATTAGCCTACAACAAAGGAGGTCTCATTAAGCAAGAGCAACAGCAGCAAAAACAAACAACTCGGATTACACTAAATTAAAAAGATTTTGCACAGCAGAGGAAACTACCAACAAAATAAAAAGGCAAATGGGAGAACATATTTGAAAATGAAATATCCAATAAGGGGTTAATATCCAAAATTTATAAAGAACTCATACAACTCAACATCAAGTGAAAACAAATAATGTGATTAAAAATTGGACAGAAAACCTGAATAAACTTTTTGCCAAAGAAGATGCATAGATGATCAACAAATCAATGAAAAGATATACGTCACTAATCATCAGGGAAATGCAAATAAAAACCACAACAAGATGGCACTTCACACCTGTAAGAAAGCCTATCATTAAAAAGTGTTCATAACAAGTGTAGGTGAAGATGTAGAGATAAGATAACCCTTGTGCATTGTTGGCGGGAGTGTATATTTGGGCAGCCATTATGGAAAATAATATGGAGTTTCCTCAAGAAATTAAAAATAGAACTAGAGTACAACCCAGGAATTCCACGTCTGGTTATTTATCCAAAGAAAACAAAACCACTAATTTGAAAAGATATATGCATGCTTATATTCATTGCAGCATTATTTGCAATGGCCAAGATATGGAAACAACCTAAGTGTTTACCAATAGATGTATGAAGGAAGAAGTGAAATAAGTCAGACAGAGAGAGACAAGTATCGTATGATTTCATATATATGTAGAATTTTTGAAAAACAACCATCAAAATGAAACAGGAAGATACTCATACATACAGATAACTGGTGGTCGCCAGAGGGGAGGGGTTTGGGGGACCTGGCAAAATAAATAAAATGGATTTAAATGTACAACACTTTAGTTATAAAATACATAAATCACAGGGAGATAATGACAACATAAGGAATATAGTCAATAATACTGTAATAAGGGTACAATGATGGTTGCTTACTAGATTTATGGTGGTGACCATTTTGTCATGTATTTAAATGTCACATCACTATATCGTACACCTGAAGCTAACAATATTGTACATCCACTATGCTTCAATAAAAGGAAAGAAAATCAGAAATTCCCTGGTGGTCCAGTGGTTAGGGCTCCATGCTTCCACTGCAAGGGGCATGGGTTTGATCCCTGATTGGGGAACTAAGATCCCGCAAGCTGCACTGCATGGCCAAAATACTCAACCCAGCCTATATGGGGACACTTGCAAAATAATAAAACAAAAATAAAAGAAAATCTTAAAAATTAAAAAGGTAACTTACAGAAGTTTATTATCACTTCTTAGTTGTCAGTGCTCACACATTATTTAACATGCTGAATAAATCTAATTATGTCCCTTTTACAAAGTGAGAGACAAATCCTTGTGATTTTTTAGGGACCCTCTGGGAAATCTCAATATTAACTTGAGGTCAAAAAGACTTCATTCACTATTTGACTTAGGGAAACTGTCAAAAATGTCAAAGGGTTTGAACACAAGTAAATAAGATCACTGTGGAACAACACTAAGTTATCCATTTAACCAAGGACACAATTAAGATTTCAAAGGCAGGCTTCCGGGAAGATGGTGCAAGAGTGAGATGAGAAGATCAGCTTCCTCTGCACAGATACATCAGAAATACATCTACACGTGGAACAACTCCTACAGAACACCTACTGAACGCTGGCAGAAGACCTCAGACCTCCCAAAAGGCAAGAAAGTCCCCACATACTTGAGCAGGGCAAAAGAAAAAAGAATAAACAGAGACAAAAGGATAGGGACGGAACCTGCACCAGTGAGAGGGAGCTGTGAAGGAGGAAATGTTTCCACACACTAGGAAGCCCCTTCGCGGGTGGAGACTGCAGGTGGCGGAGCGGAGGAGCCTAGGAGGAGAGCACAGCAACAGGGGTTCGGAGGGCAAAGCCAAGAGATTCCCGCACAGAGGATCAGGTTCGACCGGCACTCACCAGAGGATTGTCTGCTCACCCGCCGGGGAGGCCAGGGCTGGGAGTTGAGGCTTGGGCTTCAGTCAGAATGCCGGGAGAGGACTGGGGTTGGCAGCATGAACACAGCCTGCAGGGGCTTAGTGTGCCACAGCTAGCTGGGAGGGAGTCCGGGTAAAAGTCTGGACCTACCGAAGAGGCAAGAGACTTTTTCTTCTTTGTTTCCTGGTGGGCGAGCAGAGGGGATTAAGACTGCTGCTTAAAGGAGCTCCAGAGATGGGCACGAGCCATGGCTAAAAGCACAGACCACGGAGACGGGCATGAGATGCTAAGGCTGCTGCTGCCACCACAAAAAGCCTGTGTGTGAGCACAGGTCACTATGCACACCCCCCTTCCGGGGAACCTGTGCCGCCCGCCACTGCCAGGGTCCCGGGATCCAGGGACAACTCCCCAGGGAGAATGCACGGTGTGCCCCAGACTGCTGCAACGTCATGTTGGTCACTGATGCTGCAGACACGCCCCGCACTCCATGCCCCTCCCTCCTCCTGGCCTGAGTGAACCAGAGCCCCCGAATTATCAGCTCTCTAAACCCCGTCCTGTCTGAGCAAAGAACAGACGCTCTCTGGCGACCAACATGCAGAGGCAGGGCCCAATCCAAAGCTGAGCCCCTGGGAGCTCTGAGAAAAAAGGAAAGGAAGGGGAATCTCTCTCAGCAGCCTCAGAAGCAGGGGATCAAAGCTCCACAATCACCTTCATGTACCCTGCATCTGTGGAATACATTAATAGACAACAAATCATCCAAAATTAAGGAAGTGGATTTTGAGAGCAAGATTTATGACTTTTTAGCCTTTTCATCTTTTTGTCAGTGTGTATGTATATGCTTCTGTGTGAGATTTTTTCTGTATAGCTTTGGTTCCACCATTTGTCCGAGGATTCAATCAGCCCATTTTTTCTTAAATTTTTTTTCTGTTAGGAGTTATTTTTTATTTTAATAACTTTATTATATTTTATCTTACTTTATTTTATTTTACTTTATCTTCTTTCTTTCTTTTTTCATTTTTTCTCGCCTTCCTTCCTTCCACATCCCTCACTCCCTCCCTCATTTCTTTCTTTCTTTCTTTCCTTCTTTGTTTCTATTTCTACTAATCCTTTCTTTCTACATTTTCTCACTATTATTCTGAGCTGTGTGGATGAAAGACTCTTGGTGCTGCAGCCAGCACTCAGTTCTGTGCCTCTGAGATGGGAGAGCCAAATTCAGGACACTGGTCCACAAGAGACCTCCCAGCTCCACATAATATCAAATGTTGAAACTCTCCCAGATATCTCCATCTCAACACCAGCACCCAGTTTCACTCAACGACCAGCAAGCTACAGTGCTGGACATCCTATGCCAAACAACTAGAAAGAGAGGAACACAACCCCACCCATTAGCAGAGAGGCTGCCTAAACTCATAAGAAGTCCACAGACACCCCAAAGGACACCTCCTGATCTGGACTTGCCCATCAGAAAGACAAGATCCAGCCTCATCCACCCAAACACAGGTACTAGTCCCCACAACCAGGAAGCCTACACAACCCACTGAACCAACCTTAGCCACAGGGGACGGACACCAAACACCATGGGAACTACGAACCTGCAGCCTGCAAAAAGAAGACCCCAAACACAGTAAGATAAGCAAAATGAGAAGACAGAAAAACACACAGCAGATGAAGGAGCAAGATAAAAACGCACCAGACCTAACAAATGAAGAGGAAAGACGCAGTCTACCTGAAAAAAAATTCAGAATAATGATAGTAAAGATGATACAAAATCTTGGAAATAGAATAGACAAAATGCAAGCAACATTTAACAAGGACCTAGAAGAACTAAAGATGAAACAAACAATGATGAACAACACAATAAATGAAATGAAAAATACTCTAGATGGGATCAATAGCAGAAAACCTGAGGCAGAGGAACAGAGAAGTGACCTGGAAGATAGAATATTGGAAATAACTACTGAAGAGCAGAATAAAGAGAAAAGAATGAAACCAACTGAGGACTGTCTCAGAGACCTCTGAGACAACAGTAAATGCACCAGCATTCGGATTATAGGGCTTCCGGAAGAAGAAGCAAAAAAGAAAGGGACTTAGAAAATATTTGAAGAGATTACAGATGAAAACTTCCCTAATAGGGGAAAGGAAATAGTTAATTAACTCCAGGAAGCACAGAGAGTCCCATACAAGATAAACCCAAGGAGAAATACACCAAGACACATATTAATCAAACTGTCAAAAATTAAATAAAAAGAAAACATATTAAAAGCAGCAAGAAAAAGCAACAAATAACACACAAGGGAATCCCCATAAGGTTAACAGCTGAACTTTCAGCAGAAACTCTGCAAGCCAGAAGGGACTGGCAGGACATATTTAAAGTGATGAAGGAGAAAAAGCTGCAACCAAGATTACTCTACCCAGGAAGGATCTCATTCAGATTTGATGCAGAAATTAAAACCTTTACAAATAAGCAAAATCTGAGAGAGTTCAGCACCACCAAACCAGCTTTACAACAAATGCTAAAGGAACTTCTCTAGGCAAGAAACACAAGAGAAGGAAAAGACCTACAATAACGAACCCAAAACAATTAAGAAAATGGAAATAGGAACATACATATCGATAATTACCTTAAATGTAAATGGACTAAATGCTCCCACCAAAACACACAGACTGGCTGAATGGATACAAAAGCAAGACCCATATATTTGCTCTCTACAAGAGACCCACTTCAGACCTAGAGACACATACAGACTGAAAGAAAGGAGATGGAAAAAGATATTTCATGCAAATGGAAACCAAAAGAAAGCTGGAGTAGCAATTCTCATATCAGAAAAAATAGACTTTAAAACAAAGACTCTTAGAAGGGACAAAGAAGGACACTACATAAAGATCAAGGGATCGATCCAAGAAGAACATATAACAATTGTAAATATGCACCCAGCATAGGAGCACCTCAATACATAAGGCAAATACTAACAGCCATAGAAGGGGAAATTGACAGTAACACATTCAGAGTAGGCGACTTTAACACCACACTTTCACCAATGGACAGATCATCCAAAATGAAAATAAATAAGGAAACACAAGCTTTAAATGATACGTTAAACAAGATGGACTTAATTGATATTTATAGGACATTCCATCCAAATACAAAAGAATACACATTTCTCTCAAGAGCCTATGGAACATTCTCCAGGATACATCATATCTTGGGTCACAAATCAACCCTTGGTAAACTTAAGAGAATTGAAACTTTATCAAGTATCATTTCGTCCAGAGCGCTGTGAGACTAGATATCAATTACAGGAAAAGATCTGTAAAAAAATACAAACACATGGAGGCTAAACAATACACTACTTAATAACGAAGTGATCACTGAAGAAATCAAAGAGGAAATCAAAAAATACCTAGAAACAAATGACAATGGAGACACGACGACCCCAAATCTGTGGGATGCAGCAAAAGCAGTTCTAAGAGGGAAGTTTATAGCAATACAATCCTACCTTAAGAAACAGGAAACATCTCGAAAACACAACCTAACCTTGCACCTCAAGCAATTAGAGAAAGAAGAACAAAAAAATCCCCAAAATTAGCAGAAGGAAAGAAATCATAAAAATCAGATCAGAAATAAATGAAAATGAAAGGAAGGAAACAATAGCAAAGATCAATAAAACTAAAGGCTGGTTCTTTGAGAAGATAAACAAAATTGATAAAGCATTAGCCAGACCCATCAAGAAAAATAAGGGTGAAGACTCAATAGAATTAAAAATGAAAAAGTAGAAGTAACAACTGATACTGCAGAAATACAAAAGATCATGAGAGATTACTACAAGCAACTGTATGCCAATTAAATGTACAACCTGGAATAAATGCACAAATACTTAGAAATGCGCCACCTGCCAATACTGAATCAGGAGGAAATAGAAAATATGAACAGACCAATCACAAGCACTGAAATTGAAACTGTGATTAAGAGTCTTCCAACAAACAAAAGCCCAGGACCAGATGGCTTCACAGGCGAATCCTATACAAACATTTAGAGAGGAGATAACACCTATGCTTCTCAAATTCTTCTAAAATATAGCAGACGGAGAAACACTCACGAACTCATTCTATGAAGCCACCAACACCCTGATAAGAAAACAAGACAAGGATGTCACAAAGAAACAAAACTACAGGCCAGTATCACTGATGAACATAGATGCAAAAATCCTCAACAAAATACTAGCAAACAGAATCCAACAGCACATTAAAAGGATCATACACCATGGTCAAGTGTGGTTTTTACCAAGAACGCTAGGATTCTTTGATATATGCAAATCAATCAACGTGATACAGCATATTAACAAATTGAAGGAGAAAAACCATTTGATCATCTCAATATATTCAGAGAAAGCTTTCGACAAAATTCAACACCATTTATTAAAAAAGTTCTCCAGAAAGTAGGCATAGAGGGAACTTTCCTCAACATAATAAAGGCCATATATTACAATCCCACAGCCAACATCATCCTGAATGGTGTAAAACTGAAACCATTTCCACTAAGATCAGGAGCAAAACAAGGTTTCCCACTCTCACCACTCTGATTCAACATAGTTTTGGAAGTTTTAGCCTCAGCAATCAGAGCAGATAAGGAAATAAAAGGAATCCAAATAAGAAAAGAAGAAGTAAAGCTGTCACTGTTTGCAGATGACATGATACTATACCTAGAGAATCCTAAAGATGCTACCAGAAAACTACTAGAGCTAATCAATGAATTTGCTAAAGTAGCAGGATACACAATTAATGCACAGAAATCTCTGGCAATTCTATACACTAATGATGAAAAATCTGAAAGTGAAATTAAGAAAACACTCCAATTTACCATTGCAACAAAAAGAATAAGATATCTAGGAATAAACCTCCCTAAGTAGACAAGAAACCTGTATGCAGAATATTATAAGACACTGATGAAAGGAATTAAAAATGATACAAATAGATGGAGAGACATACCATGTTCTTGGATTGGAAGAATGAACATTGTGAAAATGACTCTACTACCCAAAGCATTATATAGATTCAATGCAATCCCTACCAAACTACCACTGGCATTTTTCACATAACTAGAACAAAATAATTCACAACTTGTATGGAGACACAAAAGACCCCGAATAGCCCAAGCAATCTTGAGAACGAAAAGTGGAGCTGGAGGAATCAGGATCCCTGACTTCAGACTACATGACAAAGCTACAGTAATCATGACAGTATGGTACTGGCACAAAAACAGAAAGATAGATCAAGGGAACAGGATCGAGAGCCCAGAGTTAAACCCAAGAACATATGGTCAACTTATCTTTGATAAAGGAGGCAGGAATGTACAGTGGAGAAAGGAGAGCCTCTTCAATAAGTGGTGCTGGGCAAACTGTAGAGGTACATGTAAAAGTATGAGTTTAGATCACTCCCTAACACCATACACAAAAAGAAGCTCAAAATGGATTAAAGACCTAAATGTAAGGCCAGAAACTATCAAACTCTTAGAAGAAAACAAAGGCATGACACACTTTGACACAATCACAGCAAGATCCTTTTTGACCCACCTCCTAGAGGAATGGAAATAAAACAAAAACAAAGTAATGGGACCTAATGAAACTTCAAATCTTTTGCATAGCATAGGAAACCGTAAACAAGACCAAAGGACAACACTCAGAGTGGGAGAAAATAATTGCAAATGAAGCAACTGACAAAGGATTAATCTCCAAAATTTACAAGCAGCTCAATAACAAAAAAACAAACAACCCAATCCAAAAACGGGTAGAAGACCTAAACAGACATTTCTGCAAAGAAGATATACTTATTGCCAACAAACGCATGAAAGAATGCTCCACATCATTAATCATTAGAGAAATGCAAATCAAAACTACGATGAGATATCACCTCAAAATAATCAGAATTGCCATCATCAAAAAATCTAGAAACAATAAATGCTGGAGAGGGTGTGGAGAAAAGGGAACCCTCTTGCACTGCTGGTAGGAATGTGAATTGGTACAGCCTCTATGGAGAACCGTATGGAGGTTCCTTAAAAAACTACAGATAGAAAGACCATACGACCAGCAATTGCACTACTGGGCATATATCCTTAGGAAACCATAATTCGAAAAGAGTCAGGTACTGAAAATGTTCATTGCAGCTCTATTTACTATATCCAGGAGGTGGAAGCAACCTAAGTGTCCATCATCGGATGAATGGATAAAGAAGATGTGGCACATATATACAATGGAATATTACTCAGCCATAAAAAGAAACAAAATTAAGTTATTTGTAGTGAGGTGGATGGACCTAGAGTCTGGCATACAGAGTGAAGTAAGTCAGAAAGAGAAAGACAAATACCATATCCTAACACATATATATGGAATCTAAGGGGAAAAAATGTCCTTAAGAACCCAGGTGTAAGATAGGAATAAAGACACAGACCTACTAGAGAATGGACTTGAGCATATGAGGAGGGGGAAGGGTAAGCTGTGACAAAGTGAGAGAGTGGCATGGACATGTATACAGTACCAAATGTAAAATAGATAGCTAGTGGGAAGCAGCCTTATAGCACAGGGAGATAGGCTCGTTGCCTTGTGACCACCTAGAGGGGTGTGATAGGTAGGGTGGGAGAGAGGGAGACCCAAGAGGGAAGAGATATGGGAACATATGTATATGTATAACTGATTCGCTTTGTTATAAAGCAGAAACTAACACATCATTGTAAAGCAATTATACTCCAATAAAGATGAGAAGAAAAAAGCTGAAGAATACAATGATGGAAGTGAAAACTACACTAGAAGGAATTAACTGCAGATTAGGGTATGCAGACCAGATCAGCAATATGAATCTAGAATAACAGAAATCACCCAATAAAAACAAAAAGAAAAGAAAAATATTACCAAAAATGAGGATTGTTTAAGAAACTTCTGGGGCAACATCATGCATACTAACCTTTGCATTACACGGGTCCTGGACGAAGAAGAGAGAAGGGGAGAGAAAATCTATTTGAAGAAATAATGGCTGAAAGCTTTTTTAACTTGGCAAAGGAAACATCAAAGTTCAGAAATCACAGAGTCCCAAACATTAGGAAAGAAAGTAACCCAAACTAAGAGATATTATAAATGAAATGTCAAAAGTTAAAGACAAAGAGAGGATCTTAAAAGTAGCCACACAGAGGAAAGTTACATATAGGGAAGTACTTACATTGAGGGAAGCCTCCTTAACACTATCAGCTGACTTTACAGGGAAATTTTTTAGGCCTGAGGGGATTGGCATGATATATTCAAAGGGCTGAAAAGAAAACATTAGCAAACAAGAATACTGTGTCTGGCAAGATTATCATTCAGAATTGAAAGAGAGGGTTTCCTGAATAAGCAAAAGCAAGAGTAATGAACCACCACTAAACTGATGTACAAGAAATACGAAAGAGATTTCTTTAAAGGGAAAAGAAATGGTTATAGCTATAAAAAAAGAATTATGAAAGAAAAACATTTCACTAATAAAGGAAACATGAAGTAAAAGTAGTAAATAACCACCTATAGCTTAATATCTGTAAACAAACCAGCAAGATACGCTATAATTTTTTTTTAAAAAAGGATAAAATCATCACAATAACTGCAGAAAAGTTTTGACACAAGTATTCATTTATAATAAAATACTCTTAACAGAGAGGGCATAGAAGGAGCATACTTCACAAAATAAAGACTTTAGATTACAATCCCACAGTTAACAGCATTGTGGTTGAAAGTTGAAAGCATTTACTCTAAGGACAGGAACAAGACTAGAATACCCACTCTCACTCCTTTTATTCAATGTAGTACTGGATGTCCTAGTCAAATTAATGATACGAGAAAGAGAAGATAAAATAAAATGCAAATTTGGAACAAACAAGTAAAATTATCACTCTTTGCGAACTTTGCAGACATGATACTATATATAGAAAACACTAAAGACTCCACCTAAAAACTATGACAACTAATAAATGAAGTCAGTAAAGTTGTAAGATACAAAATTAATATACAGAAATCTGTTGCATTTCTACCACTAATAACAATCAACCAGAAAAAGATTTTAAGAAAGCAATCCTACTTACAATGACATCAAAAGGAAGCAAATACCTAGGAATATACAAGTTGATGAAAGACCTGTACCCTAAAAAGTATAAGACTTTGATTAAAATAAAAAGAAGAAAAAGACAAAGTGAAGATAGCACAAATAAATGGAAAGATATTAAATTCTCATGAAATGGAAGAATTAGTATCAATAAAATGTTGATACTATCCAAAGCAATTTCCATATTCAATGCAATCCTTATCAAATATCAATGGTATTTTTCACAGAAGTAGAACAAATAATTATAAGCTTAGTATAGATTCACAAAAGACCCAGAATAGCCACAGCAATCTTAAAAAAGCAGGAGGTATCACATTCCCTGTTTTCAGAGTATACTAGTAAGCTATAGTGATCAGAAGTGTATTGTACTGGCACAAAAACAGATGCATAGATCAATGGAGAGAGCTCAAGAATAAACCCATACATATATGGTCAATTAGCCTATAAAAAAGGAGGTCCCATTAAGCAAGAGCAACAGCAGCAAAAACAAACAACTCGGATTACACTAAACTAAAAATATTTTGCACAGCAGAGGAAACTATCAACAAAATGAAAAGGCAAATGGGAGAATATATTTGCAAATGAAATATCCAATAAGGGGTTAATATCCAAAATTTATAAAGAACTCATACAACTCAATATCAAGAAAAAACAAATAATGTGATTAAGAAGTGGACAGAAAACCTGAATAAAGTTTTTGCCAAAGAAGATGTATAGATGACCAACAAATCAATGAAAAGATATACATCACTAATCATCAGGGAAATGCAAATAAAAACCACAACAAGATGGCACTTCACACCTGTAAGAAAGCCTATCATTAAAAAGTGTTCATAACAAGTGTAGGTGAAGATGTAGAGATAAGATAACCCTTGTGCATTGTTGGTGGGAGTGTATACTTGTGCAGCCATTATGGAAAATAATATGGAGATTCCTCAAGAAATTAAAAATAGAACTAGACTACAACCCAGGAATTCCACGTCTGGTTATTTATCCAAAGAAAACAAAACCACTAATTTGAAAAGATATATGCATGCTTATGTTCATTGCAGCATTATCTGCAATGGCCAAGATATGGAAACAACCTAAGTGTTTATCCATAGATGAAAGGATGAAGAAGTGAAATAAGTCAGACAGAGAGAGACAAGTATCGTATGATTTCATATATATGTAGAATTTTTGAAAAACAACCATCAAAATGAAACAGGAAAATACTCATACATACAGAAAACAGGTGGTAGCCAGAGGGGAGGGGTTTGGGGGACTTGGCAAAATAAATAAAATGGATTTAAATGTACAACACTTTAGTTATAAAATAAATAAATCACAGGGAGATAATGACAACATAAGGAATATAGTCAATAATACTGTAATAAGGGTACAATGATGGTGGCTTACTAGATTTATTGTGGTGACCATTTGGTCATGTAGTTAAATGTCACATCACTATATCGTACACCTGAAGCTAAAAATATTGTACATCCACTATGCTTCAATAAAAGAAAAGAAAATCAGAAACTCCCTGGTGGTCCAGTAGTTAGGGCTCCATGCTTCCACTGCAAGGGGCATGGGTTTGATCCCTGATTGGGGAACTAAGATCCCGCAAGCTGCACTGCATGGCTAAAATACTCAACCCACCCTATATTGGGACACTTACAAAATAATAAAACAAAAATAAAAGAAAATCTTAAAAACTAAAAAGGTAACTTACAGAGGTTTATTATCACTTCTTAGTTGCCAGTGCTCACACATTATTTAACATGCTGAATAAATCTAATTATCTCCCTTTTACAAAGTGAGAGACAAATCCTTGTGATTTTTTAGGGACCCTCTGGGAAATCTCAATATTAACTTGAGGTCAAAAAGACTTCATTCACTATTTGACTTAGGGAAACTGTCAAAAATGTCAAAGGGTTTGAACACAAGTAAATAAGATCACTGTGGAACAACACTAAGTTATCCATTTAACCAAGGACACAATTAAGATTTCAAAGGCAGGCTTCCGGGAAGATGGCGCAAGAGTGAGATGAGAAGATCAGCTTCCTCCGCACAGATACACCAGAAATACATCTATACGTGGAACAACTCCTACAGAACACGTACTGAACACTGGCAGAAGACCTCAGACCTCCCAAAGGGCAAGAACGTCCCCACGTACCTGAGTAGGGCAAAAGAAAAATGAATAAACAGAGACAAAGGAATAGGGACGGGACCTGCACCAGTGAGAGGGATTTGTGAAGGAGGAAAGTTTTCCGCACTCTGGGAAGCCCCTTCGTGGTCGGAGACTGTGGGTGGTTGATCGACGGAGCTTCAGAGCCATGGAGGAGAGCACATCAACAGGCGTGCAGAGGACAAAGCGAAGAGATTCCCGCACAGAGGATCAGGGTCGACTGGCACTCACCAGCCATTGAGGCTTGTCTGCTCACCCGCCTGTGAGGGCAGAGCTGGGAGTTGAGGCTCGGGCTTCAGTCACAGCGCTGGGAGAGGACGGGGGTTGGCAGCATGAACTCAGCCTGCAGGGGCTTAGTGCACCACAGCTAGCCGGGTGGGAGTCCGGGGAAATCTCTGAACCTGCCGATGCGGCAAGAGACTTTTTCTTCTTTTTTTCCTGGTGGGCGAAGAGAGGGGATTAAGACTGCTGCTTAAAGGAGCTCCAGAGACGGGCGCGAGCCATGGCTAAAAGCACGGACCCCAGAGACGGGCATGAGATGCTAAGGCTGCTGCTGCCGCCACCAAGAAACCTGTGTGTGAGCATAGGTCACTATGCACACCCCGCTTCCGGGGAACCTGTGCAGCCCACCACTGCCAGGGTCCCGGGATCCAGGGACAACTCCCCAGGGAGAATGCACGGTGCGCCCCAGGCTGGTGCAACGTCATGTTGGCCACTGACACCGCAGGCTCGCCCCGCACTCCGTGCCCCTCCCTTCCCCCGGTACCTGAGTGAACCAGAGCCTCTGAATCATCAGCTCCTTAAACCCCGTCCTGTCTGAGCGAAGAACAGATGCCCTCTGGCCACCTACATGCAGAGGCAGGGCCCAATCCAAAGCTGAGTCCCTGGGAGCTGTGAGAACAAAGAGAAAGGGAAATCTCTCCCAGCAGCCTCAGAAGCAGGGGAGTAAATCTCCACAATCAACTTGATGTACCCTGCATCTGTGGAATACATTAATAGACAACAAATCATCCAAAATTAAGGAAGTGGATTTTGAGAGCAAGATTTATGATTTTTTTGCCTTTTCCTGTTTTTGTCAGTGTGTATGTATACGCTTCTGTGTGAGATTTTGTCTGTATACCTTTGGTTCCACCATTTGTCCTACGGTTCTATCAGTCTGATTGTTCTTTAATTTTCTTTCTCTTAGTAATTATTTTCTATTTTAATAACTTTATTATATTTTATCTTAATTTATTTTATTTTACTTTATCTTCTTTCTTTCTTTCTTCCTTCTTTCCCTCCTTCTTTCCTTCCACCATCCCTCCCTCCCTCCCTCCCTCTTTTCTTTCTTTCTTTCTTTCCTTCTTTCTTTGTATTTCTACTAATTCTTTCTTAATACTTTTTCCCACTATTATTCTGAGCTGTGGGGATGAAAGACTCTTGGTGCTGCAGCCAGCAGTCAGTGCTGTGCCTCTGAGATGGGAGAGCCAAATTCAGGACACTGGTCCACAAGAGACCTCCCAGCTCCACATAATATCAAATGGTGAAACTCTCCCAGATATCTCCATCTCAACACCAGCACCCAGTTTCACTCAACGACCAGCAAGCTACAGTGCTGGACATCCTATGCCAAACAACTAGAAAGAGAGGAACACAACCCCACCCATTAGCAGAGAGGCTGCCTAAACTCATAAAAAGTCCACAGTCACCCCAAAACACACCACCAGAAAGACAAGGTTCAGCCTCATCCACCAGAACACAGGCACTAGTCCCTTCTACCAGGAAGGCTACACAACCCACTGAACCAACCTTAGCCACTGGGGACAGACACCAAACACCATGGGAACTATGAACCTGCAGCCTCCAAAAGAAGACCCCAAACACAGTAAGATGAGCAAAATGAGAAGACAGAAAATCACACAGCAGATGAAGGAGCAAGATAAAAACGCAACAGACCTAACAAATGAAGAGGAAAGAGGGAGTCTACCTGAAAAATAATTCAGAATAATAATAGTAAAGATGATACAGAATCTTGGAAATAGCATAGACAAAATGCAAGCAACATTTAATGAGGACCTAGAAGAACCAAAGATGAAACAAACAATGATGAACAACACAATAAATGAAATGAAAAATACTCTAGATGTGATCGATAGCAGAAAAACTGAGGCAGTGGAACAGATAAGTAAACCGGAAGATAAAATAGTGGAAATAACTACTGAAGAGCAGAATAAAGAGAAAAGAATGAAAACAACTGAGGACAGTCTCAGAGACCTCTGGGACAACATTAAGTGCACCAGCATTCGGATTATAGGGCTTCCAGAAGAAGAAGCAAAAAAGAAAGGGACTGAGAAAATATTTGAAGAGATTATAGATGAAAACTTCCCTAATAGGGGAAAGGAAATAGTTAATGAAGTCCAGGAAGCACAGAGAGTCCCATACAGGATAAACCCAAGGAGAAATACACCAAGACACATATTAATCAAACTGTCAAAAATTAAATAAAAAGAAAACATATTAAAAGCAGCAAGAAAAAATCAACAAATAACACACAAGGGAATCCCCATAAGGTTAACAGCTGAACTTTCAGCAGAAACTCTGCAAGCCAGAAGGGACTGGCAGGACATATTTAAAGTGATGAAGGAGAAAAAGCTGCAACCAAGATTACTCTACCCAGGAAGGATCTCATTCCGATTTGATGCAGAAATTAAAACCTTTACAGATAAGCAAAATCTGAGAGAGTTCAGCACCACCAAACCAGCTTTACAACAAATGCTAAAGGAACTTCTCTAGGCAAGAAACACAAGAGAAGGAAAAGACCTACAATAACGAACCCAAACGATTAAGAAAATGGAAATAGGAACATACATATCGATAATTACCTTAAATGTGAATGGACTAAATGCTCCCACCAAAACACACAGACTGGCTGAATGGATACAAAAACAAGATCTATATATTTGCTGTCTACAAGAGACACACTTCAGATCTAGAGACACATAAAGACTGAAAGAAAGGAGATGGAAAAAGATATTTCATGCAAATGGAAACCAAAAGAAAGCTGCAGTAGCAATTCTCATATCAGAAAAAATAGACTTTAAAACAAAGACTCTTAGAAGGGACAAAGAAGGACACTACATAAAGATCAAGGGATCGATTCAAGAAGAACATATAACAATTGTAAATATTTATGCACCCAACATAGGAGCACCTCAATACATAAGGCAAATAATAACAGCCATAGAAGGGGTAATTGACAGTAACACATTCAGAGTAGGTGACTTTAACACCCCACTTTCAACAATGGACAGATCATCCAAAATGAAAATAAATAAGGAAACACAAGCTTTAAATGATACGTTAAACAAGATGGACTTAATTGATATTTATAGGACATTCCATCCAAAAACAACAGAATACACATTTCTCTTAAGAGCTCATGGAACATTCTACAGGATACATCATATTTGGGTCACAAATCAACCCTTGGTAAATTTAAGAGAAATGAAATTTTATCAAGTATCATTTCGTCCAGAGCGCTATGAGACTAGATATCAATTACAGGAAAAGATCTGTAAAAAAATACAAACAGATGGAGGCTAAACAATACACTACTTAATAACGAAGTGATCACTGAAGAAATCAAAGAGGAAATCAAAAAGTACCTAGAAACAAATGACAATGGAGACACGACGACCCCAAATCTGTGGGATGCAGCAAAAGCAGTTCTAAGAGGGAAGTTTATAGCAATACAATCCTATCTTAAGAAACAGGAAACATCTCGAAAAAACAACCTAACCTTGCACCTAAAACAATTAGAGAAAGAATAACAAAAATCCCCAAAGTTAGCGGAGGGAAAGAAATCCTAAATATCCGATCAGAAATAAATGAAAAAGAAATGAAGGAAACGATAGCAAAGATCAATAAAACTAAAAGCTGGTTCTTTGAGAAGATAAACAAAATTGATAAAGCATTAGCCAGACCCATCAAGAAAAATAAGGGAGAAGACTCAATAGAATTAGAAATGAAAAAGGAGAAGGAACAAAGGACACTGCAGAAATACAAAAGATCATGAGAGATTACTACAAGCAACTCTATGCCAATAAAATGGACAACCTGGAAGAAATGCACAAATTCTTAGAAATGCACAACGTGCCAAGACTGAATCAGGAAGAAATAGAAAATATGAACAGGCCAATCACACGCACTGAAATTGAAACTGTGATTAAAAATATTCCAACAAACAAAAGCCCAGGACCAAGTGGCTTCACAGGCGAAGCCTATCAAACATTTAGAGAACAGTTAACACCTATCCTTCTCAAACTCTTCTAAAATATAGCAGACGGAGGAACACTCCCAAATTCATTCTACGAAACCATCAACACACTGATAACAAAACAAGACAAGGATGTCACAAAGAAACAAAACTACAGGCCAGTATCACTGATGAACATAGATGCAAAAATCCTCAACAAAATACTAGCAAACAGAATCCAACAGCACATTAAAAGGATCATACACCATGATCAAGTGTGGTTTATACCAGGAATGCAAGGATTCTTCAATATATGCAAATCAATCAACGTGATACAGCATATTAACAAATTGAAGGAGAAAAACCATTTGATCATCTCAATATATTCAGAGAAAGCTTTCGACAAAATTCAACACCATTTATTAAAAACGTTCTCCAGAAAGTAGGCATAGAGAGAACTTTCCTCAACATAATAAAGGCCATATATTACAATCCCACAGCCAACATCATCCTGAATGGTGTAAAACTGAAACCATTTCCACTAAGATCAGGAGCAAGACAAGGTTGCCCACTCTCACCAGTCTGATTCAACCTAGTTTTGGAAGTTTTAGCCTCAGCAATCAGAGCAGATAAGGAAATAAAAGGAATCCAAATCAGAAAAGAAGAAGTAAAGCTGTCACTGTTTGCAGATGACATGATACTATATATAGAGAATTCTAAAGATGTTACCGGGAAATTACTAGAACTAATCAATGAATTTGCTAAAGTAGCAGGATACAAAATTAATGCACAGAAATCTCTGGCAATTCTATACATTAATGATGAAAAATCTGAAAGTGAAATCAAGAAAACATTCCCATTTACCACTGCAACAAAAAGAATAAAATATCTAGTAATAAACCTCCCTAAGTAGACAAGAAAAGTGTATGCAGAATGTTATAAGACACTGATGAAAGAAATTTAAAATGATACAAATAGATGGAGAGACATACCATGTTCTTGGATTGGAAGAATGAACATTGTGAAAATGACTCTACTACCCAAAGCACTATATAGATTCAATGCAATCCTTATCCAACTACCACTGGCATTTTTCACATAACTAGAACAAAAAAATTCACAACTTGTATGGAGACACAAAAGACCCCGAATAGCCAAAGCAATCTTGAGAATGAAAAGTGGAACTGGAGGAATCAGGCTCCCTGTCTTCAGACTATACTGCAAAGCTACAGTGATCAAGACAGTATGGTACTGGCACAAACACAGAAAGATAGATCAATGGAACAGGACAGAGCGCCCAGAGATAAACCCATACACATAGGGTCACCTTATCTTTGATAGAGGAGGCAGGGATGTAGAGTGGAAAAAGGAGAGCCTCTTCAATAAGAGGTGCTGGGAAAACTGTAGAGGTACATGTAAAAGTATGAGATTAGATCACTCCCTAACACCATACACGAAAGGAAGCTCAAAATGGATTAAAGACATAAATGTAAGGCCAGAAACTATCAAACTCTTAGAAGAAAACAAAGGCGTGACACACTGTGACATAATCACAAGATCCTTTTTGACGCACCTCCTAGAGGAATGGAAATAAAACAAAAATAAAGCAATGGGACCTAATGAAACTTCAAAGCTTTTTCACAGCATGGGAAACTGTAAACAAGACCAAAAGACAACACTCAGAATATGAGAAAATATTTGCAAATGAACCAACTGACAAAGGATTAATCTCCAAAATTTACAAGCAGCTCATGCAGCTCAATAACAAAAAAACAAACAATCCAATCCAAAACTGGTAGAAGACCTAAATAGACATTTCTCCAAAGAAGATATAAATATTGGCAACAAACACATGAAAGAATGCTCCACATCATTAATCATTAGAGAAATGCAAATCAAAACTACAATGAGATATCATCTCACACCAGCCAGAATGGACATCATCAAAAAATCTAGAAACAATACATGCTGGAGAGGGTGTGGAAAAAAGGGAACCCTCTTGCACTGCTGGTGGGAATATGAATTGATACCGGCTCTATGGAGAACAGTATGGAGGTTCCTTAAAAAACTACAGATAAAACGACCATATGACCAAGCAATTGCACTACTGGCATATATCCTTAGGAAACCATAATTCAAAAAGAGTCATGTACCAAAATTGTTCATTGCAGCTCTATTTACTATAACTAGGAGATGGAGACAACCTAAGTGTCCATCATCGAATGAATGGATAAAGAAGATGTGGCATATATATACAATGGAATATTACTCAGCCATAAAAAGAAACAAAATTAAGATATTTGTAGTGAGGTGGATGGACCTAGAGTCCGGCATACAGAGTGAAGTAAGTCAGAAAGAGAAAGAGAAATACCATATCCTAACACATATATATGGAATCTAAGGGGGAAAAATGTCCTTAAGAACCTGGGTGTAAGATGGGAATAAAGACACAGACCTACTAGAGAATGGACTTGAGCATATGAGGAGGGGGAAGGGTAAGCTGTGACAAAGTGAGAGAGTGGCATGGACATATATACAGTACCAAATGTAAAATAGATAGCTAGTGGGAAGCAGCCTCATAGCACAGAGAGATCAGCTCGGTGCTTTGTGACCACCTAGAGGGGTGGGATAGGGAGGGCGGGAGAGAGCGAGACGGAAGAGGGAAGAGACATGGCAACATATGTATGTGTATAACTGATTCACTTTGTTATAAAGCAGAAACTAACACACCATTGTAAACATTTATACTCCAATAAAGATGAGAAGAAAACAGCTGAAGAATACAATGATGGGAGTGAAAACTACACTAGAAGGAATTAACTGCCGATTAGAGGATGCAGACCAGATCAGCAATATGAATCTAGAATAACAGAAATCAACCAATAAAAACAAAAAGAAAAGAAAAAAATAACCAGAAATGAGGATTGTTTAAGAAACTTCTGGGGCAACATCATGCATACTAACCTTTGCATTAGAGGGGTCCTGGAAGAAGAAGAGAGAAAGGGAGAGAAAATCTATTTGAAGAAATAATGGCTGAAGACTTTTTTAACGTGGCAAAGGAAACATCAAAGTTCAGAAATCACAGAGTCCCAAACAATAGGAAATCAAAGAAACCCACACTAAGATACATTATAAATGAAATATAAAAAGTTAAAGACAAAGAGAGGATCTTAAAAGTAGCCACACAGAGGAAAGTTACATATAGGGAAGTAGTTACATTTGGGGAAGCCTCCTTAACACTATCAGCTGACTTTACAGGGAAAATTTTATAGGCCTGAGGGGATTGGCATGATATATTCAAAGGGCTGAAAAGAAAACATTAGCAACCAAGAGTACTCTGTCTGGCAAGATTAACATTCAGAATTGAAAGAGAGGGCTTCCTGAATAAGCAAAAGCAAGAGTAATGAACCTCCACCAAACTGACTTACAAGAAATATGAAAGAAATTTCTTTAAAGGGAAAAGAGATTGTTATAGCTATAAAAATAAAGACTTATGAGAGAAAAACATCTCACTAATAAAGGAAACATGAAGTAAAAGTAGTAAATAACCACCTATATAGCTAGTGTGAAGGTTAAAAAACAGAACACTAGTGATAAAATCTTCTATATCTAAAACAGTTTAGTGGCACACAAAATTTTTTAATACAAAATATGATGTCAAAGTCATAAAATGTGGAGGGGGGAAGAAAACTGTAGTGGTTTTAGAACACAAACTTAAGTGACCATCAACCTAAAATATATTACTATATACGTAGGTGGTTATGTAAGAAATTTATGGTAACCACAACCAAAAACCGACAATAGATACACACACACACACACACACACACACACACACAAGAAAACAAAACAGAGTGTGACGGACAAAAGAATACAAATTAAGATATTAAAATCTATTGAAACATAAGGCTAGAGAGCAAAAATAGAAGGAAAGAAAGAGCAACAACAACAAAACAGAAAACAATTAGCAAAATGGCAATAAGTACAATAAGTGTCACTAATCACTTTAAACATAATTGGACCAAAAATGTCCCAAGTTAATTACATAAGGTAGCTGAATGTATATATATATAGCTTTAAGAGACTCACTTCTCATCTAAAGACACACACAGACTGAAAGTTAGATGATGGAATATATATTCTATGCACATGGAAATGAATAGAAAGCTGGGGTAGCAATAGTTATATCAGACAAAAATGATTTTGAAAAAAAGACTGTGAGAAGAGACAAAGAAAATCATTAAATAAAAATTGAATAAAAAACCCTTCAACAAGAAGATGTAAAACTTGTAAGTATATATGCAGCCAACATAGAGTCATCTATATACTTCAAGAAAATATTAACAGGCAATAAGGGAGAAATCAACACTAATTATATTAGGGGACCTTAACATTCCACTGACATCAAGAGATAGATAATCTACTCAGAAAATCAATAATAAAGCACTGGCCCTAAACGACACTTTAGATCAGATAGCTTTAACAGCTATATATTGGGTTGGCCAAAACGTTCATTCAGTTTTAAGTAAAAATAAAAGATACATTTTTCATTTTCACCAAGAATTTATTGTACAATATATTCACTAACACAATGAAGATTGTCGCCAACCCATTACAAAACATTTGATCCAAAAACAGCAAAATATAAGTTTTTTTTTTTCCAAATGCACATAGAATATGCTCCAGGACAGGTCACATATTAAGCCACAAAACAAGATTTGATAAGACTAAGAAAATTGAAATTATATCAAACATTTCTGTTTTGGTCACAATAGTACAAGACTTGAAATCAACTTCAAAAAGACAAAAAACCCACAAACGTGGAGTCTAAAAAATATACTAACCAACAACCAATGATTCATTGAAGAAATTAAAGAGGAAATCAAAAAATACGCTGATACAAGTAAAATGGAAACACAATTATCTAAAATCTATGGGACACAGCAAAAGCATTTCTAAGAGGAAGGTTTATAGCAATACAGGCCTACCTCAAGAGACAAAAAAATAATACAAAACAAACAAACAAAAAAAAACCCCACAATCTAACCTGACACCTAAAGAACTAAAGTAAGAAGAAGAAACAAAATGCAAAGTTATTAGAAGGAAGGAAAAAGAAAATTAGAGGCCGATATCCCCAATAAACATAGATGCAAAAATCCTTAACAAAATATTTACAAATAATACTTTAAAACAGTCATAAAACATGATCAAATATGATTTGTTTAAGGAGTTCAAGAATAGTTTAATATCAGTAAACAAATCAACAAGATACTCTATATGTTTTTTAAAAAAGGATAAAATCATCACAATAACTGCAGAAAAGTTTTGACACAAACATTCATTTAAAATAAAATACTCTCAACAAACAGGGCAGAGAGGGAACATATTTCACAAAATAAAGACATTATATTACAAACCCACAGTTAACATTATTGGGGTTAAATGTTGAAAGCATTTACTCTAAGGACAGGAACGAGTCTAGAATACCCACTCTCACCCCTTTTATTCAATGTAGTACTGGATGTCCTAGTCAAATTAATCAGACGAGAAAGAGAAGATAAAATAAAATGCAAATTTGGAACAAACAAGTAAAATTATGACTCTTTCCGAACTTTGCAGACATGATACTATATATAGAAAACACTAAAGACTCCACCTAAATACTATTACAACTAATAAATGAAGTCAGTAAAGTTGTCAGATACAAAATTAATACACAGAAATCTGTTGCATTTCTACCACTTAAAACAATCAACAGAAAAAGGTTTTAAGAAAGCAATCCTACTTAAAATGACATCAAAAGGAAGTAAATACCTAGGAATAAACAAGTTGCTGAAAGACCTGTACTCTAATAAGTATAAGACTTTGATTAAAATAAAAAGAAGAATAATACAAAGTGAAGATAGCACAAATAAATGGAAAGATATTAAATTCTCATGAAATGGAAGAATTAATATCAATACAATGTTGATACTATCCAAAGCAATTTCCATATTCAATGCAATCCTTATCAAATGTCAATGGTATTTTTCACAGAACTAGAACAAATAATTATAAACTTAGTATAGATTCACAAAAGTACCAGGATAGCCACAGCAATCTTAAGAAAGCAGGAGGTATCATGTTCCCTGTTTTCAGAGTATACAAGTAACTTATAGTAATCAGAAGTGTATTGTACTGGCAAAAAAACAGATGCATAGATCAATGGAGAGAGCTCAAGAATAAACCCATACATATATGGTCAATTAGCCTACAACAAAGGAGGTCCCATGAAGCAAGAGCAACAGCAGCAAAAACAAACAACTCGATTTACAATAAACTAAAAAGATTTTGCACAGCAGAGGAAACTATCAACAAAATAAAAGGGCAAATGGGAGAATATATTTGCAAATGAAATATCCAATAAGGGGTTAATATCCAAAATGTATAAAGAACTCATACAACTCAATATCAAGAAAAAACAAGTAATGTGATTAAAAATTCGACAGAAAACCTGACAAACTTTTTGCCAAAGAAGATGTATAGATGACCGACAAGTCAATGAAAAGATATACATCACTAAACATCAGGGAAATGCAAATAAAAACCACAACAAGATGGCACTTCACACCTGTAAGAAAGACTATAATTTAAAAGTGTTCATAACAAGTGTAGGTGAAGATGTAGAGATAAGGTAACCCTTGTGCATTGTTGGCGGGAGTGTATATTCGGGCAGCCATTATGGAAAATAATATGGAGTTTCCTCAAGAAATTAAAAATAGAACTAGAGTACAACCCAGGAATTCCACATCTGGTTATTTATCCAAAGAAAACAAAACCACTAATTTGAAAAGATATATGCATGCTTATGTTCATTGCAGCGTTATTTGCAATGGCCACGATATGGAAACAACGTAAGTGTTTATCAATAGAGGAATGGAGGAAGAAGTGAAATAAGTCAGACAGAGAGAGACAAGTATTGTATGATTTCATATATATGTAGAATTTTTGAAAAACAACCATCAAAATGAAACAGGAAGATACTCATACATACAGAAAAGTGGTGGTAGCCAGAGGGGAGGGGTTTGGGGGACTTGGCAAAATAAATAAAATGGATTTAAATGTCCGAAACTTCAGCTATAAAATACATAAATCACAGGGAGATAATAACAACATAAGGAATATAGTCAATTTTACTGTAATAAGGGTACAATGATGGTTGCTTACCAGATTTATTGTGGTGACCATTTTGTCATGTATTTAAATGTTACATCAGTATATCGTACACCTGAAGCTAACAATATTGTACATCCACTATGCTTGAATAAAAGAAAAGAAAATCAGACATTCCCTGGTGGTCCAGTGGTTAGGGCTCCATGCTTCCACTGCAAGGGACACAGGTTTGATCCCTGATTGGGGAACTAAGATCCCGCAAGCTGCACTGCATTGCCCAAATACTCAACCCAGCCTATATGGGAACACTTCAAAATAATAAAACAAAAATAAAAGAAGATATTAAAAAGGTAACTTACAGAGGTTTATTATCACTTCTTAGTTGCCAGTGCTCACACATTATTTAACATGCTGAATAAATCCAATTATCTCCCTTTTACAAAGTGAGAGACAAATGCTTGTGATTTTTTTAAGGACCCTCTGGGAAATCTCAATATTAACTTGAGGTCAAAAAGACTTCATTCACTATTTGACTTAGGGAAATTGTCAAAAATATCAAAGGGTTTGAACACAAGTAAATAAGATCACTGTGGAACAACAGTAAGTTATCCATTTACCCAAGGACACAATTAAGATTTCAAAGGCAGGCTTCCGGGAAGATTGTGGAAGAGTAAGATGAGAAGATCAGCTTCCTCCACACAGATACACCAGAAATACATCTACACGTGGAACAACTCCTACAGAACACCTACTGAACGCTGGCAGAAGACCTCAGACCTCCCAAAAGGCAAGAAACCCCCACGTACCTGGGTAGGGCAAAAGAAAAAAAGAATAAACAGAGACAAAATGATAGGGACGGGACCTGCACCAGTGGGAGGGAGCTGTGAAGTAGGAAAGGTTTCCACAAACTAGGAAGCCCCTTCGTGGGTGGAGACTGTGGGTGGAGGAGCTTGGGAGCTTCGGAGCCATGGAGGAAAGCTCAGCAACAGTGGTGCAGAGGGCAAAGCGAAGAGGTTCCCGCACAGAGGATCAGGGTTGACTGGCACTCACCAGCCCGAGAGGCTTGTCTGCTCACCCCCCGGGGAGGGCATGGCTGGGAGTTGAGGCTTGGGCTTCAGTCAGAGCGCCGGGAGAGGACTGGGGTTGGCAGCATGAACACAGCCTGCAGGGGCTTAGTGCACCAAAGCTAGCCGGCAGGGAGTCTGGGGAAATGTCTGGAACTGCAGAAGAGGAAAGAGACTTTTTCTTCTTTGTTTCCTGGTGGGCGAGGAGAGGGGATTAAGACTGCTGCTTAAAGGAGCACCAGAGACGGGCGTGAGCCATTGTTAAAGTGTAGACCACAGAGAAGGGCATGAGATGCTAAGGCTGCTGCTGCCGCCACCAAGAAGACTGTGTGTGAGGACAGGTTACTATGCATAGCCCCCTTCCGGGGAGCCTGTGCAGCCCACCACTGCCAGGGTCCCGGTATACAGGGACAACTCCCCAGGGAGAATTCATGGTGCGCCCCAGGCTGGTTCAACGTCATTTTGGCCATTGACGCCGCAGGCTCACCCTGCACTATGTGCCCCAGCCTCCCCCTGGCCCGAGTGAACCAGAGGCCCCGCATCATCAGCTCCTTATACCCCGTCCCGTCTGAGCGAAGAACAGATGCACTCTGGCCACCTACACGCAGAGGCGGGGCCCAATCCAAAGCTGAGCCCCTGGGAGCTGTGAGAACAATGAAGAGAAAGGGAAATCTCTCCTAGCAGCCTCAGAAGCAGGCGATTAAAGCTCCACAGTCAACTTTGATGTACCCTGCATCTGTGGAATACAGTAATAGACAACAAATCACCCCAAATTAAGGAGGTGGATTTTGAGACCAAGATTTATGATTTTTTGCCTTTTCCTCCTTTTGCCCCTGTGTATGTATACGCTTCTGTGTGAGATTTTGTCGGTATAGCTTTGGTTCCACCAATTTTCCTAGGGTTCTATCAGTCCGTTTATTTTAATTTTTTTCTCTTAGTAATTATTTTTTATTTTAATAACTTTATTATTTTTTATCTTACTTTATTTTACTTTATCTTCTTTATTTCTTTTTTCCTTCTTTCCCGCCTTCTTTCCTTCACCTCCCTCCCTCCCTCCTTTCTTTCTTTCATTCTTTCCTTCTTTGTTTCTATTTCTATTAATTCTTACTTTCTATGTTTTCCCACTATTTCTCTGAGCTGTGTGGATGAAAGACTCTTGGTGCTGCAGCCAGCACTCAGTTCTGTGCCTCTGAGATGGGAGAGCCAACTTCAGGACACTGGTCCACAAGAGACCTCCCAGCTCCACATAATATCAAATGGCGAAACTCTCCCAGATATCTCCATCTCAACACCAGCACCCAGTTTCACTCAACGACCAGCAAGCTACAGTGCTGGGCATCCTATGCCAAACAGCTAGAAAGAGAGAAACACAACACCACCCATTAGAAGAGAGGCTGCCTAAACTCATAAGAGGTCCACAGACACCCAAAAACACCCCTCCAGATGTGGACTTGCCCACCAGAAAGACAAGATCCAGCCTCATCCACCCGAACACAGGCACTACTCCCTTCCACCAGGAAGCCTACACAACCCACTGAACCAACCTTAGCCACTGGGTACAGAAAGAAAAAACCATGGGAACTACAAACTTACAGCCTGCAAAAAGAAGACCCCAAACACAGTAAGATAAGCAAAAGGAGAAGACAGAAAAGCACACTGCAGATGAAGGAGCAAGATAAAAACGCACCAGACCTAACAAATGAAGAGAAAAGAGCGAGTCTACTTGAAAAATAATTCTGAATAATGATAGTAAAGATGATATAAAATCTTGGAAATAGAATAGACAAAATGCAAGCAACATTTAACAAGGGCCTAGAAGAACTAAAGATGAAACAAACAATGATGAACAACACAATAAATGAAATGAAAAATACTCTAGATGGGATCAATAGCAGAAAAACTGCAGCAGAGGAACGGAGAAGTGACCTGAAACATAAAATAGTGGAAATTACTAGTGAGGAGCAGAATAAAGAGAAAAGAATGAAAACAACTGAGGACAGTCTCAGAGATCTCTGGGACAACATTAAATGCACCAGCATTCCGATTATAGGGGTTCCAGAAGAAGAAGTGAAAAAGAAAGGGACTGAGAAAATATTTGAAGAGATTATAGTTGAACACTTCCCTAATACAGGAAAGGAAATAGTTAATTAAGTCCAGGAAGCACAGAGAGTCCCATACAGGATAAACTGAAGGAGAATAGACCAAGACACATAATAACCAAACTGTCAAAAATTATATAAAAAGAAAACATATTAAAAGCAGCAAGAATAAAATAACACACAAGGGATTCCCCATAAGGTTAACAGCTGAACTTTCAGCAGAAACTCTGCAAGCCAGAAGGGACTGGCAGGACATATTAAAAGTGATGAAGGAGAAAAAGCTGCAACCAAGATTACTCTACCCAGGAAGGATCTCATTCAGATTTGATGCAGAATTTAAAACCTTTACAGATAAGCAAAATCTGAGAGAGTTCAGCACCACCAAACCAGCTTTACAACAAATGCTAAAGGAACTTCTCTAGGCAAGAAACATAAGAGAAGGAAAAGACCTACAATAACGAACCCAAAACAATTAGGAAAATGGAAATAGGAACATACATATCGATAATTACCTTAAATGTAAATGGACTAAATGCTCCCACCAAAACACACAGACTGGCTGAATGGATACAAAAACAAGACCCATATATTTGCTGTCTACAAGAGACCCACTTCAGACCTAGAGACACATACAGACTGAAAGAAAAGAGATGGAAAAAGATATTTCATGCAAATGGAAACCAAAAGAAAGCTGCAGTAGCAATTCTCATATCAGAAAAAATAGACTTTAAAACAAAGACTCTTAGAAGGGACAAAGAAGGACACTACATAAAGATCAAGGGATCGATCCAAGAAGAACATATAACAATTGTAAATATGCACCCAGCATAGGAGCAGCTCAATACATAAGGCAAATACTAACAGCCATAGAAGGGGAAATGGACAGTAACACATTCAGAGTAGGTGATTTTAACACCCCACTTTCACCAATAGACAGATCATCCAAAATGAAAATAAATAAGGAAACACAAGCTTTAAATGATACGTTAAACAAGATGGACTTAATTGATATTTATAGGACATTCCATCCAAAAACAACAGAATACACTTTTCTTTCAAGATCTCATGGAACATTCTCCAGGATCATCATATTTTGGGTCACAAATCAACCCTTGGTAAATTTAAGAGAATTGAAACTTTATCAAGTATCATTTCGTCCAGAGCGCTATGAGACTAGATATCAATTACAGGAAAAGATCTGTAAAAAAATACAAACACATGGAGGCTAAACAATACACTACTTAATAACGAAGTGATCACTGAAGAAATCAAAGAGGAAATCAAAAAATACCTAGAAACAAATGACAATGGAGACACGACGACCCCAAATCTGTGGGATGCAGCAAAAGCAGTTCTAAGAGGGAAGTTTATAGCAATACAATCCTACCTTAAGTAACAGGAAACATCTCGAGAAAACAGCCTAACCTTGCACCTAAAGAATTAGAGAAAGAAGAACAAAAAATCCCCAAAGTTAGCAGAGGGAAAGAAATCCTAAAAATCCGATCAGAACTAAATGAAAAAGAAATGAAGGAAACGATAGCAATGATCAATAAAACTAAAGGCTGGTTCTTTGAGAAGATAAACAAAATTGATAAAGCATTAGCCAGACCCATCAGGAATAATAAGGGAGAAGACTCAGTAGAATTAGAAATGAAAAAGGAGAAATAACAACTGACACTGCAGAAATACAAAAGATCATGAGAGATTACTACAAGCAACTCTATGCCAATAAAATAGACAACCTGGAAGAAATGCACAAACTCTTAGAAATGCATAACCTTCCAAGACTGAATCAGGAAGGAATAGAAAATATAAACAGACCAATCAGAAGCACTGAAATTGAAACTGTGATTAAAAATCTTCCAACAAACAAAAGCACAGGACCAGATGGCTTCACAGGCGAATCCTATTAAACACTTAGAGAAGAGTTAACACCTATCCTTCTCAAACTCTTCCAAAATATAGCAGATGGAGGAACACTCCCAAACTCATTCTACGAAGCCACCAACACCCTGATAACAAAACAAGACAAGGATGTCACAAAGAAACAAAACTACAGGCCAGTATCACTGATGAACATAGATGCAAAATTCCTCAACAAAATACTAGCAAACAGAATCCAACAGCACATTTAAAGGATCATACACCATGATCAAGTGTGGTTTATACCAGGAATGCAAGGATTCTTCAATATATGCAAATCAATCAATGTGATACAGCATATTAACAAATTGAAGGAGAAAAACCATTTGATCATCTCAATATATTGAGAAAGCTTTCGACAAAATTCAACACCATTTATTAAAAACGTTCTCCAGAAAGTAGGCATAGAGGGAACTTTCCTCAACATAATAAATGCCATATATTACAATCCCACAGCCAACATCATCCTAAATGGTGTAAAAGTGAAACTTTTTCCACTAATATCAGGAGCAAGAGAAGGTTGCCCACTCTCACCAGTCTGATTCAACCTAGTTTTGGAAGTTTTAGCCTCAGCAATCAGAGCAGATAAGGAAATAAAAGGAATCCAAATCAGAAAAGAAGAAGTAAAGCTGTCACTGTTTGCAGATGACATGGTACTATACATAGAGAATCCTAAAGATGCTACCAGGAAACTACTAGAGCTAATCAATGAATTTGCTAAAGTAGCAGGACACAAAATTAATGCACAGAAATCTCTGGCAATTCTACACACTAATGATGAAAAATCTGAAAGTGAAATCAAGAAAACATTCCCATTTACCACTGCAACAAAAAGAATAAAATATCTAGGAGTAAACCTCCTTAAGTAGACAAGAAACCTGTGTGCAGAATATTATAAGACACTGATGAAAGAAATTAAAAATGATACAAATAGATGGAGAGATATACCATGTTCTTGGATTGGAAGAATGAACATTGTGAAAATGACTCTACTACCCAAAGCACTATATAGATTCAAGGCAATCCCTAGCAAACTACCACTGACATGTTTCACATAACTAGAACAGAAAAATTCACAACTTGTATGGAGACACAAAAGACCCTGAGTACGAAAAGTGGAGCTGGAAGAGTCAGGATCCATGACTTCAGACTACACTACAAAGCTACAATAATCAAGACAGTATGGTACTGGCACAAAAACAGAATGATAGATCAATGGAAGAGGATCTAGAGCCCAGAGATAAACCGATGCACATATGATCACCTTATCTTTGATAAAGGAGGCAGGAATGTAGAGTGGAGAAAGGAGAGACTCTTCAATAAGTGGTGCTGGGAAAAATGTAGAGGTACATGTAAAAGTATGAGATTAGATCACTCCTTTACACCATACACAAAAAGAAGCTCAAAATGGATTAAAGACCTAAATGTAAGGCCAGAAACTATCAAACTCTTAGAAGAAAACAAAGGCATGACACACTGTGACATAATCACAGCAAGATCCATTTTGGCCCACCTCCTAAAGAAATGGAAATAAAACAAAAATAAAGTAACGGGACCTAATGAAACTTCAAAGCTTTTGCACAGCATAGGAAACTGTAAACAAGACCAAAAGACAACACTCAGAATGGGAGAAGGTATTTGCAAATGAAGCAACTGACAAAGGATTAATCTCCAAAATTTACAAGCAGCTCATGCAGCTCAATAACAAAAAAACAAACAACCCAATCCAAAAATGGGTAGAAGACCTAAATAGACATTTCTCCAAAGAAGATATACATATTGGCAACAAACACCTGAAAGAATGCTCCACATCATTAATCATTAGAGAAATGCAAATCAAAACTACAATGAGATATCATCTCACACCAGTCAGACTGGCCATCATCAAAAACTCTAGAAACAATAAATGCTGGAGAGGGTGTGGAGAAAAGGGAACCCTCTTGCACTGCTGGTGGGAATGTGAATTGCTTCAGCCACTATGGAGAACAGTATGGAGGTTCCTTAAAAAACTACAAATAGAATTACATTATGACCCAGTAATCCCACTACTGGGCATATACCCAGAGAAAACCAAAATTCAAAAAGAGTCATGTACCAAAATGTTCATTGCAGCTCTATTTACAATAGCCAGGAGATGGAAACAACCTAAGCGCCCATCATCGGATGAATGGATAAAGAAGATGTGGCACATATATACAATGGAATATTACTCAGCCTTAAAAGGAAACGAAATTGAGTTATTTGTAATGAGATGGATAGACCTAGAGTCTGGCATACAGAGTGAAGTAAGTCAGAAAGAGAAAGACAAATACCATATGCTAACACATGTATATGGAATTTAAGGGGAAAAAATGTCATGAAGAACCTAGGGGTAAGACAGGAATAAAGACGCAGACCTACTGGAGAACGGACTTGAGGATATGGGGAGGGGGAAGGGTGAGTTTTGACAGGGTGAGAGAGAGTCATGGACATATACACACTAACAAACGTAGTAAGGTAGATAGCTGGGGGGAAGCAGCCGCAAGGCACAGGGATATTAGCTCGGTGCTTTGTGACAGCCTGGAAGGGTGGGATGGGGAGGGTGGGAGGGAGGGAGACGCAAGAGGGAAGACATATGGGAACATATGTATATGTATAGCTGATTCACTTTGTTATAAAGCAGAAACTAACACACCATTGTAAAGCAATTATACCCCAATAAAGATGTTTAAAAAAAAATAAAATAAAAAATAAAAAAAAATAAAATAAAAAAATAAAAACTCCCAGCAATAAAAGTGCAGGACCAGATGGTTTCACAGGAAATTCTGATACCCTAAGTTCACAGTTAGATCTACGCACATCATCCTGGGGGCAAACAGAAGAGAGGAGAAATCTGACACATCAGCAGCTCTGAGTCCCTCCCAGAGATTCCAGTTACTGATCTATCTGTCCAACAGCATGTCCATGTCAGCTCTCCTCTTCCCCGCCAGCACCCAGTGGAGCTCTTGGCACCAAGTGAGCACACAATAACTACTTGTTCGATGACTGAAAAAATTAGATAAATAAATGAATACGTCCCTCAAAAAAAAAAAAAGAAAGAGCAACAACAACAAAAGAGAAAACAATTAGCAAAATGGCAATAAGTACAATAAGTGTCACTAATCACTATAAACATAATTGGACCAAAAATGTCCCACTAAAGAACATAAGGTGGCTGAATGGATATATATATGGCTTTAAGAAACTCACTTCTGATCTAAAGACACACACAGACTGAAAGTTAGATGATGGAATATATATTCTATGCACATGGAAATGAAAAGAAAGCTGGGGTAGCAATAGTTATATCAGACAAAAATGATGTTTGAAAAAAGACTGAGACAAGAGACAAAGAAAAGCATTAAATAATAATTGAAAAAAAAACCCTTCAACAAAAAGATGTAAAACTTGTAAGTATATATGCAGCCAACATAGAGTCACCTATATACTTAAAGCAAATATGAGCAGGCAATAAGGGAGAAATCAACAGTAATGATATTAGGGGACCTTAACATTCCACTGACATCAATAGATAGATAATCTACACAGAAAATCAATAATAAAGCACTGGCCTTAAACGACACTTTAGATCAGATAGCTTTAACAGCTATCTATTGGGTTGGCCAAAAAGTTCATTCAGTTTTAAGGAAAAATAAAAGATACATTTTTCATTTTCACCAAGAATTTAATTGAACAATATGTTCACTAACACAATGAACATTTTCGCCAACCCCTTACAAAACATTGGATCCAAAAACAGCAAAATATAAGTTTTTTTTCCAAATGCACATAGAATATGCTCCAGGATAGGTCACATATTAAGCCAGAAAACAAGTTTTGATAAGACTAAGAAAATTGAAATTACATCAAACATTTTTGTTCTGGTCACAATAGTACAAGACTTGAAATCAACTTCAAAAAGACAAAAAACCCACAAATGTGGAGTCTAAACAATATACTAACCAACAACCAATGATTCATTGAAGAAATCAAAGAGGAAGTAAAAAAATACGCTGATACAAGTAACATGGAAACACAACATTCCAATATCTATGGGACACAGCAAAAGCATTTCTAAGAGGAAAATTTATAGCAATACAGGCCTACCTCAAGAGACAAAAAAATAATACAAAACAAACAAACAAAAAAACCCCACAATCTAATCTGACACCTAAAGGAACTACAGTAAGAAGAAGAAACAAAATGCAAAGTTAGTAGAAGGAAGGAAAAAGAAAATTAGAGGCCGATATCCCCAATAAACACAGATGCAAAAATCCTTAACAAAATACTTACAATAATACTTTAAAACAGTCATCCAACATGATCAAATGTGATTTGTTCCAGGAGTTCAAGAATAGTTTAATATCTGTAAACATATCAACAAGATACACTATATTTTTTTTAAAAAAAGAATAAAATCATCACAATAACTGCAGAAAGGTTTTGACACAAACATTCATTTATAATAAAATACTCTCAACAAAGAGGGCATAGAAGGAACATACTACACAAAATAAAGACATTATATTACAAACCCACAGTTAACACCATTGTGGTTAAAAGTTGAAAGCATTTACTCTAAGGACAGGAATGAGACTAGAATACCCACTCTTACCTCTTTTATTCAATGTAGTACTGGATGTCCTAGTCAAATTAATCAGACGAGAAAAAGAAGATAAAACAAAATGCAAATTTGGAAGAAACAAGTAAAATTATCACTCTTTGCAAACTTTTCAGACATGATACTATATATAGAAAACACTAAAGACTCCACCTAAAAACTATTACAACTAACAAATGAAGTCAGTAAAGTTGTAAGATACAAAATTAATATACAGAAATCTGTTGCATTTCTACCACTAATAACAATCAACCAGAAAAAGATTTTAAGAAAGCAATCCTACTTACAATGACATCAAAAGGAAGTAAATACCTAGGAATATACAAGTTGATGAAAGACCTGTACTCTAAAAAGTATAAGACTTTGATTAAAATAAAAAGAAGAAGAATACAAAGTGAAGACAGCACAAATAAATGGAAAGATATTAAATTCTCATGAAATGGAAGAATTAATATCAATACAATGTTGATACTATCCAAAGCAATTTCCATATTCAATGCAATCCTTATCAAATATCAATGGTATTTTTCACAGAACTAGAACAAATAATTATAAACTTAGTATACATTCACAAAAGACCCAGAATAGCCACAGCAATCTTAAGAAAGCAGCAGGTGTCACGTTCCCGGTTTTCAGAGTATACTAGTAAGCTATAGTAATCAGAAGTGTATTGTTCTGGCACAAAAAGAGATGCATAGATCAATGGAGAGAGCTCAAGAATAAACCCATACATATATGGTCAATTAGCCTACAACAAAGGAGGTCCCATGAAGCAAGAGCAACAGCAGCAAAAACAAACAACTCGATTTACAATAAACTAAAAAGATTTTGCACAGCAGAGGAAACTATCAACAAAATAAAAAGGCAAATGGGAGAATATATTTGCAAATGAAATATCCAATGAGGGGTTAATATCCAAAATTTATAAAGAACTCATACAACTCAATATCAAGAGAAAACAAATAATGTGATTAAAAATTGGACAGAAAACCTGAATAAACTTTTTGCCAAAGAAGATGTATAGATGACCAACAAATCAATGAAAAGACATACATCACTAATCATCAGGGAAATGCAAATAAAAACCAAAACAAGATGGCACTTCACACCTGTAAGAAAGACTATCATTAAAAAGCATTCATAACAGGTGTAGGTGAAGATGTAGAGATAAGGTAACCCTTGTGCATTGTTGGTGGGAGTGTATATTTGGGCAGCCGTTATGGAAAATAATATGGAGTTTCCTCAAGAAATTAAAAATAGAACTAGAGTACAACCCAGGAATTCCACGTCTGGTTATTTATCCAAAGAAAACAAAACCACTAATTTGAAAAGATATATGCATGCTTATGTTCATTGCAGCATTATCTGCAATGGCCAAGATATGGAAACAACCTAAGTGTTTATCAATAGATGAATGGATGAAGAAGTGAAATAAGTCAGACAGAGAGAGACAAGTATCGTATGATTTCATATATATGTAGAATTTTTGAAAAACAACCATCAAAATGAAACAGGAAGATACTCATACATACAGAAAAGTGGTGGTAGCCAGAGGGGAGGGGTTTGGGAGACTTGGCAAAATAAATAAAATGGATTTAAATGTACAGCACTTCAGTTATAAACTAAATAAATAACAGGGAGATAATAACAACATAAGGAATATAGTCAATAATACTGTAATAAGGGTACAATGATGGTGGCTTACTAGATTTATTGTGGTGACCATTTTGTCATGTATTTAAATGTCATATGAGTATATCGTAAACCTGAAGCTAACCATATTGTACATCCACTATGCTTCAATAAAAGAAAAGAAAATCAGAAATTCCCTGGTGGTCCAGTGGTTAGGGCTCCATGCTTCCACTGCAAGGGGCACAGGTTTGATCCCTGATTGGAGAACTAAGATCCTGCAAGCTGCACTGCGTGGCCAAAATACTCAACCCAGCCTATATGGGGACACTAGCAAAATAATAAAACAAAAATAAAAGAAAATCTTAAAAATTAAAAATGTAACCTACAGAGGTTTATTATCACTTCTTAGTTGCTAGTGCTCACACATTATTTAACATGCTGAATAAATCTAATTATGTCCCTTTTACAAAGTGAGAGACAAATGCTTGTGACTTTTTAGGGACCCTCGGGGAAATCTCAATATTAACTTGAGGTCAAAAAGACTTCATTCACTATTTGACCTAGGGAAATTGTCAAAAATGTCAAAGGGTTTTGAACACAAGTAAATGAGATCACTGTGCAACAACACTAAGTTATCCATTTACCCAAGGACACAATTAAGATTTCAAAGGCAGGCTTCCGGGAAGATGGTGGAAGAGTAAGATGAGAAGATCACCTTTCTCCACACAGATACAACAGAAATATATCTACACGTGGAACAACTCCTACAGAACACCTACTGAGCACTGGCAGAAGACCTCAGACATCCCAAAAGGCAAGAAAATCCCCACGTATCTGAGTAGGGCAAAAGGAAAAAGAATAAACAGAGACAAAAGGATAGGGACGGGACCTGCACCAGTGAGAGGGAGCTGTGAAGGAGGAAAGGTTTCCGCACACTAGGAAGCCCCTTCGCGGGCGGAAACAGCGGGTGGCGGAGTGGAGGAGCTTCGGAGGAGAGCACAGCAACAGGGGTGCGGAGGGCAAAGTGAAGAGATTCCTGCACAGAGGATCAGGGTCGACCGGCACTCACCAGCCCGAGAGGATTGTCTGCTCACCCGCCGGGGAGGCCAGGGCTGGGAGTTGAAGCTTGGGCTTCAGTCAGAGCGCCGGGAGAGGACTGGGGTTGGCAGCATGAACACAGCCTGCAGGGGCTTAGTGCGCCACAGATAGCCGGGAGGGAATCCGGGGAAAAGTCTGGACCTGCCAAAGAGGCAAGAGACTTTTTCTTCTTCGTTTCCTGGAGGGCGAGGAGAGGAGATTAAGACTGCTGCTTAAAGGAGCTCCAGAGACTGGCGTGAGCCATTGCTAAAAGCTCGGAACCCAGAGACGAGCATGAGATGCTAAGGCTGCGGCTGCCGCCACCAAGAAGCCTGTGTGTGACCACAGGTCACTATGCACATCCCCCTTCCGGGGAACCTGTGTAGCCCACCACTGCCATGGTCCCGGTATCCAGGGACAACTCTCCAGGGAGAATGCACGGTGTGCCCCAGGCTGGTGCAACGTCATGTTGGCCACTGACGCCGCAGGCTTGCCCGGCACTCCGTGCCCCACCCTCCCCCCGGCCTGAGTGAACCAGAGCCCCCGAATCATCAGCTTCTTATACCCCGTCCTGTCTGAGCGAAGAACAGACGTCCTCTGGCGACCTACACGCAGAGGCGGGGCCCAATCCCAAGCTGAGCCCCTGGGAGCTGTGAGAACAAAGAAGAGAAAGGGCAATCTCTCCCAGCAGCCTCAGAAGCAGGCGATTAAAGCTCCACAATCAACTTTGATGTACCCTGCATCTGTGGAATACAGTAATAGACAACAAATCATCCCAAATAAAGGAGGTGGATTTTGAGAGCAAGATATATGATTTTTTTGCCTTTTCCTCTTTCTGCCAGTGTGTATGTACACGCTTCTGTGTGAGATTTTGTCTGTATAGCTTTGGTTCCACCATTTGTCCTAGGGTTCTATCAGTGCATTTATTTTAATTTTTTTCTCTTAGTAATTATTTTTATTTTAATAATTTTATTATATTTTATCTTACTTTATTTTATTTTACTTTATCTTCTTTCTTTCATTTTCCTTCTTTCCCGCCTTCCTTCCTTCCACCTGCGTCCCTCCCTCCCTCCCTCCTTTCTTTCTTTCTTTCTTTCCTCCTTTGTTTCTATTTCTACTAATACTTTCTTTCTACTTTTTCCCACTATTTTTCTGAGGCGTGTGGATGAAAGACTCTTGGTGATGCAGCCAGCAGTCAGTGCTGTACCTCTGAGATGGGAGAGCCAAATTCAGGACACTGGTCCACAAGAGACCTCCCACCTCCACATAATATCAAATGGCGAAACTCTCCCAGATATCTCCATCTCAACACCAGCACCCAGTTTCACTCAACGACCAGCAAGCTACAGTGCTGGGCATCCTATGCCAAACAGCTAGAAAGAGAGAAACACAACACCACCCATTAGAAGAGAGGCTGCCTAAACTCATAAGAAGTCCACAGACACCCCAAAACACACCACCAGACGTGGACTTGCCCACCGGAACGACAAGATCCAGCCTCATCCACCCGAACACAGGCACTAGTCCCTTCCACCAGAAAGCCTACACTGCCCTTTGAACCAACCTTAGCCACTGGGTACAGACACCAAAAACCATGGGAACTGTGAACCTACAGCATGCAAAAAGAAGACCCCAAACACAGTAAGATAAGCAAAATGAGAAGACAGAAAAACACAGCACATGAAGGAGCAAGATAAAAACGCACCAGACCTAACAAATGAAGAGGAAAGACGCAGTCTACCTGAAAAAAAATTCAGAATAATGATAGTAAAGATGATACAAAATCTTGGAAATAGAATAGACAAAATGCAAGCAACATTTAACAAGGACCTAGAAGAACTAAAGATGAAACAAACAATGATGAACAACACAATAAATGAAAGGAAAAATACTCTAGATGGGATCAATAGCAGAAAAACTGCAGCAGAGGAACGGAGAAGTGACCTGGAAGATAAAATAGTGGAAATTACTAGTGAGGAGCAGAATAAAGAGAAAAGAATGAAAACAACTGAGGACAGTCTCAGAGACCTCTGGGACAACATTAAGCGCACCACCATTCGGACTACAGGGGTTCCAGAAGAAGAAGTGAAAAAGAAAGGGACTGAGAAAATATTTGAAGAGATTATAGTTGAAAACTTCCTTAATACGGGAAAGGAAATAGTTAATGAAGTCCAGGAAGCACAGAGAGTCCCATACAGGATAAACCAAAGGAGAAATACACCAAGACACATATTAACCAAACTGTCAAAAATTAAATAAAAAGAAAACTTATTAAAATCAGCAAGAAAAAACAACAAATAACACACAAGGGAATCCCCATAAGGTTAACAGCTGAACTTTCAGCAGAAACTCTGCAAGCCAGAAGGGACTGACAGGACATATTTAAAGTGATGAAGGAGAAAAAGCTGCAACCAAGATTACTCTAGCCAGGAAGGATCTCATTCAGATTTGATGCAGAAATTAAAACCTTTACAGATAAACAAAATCTGAGAGAGTTCTGCACCACCAAACCAGCTTTACAACAAATGCTAAAGGAACTTCTCTAGGCAAGAAACATAAGAGAAGGAAAAGACCTACAATAACGAACCCAAAACAATTAAGAAAATGGAAATAGGAACATACATATCGATAATTACCTTAAATGTAAATGGACTAAATGCTCCCACCAAAACACACAGACAGGCTGAATGGATACAAAAACAAGACCCATATATTTGCTGTCTACAAGAGACCCACTTCAGACCTAGAGACACATACAGACTGAAAGAAAGGAGATGGAGAAAGATATTTCATGCAAATGGAAACCAAAAGAAAGCTGCAGTAGCAATTCTCATATCAGAAAAAATAGACTTTAAAACAAAGACTCTTAGAAGGGACAAAGAAGGACACTACATAAAGATCAAGGGATTGATCCAAGAAGATCATATAACAATTGTAAATATGCACCCAATATAGGAGCACCTCAATACATAAGGCAAATACTTACAGCCATAGAAGTGGAAACTGACAGTAACACATTCAGAGTAGGTGACTTTAACACCCCACTTTCAACAATGGACAGATCATCCAAAATGAAAATAAATAAGGAAACACAAGCTTTAAATGATACGTTAAACAAGATGGACTTAATTGATATTTATAGGACATTCCATCCAAAAACAACAGAATACACATTTCTCTCAAGAGCTCATGGAACATTCTCCAGGATACATCATAGCTTGGGTCACAAATCAACCCTTGGTAAATTTAAGCAAATTGAAACTTTATCAAGTATCATTTCGTCCAGAGCGCTATGAGACTAGATATCAATTACAGGAAAAGATCTGTAAAAAAATACAAACACATGGAGGCTAAACAATACACTACTCAATAATGAAGTGATCACTGAAGAAATCAAAGAGGAAATCAAAAAATACCTAGAAACAAATGACAATGGAGACACGACGACCCCAAATCTGTGGGATGCAGCAAAAGCAGTTCTAAGAGGGAAGTTTATAGCAATACAATCCTACCTTAAGAAACAGGAAACATCTCGAAAACACAACCTAACCTTGCACCTAAAGCAATTAGAGAAAGAGGAACAAAAAATCCCCAACGTTAGCAGAGGGAAAGAAATCCTCAAAATCCGATCAGAACTAAATGAAAAAGAAATGAAGGAAATGATAGCAAAGGTCAATAAAACTAAAAGCTGGTTCTTTAAGAAGATAAACAAAATTGATAAACCATTAGCCAGACCCATCAAGAAAAATACAGGAGAAGGCTCAATAGAATTAGAAATGAAAAAGGAGAAGTAACAACTGACACTGCAGAAATACAAAAGATCATGAGAGATTACTACAAGCAACTCTATGCGAATGAAATGGACAAACTGGAAGAAATGCACAAATTCTTAGAAATGCACAACCTGCCAAGACTGAATCAGGAAGAAATAGAAAATATGAACAGACCAAACACAAGCACTGAAATTGACACTGTGATTAAAAATCTTCCAACAAACAAAAGCCCAGGCCAAATGGCTTCACAGTCGAATCCTATCAAACATTTAGAGAAGAGTTAACACCTATCATTCTCAAACTCTTCCAAAATAAAGCAGACGGAGGAACACTCCCAAACTCATTCTACGAAGCCACCAGCACCCTGATAACAAAACAAGACAAGGCTGTCACAAACAAACAAAACTACAGGCCAGTATCACTGAAGAACATAGATGCAAAAATCCTCAACAAAATACTAGCAAACAGAATCCAACAGCACATTAAAAGGATCATACACCATGATCAAGTGTGGTTTATACCAGGAATGCAAGGATTCTTCAATATATGCAAATCAATCAACATGATACAGCATATTAAGAAATTGAAGGAGAAAAACCATTTGATCATCTTAATATATTCAGAGAAAGCTTTCGACAAAATTCAACAACATTTATTAAAAACGTTCTCCAGAAAGTACGCATAGAGGGAATTTTCCTCAACATAACAAAGGACATATATTACAATCCCACAGCCAACATCATCCTGAATGGTGTAAAACTGAAACCATTTCCACTAAGATCAGGAGCAAGACAAGGTTGCCCACACTCACCACTCTGATTCAACATAGTTTTGGAAGTTTTAGCCTCAGCAATCAGAGCCCATAAGGAAATAAAAGGAATCCAAATCAGAAAAGAACAAGTAAAGCTGTCACTGTTTGCAGATGACATGATACTATACATAGAGAATCCTAAAGATGCTACCAGGAAATTACTAGAGCTAATCAATGAATTTGCTAAAGCAGCAGGATACAAAATTAATGCACAGAAATCTCTGGCAATTCTATACACTAATGATGAAAAATCTGAAAATGAAATTAAGAAAACACTCCCATTTACCATTGCAACAAAAAGAATAAAATATCTAGGAATAAACCTCCCTAAGTAGACAAGAAAACTGCATGCAGAATATTATAAGACACTGATGAAAGAAGTTAAAAATGATACAAATAGATGGAGAGACATACCATGTTCTTGGATTGTTAGAATGAACATTGTGAAAATGACTCTACTACCCAAAGCACTATATAGATTCAATGCAATCCCTATCAAACTACCACTGGCATTTTTCACAGAACTAGAACAAAAAAATTCACAACTTGTATGGAGACACAAATATCCCCGAATAGCCAAAGCAATCTTGAGAATGAAAAGTGGAGCTGGAGGAATCAGGATCCATGACTTCAGACTATATTACAAAGGTACAGTAATCAAGAGAGTATGGTACTGCCACAAAAACAGAAAGATAGATCAACGGAACAGGATCGAGAGCCCAGAGATAAACCCATGCACATACGGTCACCTTAACTTTGATAAAGGAGACAGGAATGTACAGTGGAGAAATGAGAGCCTCTTCAATAAGTGGTGCTGGGAAAACTGTAGAGGTACATGTAAAAGTATGAGATTAGATCACTCCCTAACACCATATACAAAAACAAGCACAAAATGAATTAAAAACCTAAATGTAAGGCCAGAAACTATCAAACTCTTAGAAGAAAACAAAGGCATGACACACTGTGACATAATCACAGCAAGATACTTTTTGACCCAACTCCTAGAGAAATGGAAATAAAACAAAAATAAAGTAATGGGACCTAATGAAACTTCAAAGCTTTTGCACAGCTTAGAAAACCGTAAACAACACCAAAAGACAACACTCAGAATGGGAGAAAATATTTGCAAATGAAGCAACTGACAAAGGATTAATCTCCAAAATTTACAAGCAGCTCATGCAACTCAATAACAAAAAAACAAACAACCCAATCCAAAAGTGGGTAGGAGACCTAAATAGACATTTCTCCAAAGAAGATATACATATTGGCAACAAACTCATGAAAGAATGCTCCACATCATTAATCATTAGAGAAATGCAAATCAAAACTACAATGAGATATCACCTCAAACCCGTCAGAATGGCCATCATCAAAAAATCTAGAAACAATAAATGCTGGAGAGGCTATGGAGAAAAGGGAACCCTCTTGCACTGCTGTTGGGAATGTGAATTGGTTCAGCCACTATGGAGAACAGTATGGCGGTTCCTTTAAAATCTACAAATAGAATTATCATATGACCAAGTAATCACAATTCTCGGCATATACCCTGAGGAAATCAAAATTCAAAAAGAGTCATGTACCAAAATGTTCATTGCAGCTCTATTTACAATAGCCAGGAGATGGGAACAACCTAAGTGCCCATCAACGGATGAATGGATAAAGAAGATGTGGCACATATATACAACGGAATATTACTCAGCCTTAAAAGGAAACGTAATTGAGTTATTTGTAATGAGATGGATAGACCTAGAGTCTGTCATACAAAGTGAAGTAAGTCAGAAAGAAAAAGGCCATTACCGTATGCTAACACATATATATGGAATTTTAGAAAAAAAAGGATGTCATGAAGAACCTAGGGGTGGGACGGAAATAGAGACGCAGACCTACTGGAGAACGGACTTGAGAATATGGGGAGGGGGAAGGGTGAGCTTTGACAGCACGAGAGAGAGTCATGGACATACACACACACTAACAAACATAGTAAGGTAGATAGCTAGTGGGAAGCAGCCGTATGGCACAGGGATATTAGCTCGGTGCTTTGTGACAGCCTGGAGGGGTGGGATAGGGAGAGTGGGAGGGAGGGAGATGCAAGAGGGTGGACATATGGGAACATATGTATATATATAACTGATTCACTTTGTTACAGAGCAGAAACTAACATACCATTGTAAAGCAATTGTACCCCAATAAAAATGTTAAAAACAAGTACATAAATAACAAAGTAATTCTTTCTCAAAAAAAAAAAATCTAGAAACAATAAATGCTGGAGAGGGTGTGGAGAAAAGGGAACACTCTTGCACTGCTGGTGGGAATGTGAATTGGTACATCCTCTATGGAGAACAGTATGGAGGTTCCTTAAAAACCTATAGATAGAAGGACCATATGACCCAGCAATTGCACTACTGGGCATATATCCTTAGGAAACCATAATTCAAAAAGAATCATGTACCGAAAATGTTCATTGCAGCTCTATTTACTATAGCCAGCAGATGGAACCAACCTAAGTGTGCATCATCGGATAAATGGATAAAGAAGATGTGGCACATATATACAATGCAATATTACTCAGCCATAAAAAGAAACAAAATTAAGTTATTTGTAGTGAGGAGGATGGACCTAGAGTCTGGCATACAGAGTGAAGTACGTCAGAAAGAGAAAGACAAATACCATATCCTAACACATATATATGGAATCAAAGGGAAAAAATGTCCTTAAGAAACTAGGTGTAAGATGGGAATAAAGACACAGACCTACTAGAGAATGGACTTGAGCATATGAGGAGGGGGAAGGGTAAGCTGTGACAAAGTGAGAGAGTGGCATGGACATATATCCAGTACCAAATGTAAAATAGATAGCTAGTTGGAAGCAGCCTCATAGCACAGGGAGATCAGCTCATTGCCTTGTTACCACCTAGAGGGGTGGGATAAGGAGGGTGGGAGAGAGGGAGATGCAAGAGGGAAGAGATATGGGAACATATGTATATGTATAATTGATTCACTTTGTTATAAAGCAGAAACTAACACACCTTTGTAAAGCAATTATACTCCAATAAAGATGAGAAGAAAACAGCTGAAGAATACAATGATGGAAGTGAAAACTACACTAGAAGGAATTAACTGCAGATTAGAGGATGCAGAGCAGATCAGCAATATGAAGCTAGAATAACAGAAATCATCCAATAAAAACAAAAAGAAAAGAAAAAAATAATTAAAAATGAGGATTGTTTAAGAAACTTCTGGGACAACATCATGCATGCTAACCTTTGCATTACAGGGGTCCTGGACGAAGAAGAGAGAAGGGGAGAGAAAATCTATTGAAGAAATAATGGCTGAAAACTTTTTTAACTTGGCAAAGGAAACATCAAAGTTCAGTAATCACAGAGTCCCAAACAATAGGAAACCAAAGAAACCCACACTATTGACATTATAAATGAAATGTAAAAAGTTAAAGACAAAGAGAGGATCTTAAAAGCCAGACAGAGGAGAGTTACATATAGGGAAGTAGTTACATTGAGGGAAGCCTCCTTAACACTATCAGCTGACTTTACAGGGAAAATTTCATAGGCCTGAGGGGATTGGCATGATATATTCAAAGGGCTGAAAAGAAAACATTAGCAACCAAGAATACTGTGTCTGGCAAGATTATCATTCAGAATTGAAAGAGAGGGTTTCCTGAATAAGCAAAAGCAAGAGTAATGAACCACCACTAAACTGACTTACAAGAAATATGAGAGAGACTTCTTTAAAGGGAAAAGAAATGGTTATAGCTATAAAAAAAAAATTATGAAAGAAAAACATCTCACTAATAAAGGAATCATGTAGTAAAAGTAGTAAATAACCACCTATATAGCTAGAATGAAGGTTAAAAAACAGAACACTGGTGATAAAATCTTCTATATCTAAAACAGTTAAGTGACACAGAAAATTTTTGAATACAAAATATGATGTCAAAGTTATAAAATGGTGAGGGGGGAAGAAAACTGTAGTGGTTTTAGAACACAAACCTAAGTGACCATCAACCTAAAATAGATTACAATATACGTAGGTTGTTATTTAAGAAATTTATGGTAACCACAACCAAATACCGACAATAGAAACACACACACACACACACACACACACAAGGAAACAAAACAGAGTGTGAGGGAGAGAAGAATACAAATTAAGATTTTAAAATCTATTGAGTCATAAGGGTAGAGAGCAAAAATAGAAGGAAAGAAAGAGCAACAACAGCAAAACAGGAAACAATTAGCATAATGGCAATAAGTACAATAAGTGTCACTAATCACTTTAAACATAATTGCACCAAAAATATCCCAAGTAAAGAACTTAAGGTGGCTGAATGGATATATATATATATAGCTTTAAGAGACTCACTTCTGATCTAAAGACACACACAGACTGAAAGTTAGATTATGGAATATATATTCTATGCACCTGGAAATGAAAAGAAAGCTGGGGTAGCGATAGTTATATCAGACAAGAATGATGTTGAAAAAAAGACTGTGACAAGAGACAAAGAAAAGCATTTAATAATAATTGAAAAAAAAACCCTTCAACAAGAAGATGTAAAACTTGTAAGTATATATGCAGCCAACATAGAGTCACCTATATACTTAAAGCAAATATTAACAGGCAATAAGAGAGAAATCAACAGTAATGATATTAGGGGACGTCAACATTCCACTGACATCAATAGATAGATAATCTACACAGATAATCAATAATAAAGCACTGGCCTTAAATGACACTTTAGATCAGATAGCTTTAACAGCTATATATTGGGTTGGCCAAAAAGTTCATTCAGTTTTAAGGAAAAATAAGATACATTTTTCATTTTCACCAAGAATTTAATTGAACAATATATTCACTAACACAATGAACATTTTCACCAACCCAGTACAAAACATTTGATCCAAAAACAGCAAAATATAAGTTTTTTTTTCCAAATGCACATAGAATATGCTTCAGGATAGGTCACATGTTAAGCCACAAAACAAGTTTTGATAAGACTAAGAAAATTGAAATTATATCAAACATTTTTGTTTTGGTCACAATAGTACAAGACTTGAAATCAACTTCAAAAAGACAAAAAACCCACAAACGTGGAGTCTAAACAATGTACTAACCAACAATCAATGATTCATTGAAGAAATCAAAGAGGAAATCAAAAAATACGCTGATACAAGTAAAATGGAAACACAACATTCCAAAATCTATGGGAACAGCAAAAGCATTTCTAAGAGGAAAGTTTATAGCAATACAGGCCTACCTCAAGAGACAAAAAATAATACAAAACAAACAAACAAAAAAACCCCACAATCTAACCTGACACCTAAAGGAACTAAAGTAAGAAGAAGAAAAAAAATGCAAAGTTATTAGAAGGAAGGAAAACGAAAATTAGAGGCCGATATCACCAATAAACATTGATGCAAAAATCCTTAACAAAATATTTACAAATAATACTTTAAAACATTCATACAACATGATCAAATGAGATTTGTTCCAGGAGTTCAAGAATAGTTTAATATCTGTAAACAAATCAACAAGATACACTATATTTTTTTAAAAAAGGATAAAATCATCACAATAACTGCAGAAAAGTTTTGACACAAATATTCATTTATCATAAAATACTCTCAACAAAGAGGGCATAAACACATTATATTAGAAACCAACAGTTAACATCATTGTGGTTAAAAGTTGAAAGCATTTACTCTAAGGACAGGAACAAGAATAGAATACCCACTCTCCCCCCTTTTATACAATGTAGTATTGGATATCCTAGTCAAATTAATCAGACGAGAAAAAGCAGATAAAATAAAATGCAAATTTGGAAGAAACAAGTAAAATTATCACTCTTTGCGAACTTTGCAGACATGATACTATATATAGAAAATACTAAAGACTCCACCTAAAAACTATTACAACTAATAAATGAAGTCAGTAAAGTTGTAAGATACAAAATTAATATACAGAAATTTGTTGCATTTCTACCACTAATAACAATCAACCAGAAAAAGATTTTAAGAAAACAATCCTATTTACAATGACATCAAAAGGAAGTAAATACCTAGGAATATACAAGTTGATGAAAGACCTGTACTCTAAAAAGTATAAGACTTTGATTAAAATAAAAAGAAGAAGACAAAGTGAAGATAGCACAAATAAATGGAAAGATATTAAATTCTCATGAAATGGAAGAATTAATATCAATAAAATGTTGATACTATCCAAACAATGTCCATATTCAATGCAATCCTTATCAAATATCAATAGTATTTTTCACAGAAGTAGAACTAATAATTATAAGCTTAGTATAGATTCACAAAAGACCCAGAATAGCCACAGCAATCTTTAGAAAGCAGGAGGTATCACGTTCCCTATTTTCACAGTATACTAGTAAGCTATAGTAATCAGAAGTGTATTGTACTGGCACAAAAACAGATGCATAGATCAATGGAGAGAGCTCAAGAATAAACCCATTACATATATGGTCAATTAGCCTACAACAAAGGAGGTCTCATTAAGCAAGAGCAACAGCAGCAAAAACAAACAACTCGGATTACACTAAATTAAAAAGATTTTGCACAGCAGAGGAAACTATCAACAAAATAAAAAGGCAAATGGGAGAACATATTTGAAAATGAAATATCCAATAAGGGGTTAATATCCAAAATTTATAAAGAACTCATACAACTCAACATCAAGTGAAAACAAATAATGTGATTAAAAATTGGACAGAAAACCTGAATAAACTTTTTGCCAAAGAAGATGCATAGATGATCAACAAATCAATGAAAAGATATACGTCACTAATCATCAGGGAAATGCAAATAAAAACCACAACAAGATGGCACTTCACACCTGTAAGAAAGCCTATCATTAAAAAGTGTTCATAACAAGTGTAGGTGAAGATGTAGAGATAAGATAACCCTTGTGCATTGTTGGCGGGAGTGTATATTTGGGCAGCCATTATGGAAAATAATATGGAGTTTCCTCAAGAAATTAAAAATAGAACTAGAGTACAACCCAGGAATTCCACGTCTGGTTATTTATCCAAAGAAAACAAAACCACTAATTTGAAAAGATATATGCATGCTTATATTCATTGCAGCATTATTTGCAATGGCCAAGATATGGAAACAACCTAAGTGTTTACCAATAGATGAATGAAGGAAGAAGTGAAATAAGTCAGACAGAGAGAGACAAGTATCGTATGATTTCATATATATGTAGAATTTTTGAAAAACAACCATCAAAATGAAACAGGAAGATACTCATACATACAGATAACTGGTGGTCGCCAGAGGGGAGGGGTTTGGGGGACCTGGCAAAATAAATAAAATGGATTTAAATGTACAACACTTTAGTTATAAAATACATAAATCACAGGGAGATAATGACAACATAAGGAATATAGTCAATAATACTGTAATAAGGGTACAATGATGGTTGCTTACTAGATTTATGGTGGTGACCATTTTGTCATGTATTTAAATGTCACATCACTATATCGTACACCTGAAGCTAACAATATTGTACATCCACTATGCTTCAATAAAAGGAAAGAAAATCAGAAATTCCCTGGTGGTCCAGTGGTTAGGGCTCCATGCTTCCACTGCAAGGGGCATGGGTTTGATCCCTGATTGGGGAACTAAGATCCCGCAAGCTGCACTGCATGGCCAAAATACTCAACCCAGCCTATATGGGGACACTTGCAAAATAATAAAACAAAAATAAAAGAAAATCTTAAAAATTAAAAAGGTAACTTACAGAAGTTTATTATCACTTCTTAGTTGCCAGTGCTCACACATTATTTAACATGCTGAATAAATCTAATTATCTCCCTTTTACAAAGTGAGAGACAAATCCTTGTGATTTTTTAGGGACCCTCTGGGAAATCTCAATATTAACTTGAGGTCAAAAAGACTTCATTCACTATTTGACTTAGGGAAACTGTCAAAAATGTCAAAGGGTTTGAACACAAGTAAATAAGATCACTGTGGAACAACACTAAGTTATCCATTTAACCAAGGACACAATTAAGATTTCAAAGGCAGGCTTCCGGGAAGATGGTGCAAGAGTGAGATGAGAAGATCAGCTTCCTCTGCACAGATACATCAGAAATACATCTACACGTGGAACAACTCCTACAGAACACCTACTGAACGCTGGCAGAAGACCTCAGACCTCCCAAAAGGCAAGAAAGTCCCCACATACTTGAGCAGGGCAAAAGAAAAAAGAATAAACAGAGACAAAAGGATAGGGACGGAACCTGCACCAGTGAGAGGGAGCTGTGAAGGAGGAAATGTTTCCACACACTAGGAAGCCCCTTCGCGGGTGGAGACTGCAGGTGGCGGAGCGGAGGAGCCTAGGAGGAGAGCACAGCAACAGGGGTTCGGAGGGCAAAGCCAAGAGATTCCCGCACAGAGGATCAGGTTCGACCGGCACTCACCAGAGGATTGTCTGCTCACCCGCCGGGGAGGCCAGGGCTGGGAGTTGAGGCTTGGGCTTCAGTCAGAATGCCGGGAGAGGACTGGGGTTGGCAGCATGAACACAGCCTGCAGGGGCTTAGTGTGCCACAGCTAGCTGGGAGGGAGTCCGGGTAAAAGTCTGGACCTACCGAAGAGGCAAGAGACTTTTTCTTCTTTGTTTCCTGGTGGGCGAGCAGAGGGGATTAAGACTGCTGCTTAAAGGAGCTCCAGAGATGGGCACGAGCCATGGCTAAAAGCACAGACCACGGAGACGGGCATGAGATGCTAAGGCTGCTGCTGCCACCACAAAAAGCCTGTGTGTGAGCACAGGTCACTATGCACACCCCCCTTCCGGGGAACCTGTGCCGCCCGCCACTGCCAGGGTCCCGGGATCCAGGGACAACTCCCCAGGGAGAATGCACGGTGTGCCCCAGACTGCTGCAACGTCATGTTGGTCACTGATGCTGCAGACACGCCCCGCACTCCGTGCCCCTCCCTCCTCCTGGCCTGAGTGAACCAGAGCCCCCGAATTATCAGCTCTCTAAACCCCGTCCTGTCTGAGCAAAGAACAGACGCTCTCTGGCGACCAACATGCAGAGGCAGGGCCCAATCCAAAGCTGAGCCCCTGGGAGCTCTGAGAAAAAAGGAAAGGAAGGGGAATCTCTCTCAGCAGCCTCAGAAGCAGGGGATCAAAGCTCCACAATCACCTTCATGTACCCTGCATCTGTGGAATACATTAATAGACAACAAATCATCCAAAATTAAGGAAGTGGATTTTGAGAGCAAGATTTATGACTTTTTAGCCTTTTCATCTTTTTGTCAGTGTGTATGTATATGCTTCTGTGTGAGATTTTTTCTGTATAGCTTTGGTTCCACCATTTGTCCGAGGATTCAATCAGCCCATTTTTTCTTAAATTTTTTTTCTGTTAGGAGTTATTTTTTATTTTAATAACTTTATTATATTTTATCTTACTTTATTTTATTTTACTTTATCTTCTTTCTTTCTTTTTTCATTTTTTCTCGCCTTCCTTCCTTCCACATCCCTCACTCCCTCCCTCATTTCTTTCTTTCTTTCTTTCCTTCTTTGTTTCTATTTCTACTAATCCTTTCTTTCTACATTTTCTCACTATTATTCTGAGCTGTGTGGATGAAAGACTCTTGGTGCTGCAGCCAGCACTCAGTTCTGTGCCTCTGAGATGGGAGAGCCAAATTCAGGACACTGGTCCACAAGAGACCTCCCAGCTCCACATAATATCAAATGTTGAAACTCTCCCAGATATCTCCATCTCAACACCAGCACCCAGTTTCACTCAACGACCAGCAAGCTACAGTGCTGGACATCCTATGCCAAACAACTAGAAAGAGAGGAACACAACCCCACCCATTAGCAGAGAGGCTGCCTAAACTCATAAGAAGTCCACAGACACCCCAAAGGACACCTCCTGATCTGGACTTGCCCATCAGAAAGACAAGATCCAGCCTCATCCACCCAAACACAGGTACTAGTCCCCACAACCAGGAAGCCTACACAACCCACTGAACCAACCTTAGCCACAGGGGACGGACACCAAACACCATGGGAACTACGAACCTGCAGCCTGCAAAAAGAAGACCCCAAACACAGTAAGATAAGCAAAATGAGAAGACAGAAAAACACACAGCAGATGAAGGAGCAAGATAAAAACGCACCAGACCTAACAAATGAAGAGGAAAGACGCAGTCTACCTGAAAAAAAATTCAGAATAATGATAGTAAAGATGATACAAAATCTTGGAAATAGAATAGACAAAATGCAAGCAACATTTAACAAGGACCTAGAAGAACTAAAGATGAAACAAACAATGATGAACAACACAATAAATGAAATGAAAAATACTCTAGATGGGATCAATAGCAGAAAACCTGAGGCAGAGGAACAGAGAAGTGACCTGGAAGATAGAATATTGGAAATAACTACTGAAGAGCAGAATAAAGAGAAAAGAATGAAACCAACTGAGGACTGTCTCAGAGACCTCTGAGACAACAGTAAATGCACCAGCATTCGGATTATAGGGCTTCCGGAAGAAGAAGCAAAAAAGAAAGGGACTGAGAAAATATTTGAAGAGATTACAGATGAAAACTTCCCTAATAGGGGAAAGGAAATAGTTAATTAACTCCAGGAAGCACAGAGAGTCCCATACAAGATAAACCCAAGGAGAAATACACCAAGACACATATTAATCAAACTGTCAAAAATTAAATAAAAAGAAAACATATTAAAAGCAGCAAGAAAAAGCAACAAATAACACACAAGGGAATCCCCATAAGGTTAACAGCTGAACTTTCAGCAGAAACTCTGCAAGCCAGAAGGGACTGGCAGGACATATTTAAAGTGATGAAGGAGAAAAAGCTGCAACCAAGATTACTCTACCCAGGAAGGATCTCATTCAGATTTGATGCAGAAATTAAAACCTTTACAAATAAGCAAAATCTGAGAGAGTTCAGCACCACCAAACCAGCTTTACAACAAATGCTAAAGGAACTTCTCTAGGCAAGAAACACAAGAGAAGGAAAAGACCTACAATAACGAACCCAAAACAATTAAGAAAATGGAAATAGGAACATACATATCGATAATTACCTTAAATGTAAATGGACTAAATGCTCCCACCAAAACACACAGACTGGCTGAATGGATACAAAAGCAAGACCCATATATTTGCTCTCTACAAGAGACCCACTTCAGACCTAGAGACACATACAGACTGAAAGAAAGGAGATGGAAAAAGATATTTCATGCAAATGGAAACCAAAAGAAAGCTGGAGTAGCAATTCTCATATCAGAAAAAATAGACTTTAAAACAAAGACTCTTAGAAGGGACAAAGAAGGACAGTACATAAAGATCAAGGGATCGATCCAAGAAGAACATATAACAATTGTAAATATGCACCCAGCATAGGAGCACCTCAATACATAAGGCAAATACTAACAGCCATAGAAGGGGAAATTGACAGTAACACATTCAGAGTAGGTGACTTTAACACCACACTTTCACCAATGGACAGATCATCCAAAATGAAAATAAATAAGGAAACACAAGCTTTAAATGATACGTTAAACAAGATGGACTTAATTGATATTTATAGGACATTCCATCCAAATACAAAAGAATACACATTTCTCTCAAGAGCCTATGGAACATTCTCCAGGATACATCATATCTTGGGTCACAAATCAACCCTTGGTAAACTTAAGAGAATTGAAACTTTATCAAGTATCATTTCGTCCAGAGCGCTGTGAGACTAGATATCAATTACAGGAAAAGATCTGTAAAAAAATACAAACACATGGAGGCTAAACAATACACTACTTAATAACGAAGTGATCACTGAAGAAATCAAAGAGGAAATCAAAAAATACCTAGAAACAAATGACAATGGAGACACGACGACCCCAAATCTGTGGGATGCAGCAAAAGCAGTTCTAAGAGGGAAGTTTATAGCAATACAATCCTACCTTAAGAAACAGGAAACATCTCGAAAACACAACCTAACCTTGCACCTCAAGCAATTAGAGAAAGAAGAACAAAAAAATCCCCAAAATTAGCAGAAGGAAAGAAATCATAAAAATCAGATCAGAAATAAATGAAAATGAAAGGAAGGAAACAATAGCAAAGATCAATAAAACTAAAGGCTGGTTCTTTGAGAAGATAAACAAAATTGATAAAGCATTAGCCAGACCCATCAAGAAAAATAAGGGTGAAGACTCAATAGAATTAAAAATGAAAAAGTAGAAGTAACAACTGATACTGCAGAAATACAAAAGATCATGAGAGATTACTACAAGCAACTGTATGCCAATTAAATGTACAACCTGGAATAAATGCACAAATACTTAGAAATGCGCCACCTGCCAATACTGAATCAGGAGGAAATAGAAAATATGAACAGACCAATCACAAGCACTGAAATTGAAACTGTGATTAAGAGTCTTCCAACAAACAAAAGCCCAGGACCAGATGGCTTCACAGGCGAATCCTATACAAACATTTAGAGAGGAGATAACACCTATGCTTCTCAAATTCTTCTAAAATATAGCAGACGGAGAAACACTCACGAACTCATTCTATGAAGCCACCAACACCCTGATAAGAAAACAAGACAAGGATGTCACAAAGAAACAAAACTACAGGCCAGTATCACTGATGAACATAGATGCAAAAATCCTCAACAAAATACTAGCAAACAGAATCCAACAGCACATTAAAAGGATCATACACCATGGTCAAGTGTGGTTTTTACCAAGAACGCTAGGATTCTTTGATATATGCAAATCAATCAACGTGATACAGCATATTAACAAATTGAAGGAGAAAAACCATTTGATCATCTCAATATATTCAGAGAAAGCTTTCGACAAAATTCAACACCATTTATTAAAAAAGTTCTCCAGAAAGTAGGCATAGAGGGAACTTTCCTCAACATAATAAAGGCCATATATTACAATCCCACAGCCAACATCATCCTGAATGGTGTAAAACTGAAACCATTTCCACTAAGATCAGGAGCAAAACAAGGTTTCCCACTCTCACCACTCTGATTCAACATAGTTTTGGAAGTTTTAGCCTCAGCAATCAGAGCAGATAAGGAAATAAAAGGAATCCAAATAAGAAAAGAAGAAGTAAAGCTGTCACTGTTTGCAGATGACATGATACTATACCTAGAGAATCCTAAAGATGCTACCAGAAAACTACTAGAGCTAATCAATGAATTTGCTAAAGTAGCAGGATACACAATTAATGCACAGAAATCTCTGGCAATTCTATACACTAATGATGAAAAATCTGAAAGTGAAATTAAGAAAACACTCCAATTTACCATTGCAACAAAAAGAATAAGATATCTAGGAATAAACCTCCCTAAGTAGACAAGAAACCTGTATGCAGAATATTATAAGACACTGATGAAAGGAATTAAAAATGATACAAATAGATGGAGAGACATACCATGTTCTTGGATTGGAAGAATGAACATTGTGAAAATGACTCTACTACCCAAAGCATTATATAGATTCAATGCAATCCCTACCAAACTACCACTGGCATTTTTCACATAACTAGAACAAAATAATTCACAACTTGTATGGAGACACAAAAGACACCGAATAGCCCAAGCAATCTTGAGAACGAAAAGTGGAGCTGGAGGAATCAGGATCCCTGACTTCAGACTACATGACAAAGCTACAGTAATCATGACAGTATGGTACTGGCACAAAAACAGAAAGATAGATCAAGGGAACAGGATCGAGAGCCCAGAGTTAAACCCAAGAACATATGGTCAACTTATCTTTGATAAAGGAGGCAGGAATGTACAGTGGAGAAAGGAGAGCCTCTTCAATAAGTGGTGCTGGGCAAACTGTAGAGGTACATGTAAAAGTATGAGTTTAGATCACTCCCTAACACCATACACAAAAAGAAGCTCAAAATGGATTAAAGACCTAAATGTAAGGCCAGAAACTATCAAACTCTTAGAAGAAAACAAAGGCATGACACACTTTGACACAATCACAGCAAGATCCTTTTTGACCCACCTCCTAGAGGAATGGAAATAAAACAAAAACAAAGTAATGGGACCTAATGAAACTTCAAATCTTTTGCATAGCATAGGAAACCGTAAACAAGACCAAAGGACAACACTCAGAGTGGGAGAAAATAATTGCAAATGAAGCAACTGACAAAGGATTAATCTCCAAAATTTACAAGCAGCTCAATAACAAAAAAACAAACAACCCAATCCAAAAACGGGTAGAAGACCTAAACAGACATTTCTGCAAAGAAGATATACTTATTGCCAACAAACGCATGAAAGAATGCTCCACATCATTAATCATTAGAGAAATGCAAATCAAAACTACGATGAGATATCACCTCAAAATAATCAGAATTGCCATCATCAAAAAATCTAGAAACAATAAATGCTGGAGAGGGTGTGGAGAAAAGGGAACCCTCTTGCACTGCTGGTAGGAATGTGAATTGGTACAGCCTCTATGGAGAACCGTATGGAGGTTCCTTAAAAAACTACAGATAGAAAGACCATACGACCAGCAATTGCACTACTGGGCATATATCCTTAGGAAACCATAATTCGAAAAGAGTCAGGTACTGAAAATGTTCATTGCAGCTCTATTTACTATATCCAGGAGGTGGAAGCAACCTAAGTGTCCATCATCGGATGAATGGATAAAGAAGATGTGGCACATATATACAATGGAATATTACTCAGCCATAAAAAGAAACAAAATTAAGTTATTTGTAGTGAGGTGGATGGACCTAGAGTCTGGCATACAGAGTGAAGTAAGTCAGAAAGAGAAAGACAAATACCATATCCTAACACATATATATGGAATCTAAGGGGAAAAAATGTCCTTAGGAACCCAGGTGTAAGATAGGAATAAAGACACAGACCTACTAGAGAATGGACTTGAGCATATGAGGAGGGGGAAGGGTAAGCTGTGACAAAGTGAGAGAGTGGCATGGACATGTATACAGTACCAAATGTAAAATAGATAGCTAGTGGGAAGCAGCCTTATAGCACAGGGAGATAGGCTCGTTGCCTTGTGACCACCTAGAGGGGTGTGATAGGTAGGGTGGGAGAGAGGGAGACCCAAGAGGGAAGAGATATGGGAACATATGTATATGTATAACTGATTCGCTTTGTTATAAAGCAGAAACTAACACATCATTGTAAAGCAATTATACTCCAATAAAGATGAGAAGAAAAAAGCTGAAGAATACAATGATGGAAGTGAAAACTACACTAGAAGGAATTAACTGCAGATTAGGGTATGCAGACCAGATCAGCAATATGAATCTAGAATAACAGAAATCACCCAATAAAAACAAAAAGAAAAGAAAAATATTACCAAAAATGAGGATTGTTTAAGAAACTTCTGGGGCAACATCATGCATACTAACCTTTGCATTACACGGGTCCTGGACGAAGAAGAGAGAAGGGGAGAGAAAATCTATTTGAAGAAATAATGGCTGAAAGCTTTTTTAACTTGGCAAAGGAAACATCAAAGTTCAGAAATCACAGAGTCCCAAACATTAGGAAAGAAAGTAACCCAAACTAAGAGATATTATAAATGAAATGTCAAAAGTTAAAGACAAAGAGAGGATCTTAAAAGTAGCCACACAGAGGAAAGTTACATATAGGGAAGTACTTACATTGAGGGAAGCCTCCTTAACACTATCAGCTGACTTTACAGGGAAATTTTTTAGGCCTGAGGGGATTGGCATGATATATTCAAAGGGCTGAAAAGAAAACATTAGCAAACAAGAATACTGTGTCTGGCAAGATTATCATTCAGAATTGAAAGAGAGGGTTTCCTGAATAAGCAAAAGCAAGAGTAATGAACCACCACTAAACTGATGTACAAGAAATACGAAAGAGATTTCTTTAAAGGGAAAAGAAATGGTTATAGCTATAAAAAAAGAATTATGAAAGAAAAACATTTCACTAATAAAGGAAACATGAAGTAAAAGTAGTAAATAACCACCTATAGCTTAATATCTGTAAACAAACCAGCAAGATACGCTATAATTTTTTTTTAAAAAAGGATAAAATCATCACAATAACTGCAGAAAAGTTTTGACACAAGTATTCATTTATAATAAAATACTCTTAACAGAGAGGGCATAGAAGGAGCATACTTCACAAAATAAAGACTTTAGATTACAATCCCACAGTTAACAGCATTGTGGTTGAAAGTTGAAAGCATTTACTCTAAGGACAGGAACAAGACTAGAATACCCACTCTCACTCCTTTTATTCAATGTAGTACTGGATGTCCTAGTCAAATTAATGATACGAGAAAGAGAAGATAAAATAAAATGCAAATTTGGAACAAACAAGTAAAATTATCACTCTTTGCGAACTTTGCAGACATGATACTATATATAGAAAACACTAAAGACTCCACCTAAAAACTATGACAACTAATAAATGAAGTCAGTAAAGTTGTAAGATACAAAATTAATATACAGAAATCTGTTGCATTTCTACCACTAATAACAATCAACCAGAAAAAGATTTTAAGAAAGCAATCCTACTTACAATGACATCAAAAGGAAGCAAATACCTAGGAATATACAAGTTGATGAAAGACCTGTACCCTAAAAAGTATAAGACTTTGATTAAAATAAAAAGAAGAAAAAGACAAAGTGAAGATAGCACAAATAAATGGAAAGATATTAAATTCTCATGAAATGGAAGAATTAGTATCAATAAAATGTTGATACTATCCAAAGCAATTTCCATATTCAATGCAATCCTTATCAAATATCAATGGTATTTTTCACAGAAGTAGAACAAATAATTATAAGCTTAGTATAGATTCACAAAAGACCCAGAATAGCCACAGCAATCTTAAAAAAGCAGGAGGTATCACATTCCCTGTTTTCAGAGTATACTAGTAAGCTATAGTGATCAGAAGTGTATTGTACTGGCACAAAAACAGACGCATAGATCAATGGAGAGAGCTCAAGAATAAACCCATACATATATGGTCAATTAGACTATAAAAAAGGAGGTCCCATTAAGCAAGAGCAACAGCAGCAAAAACAAACAACTCGGATTACACTAAACTAAAAATATTTTGCACAGCAGAGGAAACTATCAACAAAATGAAAAGGCAAATGGGAGAATATATTTGCAAATGAAATATCCAATAAGGGGTTAATATCCAAAATTTATAAAGAACTCATACAACTCAATATCAAGAAAAAACAAATAATGTGATTAAGAAGTGGACAGAAAACCTGAATAAAGTTTTTGCCAAAGAAGATGTATAGATGACCAACAAATCAATGAAAAGATATACATCACTAATCATCAGGGAAATGCAAATAAAAACCACAACAAGATGGCACTTCACACCTGTAAGAAAGCCTATCATTAAAAAGTGTTCATAACAAGTGTAGGTGAAGATGTAGAGATAAGATAACCCTTGTGCATTGTTGGTGGGAGTGTATACTTGTGCAGCCATTATGGAAAATAATATGGAGATTCCTCAAGAAATTAAAAATAGAACTAGACTACAACCCAGGAATTCCACGTCTGGTTATTTATCCAAAGAAAACAAAACCACTAATTTGAAAAGATATATGCATGCTTATGTTCATTGCAGCATTATCTGCAATGGCCAAGATATGGAAACAACCTAAGTGTTTATCCATAGATGAAAGGATGAAGAAGTGAAATAAGTCAGACAGAGAGAGACAAGTATCGTATGATTTCATATATATGTAGAATTTTTGAAAAACAACCATCAAAATGAAACAGGAAAATACTCATACATACAGAAAACAGGTGGTAGCCAGAGGGGAGGGGTTTGGGGGACTTGGCAAAATAAATAAAATGGATTTAAATGTACAACACTTTAGTTATAAAATAAATAAATCACAGGGAGATAATGACAACATAAGGAATATAGTCAATAATACTGTAATAAGGGTACAATGATGGTGGCTTACTAGATTTATTGTGGTGACCATTTGGTCATGTAGTTAAATGTCACATCACTATATCGTACACCTGAAGCTAAAAATATTGTACATCCACTATGCTTCAATAAAAGAAAAGAAAATCAGAAACTCCCTGGTGGTCCAGTAGTTAGGGCTCCATGCTTCCACTGCAAGGGGCATGGGTTTGATCCCTGATTGGGGAACTAAGATCCCGCAAGCTGCACTGCATGGCTAAAATACTCAACCCACCCTATATTGGGACACTTACAACATAATAAAACAAAAATAAAAGAAAATCTTAAAAACTAAAAAGGTAACTTACAGAGGTTTATTATCACTTCTTAGTTGCCAGTGCTCACACATTATTTAACATGCTGAATAAATCTAATTATCTCCCTTTTACAAAGTGAGAGACAAATCCTTGTGATTTTTTAGGGACCCTCTGGGAAATCTCAATATTAACTTGAGGTCAAAAAGACTTCATTCACTATTTGACTTAGGGAAACTGTCAAAAATGTCAAAGGGTTTGAACACAAGTAAATAAGATCACTGTGGAACAACACTAAGTTATCCATTTAACCAAGGACACAATTAAGATTTCAAAGGCAGGCTTCCGGGAAGATGGCGCAAGAGTGAGATGAGAAGATCAGCTTCCTCCGCACAGATACACCAGAAATACATCTATACGTGGAACAACTCCTACAGAACACGTACTGAACACTGGCAGAAGACCTCAGACCTCCCAAAGGGCAAGAACGTCCCCACGTACCTGAGTAGGGCAAAAGAAAAATGAATAAACAGAGACAAAGGAATAGGGACGGGACCTGCACCAGTGAGAGGGATTTGTGAAGGAGGAAAGTTTTCCGCACTCTGGGAAGCCCCTTCGTGGTCGGAGACTGTGGGTGGTTGATCGACGGAGCTTCAGAGCCATGGAGGAGAGCACATCAACAGGCGTGCAGAGGACAAAGCGAAGAGATTCCCGCACAGAGGATCAGGGTCGACTGGCACTCACCAGCCATTGAGGCTTGTCTGCTCACCCGCCTGTGAGGGCAGAGCTGGGAGTTGAGGCTCGGGCTTCAGTCACAGCGCTGGGAGAGGACGGGGGTTGGCAGCATGAACTCAGCCTGCAGGGGCTTAGTGCACCACAGCTAGCTGGGTGGGAGTCCGGGGAAATCTCTGAACCTGCCGATGCGGCAAGAGACTTTTTCTTCTTTTTTTCCTGGTGGGCGAAGAGAGGGGATTAAGACTGCTGCTTAAAGGAGCTCCAGAGACGGGCGCGAGCCATGGCTAAAAGCACGGACCCCAGAGACGGGCATGAGATGCTAAGGCTGCTGCTGCCGCCACCAAGAAACCTGTGTGTGAGCATAGGTCACTATGCACACCCCGCTTCCGGGGAACCTGTGCAGCCCACCACTGCCAGGGTCCCGGGATCCAGGGACAACTCCCCAGGGAGAATGCACGGTGCGCCCCAGGCTGGTGCAACGTCATGTTGGCCACTGACACCGCAGGCTCGCCCCGCACTCCGTGCCCCTCCCTTCCCCCGGTACCTGAGTGAACCAGAGCCTCTGAATCATCAGCTCCTTAAACCCCGTCCTGTCTGAGCGAAGAACAGATGCCCTCTGGCCACCTACATGCAGAGGCAGGGCCCAATCCAAAGCTGAGTCCCTGGGAGCTGTGAGAACAAAGAGAAAGGGAAATCTCTCCCAGCAGCCTCAGAAGCAGGGGAGTAAATCTCCACAATCAACTTGATGTACCCTGCATCTGTGGAATACATTAATAGACAACAAATCATCCAAAATTAAGGAAGTGGATTTTGAGAGCAAGATTTATGATTTTTTTGCCTTTTCCTGTTTTTGTCAGTGTGTATGTATACGCTTCTGTGTGAGATTTTGTCTGTATACCTTTGGTTCCACCATTTGTCCTACGGTTCTATCAGTCTGATTGTTCTTTAATTTTCTTTCTCTTAGTAATTATTTTCTATTTTAATAACTTTATTATATTTTATCTTAATTTATTTTATTTTACTTTATCTTCTTTCTTTCTTTCTTCCTTCTTTCCCTCCTTCTTTCCTTCCACCATCCCTCCCTCCCTCCCTCCCTCTTTTCTTTCTTTCTTTCTTTCCTTCTTTCTTTGTATTTCTACTAATTCTTTCTTAATACTTTTTCCCACTATTATTCTGAGCTGTGGGGATGAAAGACTCTTGGTGCTGCAGCCAGCAGTCAGTGCTGTGCCTCTGAGATGGGAGAGCCAAATTCAGGACACTGGTCCACAAGAGACCTCCCAGCTCCACATAATATCAAATGGTGAAACTCTCCCAGATATCTCCATCTCAACACCAGCACCCAGTTTCACTCAACGACCAGCAAGCTACAGTGCTGGACATCCTATGCCAAACAACTAGAAAGAGAGGAACACAACCCCACCCATTAGCAGAGAGGCTGCCTAAACTCATAAAAAGTCCACAGTCACCCCAAAACACACCACCAGAAAGACAAGGTTCAGCCTCATCCACCAGAACACAGGCACTAGTCCCTTCTACCAGGAAGGCTACACAACCCACTGAACCAACCTTAGCCACTGGGGACAGACACCAAACACCATGGGAACTATGAACCTGCAGCCTCCAAAAGAAGACCCCAAACACAGTAAGATGAGCAAAATGAGAAGACAGAAAATCACACAGCAGATGAAGGAGCAAGATAAAAACGCAACAGACCTAACAAATGAAGAGGAAAGAGGGAGTCTACCTGAAAAATAATTCAGAATAATAATAGTAAAGATGATACAGAATCTTGGAAATAGCATAGACAAAATGCAAGCAACATTTAATGAGGACCTAGAAGAACCAAAGATGAAACAAACAATGATGAACAACACAATAAATGAAATGAAAAATACTCTAGATGTGATCGATAGCAGAAAAACTGAGGCAGTGGAACAGATAAGTAAACCGGAAGATAAAATAGTGGAAATAACTACTGAAGAGCAGAATAAAGAGAAAAGAATGAAAACAACTGAGGACAGTCTCAGAGACCTCTGGGACAACATTAAGTGCACCAGCATTCGGATTATAGGGCTTCCAGAAGAAGAAGCAAAAAAGAAAGGGACTGAGAAAATATTTGAAGAGATTATAGATGAAAACTTCCCTAATAGGGGAAAGGAAATAGTTAATGAAGTCCAGGAAGCACAGAGAGTCCCATACAGGATAAACCCAAGGAGAAATACACCAAGACACATATTAATCAAACTGTCAAAAATTAAATAAAAAGAAAACATATTAAAAGCAGCAAGAAAAAATCAACAAATAACACACAAGGGAATCCCCATAAGGTTAACAGCTGAACTTTCAGCAGAAACTCTGCAAGCCAGAAGGGACTGGCAGGACATATTTAAAGTGATGAAGGAGAAAAAGCTGCAACCAAGATTACTCTACCCAGGAAGGATCTCATTCCGATTTGATGCAGAAATTAAAACCTTTACAGATAAGCAAAATCTGAGAGAGTTCAGCACCACCAAACCAGCTTTACAACAAATGCTAAAGGAACTTCTCTAGGCAAGAAACACAAGGGAAGGAAAAGACCTACAATAACGAACCCAAAACAATTAAGAAAATGGAAATAGGAACATACATATCGATAATTACCTTAAATGTAAATGGACTAAATGCTCCCACCAAAACACACAGACTGGCTGAATGGATACAAAAACAAGACCCATATATTTGCTGTCTACAAGAGACCCACTTCAGACCTAGAGACACATACAGACTGAAAGAAAGGAGATGGAGAAAGATATTTCATGGAAATGGAAACCAAAAGAAAGCTGGAGTAGCAATTCTCATATCAGAAAAAATAGACTTTAAAACAAAGAATCTTAGAAGGGACAAAGAAGGACACTACATAAAGATCAAGGGATCGATCCAGAAGAACATATAACAATTGTAAATATGCACCCAGCATAGGAGCACCTCAATACATAAGGCAAATACTTACAGCCATAGAAGGGGTAATTGACAGTAACACATTCAGAGTAGGTGACTTTAACACCCCACTTTCACCAATGGACAGATCATCCAAAATGAAAATAAATAAGGAAACACAAGCTTTAAATGATACGTTAAACAAGATGGACTTAATTGATATTTATAGGACATTCCATCCAAAAACAACAGAATACACATTTTCTCAAGAGCTCACGGAACATTCTTCAGGATACATCATATCTTGGGTCACAAATCAACCCTTGGTGAATTTAAGAGAATTGAAACTTTATCAAGTATCATTTCGTCCAGAGCGCTATGAGACTAGATATCAATTACAGGAAAAGATCTGTAAAAAAATACAAACAGATGGAGGCTAAACAATACACTACTTAATAATGAAGTGATCACTGAAGAAATCAAAGAGGAAATCAAATGTACCTAGAAATAAATGACAATGGAGACAAGATGACCCAAAATCGGTGGGATGCAGCAAAAGCATTTCTAGGAGGGAAGTTTATAGCAATACAATCCTACCTTAAGAAACAGGAAATATCTCGAATAAACAACCTAACCTTGCAGCTCAGGAAATTAGAGAAAGAAGAACAAAAAAAAAATAACAAAATTAGCAGAAGGAAAGGAATCATAAAATTCAGATCAGAAATAAATGAAAAAGAAATGAAGGAAACAATAGCAAAGATCAATAAAACTGAAAGCTGTTTCTTTGAGGAGATAAACAAAATTGAGGAACCATTTGCCAGACCCATCAAGAAAAAAAGAGAGAAGACTCATATCGATATAATTAGAAATGAAAAAGGAGAAGTAACAACTGACACAGCAGAAATACAAAAGATTATGAGAGATTACTACAAGCAACTCTTTGCCAAGAAAAGGAACAACCTGGAAGAAATGGACAAATTCTTAGAAATGCACAACCTGCCAAGACTGAATCAGGAAGAAATAGGAAATATGAACAGACCAATCACAGGCACTGATATTGAAACTGTGATTTAAAAACTTCCAACAAACAAAAGCCCAGGACCAGGTGGCTTCACAGGCGAATTCTATCAAACATTTAGAGAAGAGCTAACACCTACCCTTCTCAAACTCTTCCAAAATATAGCAGAAGGAGGAACATTCCCAAACTCTTTGTACGAGGCCACCATCTCCCTTATACCAAAACCAGACAAGGATGTCTCAAATAGGAAATCTACAGGCCAATATCACTGATGAACATAGATGCAAAAATCCTCAACAAAATGCTAGCAAACAGAATCCAACAGCCCATTAAAAGGATCATACACCATGATCAAGTGGGGTTTATTCCAGTAATGCAAGGATTCTTCAATATATGCAAATCAATCAGTGTGATAAACCATATTAATAAATTGAAGGAGAAAAACCATATGATCATCTCAAGAGATGCAGAGAAAGATTTTGACATAATTCAACACACATTTATGATAAAAAACTCTGCAGAAAATAGGCATAGAGGGAACTTTCGTCAGCATAATAAAGGCCATATATTATAATCCCACAGCCAACATCATCCTCAATGGTGAAAAACTGAAAGCATTTCCACTAAGATCAGGAACAAGACAAGGTTGCCCACTCTCACCACTCTTATTCAACGTAGTTTGTGAAGTTTTAGCCACAGCAATCAGAGCAGATAAGGAAATAAAAGGAATCGAAATCGGAAGAGAAGAAGTAAAGCTGTCACTGTGTGCAGATGACATGATACTATACATCGAAAATCCTAAAGATGCTACCAGAAAACTACTAGAGCTAATCAATGAATTTGGTAAAGTAGCCAGATACAAAATTAATGCAGAGCAACCTCTGGCATTCCTATACACTAATGATGAAAAATCTGAAAGGGAAATCAAGAGAACACTCCCATTTACCATTGCAACAAATTGAATAAAATATCTAGGAATAAACCAACCTAAGGAGACAAAAGACTTGTATGCAGAAAATTATAAGACACTGATGAAAGAAAGTAAAGATGATACAAATAGATGGAGAGATATACCATGTTCTTGGATTGGAAGAATCAAGATTGTGAACATGACTCTACCACCCAATTCACTCTACAGATTCAATGCAATGCCTATCAAACTACCACTGGCATTTCTCACATAACTAGAACAAAAAATTTCACAATTTCTATGGAAATACAAAAGACCCTGAATAGCCAAAGCAATCTTGAGAATGAAAAACGCAGCTGGAGGAGTCAGGCTCCCTGACTTCAGACTATACTACAAAGCTACAGTAATGAAGACTGTATTGTATTGGTACAAAAACAGAAAAATAGATCAATGGAACAGGATAGAAAGCCCACAGACAAACCCACGCCCATATGGTCACCTTATCTTTGATAAAGGAGGCAGGAATGTACAGTGGAGAAAAGACAGCCTCTTCAGTAAGTGGTGCTGGGAAAACTGGGCAGGTACATATAAAAGTATGAGATTAGAGCACTCCCTAACACCATACACAAAAATAAGCTCAAAATGGATTAAAGACCTAAATTTAAGGCCAGAAACTATCAAACTCTTAGAGGAAAACATAGGCAGAACAATCTATGACATTAATCACAGCAAGATCCTTTTTGACCCACCTCCTAGAGAAATGGAAATAAAAATAAACAAATGGGACCTAACGAAACCTCAAAGCTTTTGCACAGCAAAGGAAACCATAAACAAGATGAAAAGCCAACCCTCAGTATGGGAAAAAATATTTGCAAATGAAGCAACTGACAAAGGATTAATCTCCAAAATTTATAAGTAGCTCATACAGCTCAATAACAAAAAAATCAAACAACCCATTCCAAAAATGGGCAGAAGTCTTAAATAGACATTTCTCCAAAGAGGATATATAGACTGTCAACAAACACATGAAAGAATGCTCAACTTCACTAATCATTAGAGAAATGCAAAGCAAAACTACAATGAGATATCATCTCACACCAGTAAGAATGGCCATCATCAACAAATCTAGAAACAATAAATTCTGGAGAGGGTGTGGAGAAAAGGAACACTCTTGAACTGCTGATGGGAATGTGAGTTGGTACAGCCACTATGGAGAACAGTATGGAGATTCCTTTAAAAACTATAAATAAAAGTACCATATTACCCATCAATCCCACTACTGGGCATATACCCTGAGAAAACTATAATTTAAAAAGAGTCATGTACCAAAATGTTCATTGCAGCTCTATTTACTATAGCCAGTACATGGAAGCAATCTAAGTGTCCAACATCAGATGAATGGATAAAGAAGATGTTGCACAAATATACAATGGAATATTACTCAGCCATAAAAAGAAACGATATTGAGCTATTTGTAATGTGGTGGATAGACCTAGAGTCTGTCATACAGAGTGAAGTAAGTCAGAAAGAGTAAGACAAACACCGTATGCTAACACATATATACGGAATTTAAGATTAAAAAATGTCATGAAGAACCTAGTTGTAAGACAGGAGTAAAGACACAGACCTACTAGAGGATGGACTTGATGATATGGTGAGGGGGAAGGGTAAGCTGTGACAAAGCAAGAGAGAGGCATGAACAAATATACACTACCAAACGTAAAATAGATAGTTAGTGGGAAGCAGCCACATAGCACAGGGAGATCAGCTCGGTGCCTTGTGACCACCTAGAGGGTTGGGATAGGGAGGGTTGGAGGGAGGGAGGGAGACGCAAGAGGGAAGACATATGGGAACATACGTATATGTATAACTGATTCACTTCGTTATAAAGCAGAAACTAACACAGCATTGTAAAGCAATTATACTCCAATAAAGATTTTTAAAAAATGATTGAAGCTTCAGTGAAGATTATTAGATGTACATCCTTGGAAAGAAATCACTTCATTTCTCTAATGTTTACCTGACAAATAAGAGAAACCCCTTCACTGAACTTGCTTATAATAAAGTGATGGAAATATCAAAGAAAAGAAAAAACAAGGAAGATTCTGACTGGTGCATGCTAACACATATATATGGAATCTAAAAAAAAAAAATGATTCTGCGTAACCCAGGGGCAGGACAGGAATAAAGATACAGATGTAGTGAATTGACTTGAGGACATGGGGCAGGGGAATGGTAAGCTGGGATTAAATGAGAAAGTGGCATGGACATATATACACTACCAAATATAAAATAGATAGCTAGTGGGAAGCAGCTGCATAACACAAGGGGATCAACTAGGTCCTTTGTGACTACCTTGAGGGGTGGGATAGGGAGGGTGGGAGGGAGACGCAAGAGGGAGGCGATATGGGGATATATGTATATGTATAGCTGATTCACTTTGTTATACAGCAGAATGTAACGCAACATTGTAAAGTAATTATACTCCAATGAAGATGTTAAAAAAAAAAGAAAAAGTGAAACAGGAACAACCATATATTTACCCTTTTCAGTTCTTTGTGAGATTTTTTTTGATAAGTTACATAATGTGTGAATTAAGAAAATCATTTAGAATGATGGGTACATTTGTTTATCTCATAAAAATGTTGTGATCAATTAGAACATAAATATTCAGAACAAGGAAATTATATAGATATAAGTGGGATAAAAGTTTGTAAATTAACTTTTCAACAATTATTATGTTTTATAGTATGTGTCTTTAAAAAAGGTCCACAAACCTTTTTAGTAGCTTGAAACCTTAAATCTATACTAAGTTAAAGTAAATAAGGAAGATTCGTTGTATAGCTAGATTATTTCCAAATAAAATAAAATAATTAAATAGTAATTGCTGAACATAAGGTTATGTACTTTGGCATCTTGTTTTTGTACAGCATAAATATATTTGGATCTGTTAAAAAATATGAGCTTTGTACTATTAAATGGCATGTGCCTCTAGAAAATTATGAACCGATGTATTCAGAAATCTGATACAGAATGATATATGAGGCAGTCAGTTAAAATTGCTTGTTCCCTAGTTTTCTCTGTCAAAGACAGGTGATTAATGGTTAAAAATTGTAATCAATATTTGTAAATGACACACTACCAGGATTAACAAGGGTAAAGAAAAAATAAAACCTCTGTGTGAAGGCAAAGTAAGATGTATATTTGATAAGGAGCTGTTAAGGATTAAGAATAATATCTTTGTCCCAAGGCAGAATGATTGATTTTTCCAGCATGAGAAAGAGAAAATGAGTTATGCAACAAAAAAATGAATATATATATATATAATATATATAACATACATATATTATATATATTATATATATATACACATATATATTTTTTAAGTTGGAGAATATTTGTGGGAGGGGATATTGTATGAAATTCATACAAATTGGTCAATAAACTTGCCTGTTTTTTATGTTAAAATGTGTGTGCCACAGAAATAAATAATTGTCCTTCTCAAACAAACTCTCATCAGACATAAACAGAGCCAATTTAATTTCTGCATTCACAGCCAATCATTGTTTGACACTGATTGTTCTCTTGACGGTGTTTATAATCAGCAATAGACAGAAATGCCTAGGCACTTATGTAAATAATCAGACAAAGTACAATGAAACGAGATTATTTTGCAAACAAATTTGTCTTACTTTGTTTCTGGTTTAATGTTGGTGTCCTGAGAGAGAAAAAAAATCCTTTCAGTGGAAAACTACAACCTATCCTTTTGGATTCCATCTTGCACATTTTGCCACTCAGTGCAAAAGCCTGAGTTCTTCTAGTTTCCTCCAGTATCTGCCTACAACTCTCCAAATTAATATTTCCAATTTTTCTCCCATCTGACTTGGAATCATGGAAAACTAAAACTTTCCTTTTCCTGAATCTGTGCAAGTTGAAGCTGCAGGATTAGATATACACATCAAGTAAATCACCTCAAATGATCATGTGTGGGCAGGCTTCATGTCTACTGCTGTGTGTGCCATTCAGAAAGTTGAACAAAAAAACCCAATGCCATCACTAAAGACATTCAAACTGCAAACCAAGAAATCCACTGGATTATCACTGCTGTCTGTATTCACCATCTAAAGATGTTGAGTGCAATGTCAAGAAATTTCTCAACAGGCTTCCCTCTTGGGGTCAGAAACTGGGGTTTTTATATTAATATTTGTTTTTCTGTTATTTTCATAGAAACTCCACTTCATTAAATACCTGGTGGCTAGCACCAAAAAGCATACCTTCTACTACCAAATGTCAACAGATAATTTAGCAGGTCTTTAATGAATAAAAGGTGACTGACAAGAAACGGACTATATTGTTCTCAGGAAAGAAGAATGTCTCTTCATTACTTTAAACAATAGGGTGGACTGACTTCAGAATTGACCCCGGTTCAACACTGGGGGCTCTTTTACCCTACTCCAGTAGTCCTGAATAAATCTGCTTTTATCATTTTAACTATTGTGCAACTATGGGTTTTCTCCAACAGTAGTCAGAACCAATCACCCTAGCCAGCACCCAAACTCCCTGCCTTGAATGTAGATTCACAGGCACTAGGAGCCCAGTGTGGCCAGGTCTAGGTCTTAACTTCCATTTGGGGGAATCAATGTTTTGTCTTCTAGGAGAAGAAGTCCTTCCTCTGTATCTAAGACTTATAGGTCAACAGAGCATAAAGTTAGGGGAACAGGAAGCAAAAATGGTGCCGTTCCCTTTTCCACTCCTTGATTCTTGGATCCATGAATCCTGTATAGAAGAAAATAGCACCATAGTGGATGCTGATTCAGAGCATACATAGCCTACTGGAAAATATTGTTATAGCCCTGTAACAAATATCTTCCCAACTGGCTTCGTAAATGAGTCTTGTAAAGGCTCTTCTACCATTCTATCAAACTAGCTGCTTCAGGTGGTGGGAGATGTGGTATGACCAGTGAATATCATGTGTATGGGCCCATTGCTGAACTTCTTTTGCTATGAAGTGAGTTCACTGATCTGAAACAATGTTGTGTAAGATACCATAATAGTGGACAAGACATTCTTTAAGTCCATGAATGATTGTTTTGGCAGTAGTTTTGCATGCAGGTAAGGCAAATCTGTAAGAAGTTTAGTGTCTATTCCAGTGAAGAGAAAAACGCTGCAGTTTCTATGATAGAGGGATCCAGTATAATCACCCTGGCACAAGGAAACTGCTTTATCTCCATACTCAGCACACAACTTTGTCTACCAGTGCTTACTCTACATACTACTGGAAATAGAGTCATTATCATCTTTAAATCTAATAAGATTAGAAAGCAGATTCCAGAAAATCAAGAAACAATCAAAATAATCATCCTTAAAATTCTTTTTCTCAAGAACCATTCTTGGAACCAAAATCTACATTAGCCAGAGTTCTGCAGCAAACCAAATCCAATAGGAGATGATAATAATGATAGATAGATAAATACAAGAGGATATTTATTAAAAGAATTATCTCAGATGTTTATAAAGGCTGAGTAGCCCCACAATCTGCCATCTGCTATCTGGAGAATGAGGAATGATTATGGAATAATTTAGCAAAGTATATAGGCCTAAGAAGGAAGGAAGTTGATAGTGTATCAAAGGACTCAGAACAAGTTAGCAGCTGGTGTAAATCTCAGAATCCAAAGGCACAGACCAGGAACACATGTCCAAAGGCAGGAAAGGTTGGATGCCTCAGCTCTAATAGAGGAGAGGAAATTCATCCTTCCTTTGTCTTTTTGTTCCATTGGTCACCTCTATCTGGATTGGGTGATGCCTGCCCTCATTGAAGAGGGTGAATCTCTTTATAAAGAATACTGAAATAAATGCTACTACCCTCAGAAACACTCTCACAGACACACTCAGAAATAATGTTTTACCACATACCCAACTCCCTTAGCCCAATCAAGTTGACAGAACATTAACCATCACAAGTCCACCCCTTCTCAACTTGACACCTATACCCAATGTCTTCAACCATACTTAATCATCAAATAAAGACAATGAGGTCCTGATTCTGCCTAACATGATAAGACATCCTGTGTACAACCAAAAACAGTCACTCTTCCCCAGAAGAGGAAGTATTTCCTTGAATGATGTTTACTATTCTCCTAGATATCCCATAAAAATTAGTATGTTGTTAAATTAACAACACTTAAATGCTATGATGTAAAGTTAAAGCATCTCGTGTTGAATGATAAGAGAATAAATGAGGATAGAAAACAAATATATTTAATATATGCATATATACATACAAAAGTGTCTTAACACAATAAGGAAGAAATACCTATGACAATTACAGTCCTCCTTTCAGTAACAAGTCACAAGATCAAAGCCAGTATTTATAATTACCTCTTCTACTGCAAATTCTGTATTCCCTTTGCCTCTGTAAGCACCTGAGGAATGAAAAGTTTTGGGTCACTAATAGTACTGTTTGGATTGAGTTCTTATCATTTTTCTATTGACCTTAATCACAGGGTATGGTAACACTAAGAGAAACCCTAAGGGACACCCTGAATTCCAGACGTATTGCTTCTAACCTCTATTGTTGAGTAGTTGTCCACTTTTCATTTGGTAGTGACACAGATTCTTTCCTTCACCAGACTTTATTCTGGCCCTTCACACAGGCCTCACTTTTTTTCTTCTAATGTAAACATTTAAAAAACACTATGAAGGAGAGATGTGGATTCAAAACACACAGATCATATAAAAAAATAAAACCTACAAGAAAAAAAAAAACAGAAGGGAGAATAGAGGAAAACTATTACATATCATTTGTAAAACATCAAGTCTATAAAAGAGTGTAATACCAATATATAAAGGCAAAATATAATGGTACATCATGTGAACAAAAAGAAGAGACCAGTACCTCATAGAGACAGGCAGTCAAAGGAACCTGGGTGAAGTATTTTGGCCTTTGTCTCCAAGGCAGCTGGCCATGTTCTAACACTTCCCTTGGTCTGAGTAACACAGCAGTTGGTGGGGGTGGGGGTGGGGAGCAAAGAGTAGATGAGTTGTGAAAACAGCATAAGTTGATCCAGAGGAAACAATCTGTACCAGAGAAATACAATACAAATTTAGGTGATTAGTGTAAAAATAGGGCCTGCATGAGAAATCGTGGGGAATGGGAAGGTGATTTTCTCTTGGTTCTTCCAAGTGTTGTTCCTGAGCTTGCATCAGGCCCAGGCAGTTGCCTGCTTACTCTTTTGTACCTTCTCTACGTCAAGGTCAAGGTCAAGGAGAAGTTCCCCTGCCCCATAAATCTCTGCACCTTGGCCTAGTCTTGGGCAGCCCAGGTAAGAATACACCAAGGCCTTCTCTCTTTTTTTAATTTGAATTTGATTTGATTTATTTATTTTTTATACACGAGGTTCTTATTAGTTATCTATTTAATACGTATTAGTGAAGGCCTTCTCTTTGAAACAGTTTCTGAGCTCATTTGTTTGTGGTTTTCTCAGTCACTGATGACCCCAACAGAAACATTAGGGTAGTGTTGCTCATGGTAATTAAACACCTTTACCCATCAGGGCTGCAGACAACACTGGTTAGGGCTTTGGTGCCAAGAGTCCTTTCCTCCTGTTTGTGTCCTGGTGTCGAAAGGCAGCTCCATTCTGCATGGGAGGTGGCTGTGCTGAGGGAAGAACACTGAAATACTTCAAGAACTCCAAAAACTGAACACTGGCTTGTAACAAAGGAGTTGGGTGTTTCCTTAGGCCCATCTGTGCACTTCCTTGCAAAATCCTGAGCAAGAACCCTGCTAAGTCAGTTAAGCAAGAGTCTCTCAATCATCCATGTCTGATCACCCTTCATATTCATCAGGTTTCTCATCCTCTACCATCTGCCAAGTGATTTCTGATCACACTGCCCTGTCTTCAGCAAAAATCCTGTTAGTTAATTAACCAGAAATTCCTATACCCACTAATGTTTCCTCTTAGTAATTTTCCATCCACTGACTCCCACAAGGCCCCTTGGCTATAAATTCCCACTTGCCCCTGCTGTATTTGGAATAGAACCAGTTCTACACTGAGGTCTCTTTTCCCCTATTTCAACAGTCCTGAATAAAATCTGTTTTGACCACTTTAATATCCAGCTATACTTTTTCTTTGACAGAGACAGTACTGTAACTCGGATAGGATCAGTTACATCATTGGAGCCCAGATAACTCACCCAGGACCCTAAGTGCATATCTTTGAAGACTTGGTCTTCACTCCTGACTGAATGATCAGGGATCCTTCGGTGAGTTTGACTTCTAAACCAGAAAAATGTTCCCTGTAGCTTGTAGGCACAGATGTTGGTTCTTAAGAATGAAGTGTACTTTCGAAGGTAGGTTAGAGTCCCAGGCCAAGAGAGGCTGGGATAGAGAGCTGGGCTTCTTTGCTTCTAGAAGGCAGGCAGGTGCAAATTGGGTTGGAGTTCCAAGCTCTCTGTTCATAAGTATCAATGTAGCATTAGTTAAGAACATGGGACCCTCTCCTTGGACTGAAAACCCCCTACTGGGACTCCTGCTGAAATTGTGTTGTGCCAGTTCTGTTCTTCCTTTCTTGTTGGCATGATTTTACTAAGGATAACTTGAAACTTCAGCGGTGTCTTTGGGAAATTTAAGGTCTTCCCACACTGGCTTCTCTAAAACCTGTCCCTTCCCATCACAGCTGCTCCTGCTTCCTCTTTTACTGCTTTGGATCTTCCCTCCAGTTCCCTTGATCCTTTGACATGTCTCCTTCAAATCCCTACCTCCTCCAGCCCTCTCTCCACGCTGACAGACTTTTCCCATCTCAGCCCCTCTGTTCCCTGGACTCACTTGAACTTTAGCCCCGCTGCCCTCCATGGAGGGCTCTCAAGGGACAATGGGACTCCCTTAAGGAACCACCTGAGGTTGACTAGAGAGAAAAAGGCTATTTGAAAACAGAACTAAATGTTTTACCCCTTTCAGATGGGGTCTGGAAACATCCAGAGAGCTGCCAGATGTCTCCTCAGTCACTGACCTTAATTGAATCCATTCTGCCATCAGACTATATGTCAGGGCAAAAGAACATCTTAAAAGTCTCCTCCAAGGGCTCCCCTGGTTGCACAGTGGTTAAGAATCAGCCTGCAAATGTAGGGGATACAATTTCAAGCCCTGGTTTGGGAAGATCCCACATGCTGCAGAGCAACTAAGCCCATGCACCACAACTACTGAGCCTGTGCTCTAGAGCTTGCAAGCTACAACTACTGAGTCCATGTGCCACAACTACTTAAGCCCATGCATCCTAGAGCTCACGTTCCACAACAAGAGAAGCCATCGCAATGAGAAGCCTGTGCACCACAATGAAGAGTAGCCCCAGCTCACCACAACTAGAGAAAGCCTGTACACAGCAATGAAGACCCAATGCAGCCAAAAATAAATAAATTAAATAAATAATTTTTTAAAAAAATTTTAAAAAAGTCTCCTCCATGACAATTCAGATGAAAATAATAAGTAGAGATAAACCAGCTTGATTATATCACCATGTTTTCCTGACCCATGGCTAAGATTTATAATGAAAACTGTAAGGTTTCTGCTGGCATGTCTGTATGTTGATCTATGTTTATGTATGTATGCATATATGCATGTCAACATATAGTTGATATTTTTCTACCTATTGATGCTATTACTAAATTAATTTATAAAGTCCCATAAAGGAATTCTACTTAAATAAGCTCAGAGATAAATGAGAACTTCTATAAATTAGGCATTTCTAAAACTATATGAAATATAGGAACATATTCAATTTTTAAAAGTTTTCATTGCCTGGGATAATCTTTGGTAGATAAAGCTAGATTTAAAAATTGTTGGTAAAATAAAACAGGCATAACTTCCAAGTTGTCAGTGTTAAATATAATGCAGACATGTTATTTTTTCTACCTACTTTTACTAGTCAAACTTAAGCCTAAATTGTCTTCACTAGATGTTTAGGATTATAGAACTATAAAGCCATCCTAAGAAAAAAATGTAAAATAAAAATGAATTGTTTGGAGCATGTCAATAACAGTAGATACAAAAATGATACAAAAAGAAGAAAAGACAATGTGTTTAAATATTTACATTGATTGCTTCTGACATTTGGTTACTTGCCTAATATGTCACCCCAAACAATTTAGGATAATGGCTAGATATGTTGTTTAGCTCATGAAATTTTCATGATTAAATCAAACATAATTGTTAACCAGAAGAGAATTAAATAGATGCAAATCATATAAAATGTATAACTGAAAATTTTAGTGTGTTTTATGTTTCATATGATTTATAACATGTTGTATAATAATGTTTTTCATACTTAGTTTTATAATTATGGTCATAAATGTCCACATGAAAATAGTTTCACAAACTAATTTGGTAACTTGAACTTTAAAGCTCTATGACCTTTGGTAAAAACTGGATATTCATTGAATACCTATATTTCCCAAATCAGATAAAATATGAAAGTTTACCTGCTGAACATAAGTTTATCTCTTTGGCATCTTGTTTCTATAAGGGTTAGAAAATCTAAATATATTTGGGTCTGTTAATAACATCAGAAATGGTACTTTGAAAAGATACATGCACCCCAATGTTCATTGCAGCACTATTTACAATAGCCAGGACATGGAAGCAACCTAAAGGTCCATCAACAGAGGACTGGATAAAGAAGATTCGGTACATATAAAAAATGGAATATTACTCGGCCATAAAAGAGGACAAAATAATGCCATTTGTAGCAACATGGATGGACCTAGAGATTGTCATACTGAGTGAAGTAAAGTCAGGCAGAGAAAAACAAATATCATATGATATTGCTTATATGTGGAATCTAAAAAAAAGGGCACAAATGAACTTATTTATGAAACAGAAGTAGAGTCATGTATGTAGAGAACAGACATGGTTACCAGGGGATGGGGGGGATAAATGGGGAGATTGGGATTGACATATACACACTACTATATATAAAATAGATAACTAATAAGAATCTGCTGTATAGCACAGGGAACTCTACTCAATATTCTGTAATGGCCTATATGGGAAAAGAATCTAAACAAAGAGAATAGTGGATATATATATATATATATATATATATATATATATATCTGACTCAGTTTGCTGTTCACCTGAAACTAACAAAACATTGTAAATCAACTCTACTCCAATAAAAATTTTTTTTTAAATTTTAAAAAACCCCATTGATATGGACAGCGTATCAGTGGTTGCCTGGGAATGAGATGTCAGAGAAGGGCAAAGAGTAGGGATTGCCAAGGGTCATGATGAAACTTTGGGAGGGGCTTAGCATGGTCACTGTCTTGAGAGCAGGGATGGTTTCCTGAGTATGTAAGTCAAACCTTTAAAATTAAGAATTAATTACATGCAAAAAGGGTATATGCCTCTAGAAAATTATGAAATGATATATTTATAAATTGCTACAGAATGATATTATTTGGCCAAAGTTAACAACTGCATATTTCCTAGTTTTCTCTGGAAAAGAAAGTTGACCAATATTGAGAAAGTCTCATCATATACGTACATGAAACTATAGGACTAAGAGGGTAAAGAAAAACTAAAACTCTGAAGGCAAGGAAAGTAAGATGCATTTTTTACAAGGAGAGGGATGAAAGGTGTTTTTGTGAAGGGTAACAATGAGTAATTTTATTGTAAAGCAAAATAACTACTTAATATTCCAGAATATGAAAGAGGAACACATAAGATAAAAATGGAATGGATATTAACAAAAAAAAAGTTGTAGAAAGTTTGGGGGAAAAGATTCCTGAAAAGGAATCTTATAATGTATGATCAAATCCAGCTAATTTAAATGGATCTATTTATAAGGATATTTTTTAAAAATTAGCCTTAACAGAGGACCTTCAAGATTCAGGAGGAGTAAGATGTGGAGATCACCTTCCTCCCCATAAATACATCAAAAATTTATCTACATGTGGAAAACTCCTATAGAACACCTACTGAATGCTGGCAGAAGACATCAGACTTCCCAAAATGCAAGAAAATCCCCACGTACCTGGGTAGGACAAAAGAAAAAAGAATAAACAGAGACAAAAGAATAGGGATGGGACTTGCACCTCTGGGAGGGAGCTGTGAAGGAGGAAAACTTTGCACACACTAGGAAGCCCCTTCACTGGTGGAGAGGGTGGGGTGGCCAGGGGGAAGCTTCAGAGCCACGGAGGAGAGTGCAGCTACAGGGGTGCAGATGGCAAAGCAGAGACATTCCCACACAGAGGATCAGTGCCGACCAGCGACCAGCACTCATCAGCCTGAGAGGCTTGTCGCTTACCGGCTGGGGTGGGTCGGGGCTGGGAGCTGAGGCTTGGGCTTCAGAGGTCAAATCCCAGGGAAAGGACTGGGGTTGTCCATGTGAACACAGCCTGAAGGGGGCTAGTGTGCCACAGCTAGCTAGGAGGGAGTCCAGCCAATAAAGTGGACAACGTGGAAGAAACAGACAATTTCTTAGAAAAGCACAACCTTCCAAGACTGAACCAGAAGAAATAGAAAATATAAACAAACCAATCACAAGCACTGAAATTGAAACTGTGATTAAAAATCTTCCAACAAGCAAAAGTCCAGGACCAAACGGATGCACAGGTGAATTCTATCAAACATTTAGAGAAGAGCTAGCACCAATCCTTCTCAGACTCTTCCAAAACATAGCAGAGGGAAGAACATTGCTAAATTCATTCTACAAGGCCACCATCACTCTGATACCAAAATCAGACAAAGATGTCACAAAAAAAGAAAACTACAAAGCCAATATCACTGATGAACATAGATGGAAACATCCTCAACAAAATACTAGCAAACAGAATCCAACAGCACATTAAAAGGATCATATATCATGATCAGGTGGAGTTTATCCCAGGAATGCAAGGATTTTTCAATATATGCAAATCAATCAATGTGATAAACCATATCAACAAACTGAAAGATAAAAACCATATGATAATCTCAATAGAGGCAATAAAAGCTTTTGACAAAATTCAACACCCATTTATGAAAGAAACTTTCCAGAAAGTAGGCATAGAGGAAACTCACCTTAACATAATAAAGGTCATATATGACAAACCCAGAGCCAACATTGTTCTCAATGGTGAAAAACTGCAACCCTTTCCACTAAGATGAAGAACAAGACAAGGTTGTCCAGTCTCACCACTATTATTCAACAAACTTTTGGAAGTTTTAGTCACAGCAATCAGAGAAGAAAAAGAAATGAAAGAATAAAAATCAGAAAAGAAGAAGTAAAGCTGTCACTGCTTGCAGATGACATGATACTATACATAGAGAATCCTAAAGATGCTACCAGAAAACTACTAGAGCTAATCAATGAATTTGGTAAAGTAGCAGGATACAAAATTAATGCACAGAAATCACTTGCACTCCTCTACACTAATGATGAAAAATCTGAAAGATAAATAAGGAAACACTCCCATTTACCATTGCAAAAATACCTAGGAATAAAATTACTTAAGGAGACAAAAGACCTGTATGCAGAACACTATAAGACACTGATGAAAGAAATCAAAGCTGATACAAACAGATGGAGAGATATACCATGTTCTTGCATTGGAAAAATCAACATTGTGAAAATGACTATAGTACCCAAAGCAATCTACAGATTTAATGCAATCCCTATCAAACTACCAATGGCATTTTTCACAGAACTAGAACAAAAAAATTCACAATTTGTTTGGAAACACAAAAGACCCCAAAGAGGCAAAGAAATCTTGAGAAAGAGAAACAGAGGCGGAGGAATCAGGCTCCTGGACTTCAGACTATACTACAAACCTACAGTAATCAAGACAGTATGGTAGTGGCACAAAAACAGAAATATAGATCAATGGAACAGGATAGAAAGCCAGAGGTAAACCCGTGCATATATGGTCACCTTATCTTTGATAAAGCAGGCAAGAACATACAATGGAGAAAAGACAGACTTTTCAATAAGTGGTGCTGGGAAAACTGAACAGCTACATGTAAAAGAATGAAATTAGAACACTCCCTAACACCATACATAAAAATAAACTCAAAATGGATTAATGACCTAAATGTAAGGCCAGATACTATAAAACTCAGAGGAAAATACAGGCAAAACACTTTATGACATAAATCACAGCAAGATCCTTTTTGACCCACCTCCTACAGAAAAGGAAATAAAAACAAAAATAAACAAAGGGGACCTCATGAAACCTAAAAGCTTTTGCACAGCAAAGGATACGATAAACAAGATGAAAAGACAACCCTCAGAATGGGAGAAAATATTTACAGATGAAGCAACTGACAAAGGATTAATCTCCAAAATATACAAGCAGCTCAATATCAAAAACACAAACAGCCTAATCCAAAAACGGGCAGAAGACCTAAATAGACATTTCTCCAAAGAAGATATACAGATTGCCAACAAACCCATGAAAGGATGCTCAACAGTGCTAATCATTAGAGAAATGCAAATGAAAACTACAATGAGGTATCACCTGACACCATTCAGAGTAGTCATCACCAAAAATTCTACAAACCATAAATGCTGGAGAGGGTGGGGAGAAAAGGGAACCCTCTTGCACTGTTGGTGGGAATATAAATTGATACAGCCACTATGGAGAACAGTATGGAGGTTCCTAAAAAACAAAAAACAGAACTACCATATGACCCAGCAATCCTACTACCGGGCATATACCCTGAGAAAACCATAATTCAAAAAGTGTCATGTACCACAATGTTCATTGCAGCACTATTTACAATAGCCAAGTCATGGAAGCAACCTAAGTGTCCATCGACAGATGAATTGATAAAGAAGATGAGGCACATATATACAATGGATTATTACTCAGCCATAAATAGAAATGAAATTGAGTTATTTTTATTGAGGTGCATGCACTTAGAGGCTGTCATAGAGTATGAAGTAAGTCAGAAGGAGAAAAACCATATGCTAGCACATATATATGGAATCTATAAAAAAGAAAAAGGTTCTGAAGAGCCTAGGGGCATGACAGGAATAAAGACGCAGATGTAGAGAGTGTACTTGAGGACACAGGGAGGGGGAAGGGTAAGCTGAGACGAAGTGAGAGAGTGGCATTGACATATATACACTATCAAATGTAAAATAGATAGCTAGTTGGAAGCAGCCACATAGCACAGAGAGATCAGGTCCTGCTTTGTGACCACCTAGAGCGTTGGGATAGGGAGGGTGGGAGGGAGACACAAGAAGGAGGGGATATGGTGATTGTATATGTATAGCTGATTCACTTTGTTATACAGCAGCAACCCTCACAACAATATAAAGCAATTATACTCCAATAAAGATGTTTAAAAAAAGAAGGCTGCACAAAAAGGAAAAAAAAAGAATGTGTTTCAATAACAAGTACAATTTCAATTCAAACAACAACAAAAAATTAGCCTTAAAATAATACTACCCTGATGCAAAATAAGAATTTAATTCTGCTACAGAAATGAAGTTTTCTTAGATTGTAGGTCTGCATTAAGGAGAAATTGAAAAATGTTTTTCCTTTACCTTTTAAGTAGTCAGCCTGGGAAACCAAGATTTTTGTGTCTTAAAATTACTTCTTCTCCTTCATATTGTCTTTATCATTCCTTTGATTGCTTAAGAAAATAGAGTTTTCTCAATATTAAAACAGATACATTTTTGGGCTTCCCTGGTGGCGCAGTGGTTGAGAGTCTGCCTGCCGATGCAGGGGACACGGGTTCGTGCCCCGGTCCGGGAGGATCCCGCATGCCGCGGAGCGGCTGGGCCCGTGGGCCATGGCCGCTGGGCTTGTGCGTCCGGAGCCTGTGCTCCGCGGCGGGAGAGGCCACAGCAGTGAGAGGCCCGCGCACGGCAAAAAAAAAAAAAAAAAAAAAAAAAAAAACAGATACATTTTTTACTAGATCATTTTCTGCATTTCCTTTTGGTTATTTGTCACTTTGGTTAAATACATAACTAATTGTGGTTTCATAGTTACTTGTGATCTTATTTATTGAAGTGTTCAAAACTTTTGACATTATTGGCAACATCTCAGAATCAATATTTAACTGGACTATTTACTTCAAACTGATATGAGATTTCCCAGAGTGCCCATGGCAAGTCTGAAAGAATTTGTCTCTCACCTTGTAAATGGGAGATGCTAAAATAATTTGGTTATTTGGTATGTTCAATTATGTGGGAAATGCTGTCAAATAATAGTGATGATAAAGCTTCTTAAGTTATATGAGGTGGATAAATGTCATCGATACAGGTATTCCAAAAATTGTGTGAAGTTCATAGAAATCTGCCAATACCCTCATTGTCCAGTTATGTTAAAATGTTGCATGCCACATAAATAACTAGTTTTCTTTATACAATGAGCTATCAAAAGAACTTTACCCATGATAATTTTAAGTTTTATACCAGTCACAGACAGTTAATATTTTGCTTTGATTCTTTTGTGAAAGTTTTTACAGTTAGCTACAGGCTAGAATGCTCCATGTTGGCCTACTGTGAATAAATCTGAATCCATGTCACTGGACTAAGAATACCCAGAAGGAATGAAGAAGTTGATGAGTTATTAAAACTGCAAGCCACCGATCATGCAGAATAAGAGTTAATTCCATGTGAATGAATGAACTGATGAGGCAAATTATTACGTTTTGGACATTTTGGGGGTAAACTTCTCTAGTTTTTTTTTAAAGTTTTCCTTTCCAGGTTGAAAAAATTGTTTTCTCTTAAGCTAGGTGTAACTTACTGCAATTTGGTAAATTATAGCTTTACATACAAAGATAGAATGCTTACTTTTATCCCTACCTGAACCTCCAGAATTCTAAAATCTCAATGAGTATTCTTACATTTATGGTAATATAGTTATTTGCATAAGTTCAATAACAATTTCTTCTCCTTGCAACAGGACACAATTGGAAACACAGGTTATAACACCAAAGCTTTGACTGGAATGTGTATCCAAATCAGATATCACCTGAGAGCTTTAAGGAACTAAGGTTGACTTTAAGGACCAAATTTTGACAAAGTCCCTCTTGGAAAAACTGCTCTGTGCTTGGTTTATGGGGTCCTCCAACTTAGAAATCAGTAAAAAGGGTCAATTTCCAGCAGGCCTGGGAACATCCGAATATTTGGGGAATGTATAGAAGAAAGGAATTCACCTAAATCTATAGGTATTACAGGCAAAAATCTAGTGGCAAATTCTTGGCTTGGCTTCATAGTCTCCAAAGGCTTTTAAAAGTCTAGTCTGAGATTCCTTTATCAAAAGTTCCAGCAAACTCAAGAGACCTTGTGGTCAAGCACTATTCTTGCTGTACTTATATAAATAATCAGACCAAGTTTAATGAGGCTGGACTTATTTTGCAAACAAATTAGTCTATGATTCTCTCTAATATAAGAGGTGGTGACTAGAGGTAAAAATTATGTTTCAATGGAAAACTATAATATACACTTGTGGGTTCCACCTTGCACATTTTGGCAGTCCTTGACAAATCCCAAATTATTCTAGTTTCCTCCAATATCTGACTAAAACGCTCCAAATTAGCATTTCCAATTTTTCTCCCTTATGACTTGGAATCATTGTGAAGTAAAATTGCCCTTTGCCCAAAGACCTGCAAGATGAAGCTACACAATGTATTATTAACTTCAAAGAAGTGAATTCCTGTGAAAACAGACCATGAATAGGCAATCTTTGTGCCTGCTGCTATGTGAGCCACTGAGAGAGCTCACTTGAATCAGCACAGACATCCAAACTGAAACCTGGGAAATCCATTAAATTGTTACTGCTGCCTTCACTCCACTGTCTAAAGATGCTTTGTTCATGGCCACCTTGTTCTAAAGACACAGAACAAGAGTTGTTTCTCAAAAAGAGAGTATTAATCTGAGGATGATAGCAGGACCTTGCTTTAAAATCCTAAAGACCTGTGCTGTGATTCACCTGTGGGGGCTGTCAAAGGCTTCAAATAACGTCGCTGTGAACCAATGAAACTTCAAGAACCATTGGATCTGCTGGATTATGTGGTCCAACTGGCAGAGTGGCTTGCACAGGATCCTTGACCTATTACGGAGCCTTCCCTTGTCTAAGCCTCAGTCAAAACTAGTATCTTTCTGGTCACTTGATGCATGGGACAGACTAACATACCCAAACGAGGCATATGTTGCCTCTAAAATCCAAAATAACAACTAGGTGTTGTGCCTCTTAGTTTAGGATGGACTAGATACAACAATTTACCGTTCACCTTTAAAAAAGGATTTCTGGACATGCCCCACATCCTTCAACCCCTAGAAATGTCACTGAAATAGAAGATCCCTGAATTTTATTTGAATTTATTCTCCACCCTCTGACATGCAAATGTCTTACCATCAAGTCTAATTGCTATTCCCCCTCTCTAGGTCCAGTCAGCATAATGTCATAACGTAATTCATTGATGGAATGGGCCACTGTGATATATTGTGGAAGGGAGAGGTGATGAACATCTCTGTGAACTGTGACACAAGAATGGAGAGTTGATATATCCCTGAGGTAGGACAGTGAAGGTGTATTGCTGGCCTTGCCACCTGCAAGGAAACTGCTCCTAGTGGGCTCTATGGTGAGGTAGGCATTTGCCAGATCAACAGCTGTATGTTGGATATCAGGGTATGTGTGAATTTACTATATCAATAAAACCACATCTGGTATAGCAGCCACATCACTATCTTAATCTCACAATCATCAACTGTCATTCTTAAAATATATTTGTCTTTTGTGCAAACCAAATAGAAGGGCTGAAAGGGGGACTTTTAAATATTGGGTCATTTAAGTCAATGTTAGTTCCTTAAAGCTCTCAGGCCATATCTGATTCGATGCACATCATTCTCAAATATAAAATTCCACCCAAAGCCTTTGTAATATAGCCAGTGTTTCCAATTCCTGTTGCAATTAGAAGATATTTTTATTGAACTTATGCAAATTACTATAGTGCCATAAATATAAGAATTCAAATTCTGGAGGGATCAAGTAGGGGGAAAAAGCAATTGCTGCATATTTGTTCACAAAGGGATACGTTACTAAATTGCTGTACCTTACAGATAGCTTAAGAGAAGTTTCCTTAAGTCCAGAAAACACAACATTATAAAAGCAAAGTTTCAAATAATACAGCCATGGTTAAAGTTCTGATATAGTTTATTTGATAAGGGATATTAGTTATTTCTGTGGCATGAAACATTTTAACATAGTATACTGACAACAGGGTATTGACAAATTTATCATTTCTGATTTGACAATGCAGCCCATGGAATTTAACATATAAAAACAAACCAAATTAGTTTAGCATCTGTCTTTTACAAGATAAAATATAAGTACTTTAAGATTTTCCAGGGGCCATCTGGAAATTCTCAAAGTTAGTTTGAGGTCAAAAAGACTCCATTTAAAATTTGATTTGGGGAAATTGTCAAATGTTGAAAACTTCACTAAATAGGATCACCAGTCATTATGAAACAATAAGTAGTTATTCATTTAACCCAATTCACAATTAAAATTCTTCATAGGAAAATATATAAAGTTCTATAGTTGTAAAAAATCTAGCTCTTTTAATAATGAGAATTCAGTTTTCTTAAGTAATCAAAGATCTGATAAAGACAATCTGAAGCACAGGAAGTTATTTTATGATACAAAATATTGGTTTCCCAGGCAAATACTTAAAAGGTAAGACACAGACTTTTCTTACAATTTCTTATCAAGAACAGACTACAAATCTAAGTAAATTTTATTGTTTTAGCAGAGAAAGAGAACCAAATTCTAGTTTTGCAACATTGTATTATTAATTCTAAGACAGAGTTTTATAAGCCATGTAAATAATTCTTCCAATCTTAGCCAGCTCTGACCACACAAGATGATTCATTTTCCAAAATTCCTTCCCCATAAACCTTCTACAACTTAAAAAAAATCATTTAGTTTTGTCTTACCCTTCTTACATCTCATTCTAAAACAACTAATCATACTCCTTCCCGAAAAAAATTTACTCTCCTTTAACCTCAATAAAACATCTTTCCTATTTTTCACTATCAAAATCATGTCCTACATAGAAAACAAACTTACAGTTACCAAAGGGGAAGGGGGGAAGGGATAAATTAGGAGTATGGGATTAACAGATACACACGACCATATATAAAATAGATAAAGAACAAGGATCTACTGTATATCAGAGGGAACTATATTCAGTATCTTGTAATAACCTATAATGAAAAAAAATTGAAAAACAGATTATATAAATACACACACACATCACTTTGCTGTACATCTGAAACTAATACAGTATTGTAAATTAACTATACTTCAATTTAAAAAAGACATGCCTTACTTTTCCTGATTTTTTTTTACCTTATTAGTCATGGTAGTATCATTTACAAACATTGAATGACATTTTTAACCATCAGTCACCTTACTCTTACAGAGAAAACTAGAAAGTAAGCAATTGTTAACTGTCTGGCACATGCTACCATTCTGTAGCAAATTTATGAATAAATAATTTTATAATTTTCTAGATGCATGTGCTTTTACATAGTACAATTTATCACATTTGAAAATGGACCACAAATATATTTAGCTTCTCTATACTATATTTAAAAATATGCCAAAAGTTGACAAACTTTTTTTCAGCAATTAATGTTTCTATATTTTATTCTATCTGTAAATGATCTAGATGTTAATTAATATGCATCATTTACTTAACTTACTATTAGCTTTAAGGTTTCAAGTTACCAAAAATGGTTTGTAAAACTGCTTTAAGTAGATATAAAACATAATTGTTGAAAAGTTCATTTATATATTTTATCACACCTGCATCTATTTAATCCAATTGTGCTTAACAATAATGTATGAATTGATTATGAAAATTTCATGAGGTAAACAAACAAATCTAGCCATCATCCTAAGTTATTTTTCTTGCTGACAAATTAGGCAACAATATATTTTTTAAAAATTTTCTACTGTGCTTGATATGCATCATATAATTCATTTTTACTGTACATTTCATTCTTAGGTTGGATTTATAGTTTTACAATCTTAAGCATCTAGTATAGATATTATAAACTTATTTGACTACTAAACCTAGGAAGAAAAAAACCTGTATGTCTGCATTATATTTACTTCTGACAACTCTGAAAATATACTAGTTTTTATTTTACCAACAATTTTTTAAACTAGATTTAACAAAGATTATCTCAGATCATGTGACCTTAAAAAACTAGATTGCCTTCTATATTTCCAAGCGTTTCAAGAATATTTAATATATGGATGCACTCATTTATCTCTAAGCCAATTTGAATAAGACTTCTTTAAAGGATTTTATAAATTAACTTAGAAATAGTTCTGGAAGATGGAAAATGTCACATATACATTACATACATGCATAGATACATAACCATACAGACAGATGAAAACAGAGTTCTTTTATCTTTCTTTCTAAAATTTTACCATTACTCAGTGAAACACAGTGATACAATCTAATTGATTTATATCTACTTTACATATTTATCTGAACCGTGTTTCTGGCAAATGGGACAAATAAAGGTTACCTGTTTACCAATATTTGTGGTGACTTCTAAGATTTTGTTTTGCCCTGACATGTAATCTAATGGAAGCTGTGGATAAAATTTTAGGCCAGTGACTGTGGAGACATCTAGCAACTATCTGGATTTCTCTAAAATCCAACCCAGTGGATAACATACTGAGTATGTTCCCAAACAGCTTGTTGTTCTCTTTTCAGCCCCAGGTAGTTACTTACTGCCAACTAAAAATTGTCAGTTACCACTGCAGCTGCTGACTTTCAACACATCTTGAAAGGAGATCAGGAATGAGACACTCTGTGCTCTGTGAAAAACTGGCAGAACGGGCCTTAAGATAGTTAGATATTTTCAGGAGAAATTTTATGAGCCCAAATTGTTGCATCTTCTCATATCTAGAAAAGCACTAAAATCATTAACGGAACTATCTGCTCCTCCTGACTAGCAGCAACCTTCTGGTGACTAGAAGTAACCTTCTGCCAAAATGTGTGCTTGATTGCATGTATCCCCCTTCATCAAAATCACATATATACTGGTCTCTCTACATTGCCACTTTGGAGAAGTTCCTCAGAGCTATCTGACAGGCTGTCTCCTATGCTATAGTCCTCATCTTGCCCCCAAGAAAACTTAACTCACAGCTCTCATGTTGTGCATTTTTTTTCAGTCAACAGTTTTGCAACCAATGAAGGGACCCAGAGCAGACTTCTCTCCTCCACCTGAACCTTACAAGGAACCAGAGCTTGGTACTAGCAGAGGCTTCTTGTGCCCAGCTGCCTCCTCACAGAGTCCAGAAGAATTTGGTTAAGTCTCTCCTGGTTCTCAGATGTCCTGTATTGGTTGATGATCCTAAGTTTTATTTGGCAGTATATAATGGGTACCTGGCCTCCCAGTTAAAAAATAGTGGGGGGTGCTCACCCAGTTGAAAGGTACTGGGAGGGCTGGTTGAAAGAAACTGGGATTTGCTCAGTTGAAAGATACTGAACAGTGTGGGCTGGGTGGTTAGGTAGGGAGGATGATCTGATGTCTTTCCTCAATTCAGCTGCCTTATTAGAATTTGTCAGAATAAAAATGAAGATATTATATGTGAGTTTGCTCTGAAGAAGAGGGACAAGACTCATCTCAGTCAGTTATGGCTTAGCCAGGAAACTGATAAATTTATGGGAGTGGTGGAGACAGAGTCCTCATACCATGCAGTGGTCCACTCATTAATTAAAGACTTTCTCATCCAGGGGTCATGCATAAGAAACGGCCATTCAGTGATCGAAGCATCCATGGTGGTCTTAGACGGGAGAAACCGAGCAATGTAAGGGGCTGAAAGGACCCTAGGGTGATGCCTAGAGGAGTCAAGCTCAAAATCAGCACACTGGCCCACAACATAATTTCATTAGTAAATTTTATCCCCAACAATTTCAACTTTAAAATGGGAAATAGAGCCTCTCAAACACAGAAACAAGGGGTGTAAGAAAGCCAGCCTCCAACTAACACTCCAGCCAGGTTTACATACATACAAAACTTATACTTACAAGTACATACTTAATTGGGAGTCAAAGAACAATCTTGCCATGACAATGGCCAGTATGGGCTCTTTTATTGCATACACAGTTGTTAGAGAAAGCTGGCTTGATAAAACCTCTTTTCATAATTCTAACCCTGAGAGAGCAAGTCCTTCTAGGAGAACTTGCTTTACTCTACCTGTGCCTTGAGATGCAAATATTCTACCAGGGCTCTCAGGAACATTTAATTTAACTAGACAATCTCTAGATCCTGAGACTGAGGAGAAAAAGGGGCAGGGGTAAGAGGCCTTTTAAATTAAACTTATTTCAACTGTTACTTATAAACTAATGAGTTTTATATTGTAGTACCTGTTTCATGACTAAGTTTTAAAATGAAGTTATGAGACCTCTGGTTGCGTCTTGTCTACATGTCTATGTGTGCAAAAATGTCTTTAGCTTTGGATGGTATTATAAAATTAATTTAAAAATGAGCTCTACTTAATTGGCTTAAAGGAAGTTAAGCACTTATATAAATTATCAGAAGTATAAAATAAACCAGAATGAATTTCAAGTTTATATGAACTGGAAAATATTAAATATTAAGTTAATACCCGGTATTAAAGTTAAACTTGTTACCCACCACCAGTCCCTCCCATTAAGCCTCTTAGATAGCCTCATCCAACACAGGGCAGAGAGCAGAATCAAGGGTTTCACAATCCTGCAGCCTGTGAAACAAAAACCACATTCACAGAAAGATAGACAAGATGAAAGGGCAGAGGGCTATGTACCAGATGAAGGAACAAGATAAAACCCCAGAAAAACAACTAAATGAAGTGGAGATAGGCAACCTTCCAGAAAAAGAATTCAGAATAATGATAGTTAAGATGATCCAGGACCTCAGAAAAGCAATGGAGGCAAAGATGGAGAAGATGCAAGAAATGTTTAACAAAGACCTGGAAGAATTAAAGAACAAACAAACAGAGATGAACAATACAATAACTGAAATGAAAATTACACTAGAAGGAACCAATAGCAGAATAACTGAGGCAGAAGAACGGATAAGTGACCTGGAATTCAGAATGGTGGAATTCACTGCTGCAGAACAGAATAAAGAAAAAGAATGAAAAGAAATGAGGACAGCCTAAGAGACTTCTGGGGCAACATTAAACACAACAACATTCACATTATAGGGGTCCCAGAAGGAGAAGAGAGAGAGAAAGGACCTTAGAAAATATTTGAAGAGATTATAGTCAAAAAGTAACCTGGGAAAGGAAATAGCTACCCAAGTCCAGGAAGTGCAGTGAGTCCCATACAGGATAAACCCAGGGAGAAACACGCCGAGACATATATTAATCAAATAGGCAAAAATTAAAGATAAAGAAAAATTATTGAAAGTAGCAAGGTAAAAATGACAAATAACATACAATGGAACTCCCATAAGGTTAACAGCTGATTTCTCAGCAGAAACTCTACAAGCCAGAGGGGAGTGGCCTGATATACTTAAAGTGATGAAAGGGAAGAACCTACAACCAAGATTACTCTACCTGGCAAGGATCTCATTCAGATTCGATGAAGAAACTAAAAGCTTTACAGACAAGCAAAAGCTAAGAGAATTCAGCACCACCAAAACGGCTCTACAACAAATACTAAAGGAACTTCTCTAAGTGGGAAACACAAAAGAAGAAAAGTATCTACAAAAACAAACCCAAAACAAATAAGAAAATGGTCATAGGAATATTGATAATTACCTTAAATGTGAATGCATTAAAGGCTCCAACCAAAAGACACAGGAGTGCTGAATGGATACTAAAACAAGAGCCATCTATATGCTGTCTACAAGCGACCCACTTCAGATTTAGGGACACATACAGACTGAAAGTGAGGGGATGGAAAAAGATATTCCATGCAAATGGAAATCAAAAGAAAGCTGGAGTAGCTATACTCATATCAGATAAAATAGACTTTAAAATAAAGAATGTTACAAGAGACAAGGAAGGACACTACATAACAATCAAGGGATCAATCCAAGAAGAAGATATAACAATTGTAAATATATATGCACCCAACATAGGAGCACCTCAATACATAAGGCAACAGCTAACAGCTATAAAAGAGGAAATCGACAATAACACAATAATAGTGGGGGATTTTAACACGTCACTTACACCAATAGACAGATCATCCAAAATGAAAATACATAAGGAAACAGAAGCTTTAAATGACACAGTAGACCAGATAGATTTAATTGATATTTATAGGACATTCTATCCAAAAACAGCAGATTACACTTTCTTCTCAAGTGCGCATGGAACATTCTCCAGGATAGATCACATCTTGGGTCACAAATCAAACCTCAGTAAATTTAAGAAAATTGAACTCATATCAAGCATTTTTTCTGACCACAACAATATGAGATTAGAAATCAATTACAGGGAAAAAACGTTACAAAACACAAACACTTGGAGGCTAAACAATACGTTATAAAATAACGAAGAAATCACTGAAAAAAATCAAAGAGGAAATCAAAAAATACCTAGAGAAAAATGACAATGAAAACACGATGATCCAAAAGCTATGGGATGCAGCAAAAGCAGTTCTAAGCGGAAAGTTTATAGCTGTAAAAGCCTACCTCAAGAAACAAGAAAAATCGCAAGTAAACAATCTAACCTTACACCTAAAGGAACTAGAGAAAGAAGAACAAACAAAACCCAAACATAGCAGAAGGAAAGAAATCATAAAGATCAGAGTAGAAATAAATGAAATAGAAACAAAGAAAACAATAGCAAAGGTCAATGAAACTAAAAGCTTGTTCTTTGAGAAGATATACAAAATTGATAAACCATTAGCCAGACCCATCAAGAAAAAGAGGGAGAAAACTCAAATCAATAAAATTAGAAATGAAAAAGAAGTTACAACAGACACCACAGAAATATAAAGCATCCTAAGAGACTACTACAAGCCACTCTATGCCAATAAAATGGACAACTTGGAAGAAATGGACAAATTCTTAGAAAGGTATAACCTTCCAAGACTGAACCAGGAAGAAACAGAAACTATGAACAGGCCAATGAAAAGTAATGAAATTGAAACTGTGATTAAAAATCCTCCAATAAACAAAAGTCCAGGAACAGATGGCTCACAGGTGAATTCTATCAAAACATTTAGAGAACAGCTAACACCCATCCTTCTCAAACTCTTCCAAAAATTTCAGAGGAAGGCACACTCCCAAACTCATTCTATGAGGCCACCATCACCCTGATACCAAAACCAGACAAAGATACTACAAAAAAAAAAAGAAAATTACAGACCAATATCACTGATGAATATAGATGCAAAAATCCTCAACAAAATACTAGCAAGCACAATACAACAACACATTAAAAGAATCATACACCATGATCAAGTAGGATTTATCCCAGGAATTCAAGGATTCTTCAATACAAGCATATCAAGCAATGTGATATACCATATTAACAAACTGAAGAATAAAAACCATATGATCATCTCAAGAGATGCAGAAAAAGCTTTTGACAAAATTCAACACCCTTTATGATAAAAACTCTCCAGAAAGTGGGCAAAGAGAGAACTTATGTCAACAAAATAAAGGCCATATACGACAAGCCCACAGCAAACATCATTCTCAATGGTGAAAAACGGAAAGCATTTCCTCTAAGATCAGGAAAGAGAAAAGGATGTCCACTCTCACCATTCTTATTCAACATAGTTTTGGAAGTCCTAGCACAAAAATCAGAGAAGAAAAAGAAATAAAAGTTATACAAATTGGAAAAGAAGAAGTAAAACTCTCACTGTTTGCATGTGACATGATACTATACATAGAGAATCCTAAAAATGCCACCAGAAAACTACTAGAGCTAATCAATGAATTTGGTAAAGTTGAAGGATACAAAATTAATGCACAGAAATCTCTTGCATTTCTATACACTAATGATGAAAAATCTGAAAGAGAAGTTATGGAAACACTCCCATTTACCGTTGCAACAAACAGAATAAAATACCTAGGAATAAACCTACCTAAGGAAACAAAAGACCTGTATGCAGAAAACTATAAGACACTGATGAAAGAAATTAAAGATGATACCAACAGATGGAGAGATATACCATGTTCTTGGATTGGAAGAATCAATATTGTGAAAATGATTATAATACCCAAAGCAATCTACAGATTTAATGCAATCCCTATCAAATTACCAATGGCATTTTTTACAGAACTAGGTCAAAACATCTTAAAATTTGTGTGGAGACACAAAAGACCCCGAATAGCCAAAGCAGTCTTGAGGGAAAAAAACGGAGTTGGAGGAATCAGACTCCCTGACTTCAGACTATACTACAAAGCTACAGTAATCAAGACAATATGGTACTGGCACAAAAACAGAAAGATAGATCAATGGAACAGGATAGAAAGCCCAGAGATAAACCCATGCACCTATGGTCAACTAACCTATGACAAAGGAGGCAAAGATATACAATGGAGAAAAGACAGTCCCTTCAATAAGTGGTGCTGGGAAAACTGGACAGCTACATTTAAGAGAATGAAATTAGAACACTCCCTAACACCATACACAAAAATAAACTCAAAATGGATTCGAGACCTAAATTTAAGAGCAGACACTGTAAAACTCTCAGAGGAAAACAGGAAGAACACCCTTTGAAAGAAATCACAGCAAGATCTTTTTTGATCCACCTCTAGAGTAATGGAAATAAAAACAAAAATAAACAAATGGGACCTCATGAAACTTCAAAGCTTTTGCACGGCAAAGGAAACTATAAACAACATGAAAAGACAACCCTCAGAATGGGAGATAATATTTGCAAATGAATCAAAGGACAAAGGATTAATCTCCAAAACATATAAACAGCTCATGCAGCTCAATATTTAAAGAAACAAACAACCCAATCCAAAAATTGGCAGAAGGCTTAAATAGGCATTTCTCCAAAGAAGACCTACAGATGGCCAAGAAGCACATGAAAAGCTGCTTAACATCACTAATTATTAGAGGAATGCAGATCAAAACTACAATGAGGTATCACCTCACACCAATTAGAATGGGCCTCATCAGAAAATCTACAAACAACAAATGCTGGAGAGGGTGTGGAGAAAAGGAAACCCTCCTGCACTGCTGGTGGGAATGTAAATTGATACAGCCACTATGGAGAATAGTATGGAGGTTCTTTAAAAAACTAAAAATAGAATTACCATATGATCCAGCAATCCCACTACTGGGCATATACCCAGAGAAAACCATAATTCAAAAAGACACATGCACCCCAATGTTCATTGCAGCACTATTTACAATAGCCAGGTCATGGAAGCAACCTAAATGCCCATCGACTGATGAATGGATAAAGAAGTTGTGGTACATATATACAATAGAATATTACTCAGCCATATAAAGAATGAAATTGAGTCATTTGTTGAGACATGGATGGATCTAGAGTCTGTCATACAGAGTGAAGTAAGTCAGAAAGAGTAAAACATATATCGTATATTAATGCATGTATGTAGCACCTAGAAAAATGGTACAGATGAACCAGTTTGCAGGGCAGAACATGAGACACAGATGTAGAGAAGAAACATATGGACACCAACAGGGGACAACCACGGTGTGGTGGGGATGGTGGTGTGCTGAATTGGGCGGTTGGTATGAACATGTATACACTGATGTGTATAAAATTGATGACCAATAAGAACCTGCAGTATAAAAAGAGAAACAAACAAACAAAAACAACTAATACTAAACTTTCTTTGGGTTATTTGTATGGAAATATGTTAATATAAATGTTTCAGACATTACACGAAATTTCTAAAAATCTTATATGTTCTGGTATTATGTTATAAGTCATAATTCTAGTTATTACTTTAAAATGTATATCTCAGAAATGACTAAATCTCCTTGGCAATTTTATTATTATGAACTTTCATCAAATCTTTTACTGTGATCATTTTTAAGTGTGTTTTCACTTACAGACAGTTCTGGGTGTACTCTGATGTTTTTGCAAAAATGTTCCTATAAAAGGGTTTCATCTTCAAGGAATTCATGGAAAAGACCCTGACAAGTACAGGTTTCTGGTAACTGACTATACCGCTGAACTGAATGAATAAGCATTTTCAGAACTCTAATGGTAAACTGATGAACTCATAAACGTGGTAACAAAAGATCAAGATAAAAAAAACTAATTACATGGGACTGAGTGAACTGATGAGGATGATTATAATTTTTGTGACTTCGTGTTTGAATTAAAAAAAAATCCCACAAGGACTCAGAGGCAAAAAATATACAAGTCAATTTTCACTGCAAAGTAAAGGACTTGTTATAGTGGAGGATTACTGGACTGAATGTCAATATTATGACATAGTATGAGTGTATTTCGTGTTTGGTAATTGCAATCGTTGTTGCTTTTGTTGTAGTCATCCATTTACAATGCTTGGTGTTAGTTTATTTATCTCTTGTAAAAATAAAATACAGTGTGTGTGTGAAAAAAATGTTAAACTTGTTGATATAATTAATATAGGCATGTCTTTAGAGTCATCAACATTAAGTATAACACTTTTAATGTACCCTTGTTTAACAGAAATCAAATTAGATCTTATTATATCTGTTGCAAATTTGTCCACAGGAAAAATAACTTGGTATGATGGAATTTTTTGTAAATAAGTTAAATGTAAATGAGATAAGAGCTTTTGGGTGAGCTCTTTTGGAATAATTATGTTTTAGGAATGTCTACCTAAAATAATCTCTCCAGATATTTGGTAACTTTAAGTTTTAGAGTTGTGCTAAATTAAATTAAATGATAGAAGTTTATTGAATAGTTAGGTCATTGTCAAACAAAATAAGATACTTAATCATTAATTACTGAATATTGGCTTCCTTTCATAGAGAAACTAAAGGTACTTAGGACTATTAATAAATATGTTTGGTGTCACAATGAAATATTTTCTATTAGAAAGCACATTTTTTTTAGAAATTATTATTGGTATTTGTGTTTACCAATCTAAAAAAATGCTCATGTAAAAGAGAGCTCATAATTGCTTACTTATTGGTTTTCCCTAGAAATTAAGGTTTTTAAGAGTTGAGGATTCTAACTTAAATATGTAATTAAAGATACTAGATATAATAAGGGAACTATTTCAGTACACAGTAGCAAAGTAGGATGTATGCTTTCAATAAAAGAAGTTATGAGGAATGGAATTGCATTTTGTTAAAGGAAAATAAAAATAATGTTTTCCTAGAGCTGGTTGTTTCTGGAGGGGACAGATAAGGGACAAACTAATATGGATACCAAAAGTTATGGAAGGTTTGTGGAAAAGGAACCCTGAGAAGAGTTTTGTGCATGGTCAGGATTGGCTAAATTTAGATTGAATTAACTTAAGTAAATGAATTTTGTTAGTAAAAGTAAGCTGATGCAAGACTGGAGTTTGGTTTTCTGTTTTTGTTAAGAAAACAAACTTTTCTTGGACTAGGAAGCTGCTTTTGATAACAGATTTTGGTTGGGTGTGTTTTTTGTTTGTTTTGCCTTTCAAATGATCTATTCTGTATTTGCCTTTGAAATCTTTTATTGTCACTTTGGTTAAATGAATAAGTATTGTACTACCTTTTTGATATTTTTTGAGAAACTTCCCAAATTATAATGAATTTCCTTTGACCTCTAGCTAACTTTGGGATGCTTCAAAGGGCTCCTGAAACATACCAAAGAGAGCTATTAAACTGATTAGGTTCATCTGTTATGGTAAATTACATGGGAAGCATTGTCCAATGAATAACAAATCTTCTTAGGTTATATTATATGGGTAAATATTATTAATCTAGATAGTCTAGAAATTATATGGAGTTTCTAAAAATCTGGCTTGACCTGGTAAAAAATTGTCAATCATAATTCTAGCTATTATCTTAAGATGTTCTATGTCACAACAGTAAACAGTCTCTTTGTCAATTGCATTGTAATCAGGTCTTTAACCATGCCTTCTTAAATGTTTTGTCATTCATAGACAGTTATTGTTTTACTCTGATACCTTTGCAAAAACCCTTCCTCTTCAAGAAGTTTCTTAGCAAGGATTTTGCAAGTACAGCTTTATGATAACTTACAGATCATATGACTGAAATGGGTAAGAAATTAAAGAATTCTAATGGAAAACTTTACTGATCCATAAAAATGTTAACAAAAAGGATTAGTTTCATAAGCCTGAGTGAACTGGTGAATACAGTTATAATTGTTATGGCTTCTGTCTGAAATATTACTAGCTTTTAATCTGTGTTTTCCAGATATAAGGAAACCCTACCCCTGAAGCTAATTATGACTTATAGCAATTTAGTAAATTATAATTTTATAAGCAAAATTGAAACATTTATCTTTTCTTTCCATCTGATCCCTCCAGATATTGGAATCTCTTAGGTTCCCAGCAGCTTTATCAGATAAATTAGGAAGGGCACCTCCTAACAGGTGCAAGAATCTCAAGGTATTTTGGGGACTGTGGAAAGGGGGGAATTCATCCAAATCTATAGATACTGCAGATGAAATCTGTGACAAGTTCTTGGAATGGTTTTCCTGGCCTTGAGGGGCCTTTTAAAAATTTAATCTGAGATTCCTTATAAGAAGTTCCAGCAAAGTCAATTTTAAAACAGCCTGTATGATCAATTACACTTATGTAAATCATCAGGTCAAGTTCATTGAAACCAGACTTATTTTGCAAACAGATTACTGTTAATTTGGCTATATTTGGTAGAAATGAGGGTAGTTTTAGAGAGAAAAAGATTATGTTTCAGTAGATGTTAAATTTTAGTTTTGTTAATTAAGGTCAAAATTTACTAAGACAGCTCTTAGTTGTTATATTATTGTAAAGTTTAATTGAATTGTTAAAAGGACACTCTAATTTTCTTTCTGAAGCTTATCTCAGTAATCTGTCTTTGGATGAAGATCAGATGCCTCATGATGTGCAACCAGAGGATTATGCATACTGGAAAATACATAAATTAAAGGACTGCTAACAACCTAGGTGGAAGGACACTTATCAGGTACTCTTAACTAGCTCATGCACAGCAAAACTGAAGGGAATTCACTCTTGGATTAATGTTTCCACTCAGAAAGGGTCTCTGCACTAGACTGGCCTATTCAGGACTGCTGACCTCAAAATCACCTTAAAACAGGGCTCAAGAAGGAGAACCTCCCAGATAAGGATGAGAAGAAGACAACATCGTAAATGGACAGCTGACCAAGATGACAGACCAGGCCTGTATACCAATTACATTGATAATTGACCACAACTTTGCTTACAGACCAAATGTATTTCTTTCTTTGGTGCAGTCTTATACATAAGAGTTTAAAATTAATCCAATTGTTAGATTTATGGTGAATTAACTATGTTCAATACTTCTGGGTTACCTTGGTAGATTTCTTCACTCCAAGGCTCTTATTGTATGCCCTTAGGAAATTATTCTAGCAGAAAGAAATAATAGTTCAGTTTGGGCCACTATTGACATTACTGGATGGCACTCCCTCACTTGGCCAATAAATCATACTTGTTCTGACCATCACCATAAATGTAAATTTTCTTTTAAAGTTACTCAAGCTTAATCAGAGCAACAAGCAAAATTTCAGCCAAAGAATATAATTTCTCTGTTGTGGGATGGATTAACATGGCTAATAACAGACTATGATTGTTTAAGGCTCCCCTTATGTTGAGAAAAGTTAAACCATACCAAGGATAACAAGCTTGATAACACTAGGAAACTGGACTGGGTGCTTTATGGACAATGCTGTATGTCACTTTCCTTGCTGTACAGAATTGGTATAGAACAGACTAACCTAGGGATATACTGGTCCATACCTAATGGAGGTCCTTGGATTATATTCTTTCTTATGACCTTAGTGATACTATTGGCTATATTACTTGTATTCTGCCTATTTTACAAGATTGTTGTTTCTTGCATTACCAAATGTGTGACTGTGCTTTGATGAAATGATGACTAGGCAACTTGAAGCAGTTGACCAGCTATATAGTTTTACATGAGATCTGTGACTGTAATAGTGTAACTCTAGACATGGGAAGAAGCAACAAGATGGAAACATTTCCTGGACCATAATAGACTACTAATACAGGTGGTCCAGAGACTTTTGACTACTGTTAATAAGGCCTAGTCCATCAAGAGCACATTGAGTGACCTATCAACAAAATCCTTGCCTGAACTAGGAATGAACATTCCTAGCATCAAGAGACAAAATGGTAACAAATTTATGACTAAAAATTGTCACTTGCCTTCTGTTTCTACAAGAATGAAGTCAGTAGCCACTATAGTCACTGATCATCAACACTCCCTGAAAGGAGTTCAGGGTGGAGATCAGGAATGAGGCACTCTGTGTTCTGGGAAAAACTGGCAAAACAAGCCTTCAGATAGATATTTTCTGGAGAAGTTTTTATGATCCAAATTCTTTCGTCTTCTCATGTCTAGAAAAGTGCTAAAATCATTAAAGGAGACAGACATCTGCTCCTCATGACTAAAAGCAAACTTCTTGTGACTAACAACCTTCTGCCAAAATGTGTGCTTGATTGTATGTATCCCCCTTCACCAAAATCACATATATACTGACCTGCCCCTTACCTCTTGGGAGCAGTTCCTCAGAGCTATCTGAGAGGCTGTCTCCCAGACTATAGTCCCAAATAAAATTTAACTCACAATTCTCACCTTGTGCATTTTTTCAGTGGACATTATTTGGGGCTCCCTTAATCCCTTGCAAGCCCTCCATGGAGGGCAGAGTGGGGGCTAAAGTTCAAGGGACTACAGGGAGAAGAGGGGCTGAGGTGGGAAAAGTCTGTTCAGCGTGGAGAGAGGGTTGGAGGAGGTAGGGGGTTGAAGGGGAACATGTCAAAGAATCAAGAAAACTGGAGGGAAGATCCAAAACAGTAAAAGGAGGAAGCAGGAGCAGCTGTGATGGGAATGGACAGGTTTTAGAGAAGCCAGTGTGGGAAGACCTTAAATTTCCCAAAGACACCGCTGAAGTTTCAAGTTATCCTTAGTAAAATCATGCCAACAAGAAAGGAAGAACAGAACTGGCACAACACAATTTCAGCAGGAGTCCCAGTAGGGGGTTTTCAGTCCAAGGAGAAGGTCCCATGTTCTTAACTAATGCTACCTTGATACTTATGAACAGAGAGCTTGGAACTCCAACCCAATTTGCACCTGCCTGCCTTCTAGAAACAGAGAAGCCCAGCTCTCTATCCCAGCCTCTCTTGGCCTGGGACTCTAACCTACCTTCGAAAGTACACTTCATTCTTAAGAACCAACATCTGTGCCTACAAGCTACAGGGAACATTTTTCTGGTTTAGAAGTCAAACTCACCGAGAGAGGCATGGACATATATACACTACAAAACGTAAGGTAGATCGCTAGTGGGAAGCAGCCGCATAGCACAGGGATATCAGCTCGGTGCTTTGTGACCACCTGGAGGGGTGGGATACGGAGGGTGGGAGGGAGGAAGTTGCCAGAGGGAAGAGATATGGGAACATATGTATATGTATAACTGATTCACTTTGTTATAAAGCAGAAACTAACACACCACTGTAAAACAATTATACCCCAATAAAGATGTTAAAAAATAAGTGACAATAAAGGATTTCAAATGTAAATATAAATCTGGATAAAATTTATCTCTTTTAACAATAGTACTCTATTCTCTTAAGAAATCAAGGGTGTGATAAAGGCAACCTGAAACATGGGATAGTATTTTGAATAAGCCACATAATCTTTGTTTAAGATTACTCAAAAAGTAATGAAAAAATTTTTACAATCTCCTATTAAAAACAGACCTGTAGTCTAAGAAACTTTGACACTTTAACAGAGAGAAACTCAAACTCTCAATTTGTATCAATACATTATTGGGCTCATTTTAAAATGAGGCTTATAAACATACACATTTAATTTTAGCTAGCTTTGATCTCACAACATAATATTCCTTTCAAGAACTGTTTGCTAACAGATCCAAATATTTTTAGCCTCTCTGCACCATATAAAATTAAGAAGCCAAAATTATACAAAATTAAGCATATGCTTAATGAATGTTTCAATACCTTATCTTATTTTGAAATTATTTAGATATTAAATGGGTATATATTACTTAACTTTGCATAAATGTAAATTTACAAATTTCCAAATATATTTTGGAAAGTATTTTCAGGAAGACATATTACAAAACACGATTATTATTGAAATAAAATTTCTCCAAACAATGACTCAATTTTGTTTAATTAAAATTTATCATTTGTGTAATCTTAAACATCTACTGCATATAATATTAATTTATTTGACTAGTAAACCCAAGTAGAATAGAAATGTATGCTTGCATTATATTTAATGTTTCCAACTCTGAAGATATATCTGCATTATTAAGTCAACAATATCAAAATAGTCTTATTTACCAGAGATTTAGCCATCCCATGTAAATTTGGACAACCTTTGAGTCGGCTCTTATATTTCTGGGAATTTAGGAGGATTTAATATATAAATGCTTATTTCTTTCTAAACCAATTAGGATAGAATCCCTTTAAGGGATTTTTTAGATTAATGAGTTAATACCATCAGGAGATAGGGGGGAAATACACACACACACACACACACACACGCACATTCACAAAGACACAAGTAGAGACCTTATGGTTTTATTTTTAAAACTTTAGTCATGAGTCAGGCATAAATATAATAATAAACAACTCACGAATTTATAGAATTGGTTTCTTTTTTTTTTCTCCATTTTATATCTTTTATTGGCAATGAACTTATGGCAAATGGTTTAAAGTTAAACTGTTCAATATGAGGGCTAAAGCTTTTTTACCAATATTTATCTAGGGAATTTTGAGATTTTCTTTGCTTTGATGTGTAATCTTATAGAGGCTGTGTACTACATTTTAGGCAAGAGACTGTGGTGACATCAAGTAGTTCTCTGGATATCTCCAAAGCCTCATCTAAGTGGATAAAATATCTAGTCCGTTTCCAATTAGTCTTTTTGTTTTCTTTTCAGCCCCAGGAATTTGCTTTTGGGTGTCTCTGAATCATTGAGAGCCCCCAGTGGGGTGGGGGCCTAAAGTTCCAGTGAATATAGAGAATTGAGGAGCTGGAGTTAGAAAGGCCTGGACAGAGTAAACGGAAGTGTGGCAGAGGTAAGTCTTGAAGGAAGATGTGGCAGGATACCAAGGAGCTGAAGGGAAGGTGGAAGATGGTAAAAGGGGGTCATGGGAAGCCAGGCCTTTGAGAAGTCAAAGAAACCATTAAGGTTCCGAATTATCATTAGTAAGTTAATGACACCAGGAGAAGTAGTAGAGAGAGTTAGTGATGTGGTGGCATATTGCCAGCTGGAGTCTGAGACAGGGGATTTGTCAACTAAGAAGTTCCCACTGGATTAAGAGATACACAACACACTATTATATAAAAAATAGATAAACAACAAGGACCTACTACTACTATATAGCATAGAGCACAGGGAACTATATTCAATATCTTGTAATAACCTATGATGGAAAACACTCTGAAAAAGAATATATGTGTATACATTCATTGTAACAACATTGTAAATGTTGTTTGTAAACATTGTAAATTAACTATACTTCAATTTTTAAAAAGTTCCCATTAGAGGACCAGGATCAAATAGAGAGAACAAAGATGCCTTAAAAAGAGCCAGAATTAAATAGCCAATGGCCATTATCAAAAAGACAAGAGATGACAAATGCTGGAGGGGGTGTGGAGAAAAGGGTGCCCTTGTGCACTGTTGGTGGCAATGTAAATTGGCTATGGAGAACATATGGAGTTTTCCACTATGGAGAACTGTATGGCAGCTCCTCAAAGAAACTAAAAATCTGACTACCATATGATCTGGAAATTACACTTCCGGGTATTTATCTGAAGAAAATGAAATGAGTATCTCAAAAAAAAAAAACAACTCTGCACCCCCATGTTCACCACAGCATTATTTACGATGTCCAACACAGAAACAACCTAAGTATCCGCTGTCAGATAAACAGATAAGGAAAGTGTGAGATATAGATATACATACACACAAAGGAATATTATTCAGCCATAAAAATGAGGAAATTCTACCATTTGTGACAACATGGATTGACCTTGAGGACGTTATGCTAAGTTAAATAAGTCAGAGAAAGACAAATAATGTATGATGTCACTTTTGGAATACAAAACAAAAGCAAAGGATCTCATAGATCAGAGAAAAAAAATGGTGGTTGTCAGAAGTGGGTGGTGGGAGTGGGTGAAATGGGTGAAAGTAGTCAAAAGGTACAAACTTCCAGTTATAAGATAAATAAGTCCTGGGGATGTAACATACAGCATGATGACTATAGTTAACAATAACTGTATTGACTATCTGAAAGTGGCTAAGAGAGTAAACCTTAAAAGTTCTTATCAAAATTAAAAAGAAAATTGTAACTATTTGTGGTGATGGATGTTAACAAAGCATGTGATGGTATATATATCTTATTATGCTGTACATCTAAGACTAATACAATATTATGTCAATTATATCTCAGTTTTAAAAAGAGCCAGGGAAATCTTTTTTTTCCTAGCACAGGATTCTGGGAATGACCCCTACTCAAAACAAGGAGCCAGCAAGGACTTCCATTCCAGCACACACAATAAGTCTGATACTCTAACTTCACCCCAGAGAGTGTGAGTGTACTCAGAATTGTCAGAATCAAAACCATGATTCAACAGACATCTGTCTGGAGCACTGGGTCAGGAGCTGGACTCACCACCAGATACAAAAACAGGCAAGAGGAATGGAGATCAAAGGTTTCTACAGAGATAAGAGGTCTGTCATGTTGGACCGTCTAGTGGTGCCTCTGATCCAGATCCCAGCCATGGAGCCAGATTAGCTGTCAAAGATAAACAAACCTGACTCCAGTTAAAGGGGTAAGCACAGATTTTCATCAGAAGCATACTGTTGTCACAGGGAAAAGGGGCAGTGTGAACTGAACTCCACTTCTGTTTGCTCAGAGGTGACTGAGCATTTTCAAGGGAGAACAAGGGAAAAGGGAGAGTGGGTGCAGGGAGGGGGCACTCAGTAGAGTCAGGAAAATGGAGAGTTACAGAAAGTGGGGAAGGAGTGCTGTTCCCTGTAACCCATCTGAGTTTTTTAACCGGCACTTATCAAACTTAGGCTCCCACAGAGATAGTGGCCTATCTCCAGGAGTGGGATGCAACAAACAGTAAATTCCTTTAGCTGAGTTTTCTCAGGCCAGCACTTTAATGGGAGTGGGAAGTGTCCAGGGTTAACCTAGAGAGGCAGGCTGGGCTGTTAGAAACCGTTTTTTTCAAGTCTTTATAGGCCTAGGCTGAGGCTTAGTCTAGAGGAGAGCTCAGAGGGGCCTGGCTAGAGTTCTGTCAGAGAGAATCTTTGTTAGCAATATGCCAACAAAGAAGGGTGTGGGGGGAGGGAATGAGGAAGGGTGGGAGGAAGGAAGAAAAAAACCTGAAACTGAGAATGATTAAACAAAGCTAAAGTAAATACTGTTTACCCTTGATAGACAAAGTATTAATAATCTACCAGTATTAGATTTGGCGAACTATTGCTACATCGCCCCATCAAAGAGCTGATGAAGAGAACGCAGCCGGGAAACGCTCTGCAAGAAAATCACAAGGCTTGTGTCTGGAAATCAAAGAGCCTCTAAGAGAACAGACGCACAGCGCGATCCAGGAGCCAGTGAGAAAGGGACCTGTAAAAGCCCGTCCACCGCCAGACTGGGGCACCTGCGCGCCCTCTGCCAACCTCACCTGTCGCGCTCCCAGTTAGGTCCCTCCAGTGCGCGGCTGTGGACCAGCTTCGGCCTCAGTTTCCTGTCAAGGCTGCTCTCGGGTCCCGCGTGTGGACGCCAGATGGCGCTGTGAGCGGTCAGCTCCGAACCTTAGGGCCAATGCATCCATCCCGCCTACACGTGCAAAATGACCTAGGGGACAGCAGCCTGCACTCGGGTGGGTCGGGGAGGGCGTGAGGGTGGAGACAGACAGGTGAACAGTGCACTCAAGGTCCCTGCCGGTCCGTGAAACTGAGAACTCACTCTCTCCCCTCCACTCTTGCTCCTCTTCAGGCTCAGAACCCCTCCTGGTAACATCCAGGGGTCTCCCCAGGGGACAAAGACCATCCACATTTCTTATGATTGCCTTTCCTACAGGAAGGCTTCATGGGCCTGGGGTAACTGTCAAGGAACAAGACCCAGACCTTCAAAATTCCTCAACACGCAGGTGTTCCTCAGTGGGCTGCACCTGTCTCACTTCCTGACCTTCCTCCCTCTCTCACCTGCCCGGTCCCACCAAGCTATGCCTTTCCTGCCTCTGACATCTTCACAAGTAACTGTGCCCAGCGTGCCCTCAGATGCATTGGCCTCCTTACCTGCCCTTGTCTGTGGCAAAGACACAGTTTTTTTCTCTCTCCTCCCTGCCCCCAGTTTGCCTCACTGCTCCTCACAAGAGCACTTCCTCAGATGTGCTCTCCTAGACGCCTTCCTGTGCATCCCATTCCAGGTCTGATTCCTGGCCTCGGATTTCCCAAGCACAGTTCACTACCCACAGTTTAGTTTTCTGAATCCCCACTGGAATGAAATCTCAGAGAACAGGGAATTTATCTGTTAATCCCCCAAGACCCCCTCACATGTAGTGGACACAAAGTGACAGAGAAGAGTCTCATTTCATTGAAATTCAAAACTAAATAAGCCTATTTCAGTCTCACATCTCTCACCTCTAGTCTTGCTGCATTCTCTATAACATAGCCCCAGTTTCTGCAAGTATGAACAGGATCTGAATCTGAGTATGCTCCCTGGGGAGTCAGCACTGCAGGGTGAGATTCCTGCTCCTTCTCAAGCCACCACCCTATTAATAAATCACTGTGACACACAGGGCTCCTTTTCACCTCCTTTACACCCATTCTTTCTTTCTGGGTGGGGAATCTCACCTTGCTGAATCCAAGTTAACTATACATTCTCCAAGAATCAGATCAGAAATTGGTGCTCCTTTTATAAACCATTACAAACATCAATTTTGTTTCATTCATTTTGATATGCACATCTTCTTACATTTTCCATCCTAGAGGGAAAAAAACTGTATAATTAATGGCATGTGACAGAGCATACTGTCATTTCATATACACACATAAACTTGTATGAAAACCTTCTGTTGACATTTTCTGGTAAGACCACCAGCATAACGTTTAGCAGAGCTGGTTCCAGTGCCTTGGAGGGAAGTCTTACGGAGAAAGAAGGCATGTTTTTCATTAAGAAATGTCACATTACCATCTCAGGTAACAATATTACATGGAACATCATGGATATTGATGGTTCTGAGTTTAAACTTGATTCTGAAGATTTGGATGCAGACTGTGAAGATACTTATGGGACCCTAACTAATTAGTTTCTTTTGTATATATAAATAAGTATAATAGGATATTTATATATCTTATATATAGATAAGTATTAGGACTCATTTCTGTATAATTTGCAAAGGATTCTTTCAACAAGTACAAGCTAAGGATTATAAGCATTAAGCTATAATGCAATTCGGCACTTTTCTTTCATTAAGCTGCATCTTAAATTGATGATTCTTTGATTTGATGACATATGCTAAGTCCCATCCTTTTGCACTCAAAGGGAAACAGTGAAAATTCTAACTTTGACATTCCTCTTTGTATTACAACTGCCAGGTTTCTTGTCTGTCTTATTTTGTGGATTTTATTTGAATTATTTTTTACCTAAATACTATCAATAACAAACCTAAAGTTTGGTGTACAAAAATCTTTCAGTCAAGGTTTGCAGAAGAATCATAAAATTTGGGGGAAATTAATTTTTAAAAGATGGAAAATTCTAAGGAGCTTCTACCTGAAATTTTGGAATATGTTAGCATGTTGTGGGTGACTGTGCTCCTGAGTACTCAACGCAATGGAAAGAACATGGCCACTTAAGCACTCCATGAAGTAAAATAACAAAGGGTAATGGCTCCTAAAACTTCCAAGTACTGGAAAATGTTAAATTAGAATCCCAGGAAAAACTGTTTAATATATCAATACTAATTTTGACTAGATCAGGTGAAGCAGGAACACATTATCATTCTTGGTGATAACAAAATTTCATAAATTTCAATAATTCATATTAAGAAAATTGCATAAAAGTAGGAAAATGATTATAATCTTTTAGTCTTTTATGAAGGAGTGAGATAGATAATTATTCTAGTAATGCTTCAAACACCAAAAGCCTATTCTTGTGCCACAAACTTGGTGATAAAGGTGATATAAATCTTGAATTCATAGATTGTTGAATCTGAGCTACCGCACCAGCTCTACCCACATTAAAACAATTGTTTTGGGCTTCCCTGGTGGCACAGTGGTTGAGAGTCTGCCTGCCAATGCAGGGGACACGGGTTCATGCCCCGGTCCGGGAAGATCCCACATGCCACGAAGCAGCTGGGCCCGTGAGCCATGGCCGCTGAGCCTGCACATCCCGAGCCTGTGCTCCGCAATGGGAGAAGCCACAACAGTGAGAGGCCCGTGTACCACAAAAAACAAAATAAAACAAAAAACCCCGAAAAAACCCCACAATTGTTCCATAATCATTATATGTATGCATATATATATGCATATGTATATATGTATATTTTAAAATAGTTCCGGACTCTGCTGTAGGACATAGCGACAAAGTTGTGACCAAAAAAGAATTACCTGTAGTTGAATCTGTTCTAATACATATTCAGTGTCTACTGTTTTTCCAGGTACTTGTGCATAGCTGTGTAAATCCTCTACTCTTGGTGTTTCTGTCGAAAAAGGTGTCCACTCAGAGATAAGTCAGACAGAGAATGACAAATACTGATGATACCACTTGTATGTGCAATCTAAAGAAAAGCCAGAACTCATAGAAACAGAGAGTAGAGTAGTGTTTCCCAGGTGCTGGAGGGTGGGGGGAATAGGGAGATGTTGGTCAAAGGACACAAACTTACAGTAAGAAGATGAATAAGTTCTGAGGATATAATATGCAACACAGTGATTAACAATACTGTACTGTATACTTAAAAGTTGCTACGAAACTAGATCTTAAATGTTCTCACAACGAAAAAGAAATGATAATTATGTGATGTGATGGAGGTGTTAACTAAAACTATGATTATAATCATACTGCAGTCTATAAATATATTAAGTCAACAGTTGTACACCTTAAGCTTATGCAGTGTGATATTTCGATTATATCTCAATTAAAAATTAAGATTAATTTTACACCCCCCTCTACAAACTGTTTGGAAGTAAGTTTGAAAGAGATGCTCCTGTGTCTCTTAAAGCCACAGTCAGCCAAAGTCAGGCACCAAATTGCAGGCACATCCTCTGTGCTTCCTGGCACCAAACAGGACTCTAAGCAGACTTGCAGGAGTTTCTGTAATTGCTTCTTTGCCCTCTTCTAACTTTACTAAGGATGCACCCAGAGTTCTGTGGGCCATTAAAACCTACCTAGACCATTCCTCCTCCCAATGGAATGGAGCATGGCCTTTATGAGGTACAAATTTCGATTCAAGGTCAGGGTGGAAACACTGTTTTTGCTGCCAACATCTTGACTTTTTGTCCTCGATAAGCTGAGGTCTCATTTTTTTCTTAGAGGATTCTGGCCTCCCAGTGAGCACCATATGGGACATTCTTCTCTGTGTTTAGAGTCTACCAAAGGAGATTCTTGCCTATGGTTCAATGCAAGCCCTAACTACAGGACCTATTATAGTATGTGGACTGACCCTCAGGGTCAGAGCCAAAGTTAGAGTTAACATAAAACATCAGTATGTGCCCATGGAATGCATCCAGGGATCAAAGGAGAAGGTAAACCAGAGAAAAGACTTTTAAAGGGCCAGTAGCCATCTCAAGTGCTTTGGGATGGCAATGATACTTAATGCTTAAAAGTGGGTTTGGGGGCTTCCCTGGTGGCGCAGTTGTTGAGAGTCCGCCTGCCGATTCAGGGGACATGGGTTCGTGCCCCGGTCCGGGAAGATCCCACATGCAGCGGGGTGGCTAGGCCTGTGAGCCATGGCTGCTGAGCCGGCACGTCAGGAGCCTGTGCCCCACAACGGGAGAGGCCACAACAGTGAGAGGCCTGCGTACCGCAAAAAAAAAAAAAAAAAAAAAATGTGGGTTTGATGGTTTGATTGCGTCTCTTCATATTTCTGTCCTGCAAGTTAGGGCAGGGTCCCCAGCAAGAGATGTGGCCACATGTGGTCTCAGTTTAATCGTCTCTAACATGTAGAAAATAACTGTACTGTAGGGATATTTTGAGATCGAAAACAATAAATGCATGTGAGAAATAACTAAAATTATTGCTAACATTCACAGAGCTCCTTTTAGGTATCCAATCTGTTCAAAGCTGTTCTTATAAACTGTGCCAGGGTACAGTTAATGTGTGCCATGGCTTTGACTGAACATCACTGGCTCTCTCTTGAAGAAAACACTAAACCCCTTTATGGAAGCCACAATTCAACTTTCAGGAATGAGAGTGGGGCAGGGCCAATTCTTACCTTGATAAGTTGCCCCACATGACTGACACCCATGTATGCATTTGACTGGAATCCTAATTCCCTTCATCAAAGCACCCTCCAGAATTGGAGTAAGAGGATAAACGCTAGCCACCGAGGAGGAAAAAATGGAAATCAGATGGATGCAGGGTCCATGAAGACATTCTTAAGCTTCCTGAGAGTCCTGGCCTGCTTGCCCTGGGATTTTACCATGCATATGAAAAATAAACTCACTGCTTCTGTATGCACCTGTAGTAAGGTATTATTTATACCTTGATACTTAAAGCATAACCATGCAACACCTGGGCAACACTCTTAAAGCAATAATCCACAAGAAGTATCCTCAAAGTATTTCCCTATCATTGTCTCCTCTCTTCAGCCTCTGCTCTCTCCTCTGGTTACTTGTCCACCTGTGGATGAGGTGGGGAACTGACCCAATGTTGCAGACAGGTGAAAGAGGCTCAGGTAAGAAAAACAGAGGGTAAAAGATAGCTAATAAAAGCAAAATGGTCAAATTATTCAAAAGTTATAAATCAGGTAATACATGTTTTATAATTATGAAAATGTTTGAGTCTATCTAGTAAAATGAGTCAAAGATAATTATTCCATATTGTGCTATTAGAAGATTTAAAAAGCAATTTGGCAGTATCTAGTAATATTTTAAAAGAACATCTCTGACCCTCTACCCTCTATTAATTTGCTCTACAAAAATATATACATGGGTTTAGTTATATGTCTAGGGTTGTTTATTTCAACATTGTTTTTTACAGCAAAATACAATAACAACAACAACAATAAACAAACAAAAACATAAATATTGAAATATCAAGGAAAAAAATAGTAAACTGGAAAGTCATTGTGGTCCACCGATAAAATGAAATATATGGAAACATTTATGAGAACAAAATTTAAAAGCATCCAAAAGTTGTCTACACAATTAGGGGCTACAGAACCTCATGGAACATACATCCCAGCACAGTGGTGAGGAAGGATGGGCTTTGTGTCATGACCTTAGCACTCTTGTTTCTGGGAATTTGCACCCAACCCTTCCTTTCCTCTTTGTACACATTGTATACTATGTAATGCATACATTTACCATGAATATTAATTAAATAATGAAAGACAGTTATAATCAGTACCTGGAATACACAAAGTTCTTGACAAATACTAGCAGTAATTAATGTTATTACAATTGTTCAGTATGTATCTATACAATATACCTGTGGTGTATATCTATACAGTCATGAGAAAGAAGGAAATCCTGCCACTTGCAACAACATGGATAAAACTTGAAGGAATATATGTGTATATGTATATAGGTACATATGCTTATATTTATACACCCTATATATATATATATATATATATATATATATATATGTATCTTAGAGATAGATAGATGTCTTCCTCTTCATATAAAGACACCAATACTAATTCTATCATGAAGGCCTCATCATCAAGACCTAATCTAAACCTAGTTACCTCCCAAATGTCCCACCTCCAAGTACCATTACATTGGGGGATAGGGCTTCAATGTATGTTTTGGGGGCGGACACAACCATTCAGTGCATAACAATATACTTTACCATGACTTTTTATACACCATGACTTTTTACACTTTTCAAGGCAATGGAAATCACTTCTTGACTGCTGTGTCTGAGGCAGCAGGATCTTCTTCTGCTCAGAACATCTGTGTATCCTCCACACAGAGAAGAACAGATACCATGTGGGTGGCTCAATATTTCAGTTTGCAAAAGCGAGTGAATTGCTGCATCAACCTTCCTTTCCTTATTCAAATCAGAGACACAAGTATACAAAACATGGTTTGGTCTTTTTGAAGATTAAAGTTCTTTAGTAGCACCCTGATTTAATGAATCCTGCCTATTGATTTATCCCAATCTCTTTGCTTATTCTACTCACAAATCCATAAATATGACATACAACTTCTTTGCAATTCACCAACATATGTGATCCCTTGTTAGCTTAGGTATGTGTGCCTTTGTGTGGGTGGTCAAGGAGTTTTAAGGAAATCCCAATTTCTTTGCCTATAATGAACATCCAAAATTAAGTGTTTAGTGATAACTAGTAGTCTGATGAACAATAATGCATATTGTCCTCTGTGTGTGTGGCTTTTTTAATTCTTAGCCCACTCATCACTCTAGATAGAAAAATAAGAGGTCAGGGAAAAATAACTAGTATTTATTTAGCCTGTAGTTTGCTTCATTAACATGAAGAAGAAATTAAACACTGTCTCTCTAACCGTTTCCTAAAGCAGACCTTCTACATCATTGACAAAACATTTCAGGGCTCAATATTTATGAATTTCAGAGGTTTATGGTATTTTGTTTTGTTTTGTTTTAGCATGAGGGAAAGACAATTACAAACTATCACTTGAATTGACTAACTTTGTGCAATATCCAGAATCAAGGAGAGGGAATACATACTGGGTGAATCCTAGGAAATCCAGGTCTTCCCTGGAAGCAAGGACTCTGGGTCGCAGATGTGGAGAAGACCCTCTGTCTAAACCCTGGTCTCTATATCATGTTTAATAACCATGCAGTACACCAGGATAAAACACTCAGATAAATAACAAACAACAGACCTAAAGGTCTTCCCTCCACCATATCTCTTGGGGCCTCAGGTTCATGAAGCTGTGTTCTGAATAGGTACCTGTTTCTAGGCTTTTCCATGAAGGAGAGAGAGTGAGACAGGAGGACAGCTTTTTGAACTACAACAAATATCCACAATAGACCCATCATGCTAATGGGTCTGAGAAAACTGTGCAGATTTAAGGAGTTTATCCATCACCATGATGCAGAGCATTTTCTCTGCATTTAGAAAGACGGGTTTCAGTGTTCTGACTATACCTCTTAAGGTCTTTATGAGCCTGCACCAGTTATTCTAAGAAGTATATGCTTAATGACCTCACTTCTTTAATGGGTAAAATAATAGTACATGATGTAAATTAAAGAAAAGCCTTAAAAGCAGAGTTCTGACACACACTATCGCAACAGAGTTCGGGCTACAATCATTGTCTGTACATAAACACGTGCGTACATGCACACACACACATGCTCATGCATAGTTATACCCTCAGACAAAGACTCCACATACTTTTTTAAAAGCAGAGTACATTTTTATAAAAGAAACACACCACAATTTTGATAGTGGTCACCATGGAAAAGTGAAATCTGAAGAGAATTGGGATATATGCAGATTTTCACTGTCTACATTTAAGACTTCTACAATTCATAACATGAAATGAAAATCAATGAAAAAAATATGTATTCGTGCATCTATGAGTAAGTTATTAAAATTTTAAGTATTATAGAAGTAAATCAGAAAATATTTCTAAATTTGATTCCTGATATTCTATGTCTTTTTGATTATATTCTGCTTGTTCCTTCTTTTCTACACTTTTCCTACACAATTATAAAAATTCAAGGAACTCCAGCTACCTTTCCAAAGAAAGAAAACATACATTATGTCCTGTGTGATTTGGAGAACTGATTAGAGAGAAGAAAAATTACATTTTTGAAGACCATATAGTAATCACAATAATAGTCAAATTTATAGGGTATTGATGAATAGGCTTCAGGAGTACCTTAGTGAGACTACTAGCCTGATCAGTGACAACAATGCCAGGACGCTGGGGTAGGAACAACTCCAAAGGCATGTGGAGGAATAGAACACCTAACTGTCACTGTCAGTCTGGGGGAAGAGAAGGAAAAAAGGGCAAGGAGCACATATAAGGGGCTCAATGAGAAGATGTTACACTTTGCCAATCAATTGACTAGTGTGGAATAGCCCATTCAGGCACAAATATATGCTCAGGAAGTTCTGAATTTTAAATTTAGCTCCATAAAAACTGACCTTGCAGTGCAAAGGGTCTGTTTTACAACTGGTTTAAACACATCCATTATATTTATTTCAAAATTTTGCTGGATCAAACAACATTTTAAGTTTAGAATAAAGAAAGCCATATCATGTAAAATTCATGGAAATTTAAAACATAACATGAGATTCAGAGCAAGGTTCCCTGCCCATCTTGATACCCTCTAGGTGTACTGCAGTGGAAAATTATAGAAATCCTAAAAGAGGAAACACTTACTAAAATCTGTATTTCATATTAAAAGTGGCACTCTACCTAAAAAGTGATACTCAACATTATTTAATTGATAACTATTTGAAAATTCGCTAAGAATACAAATAGATTTAAACAAAATTGAAAGGCATAAATACTAAAATGACGAACTTGGGTTTCACATAATGTTTTATGAGAAGTATGAATCTGTAAACATAAGTTAAATGTTCTTTTGGCCAAAATTAAAAATGTGGAACAAGTCGCCTTCAGGGTTGCTTTCGCAGGTAGATGGGGTAAACATACTCCACCCTGTCTCTCCCACTGAATGTGGCTATAAAAATTTAGTAAACTGTATGGAACAGCTCTTTGAAGATGTTGAAATTAAATAGTAATGGGGGATCAAGGAAGAACACTGTATTGTGAAGTATTTCTAAATTGATGATGAGTTTTCTTTTTTTTTTCCCTTTTGTGTTATCTCCTGGCATGAACTTAACACATCTAGAAACCTAGAACTGAGCACTGCAGTGAAGATAGAGAGCTGCAGAAGCTCTCTAGTTCTAGTCTGAGGATTGAAAAGGGAACTTCTAATATTCAGAGAGTGCTGCCCTCCCTCTTTTTTTCTCCAATCTGTCCTTCCCAAACCCTGAGGCTGCCCTGTTGTCATGGTGACAGTGGCAGCAAAGGGAGCTCATAACAACAAAAACTAAAATTAGGGGGACATTCCTCTCCTTGGGAAGAGCTGCAGTTCCAAGACTGCGGAGCCAACCATCACTGTATTTATTCTCTCTCTCTCTGGCCTCTGACAACTTCTATTCAAACATGGTCAAAATCATGGCCAGAGGACTGAAAAGGGAGTCAACAGGAAGCAAAGAGTACTGGAAGTTTGTGGAGAGGGAGGAGCTTGAAAAGGGGACTCCCTGAAGTCCTTTAAGAATTCACAGGCTCAAACACATGGAGGCTAAACAATACACTACTTAATAATGAAGTGATCACTGAAGAAATCAAAGAAGAAATCAAAAAATACCTAGAAACAAATGACAATGGAGACACGACGACCCAAACCCTATGGGATGCAGCAAAAGCAGTTTTAAGAGGGAGGTTTATAGCAATACAATCCTACCTTAAGAAACAGGAAACATCTTGAATAAACAACTGAACCTTGCATCTAAAGCAATTAGAGAAAGAAGAACAAAACAACCCCAAAGTTAGCAGAAGGAAAGAGATCATAAAAATCAGATCAGAAATAAATGAAAAAGAAATGAAGGAAACGATAGCAAAGATCAATAAAACTAAAAGCTGGTTCTTTGAGAAGATAAACAAAATTGATAAACCATTAGCCAGACTCATCAAGAAAAAAAGGGAGACGACTCAAATAAATAGAATTAGAAATAAAAAAGGAGAAGTAACAACTGACACTGCAGAAATACAGATCATGAGAGATTAATACAAGGAACTCTATGCCAATAAAATGGACAACCTGGAAGAAATGGACAAATTCTTAGAAATGCACAACCTGCCAAGACTGAACCAGGAAGAAACAGAAAATATGAACAGACCAATCACAAGCACTGAAATTGAAACTGTGATTAAAAATTTTCCAACAAAAAAAAGCCCAGGACCAGATGGCTTCACAGATGAATTCTATCAAACATTTAAAGAAGAGCTAACACCTATCCTTCTAAAACTCTTCCAAAAAATAGCAAAGCGGGGAAAAATCCCAAACTCATTTTATGAGGCCACCATCACCCTGATACCAAAACCAGACAAGGATGTCACAAAGAAAGAAAACTACAGGCCAATATCACTGATGAACATAGATGCAAAAATTCTCAACAAAATACTAGCAAACAGAATCCAACAGTACATTAAAAGGATCATACACCATGATCAACTGGGGTTTATTCCAGGAATGCAAGGATTCTTCAGTATACGCAAATCAATCAACGTGATACACCATATGAACAAATTGAAGGAGAAAAACCATATGATCATTTCAATAGATGCAGAGAAAGCTTTCAATAAAATTCAACACCCATTTATGATAAAAGCCCTGCAGAAAGTAGGCATAGAGGGAACTTTCCTCAACATAATAAAGGCCATATATGACAAACCCACAGCCAACATCGTCCTCAATGGTGAAAAACGGAAAATATTTGCACTAAGATCAGGAACAAGACAAGGTTGCCCACTCTCACCACTCTGATTCAACATAGTTTTGGAAGTTTTAGACCCAGCAATCTGATAAGAAAAGGAAATAAAAGGAATCCAAATCGGAAAAGAAGAAGTAAAGCTGTCACTGTTTGCAGATGACATGATACTATACCTAGAGAATCCTAAAGATGCTACCAGAAAACTACTGCAACAAAAAGAATAAAATATCTAGGAATAAACCCACCTAAGGAGACAAAAGACCTGTTTTCAGAAAATTATAAGACACTGATGAAAGAAATTAAAGATAATACAAATAGATGGAGAGATATACAATGTTCTTGGATTGGAAGAATCAACATTGTGAACATGATTCTATTACCCAAAGCAATCTACAGATTCAATGCAATCCCTATCAAACTTCCACTGGCATTTTTCACAGAACTAGAAGAAAAAAATTCACAATTTGAATTGAAACACAAAAGACGTCGAATAGCCAAAGCAACCTTGAGAACGAAAAACGCAGCTGGAGGAGTCAGGCTCCCTGACTTCAGACTATACTACAAAGCTACAGTAATCAAGACAGTATGGTACTGACACAAAAACAGAAAGATAGATCAATGGAACAGGATAGAAAGCCCAGAGATAAGCCCACGCACATATGGTCACCTTATCTTTGATAAAGGAGGCCTGAATATACAGTGGAGAAAGGACAGCCTCTTCAATAAGTGGTGCTGGGAAAACTGGACAGGTACATGTAAAAGTATGAGATTAGATCACTCCCTAACACCATACACAAAAATAATCTCAAAGTGGATTAAAGACCTAAATGTAAGGCCAGAAACTATCAAACTCTTAGAGGAAAACATAGGCAGAACACTCTATGACATAAATCACAGCAAGATCCTTTTTGACCCACCTCCTAGAGAAATGGAAATAAAAACAAAAATAAACAAATGGGACCTCATGAAACTTCAAAGCTTTTGCACAGCACAGGAAACCATAAACAAGAGCAAAAGACAACCCTCAGAATGGGAGAAAATATTTGCAAATGCAGCAACTGACAAAGGATTAACCTCCAAAATTTATAAGCAGCTTAATAACAAAAAAACAAACAACCCATTCCAAAAATGGGCAGAAGACCTAAATAGACATTTCTTCAAAGAAGATATACAGACTGCTAACAAACACATGAAAGAATGCTCAACATCATTAATCATTAGAGAAATGCAAATCAAAACTACAATGAGATATCATCTCACACCAGTCAGAATGGCCATCATCAAAAAATATAGAAACAATAAATGCTGGAGAGGGTGAAAGGGAACACTCTTGCACTGCTGCTGGGAATGTGTATTGGTACAGCCACTATGGAGAACAGTATGGAGGTTCCTTAAAAAACTACAAATAGAACTACCATATGACCCAGCACTCCCACTACTGGGCATATACCCTGAGAAAACCATAATTCAAAAATGGTCATGTACCAAAATTTTCATTGCACCTCTACTTACAATAGCCCTAGATGGAAACAACCTAAGTGTCCATCATCGGATGAATGGATAAAGAAGACGTGGCACATATATACAATGGAATATTACTCAGCCATAAAAAGAAATGAAATTGAGCTATTTGTAATGAGGTGGATGGACCTAGAGTCTGTCATACAGAGTGAAGTAAGTCAGAAAGAGAAAGACAAATACCATATGCTAACACATGTATATGGAATTTAAGAAAAAAATGTCATGAAGAAACTAGGGGTAAGACAGGAATAAGGACACAGAGCTACTAGAGAATGGACTTGAGGATATGGGGAGGGGGAAGTGTAAGCTGTGACAAAGCGAGAGAGTGGCATGGACATACGTACACTACCAAACGTAAAATAGATAGCTAGTGGGAAGCAGACGCATAGCACAGGGAGATCAGCTTGGTGCTTTGTGATCGCCTGGAGGGGTGGGATAGGGAGGGTGGAAGGGAGGGAGACGCAAGAGGGAAGAGATATGGGAACATATGTATATGTATAACTGATTCACTTTGTTATAAAGCATAATCTAACACACCATTGTAAAGGAATTATACTCCAATAAAGATGTAAAAAACAAAAACAAAAACAAATTCACAGACTCAGTGGTGCCCTCTAACTGCTCTAGTGTTGGTGTCATTCTAATTAGCATACCGAGTAACTGAACTGCCCAGCTCAGGGCTGAACTCTGGGTAATGTAAAGGCCAGATAGTAAATATTTTTGTCTTCATGGGCTATACTTTTTCTCTCAAAAATGACTGAAATTTGCCATTGAAGAATGAAGGCAGCCATAAACAACTAAATTAATGGGCATAGCTGTTCCAATAAAATTTTATCTACAAAAACAAGTTTTAGTTCTCAGGCCATAAGTCAACAGAAATATGTGACAGTGTTCACCCCAATCAAGGGTGAATAACATGGTGTCTGCAGACAGAAGGATGGTTTGGTATTCTCACTTCCCCAATAATTGTTGCTTTTAAATTGAAAATGCATTCTACCTTTGTTTTCTCATCTATACAAAGGTTAAATTGATGGAACAAACTCCACCTGTATTTTCTGTGCATTAATTTCAGAACAGTGTGTGACACAATAGCACCTCTGAATAGGTATTAGCTTATAATAATATTATCTTTATATATTGTGTATAATATATTTAAACACATACTAAGAAACATAGTTTAATGTATTTTATAAACATATGTTTTAAAAAGGACACTGAAGTCTTAATAGTGGTAGTGCACTGCAATGATCAATTTCTTGAATCAGGGGTATAAGGTGGAATTTCCTTAATTGTAAAAAAAATTACATTTTCTTCCTTTACACTTTATTTTTTGTTACTGACAAAGATTCTTTGTTTGCCCAAACCCAGGCTCCTGAATCTTTTCCTAGGCCCATTTGTGCACTTGCTCATAAAATCTAGTTTTAGCAAGAGGCCTGCTAAGTTACTTTAGCCAGAACCTCTCACCCTGGATGTCTAATCATCCTCAATGTCTAATCAGGTTCTGCATCCTTCGCCATCCCCTAGTTTGTGTCTAATGAGCCTGGCTTATCTTCAGAAAGAATCCTTTTAGTTAGGTTGATTTAGCCAGAACCCCTCTTATCCCTAATACTTCCCCTTAGTAATTTTTTATCCATTGATCTCCCACTCTACTCCTTGGCTATAAATTCCCACTTGCCTATGATAGTTTCAGAGTTGAGCCTAACCTCTCTCCCCTACCGTAAAATCCCATTGCAGTGACCCCTATACTTATGATAATGAAACTCTGTCTTACCATCTTTAACAAGCATCACTGAATATGTTTTCTTTTACATTACCATTAGCACATATTCCTCTTTCAAAACAAACAATAGAATTGTCAACAGTTTTCTCTAACATTACCATCAGCATGTATTTCTCTTTCAAAAAATCAATAGGATAGTCAACACAGCAAAAACCAATAAAGATTACAGAACAATAATAGAATCAACTAATAAAATATAGCAGACCATAGGGTCGTTATGTTGGGATCCCCTCCCTTTCCCTAATCGTCTCTAATATTACTTAAACATTCCATCATAAATCACAAAATGGAGGCGAATCAAAATAACAACAAAAATAAATTATACATGACTTCTAAGGTTGTATAAACTACAGTGTTGTTTACCATGAGCAAGGTGCTAATTAAGCTGTAAGGTCAGAAATTAGGTTCCTTGGTCAAATCATACATTTGTAAGTAAATCTTTGCTGGAATACAACCAAGATCATTCATTTATGTTGGTCTATGGCTGCTTTCATGCTACAACTACAGAGGTAAATAACTGTCAAAGAGACCATTTGGTCCTCCAAGCTTAGAATACTTAATATATGGACCTTTACAGAAAAAAAATAATAAATGCTGACCTCTGAATTACAGAGTTTGAGGAATATTTTCTAAGAAAAAAGAAAAAAAAGTCACATCTGGGAGAATAACATAGGTGAACCAGAGGCAGTGTCAACTGAAAAAACAATCTGGGAAATAAATGATTAGTTATTAGGTGATAACTAGGGTAATGGAATAAGTCAGGATACACAGAAAAGCAAAGTCCAGTAGCTATTTTAAAAGTTGTGAAACTTTTTCCAACTTTGCACAGAAATATTTTAAATAATTTTAAAAGGATTTTATAATATTAATATTGAGACTTTCGGGGAAAACATTGAGGCTTTGAAGCCCTTAAATATTCTCTCATATTAAAGGTATTTTGTTGGAAAATTAGGAAAAACATTAGTGAGACAATAGAGAATCTTAAGGACAATATCGAAATTATTAAAGTAGTATACTATTTAAAAAAAAAGATTATCACGTTCAGTATTATTGAAAAATATTTAAAATTTCACATGAATACAATAAGCAAAACAAAAAGGGTTAATATTTTAAAAGGAAGGGTATAAAAGTATGCTTTTAGGCAATGTTTATACGACTAAAGAAAAGGGAAGAGCTGGCTGGGGACATCACAGTACGTATTTTTCTTGGAAAAAAGAAAAAGAGGTTGATACAAAGTTAAAGAGTAAAACCCATAATAATGATACGAAGCCTAGAGAGGAAAACTTTTACGCGAAGCTTACTCCCACGCTTTGTTCATCTTTGCGGTGCAAATGACCAATGGGAAATTCCCAGAGGGCGCCTTAAAGCTGACGGACCCGGAGGAGAGCGCGGAAAGGGAAACCCGGAGGGGAAGCGGCGCTGCATCTTCTTCCGACCCGCCCACGCCGTGCAGCCGCGTAAAATATCCGCTCCCTGGGTCGCGCGATAGCGGACGAGCCTTGTGACCTGCCCACAAAGCACTACGAACGAGCCGGCGGCGCCGTACAATGGCGCATTTCCGGCTGGCTGTCGTGCTGGGCCGGAAGCGGGGATAGCGGTCGGTGCCGCTTGGGTCGGACCGGCGGGGAAGCAAGTGTGCGGCTCTGCTGGCGGCCTCGAATAACTACATCAGGCCTCTCTATGAGATTGGGAAACGTTTTAAAGAATAATGACCTATTAAGCATTTAGCCTATGAAAATTGCACTCATGAACTATGAAAACTGAACCGGAAAAGGATGTGTTTGTAAACACACAGATACACAGTTCCGCAGGCATGAACGTGATGCAATGCAACGTCAACTGAATTGGTTTTATAACCAAATATGAACTATATATGTGTCCACGGCAACAAGTCCCTGTACACCCATGTTTGTAAATGAAATCAGTCTAATAGGATTCACACCAACATTTACCCCATAGGTTACACGTAGAAGAGGTGCTGTGGATATTGTCCAGGCTTCCCTATTTCTTTACTGGGAATAATTACGAATCACCTCCCACTTTTGAAATATATATATTTTAAAAATACTGCTCAAAGGAACACAGGCATTTCTGGTGCCTGTATCCTTTTTTTATTATTATTTTTTATCTTTTCATTCAGCTTGCCATTGGCCTCCCATTTTTTTTGATGCTAGATGGCGCTGTGAGCCCAGGAGTCCCTGATTCCCGCCAAACAGGGTAGCTCGTACTCCTGAAATATGAGAAGGCGAGTTTAAGGCTTGAAAGTAACCTGTTTGGAGCTGAGTTGCCTCCAGAGGAGCGGTCCTGATCTGACTCTGCGTGTTTCATGTGGAAGTCTGTAGCTCATTTGAAAGAAGGTTGTACCCTGAAAAATACTTTTTCTGTGCCCATTTTTCTTGGACCTTAGGCTCTGTCTCATTTTTCCTACCCCATACTTTTCCCTTGCCTATTAGAGTCTGAATCTAAAACCCATATTTTTTCTTCAAGTTTAAAGGACTCCCAAATTCTCATTATACATTTAAACCAGCTGCATTCCTGGTAAGCAGACCCAGAGTAGCCTGATGAAACACGAAAAACTACAAAATCAGAACATATTAACACGGAATAAAATCCCTCAAATATCTAGCCCAAGCATATTATTCCAGCGTTTCTCAATTGCACTGAAATTGCTACTTTCCATAAGATATCTCAAATCTTGACTTCTAGACATGCCCTCGTTTCTACCAGAATACAATCCCTTTTTTGTCTTCCCTAGTTCTAATTTACAAGGCTTTCTGCTACTTATTCCTTATGTATTCAATCATAAATTGTTTCCTCTAGGAAATCTCCAATGATGATTTAAATTCAAGTTGCATGCTAAAACATCTTGTGGATTGCAACAGAAAAATGCACATTCCCCACTACAGCACATCTAATCTGAAGTTACATTGCCTATTCAAATCTCTGCTTGACTGATGTCTCAGGTAAAGGAGAAACTTTATCTTTGTTGTTCATTTGTCCATTCCTCACAAATAGCAAAGTACACATCACGTGGTTGCTTCTCAATTTTCTTAGTTTTCAAAAATGAATGGGTCAAAATCAGTTTCCTATATACCAATAAGATATAATCGGATATTGAAGTTAGATATATTTTACAGTAGCATCCAAAACATGGTATACTAAAGAGAAATGTCTGGCAAAATACGTGCAAAGTTTGTACTCTGAATATTATAGAGTACTGATGAGGTTAATTAAAGGATATTTAAATAGATGTAGAGATACACTAATTCTATGGACTGGAAGGCTCAATATTTTTAACATTTCAATTCTCACAAATTTATCTAACTTTTAGTAAGTCTCCTATCAACATCCCATTATGAATTTTTGCAGAAGTTGACAAGAGGATTCTAAAATTTATGTAGGAAAATAAAGGACTTAGAATAGTCATCCAAATCAGAAGATGAGGAGCAACGTTGGAAGACTCTCACAACTTATTTCAAAGCTTTACTATAAAGCAACATTAGCCAACATAGTGTGGTATTGGTGTAAAGATAGACATTTAGATAAATGGAACAGCATAGCATTCAGAAATAAATCTACACATATATGGTCAGTGGATTTTTGACTAATGTGCTAAGGAAATTCAATGGGGAAAGGATAGTATTTGCAACAAATGAGACTAGGACAATTGGGCAGCCATATACCACCACTACCACCATCACCACCACCACCACCACCAACAACAACAAAAAACCCAAACAGTCCATCCTTGTTTTGCACTACGTGCAAAAATTAACTCAGAATTTATCATAGATATAAATATAAAATCTTAACATATAAAACCTCTAAAGAAAACATAGCAAGTAATCTTTGTGAATTTGGGATAAGCAAAGATTTCATATATAGAAAATAAATATTATAAACCACAAAATGGAAAACTGGATAAATTGTTCTTAACCAATATTAAAAATAAATTTTGCTCTTTGAAAGACACTGTTATGAAAATGATGAGATGCCATAGACTTAGAGAAAATATTTTCATTACATAAACTGAAACAAATCTTATATCAAGAATTATATATATATAATTTTAATAATAATAAAACAAGAAACACAATTTTTTAAGTATAAAAAGTGATACTTAACCAAAGAAGAGTTGGCAGGTAAGCCCATGAAATATGCTCAATACCATTGTCATTAGAAAGATGTGAACTGAAACCACCATGAAATACCACTACATATCTACTGGAATAATTTTTAAAAAGTTAAAAATACACTGCCAATATAAAATGCTAGGGAAGCTGTGGAGCAATGGGAATTCTCATAGTTTGCTTTGAAAATGTGAAATGGTATAACCACTTTGGAAAACAGTTTGGCAGTTTCTTGTGAAGCAAACCATACGTTTATTATATGATCCAGCAACCTTGCAATTAGGTATTTTCCCTAGAAAAATGAAGCTATATGTCCACAAAAATGCTGTATCTAAGTGCTTATAGAAACTGTATTTATAATAGCCCAAACCTGGAAACAACCCAAATATCCATCAAGTGGTAAAAAGATGAACAAATTCTAGTACATTTATTCAAAAACGTATGATTCAGAATTTAAAAGGAACAAATTACTGACACATGCAAAAATACGAATGACTCTCAAAAGCATTATTCTAAATGGGAAAAACTAGACAGAGAAAAGACTGCATACAGAATGATTTCATTTATATGACCTGGAAAAGTCTAAACAATCCAGATAGATATAATTAATAATTTCCAAGGCTGGGTGTAGGATTACTACAAAGGTGCACAACAGAAATTTGAGGGGTGGGTGATGAAAAATTTTCTTAATTATAACCTTAATTATGCTGGTGGTTACACAGCTATATGTAATTTTTGAAATACATTTAACTGTCTACTGGAAAAGGACGGATTTCAACTTAATAAACCCAACTTAAAAATAAGTGGATTATTGCATCAATCTCCTTATTTTAAATCTTTCCTTCATTAAATTTGTAGCCCCCCTCAAATGTTAAAATACAATTATCCATTTTTCATAGTAGATTTTTCAATTTACATCTCCTGCATAGAGATGAAATTGTAAGAGTCCTGCCTGCAGGATCAGACTTAATCTCTTGTCCCAATGCCCACTGACAGTTCTATGAACTGGTCACTCTCCTTGACTTGTTACCTTTGAACATCTTTACCTCTGGGTAATCATTCCCTTATTTCTGTAGCCTTAAAATCTATATTTTTACTTGTTATGGACTGAACTGTGTCTCCCCCAAAATCGTATGTTGAAGATCTAACCCCCGCACCTCAGAATGTGAATGTGCTTGGGGAAAAGGCCTTTAAAGAGGTGATTATGTTAAAATAAGACCACTAGGGTATACCCTAATCCAATTTTACTGGTCCTTATAAGTAAAGAAAATTTTTACACACAAAGAGACATCAGGGATGCTAACACAAAGTGGAAAGAGGACATGCAAACACACAAAGAAAAAAGACCATGTGAGGACACAGCAAGAATGCAAGTCAAAGGAGAGACCTCAGAAGAAACCAAACCTCCCAACAACTTGATCCTGGCATTCTAGCCTCCAGAACTGTGAGAAAATAAATTTCTGTTGTTTAGCCACCTGATCTATGGCATTCTATTATGACATCCTTAGCAAACTAATATAACACTCTAATAATTAACTTAGTCAACATCTCACATAAGGAACTTGCCCCCTGAGAACTCAGGTCGTTCTTAAATACTTTTCCCTTGGATTAATAAAATTCTCTGAGCTTAGGTTCTGCTTTTCTCTTCCCCATTATAATTTTTTAATTGTAAGTCTTTCTCAGTGGTTCTGCCCCCATTTAATAGTCTTCATTTTAAAAGAGCCAATGATTAGCAAATAGGCAGGAAGAGTATAAACAGCCATTATAGGTATGACACAAATTTGTGATGGAGAAACGAAGAATAGTCAACTCTGATGGGCTGTGATTTAAATCTTTGGTAATTCCTAAGCACATCAGAATGCTCCTACGGAGACAAATTCTAGTGGAGGACAACTTAGCCTCAGGAAGGCCAGAAACAACAGTAACAAGGATAAATATTCAACTTGTAAGTAAGTAAAACATTTAAAATAACAAGCTCCATTTTGCTTCTATGAAAATAAGATAATTTAAAATTTTTATTACTCATTTTATTAAAGGTTTGAGTGAAACATGAAAATACTGGAACAAGTAATGCTATTTTGGAAAGCCTAAATTAATATATTCATATATAAGAAGAAGAATAGCATACTTGTACATGTAACTTGTGACTTTTACACAGAAACTGAAGCAGAGTTTTAATTGATGCTTTCAATATAAATAACCTATTTTCACACTGCATATGTGGCAACAGATGAAAATGAAAATTGTAGTTATTAATGATGGATTTTCTGTCTGAGCTATAAGCTCTATTATTTATATTCAAATCAATGTATTTCACCTATGTATTAATTCAACATCTAGGTATTTTCACCAGTGAGGTCAGAGGAAATATCCTAGGCTCTGCGGATATGTAAGTAAAAGGTCAAGTAGAATTCAATATCTCCAAATGGCTTGTATTCTAGTTTTTCTTAATTTATTTTTTATTTTTTTGATGTGGACTATTTTTAAAGTCTTTATTGAATTTGTTACAATATTGCTTCTGTTTTATGTCTTGGATTTTTGACCACAAGTCATGCCAGATCTTAGCTGCCCGACCAAGGATCAAATCTACACTCTCTGCATTGGAAGGTGAAGTCTTAACCACTGGACCGCCAAGGAAATCCCTACATTCTAGTTCTTGTTTTCCAGGTGCTCCAAGTACAAAACTCATGAACATGGTGCTCAGAGTCCAACTGGCATCTACTGATAACAGGATATATGGAAATAAACTTTCAAGAATCTGCTCTGTGACCACTTAACATCATTGTGGAGTCAACAATCAGGAATCATCCCCATCATATCTGCTTTTGTTTTTGTTACATTTTGAGTTTTTCTTGTTACTCATCTGTAGCAAGAGTCTGCAATGTTCTACGTGGTTTTTTTTCACCTAACTACCCGCTTCCTCCACCAAGTTTGACTACTGAACCTAGACTCTTAGTAGCTGAGACTTATCTATCATCTATTGATCAATCTATCTCAGTAGGTGGCAATATTATGATAATTCTATATTTAATTTTTGAGGAAACGCCTACTTTATTTTCATAGCAGCTGCACCATTTTATGTTCCCACTAACGGTGCACAAGGATTCTCATTTCTCCACATCTCACCAACACTTGTCATTTTCTGTGTGTTTGTTTGTTTATAGTAGCCTTTCTAATAGGTATGAGGTGGTATCTCTCACTGTGTTTTGATTTGCATTTCCCTAATGATTACTGATGTGCACATCTTTTCATGTACTTGTTGGCCATTTGCATATCTTCTTGGGATAAATGTTCATTCAAGTCCTTTGCACATTTCTTAATTAGGTTGTTTGTTTTGTTGTTGTTGAATTGCAGGAGTTCTTTGTACTCTGGATTAATGCCTTATCAGATATAATTTGCACATATGTGATCCCATTTCATAAGTCTCCTTTTCAGTATCTCACCTGCGTTCATTAATGCACAGAGTTTTAAATTTTGGTGTACTCCAATTTATCTATTTTTATTTTTGTTGCCTGTGCTTCTGGTGATCATATCCAATAACTAACTGCCAAATCAAACATCATTAAGCTTTCCCCCTACATTTTCTTCAAGGAGTTTTATAGTTTTAGACATTACATTTAGGTCTTCGATCCATTTGGAATTGCTTTTGTATATGGCATAAGATCAGGGTCCAACTTTGTACTTTTGCATGTGGATAACCAGTTTATCCAACAACTTTTTTTTGTATTTTAAATTTTTTAATTAATTTTTATTGGAGTATAATTGCTTTACAATGTTGTATTAGTTTCTGCTGTGACACCATTTTTTTGAAAAGGCTGCCTTTCCCCCATTAGAAATGATTTTGGAACCCTTGCCAAAAATCATTTGACCATATATGCAAGGGTTTATTTCTGAGCACTCTATTCTATTCCATTGGTCCATACAGCTGTCTTTTATGCTAGTACCACACTCTTTTAAGTACTGTAGATTTGGAATAAGTTTTGAAATCAGGAAGTATAAGACTTTCAACTTTGTCCTTTTTGAGTTCATTTTAACTATTTAGGATCTGTTGAGATTCCATATGAATTCTAGAATGTAATGTAATCTGTTATACTTACAAAAGTTCTTTGACCAAACTTTAGCCAGGTTCCTCTGAGCCTTCGCAACTAGACCTCATCTTGGCCTATGAAAACTACAGAGCTTCAGTACAAATGATTTTTTTCCATTTTCTACCTCACTATATTAAAAGACTTAAACAAATATTGTCATAGTTTCTAATAGCTGAATCCCTAGGATGACTCAAGGCTGCCAAGAAATTTACTGTACGTTCGAGCCAACACCTGATCCCTTTTTCTTAGAGTACCTACTAAAATGAGCTTACAATTTTGAATCCTTTCTCTGTCCCTTTGAGATGTATATGTATCTCTTTCAACTCAGGGGAGTCTTTCTTAAGGACTGAAAGCCATTTCTTTGAAACTCCATCTCCAAGTCTCTGTGAGAGGATAACATCTCCACTTCTATAACTGTCAGCTAGCAGACACAGGTGATCTAATCAGATTTACAGGAACCAACCCTTTGATTTTCCCATCCCAATTCTGCTGAGCCCCTACTCACCACCCTCCCTTTCCCCTCATTCTCTCTTTCCAATGCCTATTCACCTCTGTGCAAATAGAAGTTGAGTTCAGTTTACAGTGGATCCCCTTCCTTATTGCAATAGTATATTATTGATTAAAATCTCTTTACCACTGCTTTGTATTTTTTGATGGGAAGATTACTTGGATCTCATATTTTACTTTTAAAATCTTGGCATTTCAGGACTTCCCTAGTAGCGCAGTGGTTGAGAGTCCGCCTGCCAATGCAGGGGACACGGGTTCATGCCCCGGTCCAGAAAGATCCCACATGCCGCGGAGTGGCTGGGCCCATGAGCCATGGCCGCTGAGCCTGCACGTCAGGAGCCTGTGCTCCACAACGGGAGAGGCCACAACAGTGAGAGGCCCGTGTACAGCAAAAAAAAAAAATATATATATATATAGATAGATAGATAGGCATTTCAATAAATAGCATATAGTAGTAGGTTATTTGACTTTGCAGGATGCCAATTATTATTATGGGTCACAGCTTGAGTCCATCTTCTGTATAGAGGTTATTTTGAGAGCTGTATTGTCACCAGGCCAAAGGTAAGATATCAGGACAGTTTTCACTGTGGTGTTCAAATAATGTGCTGCTGAAGGACAGGAGAATGAAACCAAGAGCCTTAGAGAAAGATAAGCATATAAAAACCATTTAAAATTCCAGATTCTTTTTCTTTTTTTTTCCACTTACATGCTCTCGTCAGTGGGTTTTCATACTGAGGAATAAGACTTGTGAAGTACGGCTGCCTGGGATGATTTCCCAATCTTGTCATTTTCTGTGTGGCTTTGGGCAAGTTTCTTAACCTGGCTGTACCTCCAATTTCTGATCTGTAAAATAGTAATGAGAATCCTGATATGATATTTTGAAATTCAGAGGTGATAATCCATTGGGCTATTAATCCTATGGTTAATATATACTGGTATCTGTATTGCCAGGCATGTTTCTAGGAACTCTCTGTGAATGTTCTCACTGCAGGGCTGCTGAGTGTGGGAACTAGGTCTTAGCACAGGTTCTGTCTCCCAGTGGTAACTCCACAACCACACCTTGTCACACCAGTTTTCATTGTGGGCAGTCACAAACCGAATTCCCATGCCTGTCTGTCCAGATGACTATTCAAAATTCCCTCTTGACTCTACATCCAGAATCAAGCAGTAAGTTTTAGCCAGTTGGGAGATGCATAAAGAAGGTATATTGTTCTGTATGGCTTTTTCTTTCTGCACTGCTGCTGAACAACTTAAGAAACATCTCCACTCAGAAAATAATGATAGGTATTCATTGAGCATAAGTGAGTACTAGCTACTGTTATTAACATATTTAATTCCCGCAAATCTCTATGAGGTGGTTATTGCTGTTATGGCAATGAGACATAAAATGACATCAGGGCTTCCCTGGTGGCGCAGTGGTTGAGAGTCCGCCTGCCGATGCGGGGGACACGGGTTCGTGCCCCGGTCCGGGAGGATGCCACGTGCCGTGGAGCGGCTGGGCCCGTGAGCCATGGCCGCTGAGCCTGCGCGTCCGGAGCCTGTGTACCGCCAACGGGAGAGGCCACAACAGTGAGAGGCCCGCGTACAGCACAAAAAAAAAAAAAAAAAAAAAAAAAAAAATGACATCAGATATTTAATAAATGACGGGCAGTCTTTTATCTAACACGTGGTAGAATTGTCTCACAGTCAATTGCCCACGTTTCTCTTACCAGTTTTTTACTACTGGCCACATTTTAGGCTCATGTAAAGATGAAAAACACACATGAGATGTGGCACTGCCTTCTGCCTATGGTAGCCCAGAACAATCCTCATCAAACTGTCCTCCAAGTCCAGTGATAAGAAGAATAGGGGGTAATCATGCCACTTCCATGCAGACAGGGTTGCTATGTGCATAATTGTTCCACTGAGATGTGGATCACAGGACTACAGAAGCAGTGCAGAAGAAAAAGGTAAAGACACAGGAAAAGTCATTCAAACTTTGCCCTCAACCCTTTCATCTTTCTGACTGCAAAAAAAAGAGGTCTTTACATGTCACAGCCATTTTGCAACAAGCCCAAGGATAAAAGAACTACCCATTAGAGATGAAGGAAACGATATGCTTAAATGGGTTGAACCTCTCGTAGGGACCCTAATCTGCCTTTTAATGATTTCTTACCAGCCACATATATTACCAGTTATATGTAGCTGGTAAGCTTACAACATTACAAACTAATTCAAGAAGAGTTTTTTATTTATAAAAGCAAAATAAAATGATCATCTTTTTTCTCTTTTAAAGAGAAACCAGTAAGGTTTATTGCCTTTGTTTCCAAAAACTCTCCAGTTTCCTTTAAATTGGGGAAACATCTCTGCCCTTTGCTACATAATAATGTCACATTCTATGTAGTTTGCATGGGGCACAGGGTTGCTATTCACATGCAGGAAAATTAAGGTTCATGGTGTCAGATTTTAATAGTGTGACGATGAAGGTAATTTTTTTGACTAAGATCTAAACTTTAAATTCTCTATTTAATTGACCCTCAGAGCCCCTGAATGAAACCATACAATTTGTAGTAAAAAATGTCCGTAAAGCATCAATCCTTTTGCTCTGTTAGTTGCTCACAACTCATAAACTGAAATCAAATGTTCCCCCCAGAATAATTTTTAGAACATTAGGTCAAGGTTTTCATTACTTGCATAGCAGACATATGCTACTGAGTCTCAGAGACGCACCCTGTGAGGACGCTTCCTTCAAAAGAGAATGTGCTCCTTTCAACACAGTCCTGCTGTCATTCATGCCCTCCACACTGTTGGAGACTTGGATTTTTTTTCTACCCTCTTCTTGCTTTTGTGTCTTTTGGTGGTTTTGGGTGAGGAAATCCCTGTTCAGCCTAGGCTGAGGAATCCCATCTTCACTCTCAAGGACACTCAGCAGCCTATTCACAAACAAACTATGTCATACTGGTGTCAAAGGTTCAGCCTGAAATAATGGACATAGATGAATTAGTTAAATCATAGAAAGGTGGACAAATAACTGACTAAGTCAACAAAAATGATAATCTTAAAAAGTCACAAGCATGAAAGTCTTTTAAACCTTATGGTAACTGACAAAGAGAAATAAATAAAAGATTAAAATTCCATTTCTACATGACCAGATTACAAAAGTATGTTTTGCCTGGGACAGATGTATGAACACATGTTCTGAGCAGCATTTTTTACTTCACTCTAAACAATTTTGCTATCCTCTTGACAAAGAGTAAGAAAATAATAAATATATATACTAAGCACCATCTGTACAAGGAAAATCACACATACCTTTTAAAAATGAGGTGGAAATAATCAGAGACTCCAACCAATGTCTACAGCCCTTGGGTAAGGATAAACACAAACAGTATAACAAAATTTATACTAGCACAATAAAGTGTCTGGTCTCTGCATTCAGAGTGGGAATCTTAGTGCTCTGTTTACACAAATGAATGTCTTTGTGAGTCTTTCACAACTAAAACAAATTAAGCCATATAATACCATATTCACAGCACTTTTAAAGCATGAGTCTCTGAATACATTTTACTTTGTTCCTCTTGGAAAAGTTTCTGTCCCTCTCTTTTCCCACCAGAAGTATGTCAGAGGAAATTTCTGGAAAACACTAAAAGAGGGAAAGCACAACATCTGCCTTTCCTAAACAAATTTCCATTCAATTTAGTAACAAAGTGATGCTTGAATAGTTTAAAATAATTGAAAAGACTCTTTGAAAAATGATTATGAATGCATTTTTAAAAACAGTAATGAAAGGTTTATACACAATATAAAATATGAATCTGGTTGCAGATGATGTTTATGTGACTTAAATGAGAATGTATGCACATGTTAAATACATTTGCATGCCAAAACAAAAAGCAAGAACAAATACTACACAAGGCAAAACCTGAAGCAGTAACACAGAGCAAGCGGTATGATTTCTGAACAAACTTGTTCTTTATACAAACTCTCCAGCCGGCCCCAGAGGGAGAGCAGGGAGCAGCTGGCCTCGCCTCTGCATCCAACGCCGCAAAAAGGCACTCAGCTCCGTGGCCCCTGATGAGTCCCTTGGAGCTCGAGCTCCGGACAGTGTCCGGAGGGTCGGCTGCGCATGCGCAGGGGGCGCTTTGGGCAGGCTTCTCGGGCCGCTACTGGCTGTTGCTGGCGCGAAGAGTGGAAATTCCCGAAGGTTCGAGAAAGCAGGGAAGGAAAAAGGGGAGGCGTGCCATGGAATAAAAGTCACTGAGAACGTACTAAAACAAAATTAAAGGGGAGACTGGTGTTGAGAGATTGCTTAAATTCCCAAGGACTTTAGAGACAGAAACATCAACAGCGATGAGAAATCTTCTGTCACACCCTGGTTGGGGGCAGGGGTCAGCTGTAAAGGTTTTGGGGGAAATTTTAACACGGAACAGGAATCATGAGCTTAGGGAAATATCCCCCTCATTTTGTTTAAAGTGGTCTAGGTGTATGGTTATAGAGGAATATCTTTATCTTGTGAAAATGAAGGCAGAGATGTTTCTATTTACTCCACAGTCGTCTACTTCACATATATGTATATAGATGAGTTACTACAGCAATATGTAGCAATTTTAAATCTAGGTGCGTGGATATACCTGTTCTTTTTACTATTCTTTTTGCTTTTCTAAAGAAAATTTCCATTTTCATTATAAGTGTAAAATTTTTTAATTCAATAGAGAAGTTATCTGTCAAATTATACACGACAATGGTGAAGGTACGAGAACACCACATATAGTAATGACTACGTAATTCCCCTACATATTTTCCAAATTTATGTAAAATAAATCCTTTTGTAACAGGTCCCTCCTGTGCGCGGCTGTGGACGAACTTGGTCCGCGGTTTTCTGTTAAGGCTGCTCTCGGGTCCCGCGTGTGGACGCCAGATGGCGCTGTGAGCGGTCAGCTCCGAACCTTAGGACCAATGCATCCATCCCGCTTACACGCAAAATGACCTAGGGGACAGCAGCCTGCACTCGGGTGGGTCGGGGAGGGCGTGAGGGTGGAGACAGACAGGTGAACAGTGCACTCAAGGTCCCTGCCGGTCCGTGAAACTGAGAACTCACTCTCTCCCCTCCACTCTTGCTCCTCTTCAGGCTCAGAACCCCTCCTGGTAACATCCAGGGGTCTCCCCAGGGGACAAGGACCATCCACATTTCTTATGATTGCCTTTCCTACAGGAAGACTTCATGGGCCTGGGGTAACTGTCGAGGAACAAGACCCAGACCTTCAAAATTCCTCAACACTGAGGCGTTCCTCAGTGGGCTGCACCTGCCTCACTTCCTGACATTCCTCCCTCTCTCACCTGCCCGGTCCCACCAAGTTATGCCTTTCCTGCCCCTGACATCTTCACAAGTAACTGTGCCCAGCGTGCCTTCAGATGCATTGGCCTCCTTACCTGCCCTTGCCTGTGGCAAAGACACAGTTTTTTTCTCTCTCCTCCCTGCCCCCAGTGTGCCTCACTGCTCCTCACAAGAGCACTTCCTCAGATGTGCTCTCCTAGACTCCTTCCTGTGCATCCCATTCCAGATCTGATTCCTGGCCTCGGAGTTCCCAAGCACAGCTCTCTACCCACAGTTTAGTTTTCTGAATCCCCACTGGATTGAAATTTCAGAGAATGTGGAAACTTTTCTGTATTAATCCTCCAGGACCCCCCTCAGATATAGTGGACACAGTGACAGAGAAGAGTCTCTTTTCATTGAAATTCAAAACCAAATAAGGCTATTTCAGTCTCTCACATCTCTCACCTGTAGTCTTGCTACCTTCCCTACAATCCCGTGATTTCTGCAAATATGAACAGGATTTGAATCTGAATACTCTTCCCTAGGGAATCAGCACTGCAGGGTGAGAGTCCTGCTCCTTCTCAAACCACCACCCTACTAAAAATCACTGTAACACACTGGGCTCCTTCCTATACCTTTGTATTCCATCCTACAAATGAATGGATCTCTCAGATATCCTCACCTATATTCTTGCCTACTTCACAATAAACCTCAACTTTCATTTAATTTGAAGAGGACTTGAACTTGAAGATTAATGTGTTTCAGTTGTTCCCTTCTGTTCTCATGGCAGGCTATGAGCCCTGATTTCCACCTCAGCCTCTTTTATAGCCTCCCCATTCACACACCACTATTTAAGACTCCCTAATGTACCATGCTGCTTCATACCTCGTCTGCACCTCTTCTTTCCTTTTGGGCAGTTTTGCCCTCTTAGACCAAGTAAAATCTTAGTCACAAGAGTCAGTTCTATTATGGTAGCTCCTCTGATAAATATTTCCAACTCCTTATTAGTTACTATAGTTTACCAATTTTAGTTTGTGGGGTTTTTTTTTCTTCGAAATTTTCCAAAAACTGTTAGTCTGGGGGCATTCATGACATGGTTTTCATTGTCTGCACGTGGATGAACTTGGCAAGAAATTTTTTATTGTCACTTTCTGGTACAATCACCTGCGTAAAAACGCACAGAATGGGTGTGCACAGGAAAGGTGGAAATCTCGCATACAATATTGCAGCCCCTTTTACTAATACATGTTTCATGGTCATCACTCTTAATGCCACAGAGGGTGATGATAAATATTCATGACTCTGGATCAAAATCTTATTCAGAACAATCAGAAACAGAATGTCAAGATATTTGTAAATTCATTTAAGAATTAATTTCAATTTTGTCTTCATTTTTGTGAACAAAACTTATGCCTTTATAATTCTTGAAGACGTTTTAACATAAGCATAAAATAAGGTGATTAGGTGTATAATAGTTTAGTTGACAGAGATGTTATCTTTTCTTTTGATCCATCTTAAACCTTTGTTTCATTAGCATAGGGTGGATGCTCCCCACTGAGATACCTATAGACTGTACATATACCATTTCTGACTTCCCTTCACTGTTGCAAATGAGAGTTCACTTATTTTTTTTATTTCACTCACATTTTTTCTTATTCACCATAACATTGCCAGGTAGAAGCATACACCCAGGGGTTCAGTCATTGATTAATTACAGGAGGAATAGACCAATATGTTGTGTAAAAACTAACAGGAATTAGATATGCCTTACCAAATGTAAAAACAAACCAACAAAAAAGGGACAAAATATATGAAGGAATGGTTTTCAAGTTACTGTATATCAGACAATGAAGACAGTGATCCCTGAGAGATGTGAAATAACGCCATTAGCCTACTATTTCCCCAGCTTATTATTTCAAGACATTTCCCAGGTTGTAACGTGGCAAGGATCTCAGTAGGATTTCTGAATTGAGAATATGGAACTAGGTGTCTGGAAAAGCAAGGTGGCCTGATTTCCCAGACCCAAGCTCTGAGGAGAAGAGAGAAGAGAACTAAACACAGAGAAAATCCTGGAGAATGGCAAAAGATCCAGCAGTGCCTGTGAGTTAGGAAATTTGCACACAGCCAGGAAAATAAACAACCTGAAAGCATCAGAGGTGCCTCTTGCTTACAAAAGGTTGAGAATAACAGCTGCTTCCATCAGCCAGACTGGTGAATGTCAGGATTCATGGGACATTAGAAAGAGGACACAGAAGTTAAGAATAATTGGTCTTAGATTAAATACAGCTCTGGATCCAACAAATATTACAGGCAAGATGTGGAACAATGAAGCTGTTCCCAAGTAATGGCCCAAAACAAAGCTCCAGAATATTTATCAATATATAAAAATATAAAGCACCCAATAAAGTATAATTCATAATATACTGACATCTAAAAAATGTTAACAGGCATGCAAAGAAACATAAAAATATGACCCATAATGGGGATATAAATTATTCAATTGAAAATGACCCTGAAGTGGCACAGATGTTAAAATTAACATTAAAATGGATACTATAATTGTATCCATACATTGAAACAGTTTTTATAACTGCATTCTCTAATACAAACGTTAGTTAGAGGTGTCATAAATATAAAAGGCCAAAATAAAATTCCTAGAGAGGAAAGCTCAACAAACATTTGAGTTATGTTTTAAAATTATACCAAATTGAATTAACAGGAGATTAGACTTTGCAGGAGAAATAAGACATGACAATAAAAACCACCCAAAGTAAAAGAGAGAAAGAATTAACAGAAATGAAAAGGGCATCAGTAAGCTGTGGGACCATGTTAAGTAGCATAATTTATAAGCAATGGAGTAGAACGTTGACAAAAATGTATAAACCCTCAGATTCAGAAGCTCAGTAAACTTCAAGCACGAGAAAAATGAAGAAATCTATAAAGGAACATCAAAATCAAGTTACTCTAAGTTAGTAATAAAGAAAGTAACTAGAGAACAAAGTACAAGTTAGTACAGAGACATAGAGATAAGGAAAACAGCAGGTTTCTTATCAGAAACAACACAAGCAAGATGAGGATGCTGTGATATTGTTAAAATACTAAAAGAAAAGAATGTCAATCTGGTATTCTGTATAAAGCAAAAATGTCTTCCAAAAACAAAAGAAAGGGCTTCCCTGGTGACGCAGTGGTTGAGAGTCCTCCTGCCTATGCAGGGGACACGGGTTCATGCCCCGGTCTGGAAAGATCTCACATGACGCAGAGCGGCTGGGCCCATGAGCCATGGCCGCTGAACCAGCACATCCGGAGCCTGTGCTCCACAACGGGAGAGGCCACAACAGTAACAGGCCTGCGTACCGCAAAAAAAAAAAAAAAGAAAAAAGAAAAAAAGAGGAAAAATAAAAACGTTTTAATGTATACATAAGCTGAAAGAATTAATCACTAACAGACCCTCACTACAATAATTGTTAAATTTCAGGCAGAAGGAACACAATACTGTATGGATATTTAAAAAAATAGATAGGTACTTTATTTTACTATATATATATTTTTTTTCTCTCCTGTCTTTTATTTATTTATTTATTTATTTATTTACTTATTTTGGCTACACTGGGTTTTAGTTGTGGCATGCAGGATCTTTAGTTGTGACATGCGGACTTCTTAATTGCAGCATGCGAACTCTTAGTTGTGGCATGCATGTGGGATCTACTTCCAGGGATTGAACCCAGGCCCCCTGCATTGGGAGCACAGAGTCTTACCCACTGGACCACCAGGGAAGTCCCTGTATGGATATTTGGATCTACACCGAGGAATGAAGAGCACAGGGATTGCAAGAGTAAACTGCATGAGTAAATATATAAGGTATATTTTATTATTATTTAAATGTCATTAGATATAATTTACTTTTTATACAAAATAATTATAACATAGTGTGTATTACTCATGTAAAAGTAAAAAGGTACTATGACAATTTCACAAAGGTTGGAAAGGGAGAAATAGGATTATACTATTTAATGGATTTTCCACATTATATGAAGTGGTAGAATATCACTTGAAGCTTAACCTTGGTAGGTTAAACACATACATAATAAACCCTAAATCAACCAAAACAGTAATTTAAAAGAGTTATAGACAATAAGCCAATAAAAGACCCAAAATGGAATCATTAGACATACTATATTATTCCAAACAAGGCAGATAAAGAAGAGAAAGGGATCAAAGTATATATGTGCCAAATAGAAAATAAAAGATTTAAACTTAATCATATTAATAATAATTTTAAATGTAAAGCATCTAAATATAAAACTCAAAGACAGATTGTCAGGTTGGACATAAAAGCAAGAGCCAACTATATGTTTCCTGAACAAATGTATTTTAAATATAAAAGTATAAATAGGGCAAAAGTAAGAGGATAGACAAGTATATGTCATTCTAACAAAAATCAGAAGAAAGCTTTAAAGGAAATATTAATATCATTTAAAGTAAATGTTATACTGAAATAGTATCAGGGATAAGGAAGGTTATTTCATAATGATATATGTCAATTTATCAAAAGGACCTAATAATCCTAATCCTTTATACACCAAATAACAGCTCTTCAAAATGTATGCCAACTGGAAAAAAACTGTTAGAATCTTAAAGAAAAATAGACAAACCCAAAATTATAGTTGAAAATTCCAATACCCCACAATATTTAGTAGAACAAGTAGAGAAAAAAGTATTAGTAAATACAGAGAATATTTGGACAACACTGTCAACTAAATTGATGTAATTGACATTTATGGATTTATATGCTCCACCTGTCAGCGGCAGAATACACACCTTTTCAAGGGCACATGGAACATTTAGCATGATAGGCTATATTCTGGGATTTTAAAAAGCCTAAATAAATTTAGAGAGATTAAAGGCATACAAACTCTAACATCCATTATGGATCAAATCTATCAGAAGAGTAGGAGTAGCCCAAAGTCCAAAGTAGGGATTTTCCTAAAACTGATAAAGAACATTTAGAAAACCTACAGCTGACATTATACATAACGGCAAAAGACTGATGTTTTATTTTTAGGATTGAAACAAGGTAAAGATGTCCACCCTCACCACTTCTTTAACGTAGTACTAGATGATTTAGCTAATGCAATAAGAGAAAAAGAAACTAAATAATAGTCATACAGGAAGAAAAAGAATAATAAATAAAAATGATGTGATATCTCAAGGAATCTACCAAAGAGCCCCTAGAACCAATAAGTAAATTTAGCTAGGTTACAAGTATAATGTCATCACAGTGTATGCATGTGCACATACACAGTGAACAAAACTACTGTAAATTCAAATTTAAAACACAACACTACATAAGACTCCACACTTCTAGTGCAAGGGGCACAGGTTCGATCCCTGGTTGGAGAACTAAGATCCCACATGCTGCGTGACACAGCAAAAAACCAAACCAAAACAAAACATAAAACAACAGATACACACACACCACAACAAAAACACAACACCATAAACAATAACCAAAAACAGCTATACTCTAATAAAACAAATGCCAGATCTTTATGCTGAAAATTACAGAATGCTAATTTAAAAAAATCAAACAAGGCCAAAATAAGTGGAAAAACATATCTTGTTCATAGAATGGAAGACTCAATATAGCAAAGACCAGTTCTTTCCAAAACTATTTATAGGTATAAAGAAATTCCTATGAAAATACAAGCAAACCTTTTGGTAGACATTAACAAGCATATTCTAAACTTTACACAGAAAGGAAAATTAACTAAGGTAGCTAAAACAATTTTGAAAAAGAATGAAAAAATTGGAGGAATCACACTACTTGATTTTGTGTAGCTACAGTAATCAAGACAGTGTAAATTTTGGTGGAAGGATAGAGACATATCTCAATGGAACAGAACAGAGTTTACAAGTAGACCCACAAAATAATAGCCAAAACATAAAGTACAAAAGGAGTTCAGTAGAGAAATATTTTTTCAGACAGATCGTGTTGGTTGTATATCTAACACACACACACACACACACACACAAAATGAACCTCAACTCACACCTTACACCTTAAGAAAAATAAACTCAAATAGACCATTTAAATTTAAAATGTTAAACGCATAACTTTTACAGGAAAAATAGGAGAAAATTCGTTGACTTATGGTTAGGAGAAGAGACATTAGATCTGATTCCAGAAGCATGATCTAAAAGAAAAAATGTCAGTAAATTGGACTTCTAAATTAATAACTTTTGTTCTGTGAAAGATATGGTTAAGAGACTGAAAAGTCAATGTGCAGAATAGGTGGCAATATTTGCAAATTGTATGTCTGACAAAGGGCTCATATTCAGAATATATAAAGAACCTTCTAAAGTAAATAGTAAAAAAAAATCTAATTATATAATGGGAAAGTCTTGAGCAGACTTTTCATCAAGGAGAAGATATGTACAGCATAAAAGGATGTGAAAGATACTCAACATCCTTAGCTATTAAGGAAATTTAAGCCACTATGAGATAATACTGTACATACTAAAATGGCTAAAATATTAATAAAATGACAAAAAACAAGTGATGAGGGAATATACAATGGTACAGCCACTCTGGAAAACAGTTTTGCTGTTTCTTATAAGGTTAAAAATACACTTACCATATAACTCAGAAATGTCAGCAATGGGAATGTATCCTAGAGAAATGAAAACTATGTTCACACAAAAACCTGTACAAGAACAATCATAACAGCCTTCTCTGTAATTTCTCCAAACAGGAAATAACCCAACTGTCTTTCACTGGGTGAAGGGAAAGTCCAACAATGGTATATCTATGCAATGGAATACTTCTCAGCAATATAAAGGAGTACACTATTGATACATGCATAGACTGGATGTATTTCAAAACATTAGCGTGAGTGAAAGAAGTTAATTTCAAAAAGTTACTTTCCATAGGATTTAATTTGAATTTATAAAATTGTAGTTACAGAAAACAGATCAGTGGAGGAGAGGGGTTAGCAGTAGGAGAAGATGTTACTACCACAGAGTAGCAAGTGAGAGATTTTTCAGGGAGGTGGTGATGGAAAAATTCTGTATCCTGAATGTGATGGTTGTTACACAAATCTATACATGTGATAAAATTTTATAGAATTATAAACAAAAAGTGTGCATATTAAAATGGGTGAAATTCAAAGAAGCTATGTAGTTTTGTTAATAGTATTGTACCAAGGTCAATTTTTTGGTTTTGATAACTGTACTCTAGTTATATAAGATGTTATTGGGGGACCCAGATGAAGGGGCCATGTAAACTCTGTTTCTTCGTGATCTCTCAGGTATGTCATGTTAAAGACACTTTACAGTTCTGTTTTGTTAAGCAGGTTCTCAGCAAGAACCAACCTGTTCTTTGTGTGCTCTTTAATTCCCTGGTACCTTCTCTCAAGTGAACTAAAAATATACATTGAACAGGATAGAGTTTTTCACTTTAAGATTTCAATTGGCAAAATGGCCTTTAATACAACATTCTGCATCTTTGGTTTGGCAAAACTGAGGTTTCTTGTTTTACTCTTGAGAACTTTGCATCCCTACAGACATGATATTATGAGTTAACTAATTTTGTAGGCTTCCTCTCTCCATTTATGAACATGCTTAAGGATTTTCCCAGACAGTGGCTATTGAGATGTGTCTGTTCACCCAGGGCCAGGGCCGAAGTCAGAGGTAAAGGCAATGCATCATAGAAGGAAGGGAAATGTTGCAATAAGAAATAGAGCATAGCAAGGCACATAAAGAGTTTATGTCAAATGCTTCACAATGACACTCTTTTTTTTAACATCTTCATTGGAGTATAATTGCTTTACAATGGTGTGTTAGTTTCTGCTTTATAACAAAGTGAATCAATTATACATATACATATGTTCCCATATCTCTTCCCTCTTGCACACAATGACACCCTTTTTTTTTTACGGTACGCGGGCCTCTCACTGTTGTTGCCTCTCCCGTTGCTGAGCACAGGCTCCGGACACGCAGGCTCAGCGGCCATGGCTCACGGGACTAGCCGCTCCGCGGCATGTGGGATCTTCCCGGAACGGGGCACGAACCCATGTCCCCTGCATCGGCAGGCGGACTCCCAACCACTGTGCCACCAGGGAAGCCCACAATGACACTCTTTAAAGCACAAAATTTGAGTTTGGCTGGACTATATTCTTTATGCTAATATCATAGTCCTATTGCCAAAAAAAAAGTGTGACCTTAAGAACTATGCTCTCAGTCTTAGTCTTGCTTCTGTCTTTTTTTTTTCATTTTTTCCCAAGAATATTTTTTTGAGAAGTTTTAGGTTCACAGAAAAATTGAGAGGGAGGTACAGAGATTTCCTACATATTCCCTGCCCCACACATGTACAGCCTCCCCCATCATCATCATCACTCCCCAGAGTGGTACATTTCTTACAACTGATGAACCTATATTGAAACATAATCATCTGAAGTGCACAGTTTACATTAGGGTTCACTTGATACTGTTCATTCAATGGGTTTGGACAATATAATGACATGTATCCATCATTATAATATCATACAGAGTATTTTCACTGCCCTAGAAATCCTCTGTGCTCCACATATTGGACTCTTCTCCCCTCCCTCAACTCCTGGCAATCACTGGTCTTCTTACTTTTTAGTTTTACCTTTTCTAGAATGTCATATATTTGGAGTTGTATAGTATGTAGCTTTTTCAGATTCTCATCTTTCACTTAGCTATATGCATTTATGTTTCTTCCACATGTTTTTTCATGGTTTGATAGCTCATTTCTTTTTAGTGCTAGATAATATTCCATTTCCTGAAGTAACAGAGTTTGTTTGTCCATTCACCTACTAACCAAAGGACATCTAAGTTGCTTCTGAGCTTTTGCAACTATAAACAAAGTTGCTATGTCATCTTTGCGCAGGTGGTTGTGTGAACCTAAGTTTCCAATTCCTTTGTATAAATATCAAGAGGCATAGCACCAGCAATCTATGAGAGTTTCTGTTGCTTTACATCCTTACCTGCATTTAGTGTTGTCAGGATTCCAGATTTGGCCATTCTAATATGTTTGTAGCTGTTTCTCAGTGTTGTCTTAATTTGCACTTCTCTGATTGCATCTCTTAAAGTGGTCTCCTGGAATGCTTATATATTTTCTGCTTTTTTCTTTAAGACAAGAGGTATAATTATATGTGACTATTAAGATAATGGTTAAATAATAATTAAATTAGTTCTGTGTTTCAAAAACTGTTCAAAGCCTTTTCCATGAATCATGTCATGCCACAACTAGCAATTGTTATAGCTCTAATTCAACATAAAATGATTCTCTCCACAAGAAAACCCTAAGCCCCTGTGCTAAACCCACAACTCAACTAGCAAGCGTGCAAGTGAAACAAGCACGTTTCACAACTGCACAAGTGACCACGTACATGCCATCTGGCAAGAGATGCAACTGTAATCCCCATTGCCTTCCTCATTTCTTTCTCCAGAATTGGAAGAATATGAAGGTCTACATATTGAGGATAATGGGAAAAAAACAGGAGGTTGAGATTACCAGGACATTCCTGAGCTTCCATAATAGTCTAAGTTTGTTTACCGTTACTTGAATTCTTGATGCAATAAAAATAAATCCTCATTGCATCTCTAAGAAACTAGTTTTTTTTTCCCCTAAAACAAACTCATTTAGTTTGTGTTACCCGTGGGCAGCACTTACACCAAAAACCCACACAGAAGTCTCTCAGAACGCCTTGCCCAGTGGTTCTCCCTAAACAGCACCTTTGTGCTTTACTTTCTGCTTTCTTTTCTGGTTTATTGTCCCTCTGTGATCAGCCCACCAATCATATCATTCTCAGACAAACTTTATCCAAGCAGTGTGAAAGGTTAGCTAGAGGCAACAGACAGTATTGAAATAGCTGTTAAAGCAAAATGAAAGAATTATGTACTCTGATTTGTGAATGAGATACTTTTTCAATATAAAAAATGTTTCCCATATTACATCATATATAGCATAGCTCTACAAGATGATGTATACTATAGTTGGAAATAATACAACTTGGGGAATGAGCTGCTATTATGCAGTAAGATTGCAGAGATGCACACTTTGCCTTGGAAGTTATAATTCTACAAATATATTCTATATGTATAATAGATCTCTAGCACAGATAAATGTACAGAGTATGCATACTCCAAAACTGTTTCTTTTGGCAAAAAACAAAAATACAAATGAAAAAATGGAAAACAAACAAATACTGTATATAGCCATCAAAGACTAATGGGATGATTGAGTGAGCAAATTATGGCACATCTCATAAGATTACCATTACTGATTTACTAACTGGAGGTAAATCAGTAATTACTAAATGTTAACACACCCACAGTAAGGGACAACAGGACAATGAGAAGAGTTTATGCTTACACAGCTGTAAAGAGGATGATGGTGTAGAGAACAAAGGTGACTGTGTTCTGATTACATCACTTAATACCTATAACCTTTCACCACTTACACTACCTACCCCATCCCTAGTGTACTCACATAGGCAGTGGGTGTAACGCATACCTGTATTTTTAATGAGCAATAATGTTCTTATCAAATAAAATACTAATTATGATTTGTGGTAACACTATGACATGGTATATAGAGCCAAAAATAAAACAATTATCATTGTGTGGTCTCTACATAAGTCTACGTGTGAAAACATACAGAGAAATACATATGTATGTATTTTACAAGCATATGCCAGAAAAAAAGAGATATCAAAGTATGGATGTTGGTGGTTACAAACTGGAGGAGTCATAAGGTAGATAATGGTCTTTCATTATGCAACTTTTGTCCAGGTATAATTTGAACTTTTATCAACAAAATTTCTTCCTTCAAAACTTAGAACGTTAACACAGCAAAATAAGTATGCATACAGTTCTGAATATTCCATATAGGAAAAGTATAGGGCTATCAAAACAAGAGTTGAACATCAGTACCAAATGTCATATTAAGAGTTTCATGTTATTGCATTTTTCCCTGCTTTTGCTTCTCCTTTATCTTTTTATGTCATTATGTAATAAGTTTTAGACTACAAAAGGCCAGAGAGGTGAATTCCAAATAATTTACAACACACAGGAAGGAAGAGACCTAGACTTCTTTTGTGTGGTGCATTATAGAACAGATTTCTGCAACAGACACAGAAGCTTGAGCTAGGATACAGCACAGGAGGAACAAGGGTGGGGTATATATGAAACAAAATTCTCCTACCAAGGATCAAACCCATGCCCTCAGCAGTGAAAGGGCAGAGTACCAACCACTGGACTGCCACGGAATTCCCAAAATTCTTAAATCCAGTAGGTTCAAGTTGAGATTAAAGGGTACTGGGTAAGAGGAGGAGTTGTATAGAGAAGAGGGTCAAAAGGAAAGTCCATCAGCTGTTTTGAAATTAATACAACAAAAAACTTTAAATTGTTATAATTTAAATTAAAATTGAATTTAAAAGACAGGATAAAATCACAAAAGTTTAAAAATCGAAGCGTAGTTTTAAATTGGCAATAATCACAGAATTCTTAAGATGTGTGAAACTCTGTAAATTCCTCCTCCCCCTTCCCCCAGCTATTGGAGTGGATGAAAAAGTCTGCAAAACACTAAAATAAATAATCAGTATCCAAATCTAAAATGATCTTAAGTACTATTGGCTTCCCATTAAACAAAAAACACTTCAACATCCATCTAAACTAAAATATTTGAACAAATCCTGACCAATGGAATTAAGCTAAAGTAAAAACAGAAAGCACAAATATTAAAAAGGAATATTGTAAATTTTATTTATGCACTTTTATATAAATATAAAAATCAATGGATATTACAAACACACTTGCACACTTTCTAGAAAAATCCAACTCCTGTATATGCTGAAAATCAGATATCAAAATCTGGGGGTCCCAACTCCCCAGAAGAAACCAGTTGCGCAGGTAACTAGCCACATCTAGCGTCTCCAACTCCATCTCCGCGGTGCAAAAGACCCATGGGAAATTCCCAGCGAGCGCCTAAAGCCTGGACGGACTGGCAGAGGTCCAAGAGATGGAACCCCGGAGGGGTAAAAATACTTCAACTAGTTCCACCTGCCAATGCAGAACAGATGTTAATAGAATTGGCCCTTACGGGCCGCCGTCCTTCCCGCCCGTCACGTGACCTTCACTCGGCGCTCAGCTAGTGAGCCGACCTGCGGACCCAGTCATGTCTCCGGTGGCCGGGCCTTGCGGGGCGCGCTGACACTGGGTATCCCGACACGGAGGGGGCCAGTGTCCGGAGACCGGAGGCTTATGTAGTGTTCACTCTGGGATACGTATAAGTCAAGAAAAAGCAATTTCCGGAAGGCTCTGTCCCGCCATGATCAATTCCCATATCCACGCTGTTTTTCAGCATAGTATACGATACTTGTAAAATATACTCCCTTTGGCAGGTCACTTTGTCAAGAAAAATTTACAGTTTGTAGATTCTGTAGCTGCATTCTTACAGGTTAAATATGAAATGCTGAATTTAAAACGTTGAGGGAACAGGATACAAAGTAGCACAGGCCTTACGATATTTAGGCAAATGTACGGGAATCAACAAAAGGACAGTAAGAAGTCCTTCAAAATGGTAAAACAAAACAAAACAAAACAAAACACTGTTCCACATCTTTCAGGTTCCCGTCTTTCATTGAATATAGTTTCTATAAAATAAAGAAATTGGCTTAATAAAAATGAACTTATGTATATATATATATATATTTACTGAAGTTGATTTACAATGTGGTGTTAGTTTCAGATGTACAGCAAAGTGATTCAGTTATACACACACTATAATTTTCCATTATAGATTATTACAAGATATTGAATATAGTTCAATAGGTGTGCAGTAGGTCCTTGTTTTTTATCTATTATCTGTTGCTCATCTAAAAATGAACTTTTAATTAAAATCCACAATCTAGAGCGGATGGATAATTCAAAGAATTTTAACATTAGCATTCATTCATTAAATAACCTTAGATTCTTTTGCTGTACATATACATAATCCAAAATGTAGAAAAACATGTTTAAGATGAAAAAACTACAATAAAATATTTTCCTAATGTTTTTCGTAATAGTAATGTTCACATGAAATACAAGAATAATAAAAAAGACTTACATTTTTTCTTTAAAACTAGTAATAATGTTTATATATATTAAGGTGAATAAGATTACAAACAAATAGACAAACATTTGGAAAACATTTGCTATATGTGTAGGGTAGTATTCAGTGTAATACTCAGAATAAAAATTGGCCTAAAATTAATGAGGAAAAACAATAACAACTACTTTAACATGTATTAAGTCATATGAACAGGTTGTTTTTAGAAGAGAAAACAAATAAATGAAAACAATACAAAACTGTATCCCCCACAAAACTAAAGTAACCTAACGAGAAGCCTTGTTAACCCGATTGAAGACAAAAATGAATTGCTAATATTCAGGTTTGAGAACTGCATATTTGGTACTTACACATTTTAAGGTAGCTTTTTTGACCCATCAATTCTATTTTTACCAAAGTGTGAAATTTACAAGAATGTTCTCTGCAGAATTTTCTGCAAAAGTGAAAAATAAGAAATAAAATAAATCTTTATCATTGAGGCATAGACAAATGATATAGATAAAAGATTCTGTCCAATATATTGTAAATGTTCCCCAAAATCTGAATGTATACACAAGTTTAAAAGGTAGTATGGAATGAAAGAGAAAAGATATACTGTGTATAATTAAAGTTTCTTTTTAACTTGTAAGCTTCTGTAATTTTTTAATGTTTACAGTGATATTCTATAATTTAAAAGGTATTCTAATCCTCTATTCATTGAAGTCCTTCACCAGTGGTTCCTTGGACTCTGCTCTTTACAGGACTCTGATCTCTTTCCTCACAATAATCATTAACATCTTCAGCAGCTGCTGGGAGCTTGGGTTCTCAGCAATTTAATTTTATCCTGTCCCCGTACTTCCATTTCTGGATGACAGATGGCGCTGCAACATGGGTCTTTGATAATTGTAACACTGACAACACATATGAATGAGGCGAATTTTAACTAGGAAAATGGAGTTGTTCTTGGGCCTCACACATTTCCTTTGAGGATAGTATACTGATGTAAATTTTCACAGGCAGATTTCAAGGGCTTTAGCAACAGAGTAGTATATGGCACTCTCTACGTGCTGAGAAAAGGCTGCAAAATAAACTCTCCAGAGGGTGGTTCCCCTTGTAAGACAACAATTTTTCTGGGCTCAGGAGTTCTCAAAAACCCTGAAGCCCCAGGAACATTAATTTAATAAACAGTGAGTCTCGGAGGAAAAAGTTTTTGTGGCACATCTTTGTCGGAATATGCAGGAAAAGGCCAGACAAGGCATTAGAAGATGTACTAGAAAATTGTGAGTAGTAATAAAACAAAAACTTAGATTTTAAAGTGAAAGACTTGAAATGAGAAGATCAATCACTAATGAAATACAATTTTTTTGGAGTCCAAGAAAATTTTCTTAGCCTTGCAATTTTTAAGCAATGAAAATAATCTTGCATAAGCCACTGCATTTTAGGATCCTTGCAAGGGCTTTATGGGTTTACAGAAGCCCCTGCTGCATGATTTTACTAATGCATTTCTCACTTCTGGATGGCCCAAAGTGCTGGTGAAAAGGGATGATAAAAAAGTCTCATAAAACTGAATCTGACCCATGTATATATGAAAAATTAATACATTATAAATAGGATATTTCAAATCAAAGAAGCAAGAACTGAAGAATTTATTTTTGAAGAAAAATAATGTTGGAGTAAGGAAGTGCTTGAAAAAAAAAACAAACATGGGAACATGTCAAAGGGTACAGAAGCCAGCCTGAAGGAGGCAGGTTTGGGAAAATATGTGCATCAAAATAAATAAAGCAGTGTTCAATTATATCCCTAAACATAACATAAAAACCTGTGAGTCCAGTGTCATGCAGTGTGGTCAAAAAAAATCCATTAGTCCAGACTTACGTACATAAATAATTTAATAAATTAACAAATGGGGAAATAAGACAATGTTTCATGCAGAATAACCCTGAATAATTTATGTAGATACTCTCCCCACAAGCCAGTAGAACATAACTCCACACTTCTTAAGTGTGGGCAGCTCATAGAGACTTACTTTCAAAGAGTGTAGTATGGAAAGGGGAAAAAAAATAACTTTACCATGGAAAAACCTGACAAATGTTACCTCAGCCAGGTTTTCAAGTGCTAACTCAGACGGATAGAATGTATCATTGATGTGATGGAAATGATGCTTTTACTCTGTGATTCTTCTTCCCCAAATCTACAGATCCTGTCTAATCATGAGGGAAACATCAAATAAAGCCTGGCTGAGGGACACTGTACAAAATACTTGCCTGGTAGTCCTCAAAAAGTGTCAAAGTCATCAAAAACAAGAACATGTTGAAAAAGTTTCACAGTCCAGAGGAGCCTAAGGAGACATGATAAGTAAATGTAATGTGGTATCCTGGGCAGGATCCTGGAACAGATAATGCACATTAGGTAAACACTAAGGAAATCGAGTATAGTATGATTTTTATTACTGATAATGTATCAATATTGATATATTAATTATAATAAATATAGCATACTTATGCAAAACATTAAAAGTAGCAGAACTGGGTGTCAGACTGTAGGAACTCTGAATAAGAACATAGGGGCTGTACTATCTTCTCAGTTTTTCAGCAAATTTAGAACTATTTTTTTTAAAGAAATAAGGGTAGTAATGGATTTGAACCCAATGAGTAAAAGGAAAATCCATGAGTCCACACCGATAAAAACAATGAATGACTGAGTGAGGATGAAATGAAAACTCTTCCTGACGTTAGGTTACTGACTAATAACTAAAGAAGGAATGATAAGAAGGAATTAGAAAATCATCAGTTTGTGCTAAAACAGTGAGTGAAAGTACCATTAGGAACAGACTATTTACATAGTCTCAAAGTATCTCCCCACAAGTTATTTTTATTAATTAAAAAGAGGAGAAACAGAACTATCGATCTGAACTATAGTAATCAAAGTTACCATCACCAATATTGGTAAGTACCAATATTACATGTCTCCTGAAACGATGCTTTGAGAAGGACCCAGCATCCATTCAATACCATTCTTGCTAAAAATGCATAATATAAATCTGACCACAGGGCAACATCATCCTAACACAAGTTAAATGATATTTTACAAAACAGTTGACCTGTACACTTCAAAGCCATAAAAGTCAAGAATCTCAAAGAAACACTGAGGAATTACTCTAAATAAAATGATACTAAAAAGACATGAAAATGAAATGCAGATGCTCATTTTGTATATCAACTATACTTGAATAAGAAGAATAGATTGTAGACTAGCTAATGACATTTAACCAATCCTAAATTTCCTGAACTGTAGTTGTGTAAGAAAATGTCAGTGTTATTGGAAATGCACTCCAAAGTATTAAGGTTTGCTTTATCTAACTTATTTTCAAATGGTTTTGAAATATTGTGTGTGTCTGTTCAATTATATCCACATATGTGTGTGTGTAAATATTGTGTGTGTCTGTTCAATTATATCCACACATGTGTGTGTGGTACATGGGTATGTCTACATCTATCCATGTCTATACAGAGAATGATGAGAACAATAAATGAAATAGCAGCAAAATGTGAACAAACATATGATGAATCTGGTTAAAGAACATAGGAGTCACTTGTCCTATTCTTGCAACTTTCTTTAAGTATATAGTTATATCATAATAAAAAGCTACCAAAATAGTTTTGGTACAATTTATTATATCATCTTCTCTCACAGTGTTTACAAAAGTGATTTTAAATTAACATAGAATGACTGCCTAAAAATAGTTGAGGATATCTATCAACTGGGAAGAAATATTTGTAGCATGTGTGACTGACAAAAATTTGGTCTCTAGAACGTATAAATGTCTTCCAAAATGATGAAGATTAACCAATATCCACCCAGTGGGGGAAAATGAGCAATTTATATCTGACAGGAAATTCACAGAAGATAATTAAATTACCAAGAAACATGACAAAATGCTTAATCTTATGTAGAAATCAGGAAGATTAAAATATACTATTTTTCACTTATTGAAATGGAAATTTACAAAATGTTACTTTATATGGTGTGGTCAAAGGAGTGAAGAAACAGGATTTCTTTATATTGGTACTAGGAGTGCAAATGCATTAAGTTCTGGTGTTGCACATGATGGCTATGATAACTATTCAGAGAAGGAAGGACTACCTGAAGTTCTGGAATAAATAAAAAGGAAGGAAGGGGAAATATCCATCTATCTATATAATGAGTACTTTCATTTTTCTAATTATTTTATATGCATTTTAAGATAGTTTCTGCATTATAAAATCATAAATATTTGAAGGGAATGCTCAAGAAGTTGGAAATAATGCCAACATGGATGATAGATTAAGTTACCACTGTCATTAAATGGTATGGCTGACTAATTCTCATTATGTCTGATGAAATTTTTATTTTCATTTTTCTCTTTGCTTCAATATCTCAATGTTGAACAAAATTAAAAGAAAATACTTTGAAGAGTCATTATATTATTCATGGTTTCCCATTCTAAACATAGATATCTACTTCAGGTGCTTGATGTTGGAGCTTACAGCTGGACCCATCCATCTACCAACTGTATCACCAGGGCTCTGGCCAGGACAGGAATAGAGCCTGGCATGTTTTTTAAAGCCATAGAAATTCATTGGAGATTATCATGTGCCCTCTGACTGCCATGAATCACGAATAGATACTGTGATTATTTTCCATGTGGTTGGTAATATTTAGAGCGATTTTGAGTCAGAAATTTAAAAATTATCTATCCTACATAGGAAAGGCTATAGCATAATAAGCAGTAATGGGTCATTTCACAGACACTAACTATTCACATCTGAACCTTCATCCTACCCTGGGTGGGTTTTCTCCCTCGCTCCATCAAAACAAATCTTTCAAAAAACATTGTGGTACTTCATGCTGTTAAACCTGGTGGATAGTTCCCACTGCTCATCTTATCTAACCACTCATTAGATTAAACTGTTCAATGGACTCCTCCTTTCTAAATGGCCTCCTCTCTCTTTTTGGGCTTCCATTTTCCTTCTGCTCCACTGAACTCTCTGACTAGTCTACTTTTGTCTCATTTATTGGCTCTCTCTCCTCTGTTCCTGACCCCCAAATGCTGGAGTACTTAAGCCATGGTGGTAACCCCACCATATTATCCATTTTTACGTGTGCAAATTGGCTGCAATAATTCCACTCCCTGCATCCAAATCATTGGGTAGCCCCCAGCCACACTGACTCTGGGCTGAGCTACGTATATTGCTTTTGCCAACAGGACAATTGCAAATGTGACACAACCAGAGATGCAGAAAAAGTACTTGCACACAGGGTTTGCCTTCTCCTGCATTCTTAAGAGTGCCATAACTATATGAAGGAGGCTGCTCAATGATGAGAGACATATCACTAACTCATCCCTGTCACCTAACCTGCCACCAAACCAACCTTTGCATATGTAAGTGAGGCCACCCTAGACCATCCAGGCCCAGTTGAGCTGACTCAGATCAGAAGAACCATGAAGCTCATCCACAGAATCATTATAAATAATAAATACCTCAAATTTTGGGGGTAGTTTGATACAAACCAAAGTTAATGATACATACATAGGTACTTAGAAGTGTGGTGGTGCTGTAACAAAAACGTAAAGAATCTGGCCAAAAAACCAAACAACCTGATTAAAAGTTGGGTGAGGAGGGCTTCCCTGGTGGTACAGTGGTTAAGAATCCGCCTGCCAATGCAGGTGACACGGGTTCGAGCCCTGGTCTGGGAAGGTCCCACATGCCGTGGAGCAACTAAGCCTGTGCACCACAACTACTGAGCCCTTGTGCAATAACTATGGAAGCCTGTGTGCCTAGAGCCTGTGCTCTGCAATGAGAGAAGCTACCACAATGAGAAGCCCGTGCACCACAATGAAGAGCGGCCCCTGCTCACCACAACTAGAGAAAGCCCACGCACAGCAATGAAGACCCAATGCAGTCAATAAATAAATAAATAGATAGATAAATAAACAGAAAAATAAAAGATAAGTGAGGAGGTGAATAGACATTTTTCCAAAGAAGGCATATAAATGGCCAACAGGCAAGTGAAAAGATGCTCAACATCACTAATTATTAGGGAAGTGCAAATCAAAACTAAACGAAATACCACCTCTCACCTGTCAGAATGGCTATTACCAAAAAGGCAAGAAATAACAAGTATTGGGGAGGATGTAAAGAAAAGAGAACACTTGTGCACTGTTGGTGGGATGTAAATTGGTGTAGCCACTATGGAAAACACTATGGATATTCCTCAAAAAATTCAGAATAGAACTATCATATGATTCAGCTATTCCACTTCTGGGTGGAAATCCAAAGAATATGAAAACACTAATTTGAAAAGACATACGCACACCTGTGTTCATCACAGCATTATTTATAACAGCCAAGATATGGAAATATAGAAATAACCTAAGTACCCATCAACAGACGAATGGATAAAGAAGATGTGATAGACGTCACACACACACGTGCACACACACACACACACACACATATATATGTGCAATGGAATACTACTCAGTCATAAAAAAGATGAAACCTCTCCATTTGTGACTACATGGATGGACCTTGAGGGTATTGTGTTAAGTGAAATAAGTCAGATGGAGAAAGACAAATACCGTATGATTTCACTCATGTGAAATACAAAGAAATCAAACAAACAAAAAACAAAATAAATGAACAAAACAAAGATGAATGGGAGAGGAAAACACCACAGCACCTGGAAAGCAGAGGGGACATGGGCTTATTGTTCTGTCTGTTCACCAGAGAGAGGACAACACCTTATGGAGAAAGACTAGTGATTGGAGGTGAGAACCTCAGGGCAGAGTGCTGTCAGATCCAAGGTCCATGCAAGCCAGGATCATGTCTTCATCATGGTGACCCTTTGTGTTGACGTGTGCCCTAATGGGCAAACAAGAGGCTATCCCCAAATCATGTTAGCATGGAAATGGGCAAAGGCATGGAAACAAAACAAAGCAGTGCAACAGCCCAAAAACAATCCCTATGCTCAGGAAGACCCCTCTGAGCACTTACGACTGCTGCATTTCTTCTCACCTATATATGCCCATTGGCACCAACTTGCATAGACCACAGCTCTGGACAAAAGAGTTCCCAGGACAACATAAGTAACTGTTGTACTCTCCAGGGAAGAAAAATCTCTAGTTCTCATTCTTGCCTGTATGCAAGAACAGGGTACAAAAGATTTGAGGCCAAGTCTGAGAAATGTGACTTTTTACAACTTTCACCCAAATTTAGTGTGCACGGAGTCTTTACAGTCCCTCAAGCTCATCACTCACCCCTTGTCACATCATTGCTTATTTCTCAGTGCAACTTTAACCAAAGACTCCCCTGCAACCCAACATAAGGCTTGGACAGTCATCTGGTGGGCAAATTCAAACGAAATGTTTGGAACTGGATTTAAGCCCGTTTCTCAGATATATGACCAGAAAATGGGTTTTCACCATTAGTAGCTTGGAGGGCAGAATCAGTAGTCTGTGACAGGCCTTAAAAAAATCATCATTCCTCCTTAAAAGCTTCCCCCCAAATTCTCACCTATGACACAGACATGAGGGACACGGGGTGCAGTGTCGATGCCATATTGCACCCATAACACAGGCTTCAGGAAGACCCATTTCAGTTCAGAATTTGGCAGCCTGTCTCTCTCATCTCTCCCACCATTACGTCTCAGAAACGGCAGACACCAGCTTAGGTCAAGCAGGCAGGAAATGGAGGCTTTTCCAGTAGATCCTGGAAACCAGTTTTGGATGCAATGAAAAGTTCCTGGATTTCCTTGGACTGCTTCTACCGTAAGCTCTCAGCACCCTGACACAGATTCTACCTTAGGACATGTATTAAAGTCGGCAGGAGGGCTTTTTAAACATCTGTGTGCCCACTCCCAGAGTTTCAGCTTGATAGACTGAGGTGGCCTGAGAATCTGTGGTTCTAACAAGTTTGCAGCGATGGTGCTGCTGTTCTTGAGAACACACTTTGAGAACCGCTGTGCAATCACCCATGGCCAAAGTGAGAGAGTGGCTCGTAGGAAGCGGGGCTCTGATGCTGAGGTGATATTTACTTGGGGCCAGTTCACCTCCAGGTTGTCAATCTGCCCAGATATCCTTCATGCAGCTGCTCTCTTTCCAAAATTAGGGTTTGTTATTTGACTCTAATCCTACTCTGGTGGCCCACACAGCTAATTTCCCAGTCCCAACACCGCAGTTAGATGTTGTCAGACAAAAAACCAAAAGGGGTTATGCTTGTGCAGTTAGGCTGCGGTCTATTGATGCGGTACAATGTCACAAAACGAACACTTGGGGGCTGTGAACACCAGCGGCGGGAGGAGCAAGAAGAGAGAATGACGACCAACTTCCCCCCACTATCCCTCCGCCCAGCCCTCGAGCTTTCTGGAAGGTGCCAAACAGGCGCAGCCGCAAAGCAGGCTCCGCAATGCTGTAAGAAGAGTGCGCAAGCGCCAGGAAGCCCCCTCCCTGAGCGAAACCTTCCCTGCAGTGCATCTAGACTGCGCATGCGCCACGGAACCCCCTTCCTGCGTGAAGTCGACCCCTGCAGTGCAGTGAAGAGTGCGCAGGCGGTAGGAGGACCCCTCCCTTTCAGGACTGTGAGCTGATCTCCACCCCTCCCCTCCCATCACCCCTTCCAGGTGATTGACGCTAGATGTGGCCTAAGGGATGAAGTGCTGCAGAATGGTGGTCCTAGGAGACCGTTTTCCAGATACAAATGCGCCACAAACGTTCTCTGTTACTGCAGCATAACCTAAACACCTACCCCTGTCCCGGAGCAGACAGTTTGGAATGGGGAAGTGAACTAACAGAGGGCTGAGGTTAGATTTCTGAAATCAGAGTGCTCTTAGACTGCAATGCTCAATTCACTCTGATTTCTTCAAAATTCTTCACCCTTGCAGCTTTCAGATGGCATGTTAGGAGCCTGCACCTGGCCTTCTTGCTTCTTCTGCTTAAGTCATGGGTTATCATTGTTATCAGTTTTTAAAAATCTACACACCTACACCAATGAGGCGCAGAGCTTCTTCCAAATTCCACTATCTCACAGGTACAGGAAGTCAGGATAGCAAAAGAGCAGAGCACCTAGCTACTCTGTGGTCCTGTTGAGGGGAGAAGAGTCATTTTGGAACCAGAGATTTGGGGCAGGCAAAGGAGAGGTAGAGAGAGCCCCTCCCCCATGTCTGCCCTCCAGTTTTCACCTTGCCCTTCACTATGCCATTGTTTTCAGGCTAAGAACCACATTTCCCCAGCAGGCATATGTTTAAACATTCTGGTTTCATTCTGGCCACATTACAAACCATCTGCATCCTGCCCCAGAGTCCCAACTGAACAAGATTTCTTTGGGGAGCAGAGATAACAGGATAGCACAGCAAAGACGTTACTCACATTAGTTCAACACTTCCTAAGGCACAGCGTTTTTTCTTACTCAAGTATTGCAGAAGTCCTCCATAGATTACCCCTTCACACTCTACCAGGGCCTCACATAACTTCACAGTTACATCAGACAGAAGAGCAGGTGGACAGAACCTGACCCATAGGTTAAACCTGGTCAGAGTCCATTCATCTCTCACTTATGTGACTGTCATAGTCTCTGAACATGTTTTCCTGTTTCTTTCCTTGTCCCTCTCCCAGCCCGTAATCATCAGTACTGCAGAATGAGTCAGACTGTGTCCAGCCTCTGTTCAAACCCCTGCAATGGCTGTTTACTGCAGTCTTTGGAAGCAGAGTCTTCACCATGCCCTGAATGCTGTGAATGGCTGTGACGACCCCTGACTTCAGCTGCACATCAGTCACACTGCCCCCCTTGCCATTTCACTGACAAATGAGCTCTCCTGTAGGGCCTTTGCTCTCTGCCTTGAACAACCCTCATTCTGCTCCTGCTTGATTAACTCTTTCGCTTCCTTCAGCTCTTTGCTTAAAATTCAAAACTGAGTCCTTTCCCAACCACCCTATTCACTTTTGAAAGCCGCCCTCCCCCAACCAACCCTTTTCTAGTCACCTTACCATGACACATTTGTCTTTTTGCCCACTGTCCTCTTCTCCTCCTTACCCACTAGAAATTTTTTTTAAAAAAATAGTTATAAATATGTAACATACATTATGATTGTAAGCTTATGAGAACAGGGAGTTTTGTTTTGTACACTAATGTATTTCAAGACTCTAGGAGAGCGCTCAATATACAGTAGGTATTCAATAAATATTTATTAAATAAATAAATATTTAGGTCTCAGGATTAAGAGACAAAATGAAATGACAGTTTAGGAACAATGAGTTGAGTGGGAGAAATGAGTAGCAAGGGAAAAAAAGAGGCATAGCAAAACTTGTAGGCTCAGACTTCCCAAACCCTCTTCTGAGTTGTGAGCAAAGAGGATAATGCCAGCCCAGTGAAGACTTATAAGGAAGCAAGAAGCACATTCAGGCACCGAAAGACAGCTCCAGAACAGGGAGGTGTACTCTTATTGCTGCTCTCTTCCTCCTGCCTCAGTAAACCATCCCACACGATTCTCACCATGCATGCTTCCCTGGAACAAAATGTGTACACATTTTGGCATGAAACTTGCTTTCCCTGGAAGTCCTCAATTTCACAACTAGTGGCCTCAGTTTGAATATTTTGGTCCCTGCAGATCTGAATCACATAGTCTGTCCTCAGAAGTTCACCCTTGTCCCACAGCCAGGGAGGACTTCGAGGGATTAGCTGCTGAGAATGAGCTAGGAGACTGGCAGCAGTCACCGTTCCCTGTTTGAGATCAGGGCACGGCTACCCTGGAGCCCCTGTTCAATCCATGTGACCTCAGGGAAGCCTCTTCTGGGGCAGATATTTTTAAATATCTTGCAAAATGTGAAATGTGCCTACATTTAGACCTAACTATCTTATTTTTCCATAAATAGATTAAAAAACAAAAAAGAATAAAAGTCCACTGCAGCATTGTTTGTGGTAGTGGAAAAAATTAGCAGTGATCTAATTAACTATAAATAGATGGTTGACAACAAAATAAGGTGCATATGATACTGGATATCATACAACTGATAAAAAAAATGAAAGAGCTATATATGGAAAAATGATCTGATAGTTGTAAAACAAGAACAATTTCAAAAATAAGTTAAAAGCAGCATTTGTATTTATGTAGGCAATTTTTAGTATATTTTTATAGGCATCAACTGCTTTGTAGATGCTAGTCAACCTATAACAGTGATTACATTTATTAAGTTAAATGAGGCAGGGGAATTGGGCATTGGACTCAATACATTTATACAATCCTAGATTGTTTGAATGCTTGCAGCAACCATTAATTTTTTTTGTTATTTAAAAATCCCTGTCCCATTGACCTCCTTCATCATTGTCTCCTCAGTCCCTTTCTCAGCACCTTTTCTGAGTCTATTCTGAACCCCTCCCATTAAGGGAGCACTGTTTTTTTCTGCAGTTCCTGTGGATTTTTTTAAAAAGCAGTTTGCCTCTTACGCAGCTTTGAATGCCAGATGGCGCTGTAACCTGGTTGGTAAAGACTATCCCAAGCAAAGATACCTCAAATGGGAATGAAGATCATTTTACAACAGCAAATTTAGACATGTTTGGTATTCACCCCTCTCCTTCATGGGAGGAATGCTGGTGCCTTTGTTCACAGGCAGACATTTGAAGATTCTGGTGGTGGGGAGGATTGGTACCCTCTTGGGGGATGAAAAATCTGCCAGACCTAGGATCTTACCCATCAAACACACACTTGGCAACACGTTAGGTTGGAATCTACAGAATAGCCCCAAAGGGGAAGCCCACGAGGGGTTTGCTGACAAATTTTCCATCCAAAAACAAAGGCACAAACACCCCCCGAAAAACAACAAATAACAAACCAAAAAGTATTTGAAATAATAGATTTTAAATGACAAGAAAGATCAATTAGAAAAATGTTCTCTCCAATTTTAATTATCCTGATTTTAACTATTTCTAAACTAAGGGGAAAATCTGCCATAAGTGGTTTTTGGGGAGAACTTTTGGCTGCTGGTACCTGCGAAGGCTTCAATTTAGAGTTTTTCTAGTTGATAACTTCTGGAGAAACTATAGATATGAATGATGAATTAAGAGGAAAACAGTTTAAATCCGTGTTTAATCTAAGTGTACAGAGAAACATATTCAAACTAATTAGAACATTCCAAATTGTATAACACTGAAATGTTAAAATATTATTTTGGACATTTGGAAGAAAGTGAAGCTAAATCTCTATTTTAAATCATTTATAAAAATAAATCCCAGTGGTCTAAAACTAGCAAAAGGTAGAGTAAAAAAAAAAAAAAAAGTGAAAAGAGAAGCCATAGCCTTGATGGAGATATTTACAACTTTCCTAACTAGATAATAAAAAAGACCTCTACAAACTAGTAAGGGAAAAGGCTAAGAAGACAATGGGAAGGAGGGCTAATTACATGAAAATTCAAATCACAGCAACATGGAATAGAATTAAACATATTTATTGGCGATTTTTATTCCGATGTTGCTGTTCTAAGATAATGTAAAAGCATACATTTCTGCCCTGAAGTCACCAGTGAACATTTGCCAGAGGTCAGGGTCACAGGTAAGTTGAAATTCTGGAAGCAAATAATGTTAATGGAGAATAAGCAAATCATTTTATTTTCTAAACTTTTTATTAATTTTTGTGGTTGTGAAGAAGTTTTATGTTTAAAAATCCCTTGGAAAGCACTGTAGGGAAATTAAGAATAACAAATAAAGTGACAAATATTTTATTCCCTCTACCTGCAGGAAGTTCAAGTGGGACACAAACAAGTTATCAATATTGGAACATTTATAAAGGGAATATTTCTAAGCAATTAAAATGTCACAGGATCTTCAAAACATATGATACATTCCTCCTATTCAACAATAGAGATGGAAATGCATTTGTTTTCTAATATAGAACAGTTTTATGGACACCCTCACCAATTAACTCTTGACCAAATATTTTACAAATATGAGTTTGAGGTTCATGGGATCATTAGCTGCCCATGGTTCTCTCACGCCTCCAGGCCACCCAAACATAGAGTTATCTACCTCAGGGCTTTGTTGCTATTTAGGCTCCCAGCTGGACCTATCCATCCACGAAGCCCACTTTGGTCCCCCGGCCAAGGAAGGAATAGAGACTGAGATGGTATGTCTTTTAAAGCCACCAGAGTATGTCAGAGGTTACCGATGTGCTCTCTCAGGATCACTGGGAGTTAGCATGATGTTTGCTTGGGGATCATAAGTTTTATCGAGGAGTTTGAGTTGGAAATGATGTTCTTGGGTCCCCTCAGGAGAGAGAGAGGGTACCGAGAGGAAAGAGAAAGTGTCTCTCTATATGGTAATGGATTGTTCACTTTCCAGTTTGTTTCTAAGGGATTTCTGTTCTTATTCCTCCACCCAAAGACTCTTACAGAGGTCTCTGTTACCTTCGTGTTATTTTTTTAATTTACGGGGCTTGTGTGACAGCTCACAGAACTTGACAGTGCAGCAGTCCTGCCCACCCAGAAGCCTAATCCTCTCCTACCCACACCCCTGCAGTCTCCTGGTCTTCCAGACCTTTCTGACCATGCCTTGTTCAGCCTCTTCTTCCTGCACTTTTCACAGCTCTGCTGTTTTAAAAAAAAATCTTTCCTGTATGAAGTCATATTGCCCTCTCAGCTCATCATCCACCCATTGGCAGACCCCTGCTTCTTTTCCTTTTCTCACTGGTAAATCTTCAGCTGAGTCCCCTCTGAGCCCATATGAAAACCCTAATTCAGTTAAATCCAGGCAGGCTCCTCATGAGCATACTGGGGGTAATTAGCAGGAGCCGCATTTTGTCTACTGACAGCAAGAACCAGAAAATGAATTAGCCACCATGAGCTCAAAGGAGGGGTAGAAGGCAGGGAGGGGAGAAAACAGCAGACACAACACTCCACCTCTGGACGTCCGCTGCTCCCTCCTCACCAGGCCTGGAGCAGGCGAAGAGGATACCCCTGCATTGCACCGTGGCAACTGCGCAGGCTCCAGTGGGACAGTTCCCTGCACTGAGGGCGGGGGCCTGGTACCCTCTGCTCCCCGTGGCAACAAATTTTCTAGAAGCCTGATATGAGCTTTACTGAAGGGGCAAGGAGCCTGCAAGAAAATGGCTCTGAAAGCCAGAGTTCCTCAGACAGATGCAATTAGAACCTCCTGGATTATACCAGACCGAGTCTGACACCAGACTGCCCTCCATCCCACCCCCAGCCCTGTCCATGGCCCAGCTAATTTGGGCCTCTGGTCAGAGAAGAATGGAGGTAGCCAAGTGCAGATATCAGTTTATTTTCTGTTGTTCAGTTAATTCAGCCTCCCAGCACCTTCTCATCATGCATTCATTTTATGAAAGAGACAGCTGACCTTGCTTTCCATGATTATAGGGGTCCACTTTTTACCCTCTGTGACTACAGGATCCTTTCTGGATGGGATGGTCACTGTGTCCACTGAATGATGACAGGGCAGTTCCTCTCCAGCTTTGACAAGGTCTGTCTTTGCTGGTGACTCGTTAAAAACACTTTATGGCAGGACAATGGCCTGATAGGGAGGGACCACAAGGAGCTTCCAAGAGGTGTTAGTTTTTCTGGACCTGGGTGCTTTTTTTTTCTGGACACACAGGTGTGTTTTTCACCTTGTGAAAAAATTTTGAACTTACACTTGGAGTGTGCAATTTTCTGTGGTTTTCTTAAAACCAAAAGCAAATGCGCCAACAAAAATACAAACTAAAGGAAGAGACAGACAAACAAAAACTTACTTGGGAGCCATGAGTTTAAGCAGAGGGATGGCCCAGCAAACACACACACACACACACACACACACACACACACACACACACACACACAAACTCCATCACCCTATACTGCTCTGCCCCGAGATATCAGGATGGAGCCCAGGCAAGGGTACAAGTAATATCCTCAGTACTGTATCAAGAAAATACATGCTTGACTGAGAACCCTCCCAGCATAGAGAGATGCCTTCTCTCTTTCTCTCAGCCCACACACTGACCACACACCTGGCTTCCACTTAATCACCAGGTAGAGGACTGGACACTAATTTTTTTCAGACAGCCTCAGTTTCAAACGTTTTGGTTTCTACCTGGCTGCTTTTTGCAGTATTATGTCTTATTTATCCCATCAGATCCCCCACCTGGGCTAGGCTTCTGGAGATCAATAGCCCTGAATGGGAAGTGGGGCTTACAGCAGCAAAGCTCACACTTCTGCATCCAAAACATCCATACCTGAGGTGATGCTTTGTCTTTCAGGTTACCTGAAGCCAACCTTTATGTCTTTTGGTTATTACTATGACTATCAGCCTCCTGGTCATTTCAGAAATCATAACCTCAACCAGGGTTTGCTGGGTCTCTGTTTATTGTCTTTGCTTTTGAGCATGCATCACATTTTCCTGATCCTTCATATGTTGAAAAATTTTGGATGTCCTAGACATTTTGAATGATACATTATAAACAATCTTGATTGTGATGTTTTTCTGAATAAAGTTTTCAATTCAGGCAGTTAATTTGTTGGAACAACAACTCCAAACTCTGTCTCCTCTGTTGCTGGTGGGAACTGAAGTCTCACCAGCTGGGCTGTTTGGAGTCTGCCATCTGTGCCTATTTCAGGGGTCATCCAGGAGTTGGACAGAGTGTATAAGCAGAATTCAGCCCCCATCCTTCTAAGTCTTTTCTTTGTGAGACCTCCTCATATTCTAGCTCATGTGATTGCTGCAAACTCTATCCTCTGGTTTTTCATGCCAGTAAAACTGCTGGTTTTGTTATTTCACTGGAAATTTAGGTGCCCTTCATGAGCAAGGACTTGGGACTGCCCTCAGGCTTAAAGTCCTAAAACAATGGGAATCTCACCCAGCACCATATCTCCATAACTAAGAGTCGATTCCTCTTCAGTACCTGCCTGCTCTGATTACTCTCCAGTGATTTCAGAGAGTTAATTTATATTTCATCTTATATTTCTATTTAAATTATTTATAAATTTTAAATAATATATTTAAAGTATATTATTACAATGCAATATTAGTATTATATTAATAATATACATTATATTATTAGTATAATATATTTGCACTAATATATGTTAATATATAATTAATACAAGTTTTAAAAATATTTGTGTATATATTTATATCTAAATATTTAAAACTAAATATGTTTATTTACTTTTTGTTAACTGCTGGAGACTTGGTCCAATTGGAGATATTTGGCCATGTCCTGAAGCAGAATGCCAAGTTGGTGTACTTGGCACATGCTAGAAGAAGCTCATGAACTGCTCCAAATCTCCGGAGTTATGTATGTTCAGGGCAGTCAGACAGAAGCACTTCTATGAATACATGTCAGGGCATCCTACATAGAGATCCCAGAAAATTGCATGAATTTTGGTGTGGTATATGGGGACAAGGGAGAGAAAGGCTGGTAGGGAGGCAAAAATGCTAATAAAACCAAAATAGTACCTCCCAGTGCAGCCATCTAGAAGAAGAACATAGGATAAATGAATAACCTGGAGAGGACCACGAAGAGGTGTGGATCCAGAGAGTCCTCCCATACAGAGGGAGCCTACTTGCCTTCCCCACTCATACCTTTTCTTTCGTCTCTGTTGTCTGAGGAATGAAACCTCAGATTCACATGACTGCCCACACTTGTCAAGAGCAAACTGTATCTTCCTTTGTTTTAATACAGAGGATGATACAGCACATCCTCCAAACTGTATTCCCAGCTTTAGACAGGACCCCTTTCAGGGAGCTGGGGACCTGGAATGAGGAAAGCTACACACAGGAAACATGGTTCTATTCTCTTTTGTTTTATTCTGGTTTTTTTCCCCCTGTAGAGATTGCTGTTCTTTCCATTTAGCCTTCATAAAGCATCTAGACTCTCCAAGTGCTGACCTCACCCCTCAGGAAAATGCAACATCAGTTCTATTCAAGGCTAAATTGTGGAAAACTTTGTTTTTTTATTTCATTTAGTATGAATTTTTTTTCCACAATATCTTAGCTCTTGTGATGTCTCATTTCCCTTTTCATTAAACATCTTTCATCATAATGTGCAAAGTGTTTTCCATTCAACTGGCACCTTCCCTAAGGATGCCATCCATATGGGTGCCCTCTCTGGCCAGTTATCACATAAGAACAGGTAAGGGGAAAGAGCTTGATGTGAAGCCATGCTCATATTTGATAAAGTAGTGATTAGACAGGTGGAGACTGAGGATCAGTGAGCCAATTGGGTTCTATGTCCTGAGGGGACAGGAGTGGTCCCACAGTGGTCACCATAAAGGTTCTAGAACAACAGGCCTTGTGTGCAAACACTAGAAGCATCCTGGGAACATAAAGGACCCTCTTATGTCTAACATCTTTTTAAGCCACATTGTAATAATTTCCCCAAAATCACAACTTAAAATCTACTCTATTTTTTACATCAAATCATGAATTAATATTTGATGATCAAATCACAAATTAATATTGCAATTAATATTAATAATTAGTAAGCAATAGTCTGTCATTAATATTGTAATTAATAATTAGTAAGCAATAGTCTAAGTCTAAAATTATGAATAGAGAAGGATAGATGGCAGGACACACAACTTATAGAAATGTAATATTTTCCTGCCTCCAAAATCATCCTAAAAATCATGTGAAACTTGAGGTGTCATCTCAGCCCAAATCTTATATCATGAGTTGGTCACTCAGTACCTACCTCAGAATCCCCCAACACCTGTGTCCAACCCTAACACCCCAGAGTTTCATGTAGCCAGAGCTGCTGGTTGTTGTGCAAGATAGTTTCTATAGAGCCCTATTAATTCAGTCCCTACAGTGTCAGGACATAAACCAGGAGAAAACCAGCTGACAGGGAGCACTACTCATATTTCTCAGATCTGGGCAAAGCTTCCTAAGATACATCTGTTTTCTTAATTTTGTCTTTATGAAGCCATTATTCACATCCAAGGTCTTAACTCACTCTTAGCCAAATTCCAGGCTTCCCCCAACACTTTTTAAGCCATACAAATACTGAGGTCATCTCAAGAACCAAATCACGGAAATCTGCACCCTAATAAAATAAAATAACAGTACCCAATAACCCAATAAAATAGCACTGCCACATAATTAAATCTGTATAGATAATTAGTTGCACAGTGGGCCACATAAATGAAGCTCCAATAAATCTAATCTTGTACTTTTACATAAGAAAAATAGCTTATCAGTCATAATCAATTTGGATGGAGGAATAGGCAGGTTAGTAGGACTCTTCCATACCTCTCAATCCATCTCTTTCCATACTTCCAATGCAGCTTCTATCAATAGAGAGATGCAGGTGCTGACAATGCACCCTGATTGCTCTGTGAAGATGCGCTTGATCCTGGTAGATCCTTCCCAAGTCGTCTCTTGCTTCTCTTCTTGTCCCCACCCTGTAAATACCTGGTAACAGCTTTATCCCCAGGAATAAAGCACACACTTGCAGGCATGAGTAACACATTTCTGCTGAAAGCCCCAATATCAAAAGTTCTGTATATTATATGATCAAATCCTACTCTTGTATTCAGCACCCCAACCCTGGCCCTAGACCAGCAAAGCTATTCTGGATCACAGACTTAGATACGGGAATGAAACTAGAAAGGCACACAGTGTATACAGCTGATGACTAAAGGGTACCAGCAGAACCAGGCCTTGCTATTTCCTTCATACTTTCCTGGTGAAGTCTCCTTGTTCCACCCACCACAGTCTCAGCTCAATTATCTTTACTTTACATCCCTAAATTAAGGATTGCCATATTCCAGTCTAAAATGTCATGTTTTTATATAGATATGGTAACAAGTAGGCAGAGTGGAGGAGTTTACTTTTGTGAAGATATTTCTAAACCAGGGAGAAAACAAACAAAAATGCTGTCTAAGAACTGTAGGCATATAGGGAGACAGTAGTCATCAACTTCTTTTAAAAGATCAACTTTATTTTTATAATTTACATACAATAAAATCAATCCATTTAAAATGTACAGTTCAATGAGCTTTAAAAAATTATGACACCTGTGTAACCACCATAGCAATGAAAGTATAGAAATATTCGTCACCTCAGAAAGTTCCTTCTTCTCCCTTGCATTCAGTCCTCCCCCATGCCTGAGCCCGAGGCTAATACTGACATTTTTATCACAAAAGTGTAGTTTCAGAACTTCATATGAGTTGATCAGACAGTATACAGTCTTGTGCTAGGCATACTATGTTTTAGATTCATTCATATGGTTGTGTTTATCAGTTTATCAATAGTTTGTCACTTTTTTTTTTAGTTTGTCACTTTTTATAGATGACTGGTATTCCCTTTTATGGATATAACATGATTTGTTTACCCACCCATCGTTGATAGAAATTTTGGTTGTTTCCTCTTTTTGGCCGTTATGAATAAAGCCACTATGTACATTTCTGTAAACTTCATTGTGTATACAGATGTTTTTATTCCTTTTTGGTAAATATCTAGGATTAGAATTGCTGGCTCATATGCTAACTCTCTGTTTACCCTTATAAGAAATTACCAAACTCTATTCCAAACTGCCTTACCATTTTACTCCACAGCAATATATAAGAATTTCAATTGTTCCACATCTATGTCAACACTTGGTATTGCCAGTCTTTTAGATTTTAGCCATTCTAGTAGGTGTGTGGTGGTATTTCACTGTGGTTTTACTTTGGATTTCCCTCATGATTAGTGATGTTAAGCATCTTTGTAGGGTCAGTTGACCATTCATATATCTTCTTAGGTAAAGAATTTGGTCAAATCTTTTTCTCATTCTTATTGAGTTGTTTATCTTATTACTGAATTCTAAGAGTTCATTATATAATCTAGACACAAAACTGTTTCTATATAGGCTAAATGTAAATACTTTCACACAGTCTGTGGCTTGTCTTTTCATTTCATCAAAGATGTATTTCAAAGAGCACACCTTTTTTTTTTTTTTTTTTTACGCAGGTCTCTCACTGCCGTGGCTTCTCCCGTTGCAGAGTACAGGCTCTGGATGCGCAGACTCAGCGGCCATGGCTCATGGGCCCAGCTGCTCTGTGGCATGTGGGATCTTCCAGGACCGGGACACGAACCCGCGTCCCCTGCATCAGCAGGCAGACTCTCAACCACTGCGCTACCAGGGAAGCCCCAAAGAGCACAAGTTTTAAATGTAGTTAAACTTATTAATTTTTTAAACCATGAATCTTTGCATAACCCTAAAGGTCATAGATATTTTCACCAACGTTTTCTTCTAGATGCTTTATAATTTTAGCTTTTATGTTTATGGTCCATATCATTAATTTTCGTGTGTGATGTGATGTGATGTAAATATCTAGGTTCACTTTTTCCCCATATGGATAACCAGTTGTTCCAGAACACGTTGAGAAGATTCTATTCCTAACTGAATTACCTTGGAAACTTTGTTGAAAACCAATTGGCCATTTATGTATGAATCTATTTTTTGACCCTCCAAACTATTCAACTGAGTTATATGCCTATCCTTATACTAATAACATGCTTTCTTGATTAGTGTAGCTTTATAGTAACTTGAAGTCAGATGGTGTAAATCCTCCAAATTTGACTTTTTTTTTCAAAATCATTGTGGTTGCCCTAGGTACTTTGCATTTCCAAACACCTTTTAAAATCAGGCTGTGATTTTCTTCAAAAATCCTGCTCTGATTTTGACTGGGTTTGTGTTTTACCTATATGTCCTCTTGAAGAGAACTTGATATTTTAACAATATTGAGTCTTTCTGTCCATGAGCACCCTATACGTTTCCATTTATTTAGATTCTTCTTTAAATTTTCATGGCAAAGTTTTGTAGTTTTCAGTGCAGATATCTTGCAAATATTTTGTTAAAATATATCCTGATTTCATAGGTGTCTTCGCTATTATAAGTGGTATTGTTTCTAAAGTTTTATTTTCAAATTGCTTGCTGGTACTAAATAGAGATACAATTAATTTTTGTATTTTGAACTTGTGCCCTGCAGCCTTGCTAAATTCACTGATTAATTCTAATGGATATTTTGTAGATTCCTTAGGAATTTATATATACATTATCATGTCATCTGTGAATAAAAGAGTTATTAACAGCACTTATAATATTACTTTTAAAATTCTGATCTGCTAATCCCATCGTGTCTGAGTCTGTTTCGACTGGCTCATTTTTTCTCCCAGTTATGGGTCATATTTTCCTGCTTCTTAGCATATTTAGTAATTTTTGAGTGAATGGTGAATATTGTAAGTATTTCAGTGTTGATTGCCTGGATTCTGTTGGTCTTTGTTCTGAAAGGCTATTAAGTAACTTGCAAATCAGCTCAATCATTCTGAGGCTTGTTTTGAGACATTTTTAGGACAAGTCTAGAATTACTTTTACTTTAGGGAGTGTTTGGCCTTATTACTAATGAGTGGCCCTTTTTGGTTCACCACTGAATGTTTTGTCATTAAATGAAGTTACTCCACCCTGCCTGTCTGTACTGGAATATTCTCCAGCTCTGCCTGATGTCTAGGAATTGTTCAGTTTACAGTTCTGTGGTTGTCTGTTGTCTACATATCCATGGAATAGTAACAGACTCAATGGGACCACCATGCAGATTTTGGGAGCTGTTTTCTTCATATTTTTCCTTTCTTGGTTACTGTATCCCATAAATCTGATCCACCTCATCCTCTGAGTGCTGATCTCTGCCTCTTCTTACCAGAGTGACTGCACTGTTGGTTGGGGTGCCCCTACCTCCATTGCAGTGGGAAAACACTTCCAGGCAGAAAGTGGAGCAACCATCTTTTTTTCTTCTATCTGGGATCATGTTTTATGCTGCCTGCTTCCATTGTTTGAAAATAACTGTTTCACAGTTTTTCCAGTTTTCTAGGTATTTTTTTTTTTATTACAGGAAAGTAACTCCAGCTCAAGCTCTGGTTTAATGGCTAGAATTGGAGATCTTATCATGTTCCTAATTCCCTTCAATCTACCTGAGTAATAATGAGGGCACCTGCTGTACACTATAAACATAACACAGAATCTGGAATCTGGGAAGACCCCTATAAGCTAAGAGAGTGTTACTATTTCTTGCAACCCCTCCATCTCATGGCTTTACCAATTCAAGAACAGCATCTCTTATTGAGCCCTAATTTTAATATTCTGCCTTCTCTCTTGTTGTATCACCCAGCATGTTCTGAGCATTCTTTTTAATTTTATAACCTCTTACCGGCCTAGAATGAGAAGTGTGGGGAACACGGAGTACAGGTCATATTTATGTGCTTTGGGTAGTGATAGTTGAGGCATAGTTCCCTTTGGTATTCTTGTTCTTCAAAGCCCTCAATAAAGTCCATGCAAACTGAAGAATCCTGTCATTCAAAAATAACATGATGAGATCAACAAAATGTGGTATAGCCATACAAGATAATATTATTTGGTTATAAAAATGAATGAAGTGATACATGCTATAACAGGGCTGACCTTCAGAAACATCATGCTAAGAGAAAGAAGTCAGTCACAAAACACCCTGTATTACATGATTCCATTCATATGAATTGTCCAGAATAGGCAAATCTAGAGGTAATGAAAGTAGATTAGTGGTTGCTTAGGGTTGGGGGTGATAGCTAAAGCACACAATGATTTTGTGGTGATGAAAATGTTTTAAAATTGACTGCAGTTATGTCTGCCCATATCTGTGACTATACTGAAAACCATGGCATTGTACCTTTTAAATGGGTGAATTATATGTCATGTGATCTCAGTGAAGATGTTTAAAAAATATATAACACAATGGGCCATCAAAGGTCAATACCACAGTACCAAACTGAAACTTTAATTCCCCAGATGTAACATGAGCATTGAGCATACGCAGGCTTTGTGAGACAACTTTCACAGATGTGTGTGCGTGTATGTGTGTAAAATCCATGAAATTATCCCTTTAGAAACAAGTGCTTTCAGGGTTGTGTGCATATGGAATTTGTGGTGTGTAATGAGGCAAATATATATGGGGGAAATATGGCAATTGGCAGTTTAGAGGAGCTCATAGGAAAAGAAAGATGAAACTTTAAGCCTTCCCATGCAGTGATTTCAGAGGAGTAAATATCTTGTAGAGAAGCATGAAGAGACACCCTCCTTGAAGGGGCCGGGTCCCCTTGTTCCATTCACTTCTGCCTTTTTCTTTCCCTAGCCCATCTGAAATTTTATATAAGAACGGGACTTTCTCAGATATTTCACTGGACTCCGTGTCTCCCTGCACAGTATTTCTAGCACTAGTCTGATTTTTTCTTTTCTAGTTTTACACAAGTACAATCACAGTATATAATCTTCTATTCTAGCCTCTTTTATTGAGCACATATCATAGATGACTTTAATAGTCATCTATGCTGTGGCAGATATCAGGCGCATTTCCTTTTTATTGTGGAGCAATACTCTGTTGTATGAACATATCGCCATGTGTTTTATTATTTTCCTGTTGAAGGATATTGGAGTTCTGCCTGGATTGGGGCTATTACGAATAAAACTGCTATGAGTATTTGTGAACAAGTCTTTCTGCAGATATATTGTCATCTCTATTAGATAAATGACTGGGAATGGATTGCAAATTCCTATTGTAAGTATACGTTTAACTTTATAAGAAACTGACAATTTTCCAAAATTATTGTACTAGGTGGTTGTTTTAATTCTTAAAGAGAGATATTCTTAACTATCTTAAAAACTCCATAGACTTCCCATGAATGTGCTTCTTATCAGGTCTTTGTACCAGTATCCATACCCACAATTACTTTTGAGAACTTGTCAATTAGCCATTTCCTTATGTTTTCATCCCCATGACTTTCTCTTCCAACATAAAGGTAGAGGAAAGGGTATCTTTAACCTATAAGGAACACAAGGGAGGAAGATTACAACCTTTTGATATTTCTGATGAGGTATATTAGCACATTGATGTATTTTACTGACCATTTTTTAAATAAAAAACAAAATATCATTCCTAACCCCACGTTTTCTTCCTGCTTTCAAACTGGTCTGTTCTTTTCTTAGCTTATGATATTTCACTCACTGTAGGCAATAACTGCCAACTTCAGAAGTAAGATTTTATTTCCCAAAGACTTCCCCACAAGCTGCTGGTTCAGGAAGCATGTGGTTCACCTCCCAACTTAGTGAAGGCAGCAGAGTAACCCTATATTTTGCCACTGCCAAAGACAGATGATTATCTTACTAGGCTCAGATATCTGTTTCTATACTGCTTGCTACTAACTGCTAAATTAAAACTGCAAATTTTGGTTTTCATGTTATTTTCTTAACATCTTTATTGGAGTATAATTGCTTTACAATGGTGTGTTAGTTTCTGCTTTATAACAAAGTGAATCAGTTATACATATACATATGTTCCCATATCTCTTCCCTCTTGCGTCTCCCTCCCTCCCACCCTCCGTAACCCACCCCTCTAGGTGGTCACGAAGCACCGAGCTGATCTCCCTGTGCTATTCGGCTGCTTCCCACTAGCTATTTTATGTTTGGTAGTGTATATATGTCCATGCCACTCTCTCACTTTGTCACAGCTTACCCTTCCTCCTCCCCATATCCTCAAGTCCATTCTCTAGTAGGTCTGGGTCTTTATTCCCATCTTACCCCTAGGTTCTTCATGACCATTTTAGATTAGGCTAGGCTATATTGTGGTAACAAACTTAACCCAAAGTATCTGTGGCTGAACACATTAGTTTGTTACATACCACATGGATGGGTAGGTGTATCTCCTCCACAGTGTCTCTCAGGGACACAGACTGCTAGAACTATCACCTTCACTTAGCCTTTTTGTTGTTCCTTTGGGCTCTTACTTCACATATTGTCAATATAGTTCCTCATATGGGAGGATACATTCCCCCACCCCACTTCATTCTACTTGAAGCTCTGGTCAACAAATAGGCTACCTTTTATTTTTTTCAAATCAAATTCAGTCCAAAATTTATTTCAGACCTGTGGAGAGGTAAGCAGTAAAGATGAATGGGTATGTGTTTTATAACCATCATTTTTTAGAAATTACAAAACAAAAATTGGAGAATGAGGTCAATGAGCTTGGGATTCTTCATGTCAAGAGATAATAAGCTGTCCCAGTAAAGTGACGACAATTGGGGCCCAATCACAAAAGTCATACAGTACACAATGCGTGCAGTATAGACTATAAGGCTACCCTGCTGAGCATGCATCACCAACTTCAATCTGCTCACAGAGAGACTGGCCTGAACTACAGTATTCTCAAAAGAAACAACAAACAAATCCTAAAATTGTAAACACCCCTACAGTTTTTAGACCAAAACATGAAGCAATAATCCTAGCTCTTGTCTCTATCTCCCAAAAGAAATGTCTTGTGTTGATTAAATGATAAAATAAATTGCAGCCGATACTACCAAAATCAGGAAAAAGCACCAAAATATTCATTTTAGTTTCCTTGAATCTGCACCCTTATTCCAAGAACTTATTTAAAGAACTTGAAAATCTTTGCACAGAGATAATATTTTTATTTATTTATTTATTTATTTTTTCTGTACGTGGGTCTCTCACTGTTGTGGCCTCTCCCGTTGCGGAGCAGACTCTGGACGTGCAGGCTCAGCTGTCATGGCTCACGGGCCTAGCCGCTCCGCGGCATGTGGTATCTTCCCAGACCGGGGCACGAACCTGCCTCCCCTGCATCGGCAGGCGGACTCTCAACCACTGCGCCACCAGGGAAGCCCGATAATATTTTAAACTGTGAATCATCAAGGTTTCCCCTTCATTTAGTGTTTCCACTAGAGAAACACGCAGCTTTTCCCAAATTTTTGGTGTTTGTAAAATTTCCTTAATAAATGCTGGAGAGGATGTGGAGAAAAAGGAACCCTCCTACACTGTTGGTGGAAATGTAAATTGGTACAGCCACCATGGAGACAGTATGGAGGTTCCTTAAAAAACTAAAAATAGAGCTACCGTATGATCCAGCAATTCTACTCCTGGGCATATGCCTGGAGAAAACTCTAATTCAAAAAGATAAATTCACCACAATGTTCATAGCAGCACTATTTACAATAGTGAAGCCATGGAAGCAACCTCAGTAACCATCAACAGATGAATGGATAAAGAAAATGCGGCATATATATATATATATATATATATATATATATATGTATATACACACACACACACATACACACACACACTGTGGAATATTACTCAGCCATAGAAAAGAATGAAATAATGCCATTTGCAGCAACATGAATGGACATAGAGATTATCATATTAAGTGAATTAAGACAGAGAAAGACAAATGTAATATAATATTGCTTATATGTGGAGTTTAAAAAAATTATACAAGTAAACTTATTTACAAAGCAGAAATAGATCCCCACAGACATAGAAAATAAACTTATGGTCACCAAAGGGGAAAGAGCAAGGAGGGATAAATTAGGATTTTGGGATTAACACATACACACTACTATATATAAAATAGGCAAACAACAAGGACGTACTGAATAGCACAGGGGACTATACCTAATATTTTATAAGGGAAAAGAACCTGAAAAAGAATACACACACACACACACACACACACACACACACACACATATACATATATACATTTTGCTGTACACATGAAACTAACACAACATTGGAAATCAACTACACTTCAATTAAAAAAAGAAAGATAATCCTAAATATCTCTGGGAGGGCTTCCCTAGTGGCGCAGTGGTTGAGAGTCCGCCTGCCGATGCAGGGGACACAGGTCGGGTCCCGGTCCGGGAAGATCCCACATGCCGTGGAGCGGCTGGGCCCGTGTGCCATGACTGCTGGGCCTGCGCGTCCAGAGCCTGTGCTCCGCAATGGGAGAGGCCACAACAGTGAGAGGTCCGTGTACCGCGAAAAACCCCAAAAAACAAAACTTGCCTCTAAATATCTCTGGGAAAATAATTTCACTACAAATGCTTGGACATTACTCCCATCAAAAGGCAGAGATTATTCTCTACCCCCTTGAAACTGGGTGGATTTGGGAGTGCTTTCACTAACACAGGATGGCATGCACGTTCTGTGACTTCTGAGTCAGGATCACAAAATGAATGCTGCTCTGTCTTGCACACTGGAAAACTGACCCTTTAAATCTAAGCCGCTATGTACAATGCCCAAATAGGTTTCCAGGCTGTGAAGAGTCGAAGCCACATGGAGAGCCCCTGTTGATACTCCTCGCTGAGCACAGCATTTGGGTTGTCTCTGCCCCACATCACACATGTGAGTGAAGAAGCCCCTAGATTATTCCAGCCCCCAATAGTTTGAATCACTCTCCAGCCATTTATGTTTTGCCATTTGAGGCCCCAGACATTATGAAGCAAAGAAAAGTCTTCATTACTATGCCACAGAATCCATGAGCATAACAAAATAGTTGTTCTTTAATGCTAATAATTCTGGGATGGTTTGTTACACAGCAGTAGACAATGGTAACACATCTCATACTTCAGTGTTACATGTGGCCAAGGTGTCATGAGGATGAGCAAGATATTTTATTCATGAGAGACCCCTCTGCAAATGGCCTAGGAAGATAAAGAGAAAAACTTTAATCTAATATGGAATATAGGGAAAATTGCTCATTTTTCTCAGGCCATGGAAGATCTTCCTAAGATGCAACTTTTTCTCATTGTGGTTTTTAGGATGCTTATACCCTCTAGATTTTTAATTCACATCTTAAAAATTCAGGCTTCCTATCTACCCTACTTCTTTAATAAAAGAATATGAAATTTTTCCTGCCTCATTTAAGTTAAGTTAGCCCAACAGAAACCCAAGGCCACCCACTTATTTCTGACACACAGCTGGTGGATGGAGCAATGTTTACATTGGCCACTACATCAATAAGTCAGGTAATGGCTGGTGTAGTTCAGATGGAGGAAGGGGTCAGCAGGAAGAAGATGGTAAGGGAAAATTTCCCCTTACTCTCTAAACCTGACCACTGTACCCCCCCATACCTCAACTCCCTAAGGGAGATCTGGGTCATGGAGAGACAGACCCTGGAAAAAGAACTGCAGTGCTCAGGGAACACTGTCCAGACTTTGCAAAGGCATTCCAAACAGAAAGACTGGTCTGAGGTGTCTCAGAGTCTGCACCTCTCTGTATTTGCCGGCTGTCAGCTTTAATCTGGTGTGGGGCTGACATGCACAAATAGGAGCCTGGAGAGAGATTTCCAACCAAACACATACCTAAAGATTCTAGCTTTGAGCATTCAACTGTACTGAACAGACTTAGTTCCCATCTTTTCCTCCAAATATCTGTAAAATAAGAAAGTGCCTGTCAGATAGCAAAGCTCAAATTTCTGTGGTCATGACTACCACATGTTATATTACTCTTGATTGAGATTTCCTCATAACTACCACACTTTTATATGTCTCTTGATTGAAATTTCCTCACATCTTCTCATCTCCTTAGATCTTTAATCACCCATTTAATATCTCAGCTGCAACAGATCACCCACATTGATTTATACATTTCGAGTACCTTCTCCTTTTCACTGTATCTACACTATGGATTTCTGCCCATTCTATCTGAGGTGGCCCATAGTTACAGGTGGAAATGTTAGGAGTAGAGACACTTCCTTGAAGCTTTGGGAAAAATTATCTGCAATGAGAATTATGTGAACAATCCTTTAAGAGTCCTGAGACCAAAAAAACCCAAAACATTATAAGCGAAGAATTTGAATAGACATCTCTTTAAAGAAAATATGCAAATGGCCAAAAAACACAACTGAACATCACGAATCACCAGGGAAAGGCAAATCAAAACTGTAATGAGATTCTACTTCACACCTATTACAGAAAATAACAAGTGTTGGTAAGGATGTGAAGAAATTGTAACTCTTGCACACTGATGGTAAAAATGTGAAATGGTATAGCCACTATGGAAAACAGTGTGGTGATTCCTGAAGGAACTAAAAATAGAATTACTATATGGTGCTTCACTATCACTTCTACATATATACTCAAACTAATTGAAAGCAGAATCCTGAGCAGATATTTGTATATCCATGTCCATAGCAGCATTATTCACAATAGCCAAAAGATGGCAGCAATGCAAGTGTCCATTGATGGATGAATGGATAAGCAAAATATACTATTTACATACAATGGAATATTATCCAGTCTTAAGAAGGATGGAACATTTGAAACATGCTCCAATATGGATGAACCTTAAGGACATTATGCTAAGTGAAATAAACCAGTTACAAAAAGACAAATACTGTTGACTCCACTTATATGAGGCATCTAGAGTATTCAAACTCATAGAGACAGAAAGCAAAATGGTGGTTTCTAGGGACCGGGGAAGGGGGAAATGGGAAGTTATTGTTTAATGGGCCTAGAGTTTCAATTTTGTGGGAAGAAAAGAATTCTGGAAGTGAATGTTGACGATGATTACACAAGAATGTGAATGTACTTAATGTTACTGAACTATGCAATTCAAAATGGTTAATAACATTTACGTTAAGTGTGTTTTACCACAATTTAAAAAATCCATTTTAAAAAATACAGTGGGAATGGCATGAGCAAAAATATCAAGTTAGGAATAAACACAGTATGTTATGGGAACAATAAAAAGACCAACTTCTCAAAAACTGTAGATGTGCTGGGAAAAGATGGAGTAGAGTAATTAGGTAAAGAGAAGCCAAGGCAAAAGAGGATAGATCTCATATAGAAAGATGTGGGATCAGATACTAATAGCTGTTGAGGAAAATGTGAAGAAGACAGAATTCTCATACATCGCTGGTGGCGGTGTAAAATGGTGCAGCCCCTTTGGAAAACAGTTTGAAAGTTCCTCAAAGAGTTAAATGTGGAGTTATCATTTGACCCATCAATTCCACTCTTATATATATACCCAAGAGAAATGAAAACATGGGCCACAGAAAAACGTATACACAAATGTCCACACCATTGTTATTCATAATAGCCAAAAGGTGGAAACAACCTAAAGGTCCACCAATTAGATGAGTGGATAAAATGTGGTATATACATGCAATGGAATGTTATTTAGCCATAAAAAGGAGTGAAGTACTGATACATGCTACATGAATGAACTTTGAAAACATTTTGATAAGTGGAAAAGCTAGTCACAAAAGCTCATATACTTTATGATCCCATTTATATGAAATGTCCAGAATAGGAAATCCCTAGAGACGGAAATTAAATTAATAGTTGTTTAGGGCTGAGGAGGATGGGGGCTAGGGGGTGAAAGCCAAAGGGTACAGTGCTTTTTGGGTTGTAAATGTTCTATATTTGCTTTGAATTTGATTCCAAATTGATTATCGTGATGATTGCACAATTCTGTGAATATACTAAAACACAGTGAATTGTATGTGTTAAGTGAGTAAATTGCACGGTATGTGAATTATCTATCAATAAAGATGTTACAGAAATAATAAAGAAAAAAAAAGAGGGCCAAGGGCTAAGGTAGATGGAAGGGCAAGCAGAGGAAGAAAGCTAGGTCACAGCTCTTCTCCTGCTACTCCCTGCTTTCTGTAGGCACAAAGAGGACTGATTGGTTATCCCCAAAATACATACAGCCTCCATGCAGACCTTTACCAGTTTAGACAGCAGTTTTCTTCTCTTCCCCTCCTCACCTCTGACATGCTATTGTCTACAAACTATCCCATTACCAAGCTTTATTCTCAGCAAGCAAAGTATGTACAAAAATCGAGTTTTCACCAGAGGCACTCATTTCTTTGAATACTACTCCTATCTTAAAATTTCTGCTGTCTAGTATGAGAAATCATAGAGCATGTCTTCAGTAGCCTGCTTTCTCCCTTCATATGAAGAGGCTTCTAGCAAAGAGTAGCCTATCATGGAGTGTGAAGCTCAGACCCCTGGGTCCAGAACAGCTCTTTTTGTGCTCCAGCTGTCATGACATCCTCAGGTCCTGTTGCTCCTCCAGTACTCATATCGGGGCACAGGTGAGGTCATTTATTATCAGAGTGTGTTTGCTCATACCACTGTCACTTCTATAGAGAATCTCAGAGCCCTGAAGCCAAAAAGAACATACGGAAACAGGAGCATTGTCAGTACTGGAGTGTCACTGCTTGTAGGCTTTTTCAACAAACAGAGAGCTAAGAATATATGTATGTACTCATGTACACCCATACATGAGTGTACATGATTTTGTGCCAGGCTATATTTGGTTCTTTCTCAATACAGTAAGGTGAAAACACCACAAGGAAGCATGAGTTTTGTGGGAGAGCAAGTGGGAAAACTTGGGGAGTCAGTTCTCTCCATGAGAAAGTTGAGGGTATGCATACCATGAGGGTATTCAGGCTCTACAATATCTTTCCAAGGGTTCAGCCCCTTAAATCAGTCAAGGGTCTAGTCTGTTTTCAGTTTTGTCCTTAGAAGGTAAATCTACACAGTTTGTGGACTTAAGACCACAGTTCACCAGAAATCAGTTTTAACATCTTATGAAATAGGTGTCCCAATAATGTGTATGTACTGGCATCTACCTCTGAGTCCTACACCAAAAGTATTTCTGGGAGACAGAGGGTCAACCCATGGAGGTCACCACAAGCATATCTTAGAATGGACCAAATTGCCTGAATTCTGTTCCTTACATATTTGAGGGTTCATGTAATGTATTAATTTCACTAAGCTATTGGCCCACTCTTTGCCAAATTCCAATCTGCTTTTATTTTCACATCTATAAACATAGAAGATCAAGTCCAATGTTTCCTATCACTTTTTCCAGAAACCAAGTATCCCAACCCAAATCACTGTGGCTGAGATTTAGATACCAGCACAAGATAAATAAAGATGGATTTAAATCAGCCTGTGTATGTATAAAGAAAAATATAATAATTGAAAATCTGAGACTCAGGGAAGTTTTGTCCCTGTCAAAGAAAGAAGTTATGATCCAAAATTTCCACTCCTGGGTATATATCCAAAGAAAATAAAAACACTTATTAGAAAATATACATGCATCCTGATGTTCATAGCAGTGCTATTTATAATAGCCAAAATATGGTACCAATCTAAGTATTCATCAACAGATGAATAGATAAGGAATATGTGACATATACATGCATTGGAACATTACTCAGACATAAAAAAGAAAGAAATTATGCATTTGTGAAAACGTGGATGGACCTGGAGGGTATTATGCTTAGTGAAATAAGTCAGATAGAGAAAGACAAGTACTGTATGTTTTCACTTATATGTAGAATCTGAAAACTAAAACAAATAACCGAATATAATAAAACAGAAACAGACTCACAGATACAGAAAACAAACTAATTGTTACCAGTGGGGAGAGGAATGGGGGTTGGGGCAAGATAGGGGAAGGGGATTAAGAGGTATAAACTACTAAGTAAAAAATAAATAAGATACAAGAATGTAATGTACAGCACAGGGAATACAACTGATATTTTATAATAACTATATATGTAGTATAATCTATAACAATATCAAATCAGTCTGTTGTACATGTGAAACTAATATAATATTGTAAGTCAACAATAATTCAATTAAATAAGGAAGAAAATAAATAAATAGGTTATTATGAATAACCAAGAGGGAAGTTAAGAATGAATCCCACGGTTCTGGACTAGAGTTGTAGATATCAGCAGTAACTCATGTTAATAAATCATTTTAATATATCTATATATTCAAAAAGATTTAGAAAAATAAATATAGAAATGTGGGTGTCCATGAGTACATACATATATTCTTAGCTCTCTGTTTACTGAAAAAGCTTACAAGCAGTGACACTCCAGTATTAACAAGCACAACTAATTTTGAAATACAATTCTCCAACAAGAACAATGAAAACAAAGCAGAGTTTCTTGAAAAAATGTTTGATTTTAGGGTTAAGATAGAAAAAATACAAGATGAGTCTGTAGCAAGTACTTTAAAAAATTACGGTATTATATACTTGAAAGTTGCTAAGAAAGTATATTCCAAATATTCTCAGCACAAAAAAGAAACATTAAGTAAGTGATTTGAGGCAGGTTGTAGTTAATGCTATTGTGATATCCATTTTGCAATATATAAGTGTATCAGATCAACATATTGTACAATTTAAACTTACACAACATTATATATTCAATAAATCTAGAAAAAAATCAATACACCCATATTGGTATAAATAAATATATAGTTTATAGAATAAGTTGAAATAATAAATACAAAATGAATAAAGAAAGTGGACCATCATCTTACAGCATCACAATAATAATTACTTCAAACAAGATCCACTGATGAGTGCTAAAATTAGTTTGTGTAACATTAAGAAGAAACAAAATATTTGCAAGACTCAAAGTATCTTTCCCAAAACATTTTTAATTATTGTGGTGGTTTTAACATAAACCTATTAACTTCCTTGATAATTCACTCCTCCTATTGGTTATGGGATAGACTCAGAGAATTGCTTCCAATGTATAAAAGATGGAAAAGAAAAATCAGTAACTTTATAGGGAAAAAAATCTGGCAGCCAGCACCTTAACCAAATGATCAAGTTCAACATTATCAGTAAAAATTTTGTGGCCATGACATACTCCTAATATGATGCAATGAGAAGGGTGTTTCACCTCTGTGTTACTCTTCCTAAACATCCACATCTCATACTCCTGGCATATAAACAACTTGAAGGTTGTCACCCCTATTTTTAACAAGGAAAGGTGGACAAACTGAAAATCAATTACTTACCTTGGATGACCCACAGAGAACTGAGGCCACAGAGCAAGTCTTCACTCTAAACTATGGAGAGACAGACACAGTCAGAGACATATGTCAACCAAGGTCTTCTTACCAGGAGCAGAAGGTGATAGAATCATAAATTAGTAGAAATGTTTAATGATGATTTGATGAATTGATAAAGGCTGAGTGTGGACTAAGGTGAGGGTGGGAGCCTCCTGGGTGCCACAGTCTTAGGAAGGCCTCGTACTTTTATGGACTTTCCCTCCAGGAACCCTCCCAGTTTCTCATGGTTAGCCTGGACCCTGGTGGCCCTGGCAGGAGAAAAAAAGAGTAGCCATTGTAAAAATATATCCAGTGCCTTCTCTCTCTCTCTCTCTCTCTCTCTCTCTCTATATATATATATATATATATATATATATCCCTTTTGGGAGGTAAATTCTGCCAGAGGACAATTTGGAAACCTTGCCCCAGGTAGTTGGAAGAGATTTTTCCCCAATACTGCAGCCACTAGCTTTTCTGTCTCACCTATGGTGGGAAAACTCAGAGTAAACTGAAGACAGGGATTTAAGGTAAAGTGTTTGGAATGCTGTAGGAACTTAAAGGAATAGGAAGCCAGCAGAGGGGAAAAGAGTGGGAGTGTTTCACTCTCACAACTGAAAGAGGGACAAAAATATTTGTAAAGATCACAGCCTCAAGACACAGGCAAATTAAAAGATTGAGATTAACTTGGAAAATTTTATAATACTCCATACCCTTCAGACCTATCATCACATCAAAATGGTTTCAGTATAATAGAGTAGATTAGAGCTGAAACCACAGCAAGACACAAACTATTTCTAAGTTGCAGCTCATAAAGAATCCCCAAAGCTAAGAGGAGAGGGGGAAAAATGCCACTAAGAAAATTTGAAGCCTCTGGTACGTATAGCTACCACAAATAACAAAGACAACCCAACTCCTAGCCAGATTAACATAAATCCTCACACTAAAGTTCTGTTTACCTCAGTTCCTATTGGCAGGTGTAATGTGTCTAGCTTTCAAAAAGAACAACACAATTCCATGAAAAACAGCAAGAAAAAACAGATTAGAGAGACAAAACAATCTTTGGAAGACTCAGATATGACACTGATGTTGGAATTATCAGAGAGGGAATATAAAATAATATGTTACAGGATGAATGAAGAAAACTAGAAAACATGCAAGAACAGGTTGTTAAGACAGAGAGCTGAAAGCTCAAATCATAGTCAAATGAAATATGAGAAATTAGAAAAACACGGAGGAACAGAATGAAGAGTGTATTAAGTTAGTCAATTGACTTGATATGGTTGAGGGAAAAATCAGAGGACTCAAGTTAGGTCAATAGAAACTTCTGAAATGGAAAGAGGAAAAAGTGAAATTAAAAAGAAGAGAACATTCAAGAACTGTGTGACAATATCATTGTTGGAAAAGCAGAAGAAAGAAAGAATGAGGCAGAGTAAAGATGTTGAGGTAATAATGACCAAGAATGTTCAAAATCACTGAGAAACACCAAACCAAGATAAACAGCAAAAGAAATGGAAGAACATAGAAAACCAAACAAGATAAAGAGCAAAAAAGAAAAAAGAAAAGAACACTTATACATTTCACAGTCAAGCTGCAGGAAACCAAAGACAAAGAGATAACTCTAATGGAAACCTGAGAAAACAAAACTTTACTTATAGAAGAATAAAGATAAGAATTATAGTGTACTTGTCTTCAGAAACAATTCAAGCAAGAAATGAAGATCTTTGAAGTGTTAAAAGAAAAAAAACACCGGTCTATAATTCCATATGCAGCTGAATCATCCATCAAAAGTGAAGGAGAGGAAAAATATTCTGTAATCACAGACTAATGACCTCTGAAAAATTGTTCCTTCATAATAGCAATAAGAGCATGGTAAAAAGTATCAAAATGATCCTTTTCAGAACTCTGGAAATTAAACAAAGACTTGCAAAAATTGAAGGACCATTCATTTTTATAAATGATTAATTTCAGTAATAACAGTAATTTTGTGTCATTTTAATTTTCCCTATTCACATTCGCCCCTCCTGAATTCCACAGTAATTTTGAAATCTATCATCTCTGCAACCACTTTATCTGTGAAAAACAGTGTCCTAGTAGTCATTGGAGGGGGAAAAGTGGGTCTCAAACTTCCCCCCAAACTCTATTCCTAGGCAATTATCACTATTTTAGTGGACAGCTCCCTGAAAATACCCATCCATAAGGCTTGTCTTTACTGGATGTGACTAAGAGCTTGCTCAGTCAGAATACCCTATTCCCAGGATTTTTGTCAGAAACAGTAAGCAGCATTTGTTTAACATTGCAAGTAGCTGAGGTGGTAATGCCAGTTGAGGTAAATAAGAGGGTGGCAAAATCTTAAAAAGAAAACTGGGGAGGTGAGATATCCATAAGACACTTTTGAATGGTCTGACATATTCTTAGTGATCTAGAAATACATGTACATGTGATGGCTGTATGCAGGCTCAGAAAAGACTTTAAAATCCTTACTCTCTCTCACCTGTGGATATAACCTCTCTTACCTGAGGTTCTGCACAGGCAGGAATTGAAGGGCTAAGGTGGAGTTGTAAATAGTTGAAGAATTAAACTGTGTCCCAACCCTACATAAAGCTCCTTGGCAAAGGCTGAGAAACTTACTGGTTCAAGTCATTTAAGAAAATTTCTGTCCAGTCATTAACTGGACACTTAGTTAAATGAAAGAGAACACAATAGCCACAATGACAAATAATACATATTTTATGGAGTTAGTTCAGGAAAGTCACTAAATTTAAAAAACAGCAGCAATGACAACCTGTATTAACAACAATAAACACTGAAAAGGGTTTCCAGAGTTGTCACAGGTTATTTAAAATGTCTAGTTTCAACAACCAAAATTATGATACACACAAATATAAAGAAAAATATGCCCTGTGCATGGAACAAAAAAGCAGTCAATAAAGACTGTCTCTCCCACAGGAAGCTTAGACCTTGGACTTAAAGGATAAAGGTATAAAATCAGCAATTACAGCTATTTCAAAGAATCAAAGGAAACCATGTTGAAATAATTAAAGCGTAAGAAAGATATCTCATCAACTAGAAAATGCCAATAAAAAGTATTGTTTTAAAAATGGAAATCATGGAGTTTCAAAATAATAACTGAAATAAAGAATTCACTTGAGAGGTCAACAGCCTATTTAAATAGGCAGAAAAAACAATCAACAAATTTGAATAAAGGACTACTGAGATCATCATATTGTGCAACAGAAAGAAAAAAAGAATAGAGAAAATTGAACAGAGACTTAGACATCTTTGGGACACTATCAAGTGTACAAACATATGCATAACAAGATTCCTAGAATGAGAGGAGATAAAGTGGCAGAAAGAATATTTAGAAAAATAATAGCTAAAATCTTCCCAAATATAATGAAAATCATTATACATTCAAGAGTCAGATAAAATCCAAATAGGGTAAACATAGAGATCCACACCAAGATATAGCATAATCAAATTATCAAAAGCTATAGATAGAGAATGTTTAAAGCTAGGGAAAAGTGATGTGGATATGGATATGGATACAAGGGATCCTTTAATTATTAAGAGTTGATTTATAGTCAGAAATCATGAGTCCAGAGGGCAGTGGATTTCAAAATGCTGAAAGAAAAAAGATGTCAAATGAGAATTTTATACTCACAAAGTTACCCTTCAAAAGTGAGGAAGAAATTGACACTCTCAGATAAACAAAAACAGAGGAAATTTGTCATTAATAGTCATGATGTACAAGAAATACTAAAGTGAGTTCTTTGGGGAGGAATGATAAGAAACTGAATGGTAACTTGAATTCACACAAAGAAATAAAGAGTACAAGTTAAGATAATTACATAGGTAAATATAAAAGAGAATGTATTATATTTTGTGTGTAACTCTTCCCTTCTTGTAATTCATTAAGATATAATTCATATAATGATAATAGCACAAAGGAAGGGGAAGGAATGGTAACATTGGAGTAAATTTTTTTAACTTATAGTGATGAAATTAAGTTAGTATTAATGTGAATTAGACTGCTTCAAGTTAAGATGTTAATTGTGATAACCAGGACAACCAATGAGAAAATAATTCCAAAAATATAGCTAAAGAAACAACAAAGGGATTAAAAGAGTACACTAGAAAATACACAAGAAGGCAATGGTGGTGAAGTGTGGAACAAAAATGAGTTAAGACATATCAGAGGTCAGAGTCAAAATGACAGAGTAGGAGGATGTGGACTTCGAATCTTCTCACTGGTGCAGCAGGGGGGAATTGGAGCAGTTCTTGTGGAGCCCCTACTGGGTGCTACTGGGGGACCTTGGACACCTAAGGGGACAGGAGAAGTTCCCGTGCAACTGGGTGGGGCATGGTAAGGAAGGGGGGGAAGAGGGGTGGAAACAGGATGAGACTGGCACCCCTGGTGGGGGCTGGAGGAGAGGAGAGTTTCTCGCACTCAGGGTGGCTCACTCACAGCACGGGGATCAGTGGAAACAGATGGGGGCCTTCGGGGGTTTGGGAGCCAGAGGGGAGCAGAGACTGATTTGTGGGGGTTGGGACAGAGTGGGGCCTGTGTGCATGGCACCTGCCATGGCCCTGCGCACCCTGGCCTGGGTTGCATGTCTCCTGGTGTGGAGGAGGGCTAGGTGCTGGAGAGTGGGGTTTGGAGGGTGGATCCTGGGAGGGGATGGCTGATGGGGGTAAGGAGGCAGCCTGAGGTGAAAGGAGGAACGGCTCTGCAGCAGGGAAGGCTGGCAGGGGAGGCCTGGGCCACCAGGGAAGCAGGAAACTATTGTTGAGTGGCATGCAAAGGGTGGGGCCACCATTGTGGCACCCTTCCCCGCCTGCTGGACTGGCCTCCTTGGGCAGTGGTGGGGGCACACACGTGAGCAGGCTTGCCCATCCCTCAAACCATGGCAAGCCTGCTAGGGGAGCAGGCCTGAGCTCCACCTCACCAGGGCCTCCTCAGCCCTCGTGGGTCCCCTGCCTGGGCCCTGCCCCCACCAAAGCTTCTGGGGGCCACATGGATCCCAGGCCTGAGACCCACCCCTCTCAAGGCCTCCTCTGGTCCTGGTGAACCAAAGTACCATCACCTCTAAAGCCTCCACAGGCCGACTGGGCCCTGGTGGGCTGAGCACCATCCCCCTCCAAAGCCTCCTCCAGCTGCACTGGCCCCTGCAGACACACCCATATAAGCCTGGGTCCCATCTAGCCTGCATGGGCAAGTGTGCTCTGGGCCAGCTTCAGGAGCAGATGCTGGTGAAATGAATACATGCAGATATGGAGCTGACACAGCGGGTCCAGGGACCTACCTAGAGGTCTCGGAGGCCTCCAAGAGGTAGGAGTCAGATGTAGCTCACCATGGGGCAAGAACACTGATAGCAAAAGCACCAGGGAATTTTTTTCAATTTTTTTCCTGTTGTGCTTTGTTTTGTGGTTGTTGTTTCATTTTCATTTTTTCTAATATATTTTGTATTTTTCTAATTTTATTTTATTCTTTGTTATTGTTCTTCCATTGTTTGTTGTCTGTTTTTTGGTTTAGTTTTTAGTTTTTTTGGGTTTTCTTTTTTGCCACACTGTGTGGCTTGCAGGGTCTTAGTTCCCAGGCTGCAGATAGGGCCTGAGCCTCTGAGGTGGGAACACTGAGTCTAAACGGCTGGACTAACAGAGAACTTCAAGCCTCAGGAAATATTAATCAGTGTGAGCTCTCCTGGAGGTCCTCTTCTTGGCACCAAGACCTGGATCCACCCAACTGCCTGCAAACTACAGTACTGGACATCTCAGGTCAAACAAGAAAGACAGGAACACAGCCCAAACCATCAGCAAAAATGAAATGACAGAGGGATATGTTACAGACAAAATAGCGAGGTAAAAACCTACAAGACCAACTAAATGAAGAGGAAACAGGCAATCTACCCAAAAAAGAATTCAGAGTAATGATAGTAAGGATGATCCAAATCTTGGAAATAGAATGGAGTCACAGACTGAGAAAATACAAGAAATGTTTAATAAGAACCTAGAAGAACTAAAGAACAAACAAACAGTGATGAACAACACAAAAACTGAAATGAAAAATACACTAGAAGGAATCAATAGCGGAATAAATGAGACAGAACAATGGATAAGTGAGCTGGAAGATAGAATGTGGAGCAGAATAAAGAAAAAAGAATGAAAAGAAATGAGGACAGTCTCAGAGACCTCTGGATAACATTAAATGCACCAACAATTGAGTTATAGGAGTCCCAAAAGAAAAAGAGAAAGAGAAGGGGTCTAAGAAAATATTTGAAGAGATTATAGTCAAAAACTTCAATAGCATGGGGGAAAAAAATAGCCACTCAAGTCCAGGAAGTGCAGAGAGTCCCATACAAGATAAACCCAAAGAGAAATATGCTGAGACACATATTAATCAAACTAACAAAAATTAAATTCAAAAAATTTTAAATATTAAAAGCAGCAAGGGAAATGCAACAAATAATATACAAGGGATTCCCCATAAGGATATCAGCTGATTTTTCAGTAGAAAACCTGCAGACCAGAGGAGAGTGGCCGGATATATTTAAAGTGATGAAACGGAAAAACCTAAAATGAAGATCACTCTAACCAGCAAGAATATCATTCAGATTTGATGGAGATATCAAAAGGTTTACAGACAAGCAAAAGCTAAGAGAATGCAGCACCACCAAACCAGCTTTACAACAAATGCTAAAGGAACTTCTTTAGGTGGAAAACACAAGAGAAGAAAAGACCTACAAAAACAAACCCAAAACAATTAAGAAAATGGTAATAGGAACATACATATCAATAATTGCCTTAAATGTGAATGGATTAAATGCTCCAACCAAAAGACACAGGCTTGCTGAATGGATACAAAACCAAGACCCATATATATGCTGTCTCCAATAGACCCGCTACAGACCTAGCGACACATACAGGCTGAACGTGAGGGGATGGAAAAAGATATTCCATGCAAATGGAAGTCAAAAGAAAGCTGGACTCATAGCAATACTCATATCCTATAAAATAGACTTTAAAATGAAGACTTTTACAAGAGACAAGGAAGGACACTACATAATGATCAAGGGATCAATCCAACAAGAAGATACAACAATTATAAATATTTATGTACCTAACATAAGAGCACCTCAATACATAAGGTAAGAAAAAGGGGAAATCGACAGTAAAACAATAATAATGGGGGACTTTAAAACTCCACTTACACCAATGGACTCATCATTCAGACAGAAAATTAATAAGCAAACACAAGCTTTAAATGACACATTAGACCAGATATACTTAGTTGATATTTATAGGACATTCTAACTGAAAGCAGCAGAATACACTTTCTTCTCAATGGCACAAAACACATTCTCCAGGATAGATCATATCTTGGGTCACAAATCAAGCCTTGGTATATTTAAGAAAATTGAAATTGTACCAAGCATCTTTTCTGACCACAACACTATGAGATTATAAATCAATTAGAGGGAAAAAACTGTAAAAAGCACAAGCACACAGAGACTAAACAACATGCTACTAAATAACTAAGAGATCAATGAAGAAATCAAAGAGGAAATCAAAAAATACATAGAAACAAATGACAACAAAAACACAGCAATCAAAAACCTATGGGATACAGCAAAAGCAGTTCCTAGAAGGAAGTTTAGAGCAACACAATCCTGTTTCAAGAAACAAGAAAAATCTCAAATAAACAACCTAACCTTACACCTAAAGCAACTAGAGAAAGAAGAACAAACAAAAAGTAAAGTTAGTAGAGGGAAAGAAATCATTAAATCAGAACAGAAATAAATGAAATAGAAATGAAGAAAACAATAGCAAAGATCAATGAAACTAAAAGCTGATTCTTTGAGAAGATAAACAAAACTAGTAAACATTTAGCCAGACTCATCAAGAAAAAAAGGAGAGGATTCAAATCAATAAAATTAGAAATGGAAAAGGAGAGATTACAATTGATACTGTGGAAATACAAAGTATCATAAGAAACTACTACAAGCAACTATATGCCAATAAAATGGACAACTTTGAAGAACTGGACAAACTCTTAGAAAGGTACAACCTTCCAAGACAGAGCCAGGAAGAAATAGAAAATATAAACAGACCAATCAGAAGTAATGAAATTGAAACTGTGATTAAAAATCTTCCAAAAAACAGAAGTCCAGGACCAGATGGCTTCACAGGCAAATTCTATCAAACATTTAGAGAAGAGCTAACACCTATCCTTCTCAAACTCTTCCGAAAAAATGCAGAGTGGGGAACACTCCCAAGCTCATTCTATGAGGCCAACCTCACTCTGATACCAAAACCAGACAAAGATATCACACAAAAAAGAAAATTACAGACGAATATCACTGATGAACATAGATGCAAAAATTCTCAACAAAATACTCGCAAAAATAATCCACCAACACATTAAAAGTATCATACACCATGATAAAATGGGATTTATCTCACGGATGCAAGGATTTTTCAATATATGCAAATCAATCAATGTGATACACCATATGAACAAATTGAAGGAGAATAACCATATGATCATCTCAATAGATGCAGAAAAATCTTTTGACAAAATTCAACACCAATTTATGATAAAAACTCTCCAGAGAGTGGTCATAGAGGCAACCTACCTCAACATAATAAACACCATATACGACAAGCCCACAGCAAATATCATTCTCAATGGTGAAAAACTGAAAGCATTTCCTCTAAGATCAGGAACAAGACAAGGATGTCTCCTCTCACCATTATTATTCAACAGAGTTTTGGAAGCCTTAGCTATGGCAATCAGAGGAAAAAAAAGAAATAAGAGGAATCCAAATTAGAAAAGAAGAGGTAAAATTGTCACTGTTTGCAGATGACATGATACTATACATAGAAAATCCTAAATATGCCACCAGAAAATGATAAGAGCTAATCAATGACTTTGGTAAAGTTGCAGGATGCAAAATTAATGCACAGTAATCTCTTGCACTCCTATACACTAACAACAAATGATCAGAAAGAGAAATTAAGGAAACAATTCCACTTACCACTCTAATGAAAAGAATAAAATGTCTAGAAATAACCCTACCTAAGGAGGCAAAAACCTATATGCAGAAAACTGTAAGATACTGATGAAAGAAATCAAATATGACACAAACAAATGGAGAGATGTACCATGTTATTGGATTGTAAGAATCAACATTGTGAAAATGATTATACTACCCAAAGCAATCTACAGATTCAGTGCAATCTCTATCAAATTAACAATGGCATTTTTCACAGAATTAGGTCAAAAAAGTTCTACAATTTGTATGGGAACACAAAAGACCCCAAATATCCAAAGCAATCATGAGAAAGAAAAATGGAGCTGGAAGCATCAGGCTACCTGACCTCAGACTGTACTACAAAGCTACAGTAATCAAGACAATATGGGACTGGCACAAAAAGAGAAGTATAGATCCGTGGAATAGGATAAGAAGCCCAGATATAAACACATGCACCTATGGTCAATTAATCTATGACAAAGGAGGCAAGAATATACAATGGAGAAAAGACAGTCTCATCAATTAGTGGTGCTGGGGAAACTGGACAGCTATATGTAAAAGAATGAAATTAGAACACTCCCTAACACCATACACAAAAATAAACTCAAAATGGATTAAAGACCTAAATGTAAAGCTGGACACTATAAAACTCTTAGAGGAAAACATTGGAAAAACACCCTTTGACATAAATCACAGCAAGATCTTTTTGATGCACCTCCTAGAATAATGAAAATAAAAACAAAAATAAACAAATGAGACCTAATTAAACTGAAAAGTTTTGCACAGCAAAGGAAACCATAAACAAGATGAAAAGACAACACTTAGAATGGAAGAAAATCTTTTCAAATGAAGCAACTGACAAGGGGTTAACCTCCTAAATATACAAGCAGCTCATGCAGCTCAACATCAGAAAAACAAACAACTCAATCGGAAAATGGACAGAAGACCTAAATAGACTTTTCTCCAGAGAAGACATAGAGATGGCCAACTGACACATGAAAAGATGCTCAACATCACTAATTATTAGAGAAATGCAAATCAAAACTACAATTAGGTACCACCTCACACCATTCAGAATGGCCTTCATCAAACAATCTACAAACAATAAATGCTTGAGAGGGTGTCGAGAAAAGGGAACCCTTTTACATTGTTGGTGGAAATGTAAATTGATACAGCCACTATGGAGAACAGTATGGAATTTCGTTAAAAAACTAAAAATACAACTACTATATAATACAGTAATCCCACTCTTGGGCATGTACCTGGAGAAAACCATAATTCCAAAAAATACATGCACCGCAATGTTCATTGTAGCACTATTTACAGTAGCCAGGGCAACCTACATGTCCATCAACAGATAAATGGATAAAGAAGATGTGGTACCTATATACAATAGAATATTACTCAGTCCTGAAAAGGAATGAAATTGTGCCATTTGCAGAGATGTGGCTGGACCTATAGACTGTCATACAGAGTGAGGTAAGTCACAAAGAGAAAGTAAATATAGTATATTAATGCATATATGTGGAATTTAGAAAAATGATACAGATGAACTTATTTGCAAATCGGATATACAGACACAGAGGTAGAGAACAAACGTATGGGCACCAAGGGGGGTGGTGGAATGGATTGGGAGATTAAGATTGAGGTATATGTACACTACTATGTAGGAAGTTAATGGCTGGTGAGTGCCTACTGTATAGCACAGGGGAATAAAAAGAAGGTACAATCTGTTTGCAGGACATATATTAAGTTAATCTTAAAAATGCATTCCAATATACATTAGGTGCAGTCAAATACTGCTTGATTCCAGTTATATGAGGTACCTAGAATAGTCAAATTCATAGAGTCAGAAAGTACATTGGTAGATGCCAGGGTCTGGGGTGTGGGAAGGGTGGAGCGGGGGAATGGTTAATTAGTGTTAGAAGGGGACAGAGTTTCAGTTTGGGAAAGTGAAAAATTCAGGAGATGGTGAGAGCTGCACAACAATGTGAATATATTTAGTGCCACTGAACTGTACAGTTAAATATGGTTAAAATAGTATGTTTTATATCATATGACTTACCACAATAAAAAAAAAAATTTAAAGACATATCAAAAACAAATAGTAAAATGGAAGACATAAATCCATCAGTAACAGTAATTACATTAAAAGTAAATGGATTAAAAATCATATCAAAAGGCATACATTTTCAAAATTGATGAGAAATATTATCTAAATACATTTCTAAGAGGGAAACATTTTAGAAACAAATATATCAATAGATTAAAAGTAAAATGATGAAAAATATATACTAAAAAAACATTATCCAAAGGAGAACTGAGGAGCTATCAGACAAAAATAGATTTTAAGAAAAAAACTGCTACTAAAAAGAAAGACTTTTTATAATGAAATGGCCAATCTATCAAGAAGACATAATTTTAAACTTATATACATCTAACGATAGAACTCAAACCACACAGAGCAAAACTGACATAATTTATGGGACAAATAGACAATAAAACAGTAATAGTTGGAGACTTTAATGTCCCACTTTTAATAATGGACAGAACAACTAGGAAGAAGATCAACAAGGAAATAGAAGACTTGAACAACACAATAATTCAAATAATCTAACAGACATCTATAGATCATTCTACCTAATAACAGGAGAATGCAGATCCTGCTCAAACACACATGGAACTTTGTTCAGGATAGACCATATTTTAGGCTATAATACATGTCTCAGTAAATGTATAAGAACTGAAATCAAGCATAGGATATAATCTGACCATAATGGAATAAAATTAGAAATCAGCTACACATAAAAATTTATAAATGTGTGGCAGTTAAACCACACACTCCTAGATAATCAGTGGGTCAAGGAAGAAATAACAAGAAAATCTAAACTTATTGTGGTAATTATTTTGTAATATATGGTATAAAATCATTGTGTTGCACAACTTAAGCTTACACAATGTTATATGTCAATTATATTTCAGTAAAACTGGAAGAAGTTTTAAATTTTCAGAAATAGACAATAATTTGAGATGAATGAAAACAAAAATCACAGCATACCAAGTTTTAAGAGATGTAGTTAAAATGGTACTTAGAGGAAAATTAATATATGTAAACATCCATATTAAAATAGAAAATATTTCAACTTAAAAACCTAAACTTATATTTAAAGAAACTAGAAAAAAGATAAATTATACCTACATCAACCAAAGGAAAGGAGTATTAAAGATTAGAGTGGAAATAAATGAAATAGAAAAACAGTAGAGAAAATCAACACAGCTAAGAGATGGTTCTTTGAAATAGTAACTAAATTGATAAAATATGAGAGAGAGAGAGAGAAGAAAGAAGACAGAAAGAAGACAGAAAAGAGACTCAATTTATGAAAATCAAATTACTGAAAGAGGGCATTATTACCAACCTTCCATGAATAGATCAGGATTATCAGTGAGTACTAAAAATACTATGAAGAATATGCTAACAAAATAGATGACATGGATGAAATGGGTAAATACCTACAAAGGAAAAAACTGATAAGAAAATAAAAAGAAAACCTTAATAGATCTACACAAGTAGCAAAAATAAGTTAGTAATTTTAAAAAATATATCATTAAAAATCTAATCTATGAAGGCTTCACTCTTAATTTATACCAAATGTTTAACTAAGTAATATAAATCTTTCATAAACTCCTCCAAACAAACAGAAGATAAGAAAATATTTACCAACTCATTCTACAAGGCCAGTTTACCCTAATACCACAGCTAGACATTACAAGAAAATAAAATTACTGACCAATATTCTTCATGAATCTAGATACAAAAATCATCAACAAAATATTAGCAAGCCAAATACAGCAACATATACAAAAGTTAAATGCCATGACCAACTGAGATTTATCTCAGGAATTCAAGTTTGGTTCAAAACACAAAAACAATATAATACTCTATAGCAGTAGAATAAAGGACAAAAACAAAATCATCTCAAAAACATGCACAAAAAACATTTGACAAAACCCAACATTCATTTATGATAAAACACTAAACAAATTAAGCATAGAAGGGAACTTTCAGAATCTAATAAAGGGCATCCATGAAAAAACAAAATGACCTAATATGTAATTGTGAAAGCTCAGTACTTTGCCCAAGATGAGAAACAAGACAAGAATGGCCATTCTTGTCACTTCTTTTCAACATTGGAGGTTGTAACCAGCTCAATTGGTCAGAAAAACAAATGTAAGACAGCCTGATTGGAAAGAAGTCAAACTATCTCTATTTGCAAATGACATGGTTTTGTGTATAAAAATCCTAAGCAATCTACTAAAATACTATTAGAACTAAAACGTGAGTTCAGCAAGTTGCAGTGTACAAGGTCAATATACAAAAATCAATTGTATTTCTATACACTAGCAATGGACAAAATGACAATGAAACCAAGAAAACTTTTCCATTTAAAATAACATCAAAAAGGATAAAATATTTAGGCATGACCATAACAAAATAAGTGTGAGACATGTTCATGGAAAACTACAAAATATTGTTGAAAGAAAATAAAGAAGACATAAATAAATGGAAAAAAAAACCCCAGGTTCATTGATCAGAAGGCCTAATATTGTTAAGGTAACTATACTTTCCAAATGGAGCAACAGATTCAATGCACTCTGTGTCGAAATTCCAATTGCCTCTTTTTTTCAGTAATTGACAATCTGATACTAAAATTAATTGAAAATGCAAGGAATCCAGGATAATCAAAATAACCTTAAAAAGGAACAAAATTTGGAGTACTCAACTTATCCTTCTTGAGTTCAAAACTCACATACAGCTATGATAATCAAGACATTGTGGCACTGGCATAAGGCTAAACATATAGATCCATGGAATAGAATTTAGTTACCAAATATGAATCCTTACATTTTGGCCAGTTGATTTTACAGGTTTGCCAAGACAACTCAACGTGGATTTTTTCTAACAAATGTTGCTAGGACAAGTGAATATCCACACGCAAGTTGGACTCCAACCTCTCACCATATACCAATTGACTCAGAGTGGAACATAGACTTAAATATAAAAGCTAAAACTTTAGAATAAAACATAGGAGTAAATCTTCATGACCTTCAGTTAAACAATGGTTTCTAGCTTATGATAACAAAAGGACAAGTGACAGAAGAAATAAATTGAACTTCATCAGCATTTAAAACTTTTGTGATCCAAAGCATACTGTCAAGAAAGTGAATAGACAACCCAAAGAATGGGATAAAATATTTGTAAATTTTAAAGCTGATAAAAGCGTCTTATCCAGAATATATAAAGGACTCTTACAACTCAAAAATTAAAAAATCAAATATTCCAATTAAAAATAGTTAAATAATTTGAATAGATATTTCTCTAAAGAAGATATATACATATAGTAAGCACATAAAAAGATGCTCAAAACCTTTGACCATTAGGGAAATGCAAACTTATGCACAGTGAGGTAAACTTCACAAATCTTAAAGGCATTCAGCTAAAGGAAAGAAGTTTGAAAAGACCATATATTGTGTGATTCCATTTATATGACACTTTGGAAAAGGGGAAACTACAGAGATAGTAAGCAGATTAGTGTTTACCAGGGGCTTGAGAAAGAGGATGGTTAAATAGGAGAAGTGAAAATGTGTGTGGGGTGTATGTATATTTCTGAAATATATCTCTGTACTGTCTTCACAACTGTTTTGTAAATCTAAAACTGTTCTAAATTTTAAAAGTTTATTTTTGAAAAGTCATTTCTGAGCTTAATATAAAGAACATTAGCAATATTGTAATATTCCCTGCATGCATATCCCCAACTTCATCCTCTTCCCTACCCACTGAAGGTGTTATTTAGTATTATTTTGAAGTCTCTATTCATCATTCCTTTATTTCTCCTTATTATTTTTCTCTCTACATTTCTATTGCCAAATAACATACTGTGCAGCTTTGCTCATCTTCAAACTTAGATAAATATGTGTATAAATTAATCCATATCACTAGCATAATCATGAGAAAACATGGGACAAATCCACATTTTGGAACATTCTACAAAATATTTGACGAGTACTTTTCAAAAGGGTAAAGTTCATGAAAAATAAGTGAAGACTGAGAAAGTGTTGCAGATTGAGAGAATACCTGATGTGGCAGGTAGACCCTAAGATGGTACCCGATGACCCCCACCTCTTGATATACAATTTTGTATTCTAATCCCTGCTCATGTGTGTGGACAGGAACTGTGACTTGCCCACATGGCAAGGAACTGAATGCAACCTCTAGACAATGGCCAGTAAGGAACGGAGGCCCTTGGTCCAACAGACTGCAGGTAATTGAATTCTAACAATCATGTAAGTTTGGAAGGGAATTCTTCCTTGGCTGAACCTTCTGTTGAAACTTTACCCTTGGACATTATCTACATCTGGATTCTTCACCCACACAAACTTTGAGACACTATGTGTGTAATTTTAAGATGGTAAATTATGTGGTAATTTATTATTAGCAAAAAAAATTATGTGATACATATGGCAAATAAATGTAATGTTGTGTCCTGGAATATTGGAAAAGAAAAATGACCTTAGTTGGCAAACCTACTGATAAAATATCAAGAAAGTCCAGACTTCCTTTAATTGTTTTATACCACTGTTAATTTCTCAGTTTTTATAAATAAACTATGGTGATATAAGATGTTAATATTACAGCAACCTGAAGGGTATATGAAACTCTCTGTACTATCTATGCTACTTTCTGCAAATCTAAAATTGTTTCAAAACATTTTTGAAAAAGTATTATTCTTATACAAAAAAACTCTCAAAAACATAAGCAAAAACGCTTGGACTCAGAGGGTAAAAGGACCTGTAGAGAGAAAAGGGCAAAGCAGTTTCCCTAATCTATCCTCCATTCCAAACACAGATGCACTTGCTTCAGGAAGAACCTCTCAAGCTCCAGGGACTCTCCACCTCTTTCTTTTTTTTTTTCTTCATACTTCCCATTACTCTGTCACCAGTTTTTGTCTCAGCAAACACTTCTTTAAAAATAGGTATCTGTGCCTCACATATCCCATTTTCCTTTTTTCCCACAATTTTTATTTTTTTCATAGAAAGCCGTTTTATTTTAAATATAGAACTGTATATGTCAATCTCAAACTCCCAATATCCCTCCCCTCAACAATACCCCCCTGGTAACCATAAGTTTGTTTTCTAAGTCTGTGAGTCTGTTTCTGTTTTGTAAATAAGTTCATTTGTATCATTTTTTTAGATTCCACATATAAGTGGTATCATGTGATATTTGTCTTCCTCTGCCTGACTTACTCCACTTTGCATGACATTCTCTAGATCCATCCAAGTCTCTACAAATGGCACAATTTTGCTGCTTTTTATGGCTGAGTAATATGCCATTGTATATATGTACCACATCTTCTTTATCCATTCATCTGTCAATGGAAATTTATGTTTATTCCATGTCTTAGCTATTGTAAATGGTACTGCAATGAATATTGAGGTGCTTGTATCCTTTTGAACCATGTTTTTCTCCAGATATATGCCCAGGAGTGGGATTGCTGGATAATAGGGTAGGTCTACGTCTTTTGGCAGTGTATCTGCAGGATACCACTAAACCTTTTTTGAAAGACATGGCTTCTGGATATTAGAAGCCAAGATTGGTACATGCAAGTGATAAGGAACATTAATCACATTTCTGCATTCAGGAGATTTTGCTTTGTTTGTTTGTTTGTTTTGGTACAGGGTTTCCTTCTTCAAACTTTCAAAAGATTTTCAAGCCCTTGAGGGAATCTGTGACTAAATTCTTCCCATTCGACAGACTCCATTACCAATTCACTGGGTCCATTTATTCTCTTGACACTCACATTGTGGAATTATATAACCCATTGCCAAGCCTGAAAGCCACAGAATAGATATGGTCATAGCAGCAGGTAAGCTGGGTGTAAAAATTTTTTATGTGTTTTAGGCCAGTCCCTGATTATACATACTTGGATGTGAACCTTTATGTACCAAATTTTTGGCAGATGAAGACAAGTGATTTATTCAGGATGTGTTTTACATGGGTGGAGAAAACCTGGCAGAAAAAAGGAAAGAACAAGCACAATACAATATATCTCAACCCTCCATGCTGTGTCTAAGGGATGGACACAGTTGAATGATGACTGCATCTCTGCTGGTTAAACAAATATCCTCCCAGAGAGAGGACCACATGCTCCTCCCTCGCACAGCTCCCTATTCACAGCCACAACAGTCCTGCCAGCTGGCACCAGGGAATTTTCTAGGAGCTCTGTCTACAAAGCCATAGAACTACATATTATATTCCCATGGATATCTGCAGAAGCAAAGCTCTTGCTTTTATGTTCCATAATCACAGGGTATATTCTCCATATCACATTCATGCCTTCAATGAGAAAACTAACTCCTGGGGCCTAGAGACCTAGAGTAAGAGATACAGCTGACCTGGACCATATTTCTCACTTCTGGGATCAGGATAGCATTTATTTAGGTGCTAATATTTTGGGCATTTGTTATTCAAGAAACCTTCTCACTCCTCCAAGATCAAAGTTGACACCTTAAGAAAGGACAGTCTCATTTAAATTCCACATCTTAAAACATAGAGGTTTATTCTATTCATTTCATTTTATCTGGAGTTCTTATAACAGCTAAATGACTTGTCAAATCTCCCCTGCCTCTTCATTTCAATGCACACATTATAATATATTATGATGTATACTATGAATGTCATCCATCACTGAGCTCTTTACCAAACAAAACCAAAAACCACAATGAAAACAAAAACAAAAGCCAGAGTGGCAGGCCTTAAACAAGTCACCATTAGGTCTGGATAAGGAGTGACCTAAACTCAAAAGTGGCAAATAAAATAACAAACCAAAGGGCCCTGAGTGCTTAGAGTTAAGAGAAGACAGTAGATAGACACAATATGACATAATGTCACAGGCACAGAGGACAAAGTGCTAAGCTCTGAGCCCTCAAACACTGCTCTCTGATAGCATGGACGATATGATTTCCCACAACCTTCTAAACCACCTGTACCTAGATTTCACAGAAGCTGGCCTGGCCACCAGAATTCTCAGAAAGATGTTCCTGCAAACATCCCTAAGTCTTAGACTACACCATGAGACAAGAACCTATCACCCTGTCTTCGTACTCGAGCCTGAATAGAGGATGGAATCCAGCGGATGCATGACTCGTATATTTGAGATCAAAATTGGCTGTTCACTTAATTCAGCCTTCTTGGAGCTTTAAACTCTAGGTGCAATTTCAGCCAACATCCTAAATTATGAATTATATGAGTTTCTTATTCCCTTAATACATTCATCAGGGAACACCAAAGCTTGTTCCAATTTTAAAAGTGGAATAGGTCAGAGTAGCAAGTAGGCAGAGGAAAACAATTTATGTAGATCATAACGCATCTGCAATGCACTGAAAAATTGTAAAGTGATTGTATTATCATCATCCATCTGATTAGAAGAAAGAAAGGGGAAGGAAAAAAGATAGATATACAACTGTTATAGACTGAAATATTGAATTTAAAATGACACAGAGGACATTGCTCATATTTCTACGATTAGGGCAGAAATTTGCAAGATACAGCTTCTTTCTAAGTCCTTAGAAAGCTACTGCTCCAATGCAAACTTTCCACTAACTCAGCCATGTCTATCTTTCTTCTCAGTGGATTTCTTGAGGTAATAAAATTACCTCTACATATATAATCTAGGAATTCCAGTCACTCCCTATAACCTCTAATATCTCCAATGGTCAAATAGAAGGCAAATAGAGTTGGTAAAGTTATGTTAAACTACATTTAAGTATGTTTCCTCAATAATGGAACAGAATACAAGATGGGCCACTATGATTTTACACTAAGAAGTGAGCAGTCACAGAGAAAAATAGTGAATTCACTGATGCTAGAGTGTACATTTCCACATCTTTCAAATAGAGGTTCATCTTAGAATTGATAGTGTACAAGCACTATTATTCAGAAGGCAATAACAAGAGGTTCTTGTGTTTACATGCATGAACTGATCAAAAAATCTTCTGTTGACACCTTCTGGTAATATCGGTATCAAAACTTGTATGGGGGGTGTCAGTAAGTTGGAAGATAATCTCACAGAGAGAAGTATAGAGCTCTCTCAAGAAATGTGACATTCCTAAAGCTCCTGATTAGCACAGATGATGATAATGTGGGGAAAATTATGGTCAAGATAAGTTGAAAAGCTATTCAGAGGAGTTTGACTCTGAATGGGAAAAATGTTAGGAATAACTTTATCAGTACATGTTGCTTATATTTTCCATCTTGTGATCATAATTGTGATAGAAGACAAATATACACATTTATACACATTTAAAGTGTTTTTAATAAACTCTTTCAATAAATAAGATAAAATTCTAAGTGGCAAGAAATAACTGTGCCGTAGTTTTCAGTGATTTTATTCCTTCCTTGTGATGTACACAATAATGATGAATCCCTCAGTTGATATAGTTTTGCAATTACTTAGAAAAAGCTGTCAATATTAGCCCATACTGACTTAGTGGCTACTATAGATCTGATATTAGCCACACACTTTATATATCATGAGTTTGTTCAATCCTTCCATCTCAAAAAGGTAGACACTAATATCATTCCAAAGTTTCATTTCTGAATCTGAGCTATATTACTACCAGAAATGAATGGAAGAATCTTGAGCACAACTCATTCTGTCTCGAGTTTTTCATCAACTATGCTAGAAGATCTTTTCTCTTTTATGGTAAATATTGATACTTTCTGAGTCTAGTTTCTCAGTCTCCCCCAATGTCATGAAATTATTTTCCTAAAGTAGGTTCTAGATACTGTATTAAATTGTTTTCATTTTCCTAATGTACGTTCTAGATACTGTATTAAATTGTTTTCATTTTTATTTTTTATTTTACTTTTAAAAAATTTTATTGGAGTATAGTTGATTTACAATGTTGTGTTAGTTTCAGGTGTTACAGCAAAGTGAATCTGTTATGCATATATCCACTCTTTATTAGATTCTTTTCCCATATAGGCCATTACAGAGTATTGAGTAGACGTCCTTGTGCTATACAGAATGTCCTTATTAGTTTAAATTGTTTTTATATTTTAGGTCTATATTGTACATGGAATTCATTTTGTGTGAAATATAAGGTTAAAGATCAGATTTTATTTCCCTCTGTGGCTATTCAATCTATTAGAAAGTTTACTGAAATATCCATTTTCCCACATCAATCTTTCTTTTAAATGATTTCCTGTTATATGCATGTGTTCATTTTTGAGCTCTCTTTTCTTTTATTCATTGATTTATTTTTCTATCTTTGTGCAAATACCACATTGAGAAAGTCAGACCATATTCTGATTCTTTTCTACTCCCCTTCGTGGAGGAGGCCCAGCTCAGCTATGGCACCAAGGATTCCTCCTAGAGTGAGAAATCCACAGCCCCTCCTGTTATTTCTCCTGCTGCCTACTACTGAGCCCTGTTCTCAGCAATGAAATCTGTACAGACAGACTCAAAAATCAGTTTTCATCAGAGGCACCAATCTAAAAATTCCTGGTGTGTATTTGAAAGTTCTGGTTTGTATCAGACTAAATCATACAGCGTTGCTTTAGCAGTCTGTCCCCTTCCCCATTACTAGAAAAGGTTTCTAGGAAACCACAATCCAGAGCTAGAAATTACATTGGCAGGGAATATGACTCATGTCTCTGAAATCTGAATTATTCTTTATAAGTTGCAACCAGTATAATCGTGGGCCATATGGAAGTCCCCTTATACTCCCAGACCGTTAATTCACCCCTTATCAAGAATTATTCCTCATTTCCTGGTAAACTGAAGGATTTCACCACCAGATATTTTTATGAGGGTCCCAAATTCCAATGCTGTGACCTACACATAGAGGGAGAACCTAGGGTCTGAGTACACACGCATTTATGTTGGGCCTTGTTTGATATAATTCCACAGAGGAAGGATAGAAAACAGCCCCCAAGACCCATGAGCTTACCGAAGGGGGAAGGGATCAGCAAGGGCAAGAGAACTAGAGGTTCTGCCTCCTAGACACAGCCATCCAATCTTCTCCTTACACAGTGGAAGTTTGTGCACAAGTGCACAGCTCCCTACATTGTGCTTATGCTACAGAAATACTTATGTACCTATAGAAGTACTTATGCTCCATGAAGCTCCCTCTAAGTTCTAAAATCAGAAGTGGGCCCAAGTGCCACCTCCTAGTTTGCATTCAGCACCTCCATCCCAGGAAGAGAATCTACACAGTTAAGAGCCCAGATACCTCATGCTCTAAGAAAACTCAATTTCACGTGGCTGGGACAAGGTGTGGTCACATCTCATGCCTATCCAGGTGCTTTAAGCCTGAGCTTTGCCACAGGATCTCTGGGGACTAGAGATGTGGAGGAAAGGCACCAATTCTGTCTCTAAGCAGAGTGGACTGCCAAAGTCACTGTCAGTGTCACCTCATTTTCATAAGGGCATGGGTACCACCAAGCTTTTATTTAGAATGTGTTGTTTCCTCCACATCACAACCATGGACCCTTATATTACACCCCACACCCCAAATCATCACAAATATGTATTTCATTAAATCTAAGAGGTTATTGACTTCAAATGCACCATTATTTGATGCAACATTAAGAAAAAACATACCAATTAAATAAAGACTCAATTCCAAGATGCTATGGATTCAAAGATGTGAAAATGTGCATATTAAAAATAATAAGTATTTCTGAATAAGGCCAGAGTTTGGTGAAGTGGGAAAACAAAATTAGAAAGATGTTTAAGTGAGTAACACTGATAAGAGAGTTAACATTACTGATTAGAAACCAGATGAGATGAATGAATTAATACACAGGAATAAAATGGCAAATCATCTCCCTGAGACCCTAGTCTTCTCTCTGGCCCTGTAAATCCCTTGGTTCACCAGAAGTGTGTGTAGGCGTCAGGAACATTCTTCCCAGCCAGCAGTAAGACAGGGTCAGAAGTGAGCTGTGAGGTGCTTTTCAGTTCTGGACCAGAAACCACAAATCACATAATGGAGGAGGGGCAAGGGGCTGTGTGTCCACAGATCAGAGCATCACTGGACTGCATGCCACTGAAGGGGAGATTCATATGGCCCTTTCTCCCAAGCTCCCAAGTTACAAGCTTCCTCCTTTCCTTTGAGAAATGTTGTGGGTGTAGGTGCCATGGAGAGTCACAGGAGGCCCCATGAACATCAAGCAGACACCAGAAAGAGCCTTCTCATCAGAAAGGACTGCAGACTTTTCTCCACATTCTCCTATGACCCTTCCGCTTGCCTTATACCAGCTCTTTTTTCCCCATGGGAAATTGTATCAACAAGATAATGAATCTGTAACAGATTTCCCTGGTAGAGGCCATTCCACAGCATATTCAGCCTAGGTCCCCACAGCAGCCTCCTAGACAGAGAGGGATTATGAACATCAGAGCCTGAACATGAAGAGCTGGGCTGGCAGGAGAAGTTCTGAGCTGTGCCTCAGGTTTCCTCAGGCACAGTTGTTCTCTTCAGAAATCCTCTGGTCTCCCCTCTGTCCTTGGAAGTCTTTAGCACACACCTATGGCTGATGTTTCTCTTTCACTTATAAATTCATGAGTTATTAGAGAATTTTCTTTAACTTTAACACACTGAGGCAACTCTGGAGCCCTTTCCTAATAGCTCCAAGTTACAATGTGGAAGGGTCATAGATGGCAGAAAAGGGAAATTTCCAAGAAGTTATCCTGATGATTGTTACCACGATAAAAGGTCAAAAAACAGATCTTGAGAAACTGTGGACTCGGAAAAAAGGAGGGGCAGGTAGGGGGAGAAAATTAAACATACCACATTCAACATCCATTACTCTTTTCTGCAGGGAGCCAAGGCCAGGGAGCAGGCATCAAGAAGGTGTCACAAAGAGCCAAGAAAAAAACCTCCATATGGTCTGTCCCAGCTTAGAGAAGTTCAAGAGTGTTACAGAGACACAGTTTGCACTGAGACACCTGCACACCAGCCATACCAAAGGTCTCAATTAAAAACAATCCTGGCTCTGGTTTTGAACATTATTCTCCATATGAGGCTCAACATCCACACCATCTTGCCCATACCCCACAACTAAAATGTGCTTCAAGGAAAAAGAAGCCTGGAATCAGGAATTAAGATAGATGGGAAACTAGGTCATATCTGAAGTCAAAAGAGCTCCAGAACAGAAAAACTATCCACACAACCTTCTGGAAACTTCCTTATACTCAAAGACATTTGTTCCCCTACAACCTTATTTCAATACACATGTATCCAAATTTAGTTTTTCACTCATTATACACTATCAATGTGGATCCTCCAGGCCTTCCCCAGACAATATCTGACAAGGACATGTGAGCAAGCAGGGGACCACTGATCTGAGGGTAGAGTCCTAGCCAGCCCTACTTGTTTTCTCTCCCTGGTGACGGTAAAGAAACAGAAGGGGTGAACTTAAGGAGGAGAGGAAGGCAAGGTGGCACATTCTCTACCTTTCTGCTCCTCAAGTCAGCCCCAGAGAGTACAAACGGGAAACACAGAAGCAAAGTGGGTTCTCAGTTAAGACTGCAACAAAACCTTGGCCAGCACAGAAGACTACCAGCTGTCTCTTTCACCTCTCAACTGCCTGCCACTGGCTCAGGAAATGAGTATATAGAATTATAAAGCTACAGAATTAGTCTATAAATGAATCAAATTAGAATACCAATTTCAAAGGATCTAAATACTCTGGGATCAAATTACAAATATGTCTCAGCACCACCTACCACCTCACAGATGAAGCTTCTAGGGGTCTGAGACCCAGAATTAGAAATGCACAAAGCACGGGCACCAGGTAGTAGCCACAAAGAGAGATGTGCCAGTGAGGTCCTATTCTTTCTCATTCAGTGCTTAGGAAATGTTTTGGCTACACCAGACTCTTAATTAAACCTCTTTACTTTTTAAGCTATGTCTATCATCTATATTGATTGAGAGAGATGAATGGTCAAATAGGGAGAAAATAGCAAAGTGAAAAAAAGAATCTAGCTTCTGTCCATTTTCCTAAACTTCCCACATATGCTATGAGCACAAGCACAGTCACCATGGAAACCAGCATGGGGAAAGATGCAGCTTTGCACTGAAAACAGAGAGCAGAAAGACCCCTTGCCCTCACTGAGTAAGAGGACATCATGACTGAGCCTTAGAGAGCTGCATTTTTCATTTGCTTCTCTCTCAAGTTTGGATCCATCCACAGCCCATCTCATGCACTGGACAATGCATCCAAACCAGCTGGTGAGCCTGCGGAAACAGATTTCTGAGCCCCACCTCCATATTTTCTAATTCAGTAGGTCTGGGTTACAGTAACCTGTTTTAACTCCAGGCTTAACTACTGGTCAAATCCTATTCTCCTTTTCTCTCTAGTTTCTAACTAGTTCTTCAGTGCCCACACTGGGGATGTCATATCTCCAAGGGATCTAGAAAGACTTTCTGAATCATAGTCACAATGGAAGAGGTAGGAGTTGGAGGAAGGGGTTTGGAGGAAGGGATGATGGGTGGTAAAGCCACACTGAAATTTGACCAAGGAGGGACTCTGTACAGAAAGGCAAAATAGCACAGAATGAGATCAGGGGACTGTGCTTAAAGGAGGAGGAGGTTCTCTAAGCAGTGTGCCAATATAAGGTCACAAACCACCCAAGTTTCACTGTGCACCAAGCTCCAAACAGGGTGAACAGATGCCATGGGGATTCTAGAGGAAGGAGAGCCCAATTACCCATATCTCCCTAATCCACTTGTTGCCAGAGTATGGCAATATTGGCCTAGACAACACAATTCTCAGAAGACAGCCATTTAAAGCATGCACACATGCATTAGACCAACATCTGAAGCCAGATTTCAAGGTCACATTCCCACCCTGTGGCAAGAAAAGGATTCTGGGGATTAGAAGCCTGAAAGGAGTAATGTAGCTGACCAGGCACACAGCTCATATTTCTGTATCTGGGAATGTTAGTTCTCCCTATTCAGACTTCATGAAGCCCCCTTCCACCCTGGGCAGTCCCATATGAAACTCCTCGTACAGGTTCACCCAAAATATTAAATAGGAATAATTCAAATAACTCCACATTTCTTCTTTATTCAGTATTTGCAATGTGTACCCCATAGCTCATTCTAAACTGTAACACCCCAGAATTGGGTATAGCCAGCACTTTTAGCACTGAGTGAGAGTATTGCTGAAGTGACAGGTCATGAAATAACTATGTGCAATCTGGGGAGCCCAAAGGAATATTCTGCAGGGAGATGCAGATAATACAGTTCTGTGGATGGAAACAAGGGGATAAGAAACGGATTTGACAAATTCCTAGAGTCATAAACCTTCCAAGACTGAATCATGAATAGAAAATCTTAACAGACCGATAATAAATAAGGTAATTCAATCAGTAACCAAAACCTCCCAACAAAGAAAAGTTCAGACCAGATGACTTCATGGGTGAATTCTACCAAACATTTAGAGAATTAACACCAATCCTTCTCAAACTCTGCCAAAAAACTGAAGTGGAAGAGCTACTCCCAAACTCATTTCATGAGGCCAGCATTATCTTGATATCAAAGTCAGATAAGAGCACTACAAGGAAAGAAAATTACAGGCCAATGTTCCTGAAGAATGTAGCTACAAAAATTCTCAACAAAATACAGTTGACCCTTGAGCAATGCATGGGTCAGGGCACCAACTCCCCACACAATTGAAAATCCACATATAACTTTGCAGTCGGCCTTCCATATCTGTGGTTCTGCATACATGGATTCAACCAACTGTAGATCGTGTAGTACTATTGCAGTATTTATTGAGAAAAACATGTATAAGTGGACTCACACAGTTCAAAATCATGTTATTCAAGGGTCAACTGTACTAGCAAACTGAATTCAAAAGCACATTAAAATTTTACTATGGTCAAGTGGGATTTATCCCTGACACACAAGGATGGCTCAACATATGCAAATCAATAAATGTGATACACCACATTAATAGAGTAAAATATTAAAATTATATGATCATCTCAATAAATTCAGAAAAAAAGCATTGGACAAAACTCAAATCCTTTCATGATACAAGCTCTCAAAAAATTTAGTATAGAGTAAAACTACCTCAACTTAATAAGGCTGTATATGACAAACCCACAGCTAACATCATGTTCAGTGGTGACAGGTTGAAAGCTTTTCCTCTAAGATAAGGACAAACACAAAGATGCCCACTCTCACCATTCCTATTCAGCATAGTACTGTAAGCCCTAGCCAGAGCGATTAGGTAAGAAAAAGAAATAAAAGCAATTCAAATCAGAAAAGAAGAAGTAAAATGGTCTCTGTTTGAAGATCACATGTTTTTGTGTATAGAAAACCCTAAAGACTCCATCCAAAAACTGTTAGAACTAAAATTTTTACACTTAGTAAAGTTTCAGGATAAAAAATCAACATGCAAAAATCAGTTGTGCTTGTATACACTAACAATGACCTATCTGGAAAAGAAGTAAGGAAAAAAATTCCATTTATAATAGCATCAAAAACAATACAATACTCAGGAATAAATTTAATCAAAGAGGTGAAAGATCTATACATTGACAATTTTAGAACATTGATAAGAGACACCGACAAAGAAACAAATATATGGAAAGATATTCTGTGCCCCTGGATCAAAAAATTTAATATTGTCAAAATGTCCATACTACCCAAAACCATGGATAGATTTAGTCCAATCCCTAACAAAATTCCAATGGCATTTTTCACAGATATAGGAAAAAATATCCTAAAATCAGTATGGAAACACAAAAGATCTTAAATAACCAAATCAATCTTGAGGAAAAAACAAAGCCAGAGACACCATAGTTCCTGATTTTAAACTATATTACAAAGTTATAGTAATCAAAACAGTACAGTACTGGCATAAAAACAGCCACATAGACCAATGGAACCCAGAAATAAATTCACACATATCAGGTCAACTAATGTTTGATGCGGGAGCCAATAATACGCTATGCTCAAAGAACAGTCTCTTCAATAATGAAAATAGTGCTGGAAAAACTGGATATTCACATGCAAAATAATGAAAATGAACCCCTAGCTTACACCACTCACAAAAATTACCTTGAAATAGATTAAAGACTTAACATGTAAAACCTGAAACTGCAAAACTCCTAGAAGAATACATTGAGAAAAAGCTCCATGACATCAGTCTTGGCAGTATTATGGATATGCCACCTAAAGCACATGCAACAAAGGCAAAAATCAAGTGGGACTATATCAAACTAAAAAGAGTCTGCACAGCAAAAAAAAGAAAAATCAACAACAACAAATCGTACAAAATGGGGAAAATACTTGCAACCAATCTACCTGAGAAGGGGTTAATATGCCAAATATGGGAGCTCTCTGACAGTCCAGTGGTTAGGACTCAGCGCTTCGGCGCTTTCACTGTCATGCCCATGTTCAATCCCTGGTTGGGGAACTAGATCCTCCAAGCTGTGCAGTGCAGCCAGAAAAAAAGGAGGGATTGATACGCAAAATATATGAGACTCATACAAATCAATAGCAAAAACACCCACGAACAAACAAATAATCCAATTTAAAAATGGGCAGATGATCTAAGTTAACAGTTTTCTAAAGAAGACATACATATGGGGCTTCCCTGGTGGCGCAGTGGTTGAGAGTCCGCCTATCGATGCAGGGGACACGGGTTCATGCCCCAGTCCAGGAAGATCCCTCATGCCGCGGAGTGGCTGGGCCTGTGAGCCATGGCTGCTCAGCCTGCGCGTCCAGGGCCTGTGCTCCGCAACGTGAGAGGTCACAACAGTGAGAGGCCTGCATACCGCAAAAAAAAAAAAAAAAAAAAAAAAGAAGACATACATATGACCACCAAGTATATGAAAAGGTGCTCAACATCACTAATCATTAGGTAAATGCAGATCAAAACCACAATGAGATACCACCATACACCTATTAGAAAGGCTAGTATAAAAATTTTAAAAAGACAAGAGATAAGTGATTATGAGAATGTGGAGAAAACAGAACTTCTAGTACACTGTGGTTGGGAATGTAAATTGGTAGAGCCATCATAGAAATCAGTATGGAGGTTCCTCTAAAAATTAAAAATAGGACTAGGATATGATCTAACAATCCCACCCCTTGGTATATAGCTAAAGGAAATGAAATCAGTATCTTGAACATATATCTTCACTGCCATGTTCACTGCAGCATTAGTCATGATAGCAATGACAAGTGAAAAAAACTTGTGTCCACCAACAAATGAATGAACAAAAAAATAAGGAGATCCTGCCATTTGCAACAATATGGATGACACTTGAGAGGATTATGTTAAGTGAAATGACTCATAGAGAAAAATATAAATACAGTATTAGCTCACTTATACTTGGAATCTAAGAAAGCAAAACTCATAGAAACAGAGAGTAGGTTGGTGGTTGCTATGGGTTGAGTAGTTTGGGGAAATGGGGAGATGTTGGTTAAAGGGTACAAACATCCATTTATAAGATGAACAAGTTCTGGGAATGGTAACTACAGTTAACATTACTGCTCCATATACTTGAAAGTTGCTAAGAGAGTCAACCTTAAGTGTTCTTACCACACACAAAAATATTGTAATTATGTGTGGTGATGGAAGTGTTAACTAAACATATTGTTGTAATCATTTCACAATCTATATGTGTATCAAATAATCACATGGTACATCTTAAACTTACACAATGTTTTATGTCAATTATATCTCAATAAAGCTGGAAAAAATGCATCTCAGTGAGAACATTGCTCATATTTCTCAGATCTGGGAAGAAGTTCCTAAGATTCAGCTTCCTCTATTTGCATAACTAGAAAACCAGCACCTCCCTCAATGCTCAATTCATTCAAGTTCTTTAGCTACTGACTCTTAGGGTAGCACCCACATCAAAAAACAGGGACCCCCTCTAGAAACCTCAGAAATCTATCTTATGTCTCAGCAAAGAGTTTGTGGAGACCCCCAAATGGTGGACAAGCCAGCCTGGAGTTATTTACAGGAATAGGCAGACAGAAGAATGACAAAAAGCTTCTATTTCCTGCTGTCTCACACCTGCAAATCCCCCATGTTTTCCTTGCACCGGGAAGGGCTACAGACCTGAGGAAGACTCTGTAAGCTCTTCATATGCCACAAGACTCTTAGAAAATTCCTGTCAAAATATGAGTTGCTTCCCAGGACACCCTATGTACCTTTCTCCACCCTCTTGCCCAAACCCCTTGAGGGTGCTTTATTGTCAGCACTTAAAAACATGGGTATTCTCAGGGGCCCTTCCCATGTTAAAGAAAACGTCGATGATCTTGGTGAAGCCCACACCCCCCAGCACAGACTTGTCTGCTCTACCCTTTCCAAAGGGTTTGTTGTTATGACCTGTTCTTAGGGACCAAATTTGCATCTATGAATCTCAAAATGTTTCCGCCCAGGGGTCTCAGTGATAAATACCTGAACGTGCTTGGTTGGACAAGGCTGTGTCACCTCACAGCATGTTCTCAGTAGCATAGCATGATGCTCCCAACCCCCTGCCTGGAAAACATTTCCAAGATTTAGCAGCCTGCCCTGGGTAATGAGGCTGACAGCAAATCTGTTCTCATAAATTCCCTAACGACGCTTCACCGCCCCCACCATGGGCTCACGACAGCCACCTAGTTAATCACCCGCCTTCATACAGCTGCATTCAGTAGGCAGAGACGCAGCAGGTATGGGGACAAGGCATCAGCGAGCAAAGTGCGTAAATCTGAGCAGAGTCACGTTTTAGTCCCGACTCCATGGCAACAGAAAGTAGAAAACAGGCAATCAAGGATAATAAGCCCCGTGGGCGGGCAAACCTGTGAGAAAGAGTTAAGCCCCCATCCTTCCTTTCCTCCTTTCTCCGCCCCCATCCCTCTCTGGAATATAAACAAGCCTTAAGCCCCAGTAGAGAGGGCCCCATGACGACTGCCCTCCCTACATCCTGCCTTCCCCTACCAGGGCTAGATACACCACCTTTCTGCAAAACGCCTCCATTTCAAACAATCTGGTGACAATATGGCCACTTCACAACACCCTATCCTGACCATAAGGGGCTTTTGAGGGTCAGCGACCTGGACAATGAGAATGTACCAAGACGATGAGAATGCACAAGAGCAGAAGCTGGGCAGCTGAAAACAGAACAATGCTGTTCTTTCTTTATGCTATTTCCCCACTTTTCCCCCAATTATATATTTTGAAAAAATGTTAAACCCACAGGAAACTGAAAGGATAGTAAAGTAATCCTCTGTAATAACCTCACCTAACTTCATTAATTGTTAACAGCTTGGCACATTAATAGTCTACCTGTCTGTCTATCCATCTGTCTATCTATCTATCCATCTATTTATCTATGTGTTTATGTATCTATGGGTTTGTGTATCTATCTACCTATCTGACATATAGATACATAATTATGATATCACATCTAAGAAAATTAAAATCAATTCAATAATATTTAATATGTAGTCCATGTTTAAACTCTCTCAGTGTCCCGAAAATATCTTTTACAGCATTTTTTTTTTTTTTTTTTTGCGGTACGTGGGCCTCTCACTGCTGTGGCCTCTCCCGTTGTGGAGCACAGGCCCTGGACATGCAGGCTTAGTGGCCATGGCTCACGGACCCAGCCGCTCCACAGCATGTGGGATCCTCCCAGACTGGGGCACGAACCCGCGTCCCCTGCATCGGCAGGCAGACTCTCAACCACTGCGCCACCAGGGAAGGCCTTCAGTATTTAAAAATAAAAAAAATTTGGCTTCAGAATGCAAGCAAAGTCCATGCACTGTATTTGGTTGTTCTGTCTCTTTTAAGTTAGCATGATCTCCTCCCTTCCACTAAAGCACACACATTCATGACTTTTCACTTATTTTTTAATGACATTGTTTTTCAAGAGTCCAGGGCAGTTGTCTTGTAGAGTGATCTACATTATGGATTTGTTTGATTTTTTTTCCCTCAAGATTAAATTTGGGTTGGGTTGCCACACCATCGGGGACACTGGATTTGATTACTGCACATTGTACGGGAACATTTTTCCCCTTTGGGCTGGATAAGTTATCTGTGGGGTAATGCTTTGAGACTACATGACTACGCTGACACTTAAGAGCCTTTCACATGATGATTGTAGCCTTGATAAATTATCCTGCCTGACTCAGTTATTACATTGGGGATTAGCAAATGCTTATTTTCTACTTCTACCACTCCTTCTGTAGTTATTAGCAAAAGAAAGAAGAGCTCCTCCCTAATAACTCTTTTTGTCTATCTATCTGTCCTTCTATCCAACTATCTATCATTTACCTATCTCTTTCTCCATTACTCTAAATATTTATTGAGGTAAAATCTAAAAGCTGCATATATTTAAAATGTATAATTTGGTGAGTATTCACATGTGTATACACTCATAAAACCATCACCATAATCAGGATAACATTTTACCACCCTCCAAAATGTCTGTGACCCTTTGTAATCTCACCTTCCTCACTCTAACCTCTTCAATAGGCAACCACTGATATGCTTTCTTTCTTGTAGATTAGATTTCACTTTTTGGAGTTTTGTATACATAAAATAATTCTCTTTAAAATGTGCCCATTTTTGTCTGTCTTTTTAACTTAGCATAATGACTTTGAGATTCTTCTATAATGTAAATATCAACAAATTATTCCTTTTGGTCCTTTTTATTGCTGTATAGTATTCCATTGTCTCCTAAATTTTTTAAATTCAAAATGATCTTAGATTCATGGAACAATTGTAAAGATAGTCCGAACAACTTCTGTATATATTTTAGCCAGCTTCCCCTAACATTAACATCGTATATATCATAAACCATTTATCAAAACTAAGGTATTAGATCCTTTGCCCATTATTTAATCTTTTTTTTTTTTTGCTATTGTGTTGAGTTCTTTATATGTTTTCAGTATTACCCCTTATCATACATACGGTTTGCAAATATTTTCTCCCACTCCATAGGTTGTTTATTTACTTTGTTAATTGTTTCCTCAAAGAAACATACAGGGGCCAACAGGTATATGCTCAACATTACTAATCATCAGATAAATGCAGATCCAAACCAAAATGACATATCACCCCATACCTGTTAGAATGACTATTATCAAAAAGACAAGAAACAACAAGTGTTTTTGAGAACATGGATAACTGCACTGTTGGTGGGGATATAAATTTGTACAGCCATTATGGAACTCAGTATGGACATTAAAAATTAAAAAAATGGAACTACTCTATGATCCAACAATCCCACTTCTGGGTGTATATACAAACAAAATGAAATCAGTATCTGGAAGAGGTATCTGCACTCCCATCTTCATTGCAGTGTTAGTCACAATAGCCAAGATATGGTAATCATTTAGACACTTAGATTGATTATCTTAGACACCCAGCTTGATTGACAGATACACTGATTGACACAGACACTTAGATTTGTTCATCCATGTTGTCACAAATGCCAGGATTTTCTTCTTTTTTAAGGCTGAATAGTATTCCATAGTGTGTGTATGTGGTTGTGTATACAATGGAATACTACTATTCAGCCTTAAAAAAGAAAGACATCTGCTGTATGTGACAACACGGAGAAACCTAGAAGACATTAAGCTAAGTGGAATAAGCCAGAGACAAAAAGACACATGCTGTTTGATCTCACTTACATGTAGAATCTTAAAAAGTCAAACTCATAAATGCAAGGAATAGAATGGTTATTGCCAGGGACTGAGGCATGGGGGAAATGGGAAATATTGATCAAAGAGTATAAAGTTTCAGTTAAGCAGGATAAGTTCTTCAGATGTAATGAACAGCATGGCAACTATGGTTAATAATACTGAACTGTACACTTGAAATTTACTGAGAGTATACCTTAAGTGTCATCAACACACACAGAACATTAGTAACTGTGTGAGGAGATGGATATGCTAATTAGCTTGATTGTGGTCATCATTTCACAATGGATATTATATTAAAACATCACATTGTACACCTTAAAATATATACTTTTTGCTTGTCAATTATAGCTCAATAAAGCTGGGAAAGACTCAAGACATTTGCATTGGTACAGAATATTAACTAAACTAGTCTTAATCTAGATGAGACAAGTTTTTGCTTTAATGACATTTTTCCTGTTCCAGTATTCTGTTCCTGTATACCATGTTGTGTTTGGCCATAATGTCTCCTCCAACCAGTGAGTGTTTCTCAGTTTTTCTTTGTTTTTCATGACCTTGGCACTTTTGAAGAGTACAGTATGTGTCAGGTATTTTGTAGACTGTCCTTCAGTTTGAGTCTATCTGATGTTTTCTTATTATTAAGCTATGGTTGCAGGTTTTGGAGGTAAATACCACAGAAGTGAAGTTCCTTTTGCATCAAATCACATCTGGGGATACATGATTTCAACATGACCTATTTCTGGTGACATTAACCTTAATAACTTGGTAAAGGTGGTATCCGTTATTTTTCTCCACTGTAAAGTTACTATTTTTCACTTTCCATAATCCTCAGAAGCAAGTTACTAAGCCCACACTCAAGGGAGGGGAATTAAGCTATACCTCCTGGAGGAGTGAATATCTACATCTATACTTTGGAATTCTTTTGTAAAGAACTCCTCTACTGTTTGTTTGTGCAATCATTTATTTTAAAGTATAGGTAAGGACTCATAGGTATTTATTTTATTATTTTCCAAAACTATTCTTATTTTGTTGTTCAAATTGTTCCAGCTTTGTTTAGCTATTGGGAGCTTTTTCAGTCTATTTTTGTGTCCTTGTGGCATGCCCCACGTTGGGCTTTTTTTTTTCATTTCGTTATTGTCTGGCATTGTGAGATGATTTAGGTTCACACTATATTTTTGCTGTCCCGGGCTTAGAGTCACCCAAAGACCTGGTTCTTTTACTGGAGAGTAGTATCTAGAAACTAACATCAGGGCATTCTATGCACTCGTTGCTACTAGGGTGTTGCTGCTTCTAGGTCCTATTAGTAGTCAGAAAGAAAATACAATGTATGCCTATGCTTCACTCAGTTTTATACTAGAAAATGTTAGTCCCACCAAGCTCTTAGCTTTCCTTCACGAAACTCCATTCATTTGGTTATTCCATATCTTAAGCTATAGACTAACAGAGATTTCCCTTCACACCATAACCAGAGAGAGCAATATTATACCTTAAAATGAATTCCTCATGGTTACATACAGGCAGACTAAGAAGGGGAATTGTGTAACTTACACGCAGCCAAATGTGAGAGCCTGTGTTGTGAAAAAAAATACAACATGGCTGATGCAAGAGGGATGAATGGTCAGGCAGGTACCCCAGCTTCTCCAGCCCACCCCCCAAAAAAAACTTCTCCATATGTACTGTGAAAACAGCATGGCTGTAATTAAGACCCATCACACAGGGCATGGAGTACAGTGTGGGTGCTCCAGGAAAATCCTGGCTTGTCATGTTTTTCTCTCACCTCATAATCCCAGAGGAGATCATGATTACCCCCTGTGATTCTCAGGAACAAAATATGAAAAACTGGGGATGCGAATCCCAAATGTCTCTAAACAGAAAATATTTGGAATATTAGGGCCTTTCCACATACATGGCACACAGTGTGTCATCACCATTTCATTCATGCTTTTTAGTTCCCAAGTTTCATGCAACTTGAAGGCCAAGAGGGAGGGATGCTGATAGCATAGGAGACAGGGTACTTTCTGGGATTTATCAGGCAATGATATTTTCTTTGCTCAGTCATCCTGATGTACAAATCCAACACCTTCGATATGCACCTCTGAAACTACAGTTGCTATCCATTCCAGAGCTCACATTCTAAAATATCATGGAGTCTGTACACTTTGAACTTACATCTGGGATATGCAGAACCCCACACAAAGTCCTAGACCAAGAAGCTGTATGTCACTAGGAAAGCAGGTACAAGACAGTTATTATGGATAGGTGGACCAACCTCAGCAAGCATATGCACAATGGGAAAAAAAATCCAGAAACCATGAGCTTTGGGTATGCATGGGGGGGCGCTAACTGATGTGGGGAAAAAATAGCAAGACAAACAACCTTACTCACCGCCCCTCCCATACTCTGATCTGTGAGAAAGTCACAGGTTTAATGAAGAAGCTGGAGGGACAGAAAAGAACCTGCTGGTGGAAGAAGTTGTCATCTAGCAGAAAGGACTGCTTCTCCCACCACGTGCCCTTACCTTGTTGGAAATCTCCACCTCTATTCTCTGAGAGGCCCAACCTGCTTAACTTTACAATGGGCAGCACCACATCTCCCCAGACACCAGCTCAAACACAACCACTTCTGTCAGCATGGCTTCTCCCCACTTCAGTCCAAACAGGCCGGACTGAACCTGGGGTGAGGGGAGCAGCTGGCAAGGGCACAGCTCATGGTTCTGAGATCAGGAAGGCCATTCCTTAGGTGCTGCTCTTTGGGCCATTTGGCCACCAGGAACCCTTCTGGCTCTCTTAGCTCTTACCTCAACCCCGGTCAACTTTCACAGGATTTTCCATTCCTTGCCTTAAATAGATCACGGGCAGCTGTTCTTGTCATTTTATCCTCCATGTTGCTTAACCCCTTGCCAAGCCTCATTCTCATTGTTGCTTTAGACACTCTGAGGAATAGCAGAGCAAGCTGGGTGAGAACAGAGCCAGCCTCAAACCCTGATTCTGACTCTTATTACCTGTGTGACTCTGTGTAAATCATTTAACCTTTCTGTGCTGTTATCTCAGTGTAAAGTGGGAAAGTAATAATAGCACTGATGCCATAGTGTTCTAATGATGTTTAAATGAATTAATTGTACAAAGTCCTGAGAACAGTACCATGTACCTCAGAACTGTTATGGAAGTGTTGGGCACCTACTAAAACCTGTCATTGCTCACCAGTCTCTCTGAAATCCCAGTGCTACCCAGTACAGGACGGGGAGGAGGTCTGATACTGCAGATTAATGTGTTCAGGCTGAGGAGGGGCTACTCACAAAACCAGAAGATACCATCCAAAAGAAACAGAATATTTCCCCAGGGTTGTGCAAATACATATTTTGAAGACCCTGCCTCTCCTGTAAGTTCTCACAAATAAACATGTGAAACTGCAGGCCAACACCTAAGTGATAAATTGTTAGGGCTCGGTTAATAATTTCTTCAAGCAACAACCCCAAATTTGGTTTCAAATCTTAGCTCTCAAGAACACCTTTAGTTGCAAAGAGCATGATAAGAAAGAGGAAGAGATGGAGATAAAGATTTTTGTGAATGAAGCTGACAGGGGACACTTTCAGCCCCCTATTCATGGTTCCATAATGCCTTCACCTACAAAACTCCTATATGGCAATGAGTACACCTGAGGTCACAAATATAGTAAAGACTGCTGTGCTGACCCATAAACATTGTTCCATTTCCAGTAAGACCTCTCATGCCCCAGAGCATTGCCTACCCCAACCTCTACACTGCTACTTGTTATTGTCTGACACTCACCTTTGTCCTTAACTAACTAACTAAACAGAAAGAACAAAACTGTAAGTATATTTTCAATTACATTTCTTATGTTGAAATGTTAAATATTTTAGTCTCACTATGTTAATATTTTGGTCCCTTTGGTCAAAGATACTATCTTTTGTGCCTCACAGTAACTTTCACACACACACATGCACACATGCACACACACACATTACTTTTAAGGGAAAAATCTTAACAAATAAGTTGTCTTTATTCATGATTGTTTTGACTGTATAACCAAACATAGGTGTGGTAAAATCATGAGATTTCTCAATTTTATTCCAGGGCAATAGAGAGTATAAACTTATTCAGCAAAGCAGGATAAACAAAAAAAGAATATTTCCACGTGTTGTAATGGTCCAAACAACAAGTTAAGGATTGAAGAATTAAATTGTAAACACCATTTGAGGTCTGAATATTTAGTTTTTTAGTCCTCCCTTGCTTTTTCCCATTTAATTATGGAAAATTTCAAACGAAAATGTTGAAAGAATTATGTACCCACCACCTAGATTCTACAATTAATATTTATTATATTTGTTCTAGCAAATATCTCTCCGTATATCCATTCCTACATTCAACCCATCTTATTTTTAGGCACTTCAAGGTAAATTGCAGAAGTCAGTACATATCACCCTTATACATATTAATAAGATGACAATATTTACTTTCTAAGATACAACCTAAATATAGTGAAATGCACAACTCCTAAGTGATGAGTTTTGACAAATGGGTGAACAAAAGGACCTCAAAACCCTATCAAGGCTTCCCTGGTGGCATGGTGTTTAAGAATCCACCTGCCAATGTAGGGGACACGGGTTCAATCCCTGGGCCAGGAAGATCCCACGTGCTGTGGAGCAATTCTTCCCAGTCAATTCAAAGCAACAAATCATCTGATTTTTCGGAACAACATGATCTTGCCTGTTCTTGAAAATCATATAAATGTAATCAAACTGCATGCACTATGTTATGATAGATTACTGTTCATCAACATAATGTTTTTGAGGTTTTCCCACATTGTTGCATATATCAGTGAATCATTCCTTTTTGTTGCTGAGTAGTACTTCATTGTATACCAAAGTTTGGGCATTGTGGCTGTTTCCAGGTGTTTGCTGTCATGCATAAGAGGCATGAAGATTCACAGACCTAAAGTCAGAAAGGGGTGTGGGGTTTTGTCACCAAAGTTCCTAATTATGACATCTCTAATTTTGTTGATTTTGACAAGATGGGTGGTGAGAAAACCCTGTGTAATTTGGACATAGAGAGACAGGTTATCTGAAAAGTGGATTATATGTGGAAGCGAAGCGTTAAGGATACATTTTCTCAGATTTTGCTCCTGATAACAAAGCTGGTGACACTACCCAAGGAAATGGAATATATGTCAGGTTCCTGTTTAAGAAATATTTGCTGACTGCAAAATCATGACGTTATTCTCATGTTTTATTTTGTAAAGGTTTTTATACTTCACCACTCATGTGTAGATCTGAAAGCCTTCAATAGTTGATCATTTTGTATGGTATAAGGTATAAGGACCAAGATGCAACTCTCTCTCTCTCTTTCTCTACATATCTGTCTATCTATCTGTCTATCTATCTATCTACCTATTTTCTCCATACTGATCTAGGAAAATTTTTGAAAAGACTATTTCCTACTGCTTTACAGTATAATTGTGTCATAGCTCAGGTGGCCATTGATCTGTTAATTTGGTACCATTAATGCACTGTACTTTGTGTTGTATCCAGCCTGGTATCTGGTAGTGTAATTCCTCCAACTTTGTGTTTTTTCTTCAAATTCCTTTTTCTTTTCTTTGGTCTTCATATTTCTATATAAATTTTGGAAGAAGCTTGTCACTTTCTGAAACAAATTCTAGAATTTTTATTAGGTTTGCACTGAAAGTATAGACAGTTCAAGGTGAACTGGCATATTTACAATATTGATTCTTCCAATGTATGACTATGGCATTGTCTTCCATTATTTATGTTTATAATTTGCATATAAGAATCCTAAGTATTTGTTTTTTATGCTATTGTAAATTTTCAGCTATTCTAAGTGAATTATTATTTCTAGTTTCTGGTTACATTTACCCTAGGTGAGTGTGTGTTTGTGTCTTGTTAATCCTGGTAGGAAGAGTTTCTTCTTGGATTTTTGGCTAGTTTGTTTTCCAACCTCACATTCCAGTGAATTCCCCCAAAAAATCATGATGCTGATTTAATCAGGCTCTTTTGGACTTTAAGTGCGGGAGTTATATAAGCTCAATGCAATCTTTGTATTTTCATTTGAGTAATTAGTCCATTTATATTTTATAAACTACTGTTATATTTGGGTTTCACTTGGTTTATATTTCTTGTCCCCTCTCTTGAATATTTAATTTAAAATCAATAAAATAGTTTAGTCATTCATTTTTAGTCTCTAGAATTATTTATGTATTATTTTATTATCATTATTGACCATCTAATGGGTTACAGTATGCTGTTTTAGCTTAATAAATACTAATGTGAATTGCTAATTTTGTCACCTTTCCGGTGATGATAGAAACATGGAATACTTTAGTTTTCTCTCCTTTGCATTATCAGTGACTTGCATTTTATTTCTACTTATATTTTGCACCCTATAAGATCTTAATATCATTGTTTTCACACCAATATCCACTTATATTTAACGACCTATTTAGCCTGTCTTTTGTCCTTCTTACCTTCCTCTATTTCTAATGTTTCTCTTAGGGATTCTTCTACCAGAAGAAGTTCTTTTGATTGTTGTTTTAGGGCAGGTATGTTGGCAAAATTTATCTGAAAACATATTAATTTTCCCTTAATTTTAAAGGATATTTTCATGGAATATAGAATTCTTGGTCAGCAGTTATTTCCTTTTTACTTATGAGAAGATATTCCATTGTTTTCTGGCTTCAGTTAGGAAATCTGTTTTATTGTTATTTCTTTAGACATAATGTATCTGTTTTTCTCTGGCTTCTTTCAAAATTTTCCTCATTAAATTGGTATTCACTGCTTTTACTAAGTGTGCCATAAGCATGGTTTGCTTTGTATTTATCCTGTTTGATTTTCACTGGAATTTTTAAATTTGTTGATTTATATTTTCAGTAATTTTGGAAAATTCTCAGGCATTATCTCTTCAAATATTACTTTGACCCCCATTTCTCTCATTTTCTACTTTGTAGATTCTGGTTACAAATGAGTTAGATATTTTTACTGTGTTCTTGATGTCTTAAATATAATTTTTCAATTATTTATTCTCTGTAACTATCTGTGTATATTTGTTATTGGTCCATCTTCCTATTTCTTATTCAGTCACTCAAGCTGTTCTACTATATATGGAGTTCTTAATTTTAGCTATTGTACCTTTTTTTCTCTAATTTTATTTGAGTATTTTATGTCTCCTTTACCTTTGAAAACTTCTCATATTTTCAACTCATTTTACATGTTCTCCATTTTCATAAACATATTAATGAAAATTAGAACTGAAAATATCAACTTACCATGTTCTGCAACACCTGTGGAAAAATTTTTCACCAGTTTAAAATATATGTCCATTTAAGGTGTCAATTATTTCAAAACTACAGCTATAAGTACATTTCACAAAGTACAGCCATAGTAAGATAGGCTCAAGGATTCCCTCAACACAGGGAATATAGAAACTATTTTGTAAAAACTGTACATGGAAGACAAGATCCAGTCTCATCCACCAGAACACAGGCACTAGTCCCCTCCACCAGGAAGCCTTACACAACCCACTTAACCAACTTTAGCCACTGGGGACAGACACCAAAAACAACAGGAACTACAAACCTGCAGCCTGTGAAAAGGAGACCCCAAACACAGTAAGATAAGCAAAATGAGAAGACAGAAAAACACACAGTGGATGAAGGAGCAAGGTAAAAACCCACCAGACCCAACAAATGAAGAGGAACTAGGCAGTTTACCTGAAAAAGAATTCAGGATAATGTTAGTAAAGATGATACAAAATCTTGGAAAACTGTACATGGAAAATAACCTTTAAAAATTGTATATCCATAAATAAATAAACTACAGCTATAATAATATTTGACATAATATTATGGAATAATGACATAAGTAGCATTTTCCATATATATATATATATATATATATATATATATATATATATTTCCAAAATACCAGAGAATGATGTTTGAGACAGATATGGCTAAGAAATAGACTATATTGTTTGAATGCATATCAAGAGTATTATACTAGTGTAATTTTTTCAGTGTTCAGAAAAATCATTTTAAAAGGATACAAGAATAGGTTAATTCAAGATAATGTTTCTCCAAATTGGCAAGTTAAAATAACCTTTATGAGACTGTGATTTCAGCTAACACCTTCCTGGAGACAATCCCACTTGTTTTTCAGGAGACAGGCAAGGCTGTCTGTGGGCAGAAAGAATGTTCACAGTGCAAACAAAAAGCTATGTGGACTCCAGACAGACTCAGGAGCTCTCCTTTGCCCCTTACCCCTACATGCCCTCCATGTACCTGTTTCAAAACTTTGTTCTCTCTAGCCAAATATGAACAAATAGACCTGAACATTGCTTTGCATGAAGGACCACTTTTAAAAAGAAACCCTGACCCGTTTTACATGTTTTGTCTTGTAAAAGTGTGAATCACATAACATGTCCTCAGCAGCTGCCCCATCCTGAAGCCAGAAAAATGCTTCTAGGAATGAGTACATGGGATGAAGACACAGCTTGTATTGTGAGGTCTGTGCTCTTCATAAGGCATAAGCGTTTTCTTCATGAGAATTTGCTAATGTTTCCTTATTTTTCACAACTGTTAGCCTACTCTATATACAATTCCATATTTCATGAATTACTTAAATCACTGATTTTCAGAGTATTTTTGTGAGAAACATAGGCACCTTCGTCAGAGATCAGTTTAATCTGTTTCAAAGCCTGATGACTACAATGCATGTCGACAGGAAAACAGGTGGTAAACGTTGAGCCATATTTTGCTCTATCTCCATAGCAACAGTATAGAAAAAGGTCTATTAGGGTACATCAATTCCAGAAAGGAGGGAAAGGCAATGAGATGCTCCTTCTTTTTTTCCATACATCCCCAGTCTCATTCCTCCCCTTTTCCTTTAGAAAAATAAAATAAAATAAAGAAGTGAGGAATACAGGTGCAAAGAAATCTATTTATTACACCAATAATATCATGTAGGTTCTGTGGAGATATATCACGAACAGGCACTTCCTCCTTGTCTCCCTCTCCCATGGCAGCAGACTGTATTATTGGTACCACTTAGACGCCCACTTTCCTATCAGAATATTTTGTTGCCCCATCCAATGTGTAGGCATGTGACTTGCTCTTGAAATGTGAGCAGAAGTGAGGGATGTCACACCCAAGCATCAGCCTGAGAACTATCATGGGCTCCTGTGATTGCTTTTGTTCCTCTTGCCATCAGAAAGGCAAGTCCTTCATCCTGGGTCCCAGAATAAAGAAGACATGCAGGGAACTGCACTATTCATGTGAACCAGAAAATAATGTTTGTCAGGGAAGAAAGCGGGGTGGGGAGGAGGGATAAATTAGGAGATTGGGATTGACATATGCACACTACCATATATAAAATAGATAACTAATAAGGGCCTACTGTATAGCACAGGGAACACTTCTCAATAGTCTGTAATGACCTATATGGAAAAAGAATGTAAAAAAGAGTGGATAAAACTCTTAGAGGAAAACATAGGCAGAATGCTCTATGACATAAATCACAGCAAGGTCCTTTTGGACCCACCTCCTAGAGAAATGGAAATAAAAACAAAAATAAACAAATGGGACCTAATGAAACTTCAAAGCTTTTGCAAAGCAAAGGAAACCATAAACAAGATGAAAAGACAACCCTCAGAATGGGAAAAAATATTTGTAAATGAAGCAACTGACAAAGAATTAATCTCCAAAATTTACATGCAGCTCATGCAGCACAATAACAAAAAAAAACCAACCCAATCCAAAAATGGGCAGAAGACCTAAACAGACATTTCTCCAAAGAAGATATAAAGAATGCCAACAAACACATGAAAGAATGCTCAACGTCATTAATCATTAGAGAAATGCCAATCAAAACTACAATGAGATATCATCTCACACCAGTCAGAATGGCCATCATAAAAAAATCGAGAAACAATAAATGCTGGAGAGGGTGTGGAGAAAAGGGAACACTCTCACACTGTTGGTGGGAATGTAAATTGATACAGCCACTATGGAGAACAGTATGGAAGTTCTTTAAAAAACTATAAATAGAACTACCATACAACCCAGCAATCCCACTACTTGGAATATACCCTGAGAAAACCATAATTCAAAAAGAGTCATGTACCAAAATGTTCATTGCAGCTCTATTTACAATAGCCAGGACATGGAAGCAACCTAATTGTCCATCAACAGATAAATGGATAAAGAAGATGTGGCACATATGTACAATGGAATATTACTCAGCCATAAAAAGAAATGAAATTGAGTTATTTGTACTGAGGTGGGTGGACATAGAGTCTGTCTACAGAGTGAAGTCAGAAAGAGAAAAACAAATACCATATGCTAACACACATATATGGAATCTAAGAAAAAAAAAAGGTCATGAAGTACCTAGGGGTAAGATGGGAAAAAAGCCCCAGACCTACTAGAACATGGACTTGAGGATATGGAGAGGGGGAAGGGTAAGCTTTGACAAAGTGAGAGAGTGGCATGGACATATATACACTACCAAACGTAAAATAGATAGCTAGTGCGAAGCAGCCACATAGCACAGGGAGATCAGCTAGGTGGTTTGTGACCACCTAGAGGGGTGGAATAAGGAGGGTGGGAGGGAGGGAGATGCAAGAGGGAAGAGATATGGGAACATATGTATATGTATAACTGATTCACTTTGTTATAAAGTAGAAACTAACACACCAGTGTAAAGCAATTATACTCCAATAAAGATGTTAAAAAAAAGAGTGGATATATGTATATGTATAACTGATTCACTTTGCTGTACAGCAGAAACTAACACAACATTGTAAATCAACTATATTCCGATAAAAATTTTAAAAATAAAAAAATTAATAAAATATTTGTAATTATGAGTACCAGAGATGTTTAGCTCATTTCTCACCATAACAATACTTAGTGAAAACTAAATGAACAAATGAATCCACCGGTTATGAGGTGCCACCAGAACAAAAAACTAAAATATTTATAACAGTTCCTGAGAAGAGTTAGTATAAAGTGGTTATTGATGCCTAGAAAATACAGTGACCCATGTTTTTATTGAAAAAACATTTGTTAAAATTGGTGTGTGTGATAACTTGGGATAAGCAGATGGGATTAGGCAATTAGACTGGGAACGTGAAGGTAACTGGCATGACTTGGCTGTTATCAGTTACTAGAAAAGGTATTAAAAGAAAAAGATATTTCAGAAAATAACCTGCTGATTTCTTAGCAAGGTTGAAAGATGGAATTGTTTATCTCTCCAAACAATGAAAGGTGAAGTTAGAAAAAAAATCAAAACTCAACATTGTAGTAAAGACCAAATCAAGGGCTTGGCTTCACACTATTTTTTACAACCTCTGAATTGATAAAACGGACATTCAGTCTACAATTTTAGTTGTTCAAAATGTCCCAGGGAACAAAAAATACTAAAAGTGTGACTCTTTCTCAGAAGCCCAATTGCCTCAACTTACATCAATTTACCTCAGATTACTCTAAGCTACAAGTGGAGCATGTCTTGGAAAGAATTGTGGGTGTGGCTATAGGCACATTGGAATCATACAAAATAAAAGCTTAACTATGTTTTGAGAGAGTTGTATTGTCAAAGAGCCACCAGCCTATATTAAAATAGCCTGTGGATGTTTGAGACTTAAAATGACCTTTGGGTCCCCAATATTCTGTTCACCCCCAAAGAGGGAATATTCTTTAACACCCTATTCCAGTGTGGCCAAAGAGGGTGATGGAGAATTATGGACTCTCAGAGGGTAGGGTCAAGAACCACAGAGACTGGATACCTGCTCCAGGAGAACAGACACTGGGACTAGTGAAAGAAGATTGTCTACGGATTAGCTGGAGGTGAGGGGACACCTAATGTCCATCAAGAAGGATTTCAGAATTCCTGCAATTTAAGCTGAGTGCATCCCAATTTACCCCTTTCTGAAGGAGAATATTTACTGAGATGACCCTGCACCAATATAGTTGATTGTGTGAGGAAGAGACAGATTATCTTTTTCTATCTCTGGATGATGAAGAATTAACAGAGTGTAAAGTGCTATCCTGATATTTGGGACTTTTTAAATCTGAGAGTATGATGAGATGTCACTTTGGAGATTTCACTTAGAAGAAGGAGTGAATTCTGCATACTTGAGGGAAGGAAGTAATTTTTGTAACAAGGGTTGGACTGTGGCAGATTCCATTGTTCCTTTCCAATTGTTCCTTTCCCACCTCCCTGCAAAACAGGATATATTCTATGTGCCATAGACATTGGGTTTTGCCATTGTACTGCCTTTGGAATGTGAGCTGAAGTGGTGAATGCCATATCCAACAAGACACTTGAAGACCCATCCAAGGATGTAGGGTTTCTCTTCTTTCTGCTATAAGAATGTGATGTGTTAAATCAATAAAATTAAATAAAATTAAAAAAAAGAGAATGCGATGTGTTTTCTGCCTGGGTCTCAGAAGTTACATACGTAAAACTTGACCTCTGCTGGTGTATATATTAGCAAGAAATATATGTTTTGATTGTAAGTCAGTGAAATTTCAGGAGTCTTTGATACTGTGGTATAACATAATGAAGCTGACTAATATAAATGTCATATACTTCATTTGTTCAGCTTTGTTTTCAGGAAAAAGTCTGAGAAAAGAGGTCCTTAGTATCTCATTTTGTCATACAGCTCAAGGGTCAGACATCCTGGCCTCTCTCTGTATTTTTTTAATCTCAAGGGAAAAAATGGGTGGTGAGAAATCCTGAGTGATTTTCCATATGAGAGGGGCAGCTCTGCATGGGGTATCTGAGCTTGAGAGGATTAGAAAGGCATGTGTATGTTGTAGTCTGACAGAGTATGGGGTCTGAGACAGGGGAGAAGGTACACAGAGAGGACAGCAACCACCGTGGGAGACTAGTTACATCCTGTAGACGCAATAAGTACATGTGCATTTTAAAGATAATGGAAACCAAGGTTTTGCTATGAGAGAACGGACTTTCACACAACCAAACCCTGTACTGGACACTGTCCTTGGATATTTTCCTTACTTCATTAGGATCTCAGCACCCTGACCATCACAACTCCCTTCAAAGTCTTCTTACCCCCAGACCCAAATACCTGTCCACCTTCCCCTTCACAACCTTCCTCACTCTCTTCAACATTTTGAGGAGAAGATTAAGGCACTCAAGATAACCCAACTGTGCCCGCGGTTAGGGAGTGGGTTCTGTAAAATCTCTGCCTCACTTCAGCTCTCCAAACACTCTTCCAGATTCCTGCTACCAATCTCTCCCTCAGGAATTAAAGCATATCTATTTTAACTAATATAAGACTGGATACCGGGTTATACAAGAGACTTACAATTAAACATCATGATTTTTATTAGCTAACACTTGATAGCCTGTATCTCTCAGGGTATAGATTTAAAATGAGAGCTGTGTGCAAAAGAATTTCAGATAATTTATATACTTGTTCCACCCTCAAGGAGAGGACGTATAAATCCCTATCTCTTATGTGGGCTGCCCAAAGTGACTTCTTTCCAAAGATTATAGTATCCAAGGAGGTTAAAAGAGTAAGAGAGTGGAGAAGCTTGACAAACACTACCTAGGCCAGGTGATCAAGGTCAACGTCAATAATGATAAATCACATGTGCCCTTAATATGATGTAGTGGAGATGGCAGATTCTGTCTGTGGTCTTCTTCCCCAAACCCATAAACTCCACCTAATCATGAGGAAAAGAGCAGTTAAATTCCAGTAGAGGGACTTTCTGCAAAATACCTGATCAGTACTACTCAAAACTGTCAAGATCACCAAAATTTGAGAAAATATCAGTCAAGAGGAGCCGAAGATACATGATGACTAACTGTTGTGTAGTGTCCTGGATGGTATCCTGGAACAAGAAAAGGACAACAGGTAAAAACTAAGGTAATATCTTCAAGATGATGCCTTACATGTACTGGCTTCTCTGTAAAATGAATTTACCTTTTCATTATTATTTATCGAGTGAGTCAATATTTCATTTGTATGGATTTTATCCATCAACTAGGGGAGAAAAACGGAAAATCTAATAAAAAGATAAAGCTGATGTACAATAAAAAATAACTAAGGTAACATCAATAAGCTTTAGTCATCAGTAATGTACCAGTATTGGTGCATTAGCTGTGACAAAGGTTCCAAACTAATTCAATATGTTAACAATAGGTGAAAGTGGGGGTGCAGTATATGGGAAATCTCAGTACTATCTTTGCAACTTTTCTCTTCTAAAACAAACTAATAGTCACTTTACCTCTTTTCCCCTTCAATGAATCAAAGCAGGCACAGTACAGCAAAGAGGCGTGCTCCTGGGAAATGCTACGACATGAAAAGGCACCTCGTTTTACCTCACCCCAGTGTAAGGGAGCAAATGCAGGAAAAAGGCTCTATAGTGCAACAGAAAAGTGGCCAAGCATAAGGGAGACCCCTCCCAGCCCAGGGCGAAACCCACTTGTCTTGTCTCTTCAAAACTCATTTGTTTCCACATACAAGTTCTCAATCAAAGGTTTTCAGAATCATAACTCCACATAGTTTTACCTGAAAATAATGTTTTTATAAAAGGACACCAATTTAAAAGTGTCTCAGGGGAGCTTCAAGATGGCGGAAGAGTAAGACACGGAGATCACCTTCCTCTCAACAAATACATAAGAAATACATCTACATGTGGAACAACTCCTACAGAACACCTACTGAATGCTGGCAGAAGACCTTAGACCTCCCAAAAGGCAAGAAACTCCCCACGTACCAGGGTAGTGAAAAAACAGAGACAAAAGAATAGGGATGGGACCTGCACATGTGGGAGGGAGCTGTGAAGGAGGAAAGGTTTCCACAAACTAGGAAGCCCCTTCGTGGGTGGAGAGTGCAGGTGGCGGAGCGGGGGGGGGGGGGAGCATCAGAGCCACAGAGGACAGCACAGCAACACGGGTGCAGAGAGCAAAGCGGAGAGATACCCGCACAGAGGATCGATGCCGACTAGCACTCATCAGCCTAAGAAGCTTGTCTGCTCACTTGCCAGGGCAGGTGGGGGCTGGGAGCTGAGGCTCGGGCTTCGGAGGTCAGACGCCAGGGATAGGACTGGCGTCGGCTATGTGAACACAGCCTGAAGGGGGCTAGTGTGCCATGGCTAGCTGGGAGGGACTCCGGGAGAAAGTCTGGAGCTGCCGAAGAGGCAAGAGACTTTTTCTTGCCTCTTTGTTTCCTGGTAAGTGAGGAGAGGAGACTGACAGCGCCACTTAAAGGAGCTCCAGAGATGGGCGCAGGTCACGGCTATCAGCGTGGACCCCAGAGAAGGGCGTGGGACGCTAAGGCTGCTGCTGCAGCCACCAAGAAGCCTGTGTGCAAGCACGGGTCACTATCCACACCTCCCCTCCCAGGATCCTGTGCAGCCCGTCACTGCCAGGGTCCCGTGATGCAGGGACAACTTCCCCGGAAGAACACACGGTGCACCTCAGACTGGTGCAACGCCATGATGGCCTCTGCCACCACAGGCTCGCCCCGCATTCGTACCCCTCCCTCCTCCCGGCCTGAGTGAGCCAGAGCCCCAGAATCAGCTGCTCCTTTAACCCCGACCTGTGTGAGAGAATAGACGCCCTCAGGTGACCTGCATGCAGAGGCGGGGCCAAATCCAAAGCTGAACCCCGGGAGATGAGTGAACAAAGAAGAGAAAAGGAAATTTCTCCCAGCAGCCTCAGGAGCAGAGGATTAAATCTCCACAATCAACTTTATGTACCCTGCATCTGCAGAATAGACAACGAATCATCCCATATTGAGGAGGTGGACTTTGGAAGCAAAGATATATATTTTTTCCCTTTTTCTCTCTTTGTGAGTGTGTATATCTTAGCTTCTGTGTGTGATTTTGTCTGTATAGCTTTGCTTTTATCATTTGTCATAGGGTTCTGTCTGGTGTTTTTTTGTTTTTCTTTTTAACTTAAAAATTGTTTTTTCTTAATAATTATTTTTTAGTTAAATAACTTTATTTTTTTAATCTTCTTTCTTTCTTTCTATTTTTTCTCCCTTTTATTTTGAGCCATGTGCATGAAAGGTTCTTGGTGCTCCAGCCAGGTGTCAGGGCTGTGCCTCTGATGTGGGAGAGCCAAGTTCAGGACAGTGGTCCACAAGAGACCTCTCAGGTCCACATAATATAAAATGGCAAAATCTCCCAGATATCTCCATCTCAACTCCAAGACCCAGCTGCACTCAATGTCTAGCAAGCTACAGTACTGGACACCCTATGGTAAACAACTAGCAAGACAGGAACACAACCCTATCCATTAGCAGAGAGGCTGCCTAAAATCATAATAAGGACACAGTCACACCAAAACACACCACCAGACACGGACCTGCACACCACAAAGGCAAGATCCAGCCTCATCCACCAGAACACAGGCACTAGTCCCCTCAACCAGGAAGCCTACACAACCCACTGAACCAACCTTAGCCACTAGGGAAAGACACCAAAAACAACGAGAACTACGAACCTGCAGGCTGCGAAAAGGAGACCCCAAACACAGGAAGTTAAGCAAAAAGAGAAGACAGAAACATACAGCAGATGAAGGAGCAAGGCCAAAACCCACTGGATCTAACAAATGAGAAAATAGGCAATCTACCTGAAAAAAAATTCAGAATAATGGTTGTAAAGATGATCTAAAATCTTGGAAAAGGAATGGAGAAAATACAAGAAACGCTTAACAATGAACTAGAAGAACTAAAGAGCAAACAAGCAGTGATGAACAAAACAATAAATGAAATAAAAATTTCTCTAGAAGGGATCAATAGCAGAATAACTGAGGCAGAAGAATGGATAACTGACCTGGAAGTTAAAATGGAAATAAAAACTGCAGAGCCGAATAAAGAAAAAAGAATGAAAATAATTGAGGACACTCTCAGAGACCTCTGGAACAACATTAAATGCACCAACATTCGAATTATAGGGGTCCCAGAAGAAGAAGAAGAGAAAAAAAAGAGACTGAGAAAATATTTGAAGAGACTATAGTTGAACACTTCCTTAACATGGGAAAGGAAATAGTTAATCAAGTCCAGAAAGCACAGAAAGTCCCATACAGAATAAATCCAAGGAGAAATACAACAAGAAACATACTAATCAAACTATCAAAAATTAAATACAAAGAAAAAATATTAAAAGCAGCAAGGGAAAAACAACAAATAATACACAAGGGAATCCCCATAAGGTTAACAGCTGATCTTTCAGCAGGAACACTGCAAGCCAGAAGGGAGTGGCAGGACATATTTAAAGTGATGAAAGGGAAAATCCTACAACCAAGATTACTCTACCTAGAAAGGAACTCATTCAGATTTGATAGAGAAATTAAAACTTTTACAGACAAGCAAAAACTAGGAGAATTCAGCACAACCGAATCAGCTTTACAACAAATGCTAAAGGAACTTCTCTAGGCAAGAAGCACAAGAGAAGGAAAATACGTACAATAACAAACACAAAACAATTAAGAAAATGGTAATAGGAACGTACATATGGATAATTACCTTAAATGTAAATAGATTGAATGCTCCAACCAAAAGACATAGACTGGCTGAATGGAAATAGAAACAAGACAAATATATATGCTGTCCACAAGAGACCCACTTCAGACCTAGGGACACATACAGACTGAAAGGAAGGGGATGGAAAAAGATATTCCATGCAATGGAAATCAAAAAAAAACCTGGAGTAGCAATTCTTATATCAGACAAAATAGACTTTAAAATAAAGACTATTGCAAGTGACAAAGAAGGACACTACATAATGATGAAGGGATTGATCCAAGGAGAAGATATAGCAATTGTAAATATTTATGCACCAAACATAGGAGCACCTCAGTACATAACGCAAATACTAACAGCCATAAAAGGGGAAATTGACAGTAACACAATCATAGTAGGGGACTTTAACACCCCACTTTCACCAATGGACGGATCATCCAAAATGAAAATAAATAAGGAAACACAGCTTTAAATGATACAGTAAACAAGATGGACGTAATTGATATTTATAGGACAGTCCATCAAAAACAACAGAATACATATTCTTCTCAAGTGCTCATGCAATATTCTCCAAGATAGATCATACCTTGGGTCACAAATCAAGCCTTTGTAAATTTAAGAAAATTAAAATCGTATCAAGTATCTTTTCTGACCACAACGTTATGAGACTAGACATCAATTACAGGATAAAAGCAGTAAAAAATACAAACACATGGAGACTAAACAATACACTTAATAACCAAGAGATCACTGAAGAAATCAAAGAAGAAATAAAAAAATATGTAGAAAAAAATGATAATGGAGACATGGTGACCCAAAACCTATGGGATGCAGGAAAAGCAGTTCTAAGAAGGAAGTTTATAGCAATACAATCCTACCTTAAGAAACAAGAAACATCTCAAATAAACAACCTATTCTTACACCTAAAGCAATTAGAGAAAGAAGAACAAAAAAACACCAAAGTTAGCAGAAGGGAAGAAATCATAAAAGTCAGATCATAAATAAATGAAAAAGAAATGAAGGAAACGATAGCAAAGATCAATAAAACTAAAACCTGGTACTTTGAGAAGTTAAACAAAATTGATAAACCATTAACCAGACTCATCAAGAAAAAAAGGGAGAAGACTCAAGACAATAAATTAGAAATGAAAAAGGAGAAGTAACAACTGACACTGCAGAAATACAAAGGATCATGAGAGATTACTACAAGCAACTCTATGCCAATAAAATGGACAACCTGGAAGAAATGGACAAATTCTTAGAAATGCACAACCTTCCGAGACTGAGCCAGGAAGAAATAGATAATATGAACAGACCAATTACAAGTGCTCATATTGAAAATGTGTTTAAAAATCTTCCCACAGGGCTTCCATGGTGGCACAGTGGTTGGGAGTCCACCTGCCGATGCAGGGGACGTGGGTTCATGTCCCGGTCCGGGGAATCCCGCGTGCTGCAGAGCAGCTGGGCCCGTGAGCCATGGCATCTGGGCATGCACGTTGGGGACCTATGCTCCGCAATGGGAGAGGCCACGGCAGTGAGAGGCCCACATACAGCAAAAAAAAAAAAAAAAAAAAAAAAAAAAAATCTTCCCACAAGCAAAAGTCCAGGACCAGATGGCTTTACAGGCGAATTCTATCAAACATTTAGAGAAGAGCTAACACCTATCCTTCTCAAACTCTTCCGAAATATAGCAGAGGGAGGAACACTCCCAAACTCATTCTATGAGGCCACCATCATGCTGATACCAAAACCAGACAAAGATGTCACAAAGAAAGAAAACTACAGGCCAATATCACTGATGAACATCGATGCAAAAATCCTCAACAAAGTGCTAGCAAAAAGAATCCAACAGCACATTTAAAGGATCATACCCCATGATCAAGTGGGGTTTATCCCAGGAATGCACGGATTCTTCAATAAATGCAAATCAATCAATGTGATACACCATATGAACCAAGTGAAGGAGAATAACCATATGATCATCTCAATAGATGCAGAGAAAGCTTTTGACAACATTCAGCACCGATTTACGATAAAAACCCTTCAGAACGTAGGCATAGAGAGAACTTTCCTCAACATAATAAAGGCCATATATGAGAAATCCACAGCCAACATCATCCTTAATGGTGAAAAACTGAAATCATTTCTACTAAGATCAGGATCAAGACAAGGTTGCCCACTCTCACCACTATTATTCAACAGAGTTTTGGAAGTTTTAGCCACAGCAATCAGAGAAGAAAAAGAAAAAAAAGAAATCCAAATTGGAAAAGAAGAAGTAAATCTGTCACTGTTTGCAGAAGACATGATACTATACATAGAGAGTCCTAAAGATCCTACCAGAAAACTACTAGAGCTAATCAATGAATTTGGTAAAGTTGCAGGATACAAGTTAATGCACAGAAATCTGTAACATTCCTATACACTATTGATGAAAATCCTGAAAGTGAAATTAAGAAAACACTTCCATTTACCACTGCAACAAAAAGAATAAAATATCTAGGAATAAACCTACCTAAGGAGATGAAATACCTGTATGCAGAAAATTATAAGACATTTATGAAAGAAATTAAAGATGATACAAACAGATGGAGAGTTATACCATATTCTTGGATTGGAAGAATCAACATTGTGAAAATGACTTTACTACCCAAAGCAATCTACAGATTCAATGCAATCCCACTACCACTGGCATTTTTCACAGACCTACAACAAAAAATTTCACAATTTGTATGGAAACACAAAAGACCCTGAATAGCCAAATCAATCTTGAGAACAAAAAATGGAGCTGGAGGAATCAGGCTCCTGGACTTCAGGCTCTACTACAAAGCTACAGTAATCAATACAGTATGGCACTGGCACAAAAACAGAAATATAGATCAGTGGAACAGGATAGAAAGCGCAGAGATAAACCCACACACATATGGCCACCTTATGTTTCATAAAGGAGAAAAGAATATACAGTGCAGAAAAGAGAGCCTCTTCAATAATTGGTGCTGGGAAAACTGGACAGGTACATGTAAAAGTATGAAATTAGAACACGCCCTAACACCATACACAAAAATAAACTCAAAATGGATTAAAGACTTAAATGGAAGGCCAGACACTATAAAAGTCTTGGAGGAAAACACAGGCAGAACACACTATGACATATATCACAGCAAGATGCTTTTTGACCCACCTCCTAGAGAAATGGAAATAAAAACAAAAACAAATGGGACCTCATGAAACTTAAAAACTTTTGCACAGCAAAGGATACGATAAATAAGACAAAAAGACAACCCTCAGAATGGGAAAAAATATTTGCAAATGAAGCCACTGCAAAGGATTAATCTCTAACATTTACAAGCAGCTAATGTAGCTCAATATCAGAAAACAAACAACCCAATCCCAAGATGGGCTGAAGACCTGAATAGACATTTCTCCAAAGAAAATATACAGATTGCCAACAAACACATGAAAGAATGCTCAACATCATTAATCATTAGAGAAATGCAAATCAAAACTACAATGAGATATCATCTCACACCGGTCAGTATGACCATCACCAAAAAATCTACAAACAATAAATGTTGGAGAGGATTTGTAGAAAAGGGAACTCTCTTGCACTTTTGGTGAGAATGTAAGTTGATACAGCCACTATGGAGAACAGTGTGGAGGTTCCCGTGAAAACTACAAATAGAATTACCATATGACTCAGCAATCCCACTACTGGGCATATACCCTGAGAAAACCATAATTCAAAAAGAGTCATGTACCAAAATGTTCATTGCAGCTCTATTTACAATAACCAGGACATGGAAGCAACCTAATTGTCCATCAACAGATAAATGGGTAAAGAAGACGTGGCACATATATACAGTGGAATATTACTCAGCCATAAAATGAAACGAAATTGAGTTATTTGTAGTGAGGTGGATGGACCTAGACTCTGTCATACAGAGTGAAGTAAGTTAGAAAGAGAAAAACAAATACTGTATGCTAACACATATATATGGAATCTAAGGGGGAAAAATGGTCATGAAGAACCTAGGGGCAAGACGAGAATAATGACACAGACCTAATAGAGAATGGACTTGAGGATATGGGGAGGGGGAAGGGTAGGCTGTGACAGGGTGAGAGAGTGACATGGACACTTGCCATACACCCATACACAGGGTGAGAGAGTGGCATACACTACCAAGTGTAGAATAGATAGCTGGTGGGAAGTAGCCACATAGCACAGCTTGGGAGATCAGCTTGGTGCTTTGTGACCACCTGGAAGGGTGGGATAGAGAGAATGGGAGGGAGGGAGATGCAAGAGGGAAGAGATATGGGGATGTATGTATATGTATAGCTGATTCACTTTGTTTTAAGGCAGAAACTAACACACCATTGTAAAGCAATTATAGTCCAATAAAGATGTTAAAAAATAAAAATAAATAAAAATTTAAAAATAAATGGAGAGATGGTTAAAAAAATGTGTCTCTGTTGCAGCCTGACTTACACAGCTAGTTTTCAGCACTGTATCCCCTCCTCTCTGCCAGGTAGTGATTTTGGAACCGGCAGTAGGAACAGAGAGTTGGATCATAACCCTGCCTCATAGGTTGATAGCTGTACTTCCTTAGCCCAGGCTGCAGAATGACTTCCTGATGCCACCAAAAACACGCATTTACCCTGTCAGGGACGGCTGTGAAGACCAGGTATTGTCAATAACAATTTACAACATTGTGAATACAATTTCAGACACATTGCCTTGGGCTAAGATGGGTCACACACCTGTCTCCTCAACCCCTCTTCTGTGTCTCTGCTTAGAGAAAATGTCTGGACAGCAGCAGGTCAGGATGCAGAGAAGGACCATGGGGGAGCAGAGCACACATATTTTAGGTGGGCTTTATATTTCTATTCAGTCCTCCTGAAATTTTAGTCATATGGACCTTCAACCAATCTTTATGAAAGTGTAGCTGTCTCACCACTGAACATCTTTTTTCATAGATTGTCAAGGTGAATAATCTTATCCTATGCCTATGCAGTAGCCCAAGACAAACTTGGACACCTGCAGTCATGTTCCACGTGGAAATGGAAATGTGAGGGACGACTGAGGGAATTAGTCTGAAGTCACATTTGTAACACTTAGGACTCTGTCTGTAAGGACTAGTTTTTTTAAAAAAGTCCCACTGGTCCACTGGTAAATATGAGCTCAAAACAGGAGGGGTCAGCCCTATATTCATAGCAGCATTATTTACAATAGCCAAGAAATGGAAGGAACCTAAATGTCCATCGACAGATGAATGGATAAAGAAGATGTGGTACATATATACAATGGAATATTACTCAGCCATAAAAAGACTGAAATAATGCCATTTACAGCAACATGGCTGGACCTAGAGATTATCATACTAAGTGAAGTAAGTCAGAAAGAGAAAGACAAATACCATATGATATCATTTATATATGGAATCTAAAATATGACATAAATAAACTTATCTATGAAACAAACAGACTCACAGACATAGGGAACAGACTTGTGGTTGTGAGCGGGAGAGTGGGTGGGGAGGGATGGATTGGAAGTTTGGGATTAGCAGATGCAAACTATTATATAGAGAATGGATAAACAACAAGGTCTACTGTATAGCACAGGGAACTATATTCGATATCCTGTGATAAACCATAATGGAAAAGAATACGAAAAATAATGTGTACATACATATATATGTATAACTGAATCATTTTACTGTACAGCAGAAATTAACACAGCACTAAATAACTATACATCAATATATTTTTTTTAAAGGAGGGGTTAGGCAGAGAAAGGAGACAAGGAAACAGGCATTATCTCTCTCATTTTTGCCCCCAGGAGTCACAGGGAGAGACCTCATGTACCCACACCAAACCCTCCTCTCTACTTGCATCACTCCCAAACCCTCAAGCAACTCTCTGGACTTTTATCTCAGAAACACAGTTGGGCCCCTGACAGTTCTGGTGACAACCTTTGTTAATAATCTGCTTAATCCAGTTAAAATATTGTAGCACATTAGATAACTCATATCTACTCTCTCCATCTTAAGTCTCTGGCCTGTACACAGAGAAACCATCTGGGACCCAGCCATGTTCAATGAAAAATGTGCCGGACATGCGTACCCTTCCCATTTTGGGGATTAAAGCCACTCTTCTTCAGTTATGCTCCTCAAATGTATTACTTGTCCACTTAACAAACACAACAAACACCCATCACAGTTCACTCCATGTCATTATCACATATTACCTGGGTTTGCTCAGTCACTTGATTGCTCCTTGTGTGAGGTGTTCCCATGTTTCATCTACAGGACAGGGCAGAAGGTGGACAGACTGGGGATATATACAGGGAGCCTTGCTTGGTCTACATCTACAGTAACAGTTTACCAGGAGCAAGAACCAAGCAAAAGAAGGCAGTGCTAGAAAGCTTCTATCTGCTCTTTAACAATAGCCATCATTTTTCTACTTCTCCTCCAACCCTACTCTCCACACCTTCCATTAGGCCTGTATGCAGAGTTAAGAGGAGGATACAGTACCAAGAAAGCCCTCCAGCACATGAAGAGTCATCATGCTTCCGAAGGTCACCTCCCAGTACAGAGCCGCCACATCCCACAGCAGAGCATGACTCTCATTCCTAAGACAAGCTCAAAGCAAACATTCTGGTATATATTCAATGAGTTCATAAATGGTATCCTGAGTGCCACATTTAAAAAGGGGTATCAGAGGATGAAAATGAGGAATGGAGTCAACAGTGAGCAAGCAGAGCTTAGATTTCTGACCATATTTTTTTTTCTTTCTGTTTTTCTGTTTAATCAATTTTCCCTCCTACCTCAACAGATCTTAAGTTGCCATTTATTAAATTTCAATAACTACCATTCATTCTTAGTTAGGTTAACAAAACAGCAGGACTTAAAAATGTTTATTCTATCTCCAAATTAGAGCACCCGCAGCTCATACCAAACTATACTATCCCAGGGTTACACTTTTTTTTTTTCTGGCAAGAGAAGACTTTGTGGGGAGTAACACTTATGATCATCCCTTTGGTGCCACCGTGAAACTAACACCCATGAAATCAGAGACAGAGAACAGGTAGGGCTTGGCAAGAAACTGGCTCCACCATGTTCAATGAATGTGAAGAGATGGGGGAAGAGAAAAACCCTCAGTGCAGAAAGATTAAAGGACAGACTTCCACCAAGACTCCTAGACCAAAGGGTCTACTGGTTGACTTTCCTCCACATACTAATACACATCTTCATTTTCACAGAGCTGGGCTTGCAACCTCACGAACCCCAATCTAAAAAGTTAATTTTTATTAATTTTTAAACAGAAGTACATATTTATCCAGTAAATACACAGATATTAAATATACACCTTAATGAAGTTACAACCATAGTATAACCATCATCTAGACCAAGATATAAAGCACTTCCCATGGCCCTGGAAGGTCCCTCTGTGTCTAGCCAGTGTCCTTCTCAAGCCAAGCATTATTCTAACCTCTGACATTATAGGTTTGCTTTTAATGTTTTTGAGCTTTCCACGAATGGAATCATGCAATATGTGGTCCTTTTCATTCAACATTTTTGTTCATGAAATTAGTCCTGTTATTACAGGTCTCTATGGTTTCATATTAATTTTTCATTGCTGTGCATTATTCCATTGTGTGAATATGCATGGTTTATTGCCCCATGGTACTGCTGTTGGATAGTAGGATTGTTTCCAGTTTTTGGCTAATATAAATGAAGTTGTTATCAATATTGTTGTAAATGTCTTTTGATGAACATAAGCAATCATTTCTCTTGAGTATGTAGTCAGGATGGAATTTGCCAGGTTATAGAGTATATGTATATTTAGTTTTACTAAATACTGCCAAACATTTTCTCAAAGGGGTTGAATCACTTTTTACTCCCACTAGCAGTATACGAGAGTTCAATTTCCTCCATAATTGGCATGGTGGACTTTACTACTTCATTTCTGCTCACTTGTCAGACAAAGTTTCTTGAATTAGAAGCAGAAATAAGACTTAAAGTAAACCCACATCTTTCCCTCCCAAAGAGAGTATCTCTGAAATACCCAACTCAGCCCTTGCTGGGGTAGAGGGATGCAACCATTATGAAACACACCCAGAGCCTTCTCCATAAGGTAGCCATTCTCCAGGGGAAAAGACTTCACTGGGACACAGTTCTGAAACCTTATCCCAGCTCGGGGCAGGGGACTATTCTCCCCATCAACCCCCTCCAGCCTTACTGTCCCACCTAAGGAAAAATCAAAACAAAACAAAACAAAAACCATAGTCAACACTGATTCAAGGAAATACATTCAGAATATGTAAGCAGTGAAGAGAGTAGGCATCAAGCCATAGGGTGAAAGGAAGCTTTCCTAAGAGAAGAAGAACATAAACACTTCATGAAGCCCACAGCCCTAAGACACAAGCAAACGAAAAGGCTGATATTTACTCAGAAGATTATGGAATCCCCCCACTTCCAGACCTTACGATCACACTAAAGCAGCCCCAGTATAAATAAATATATTACAGCTGAAACAGCTGCAAGGTACAGAACCCGTTCTAAATGGTAAAATATAGGGATTCCCAGAGTTAAAAGAGGAGAGAAAAACAAGGTCACTAAAGGAGGTTTTAAGCCTCTGATACCTATAGCTACAACAAACAATACAGGCTTTTGGCATGGTGGAGGAAAGAATCAGTGAACTCGAAGATAAGTCAATGGAAACTTTCTGACTGAAATGCAAAGAGAAAAAAAGAATAAACAACAATAACAAAAGAATGGAACATACAAGAACTGTATGACTATATTAAAAGGAATAATGTACTCATAACTGGAATACCAGAATGATAAAAATGAGAGAATAGAGAAACTAAATATTTGAAGTAAAATATATTACCTATAAAAGAACAAGGATAAGAACTACAGTGGAAAACCACAAGTATGGTTCCTTGAAAACCTCTAACTAGGGCAGTTAGAAGATAAAAATAAACAATATTAGAGGACTTCCCTGGCAGTGCTGAGGTTAAGAATCCGCCTGCCAATCCGCCTGCAGGGGACATGGGTTCGAGTCCTGATCTGGGAAGATCCCACATGCCGCAACAAAGCACTTGAGCCACAACTAATGAACCCACGTGCCACAACTACTGAATCCCATGTGCCTAGAGCCTGTGAACCACAACAAAGAGTAGCCCCCACTCGCCACAACTAGAGAAAGCTCATGTGCAGCAATGAAGACCCAACACAACCAAAAATAAAATTAATTAATTAATTTTTTAAAAAGCAATGTCAGAAACGAAAGAGAGAAAGTCACTTCTGACCCTATGGACATTAAAAAGTTAATAAGGACATACTATGGAGAATTCTATACATGCAGATTTGATAACTTAGGTGAAATGGATGAATTACTTGAAAGAGACAACTACCAAAACTCAGTCAAGGAGAAATAGATAACCTGAGTAGTCCTATGTCTATATTAAATCTTCTCCAAAATAGAAGCAGTGGGAGCATTTCTCAGCTCATTTTATGAGGCCAGCATTTCACTAATACCAAAACCAGGCAAATGCATTGCAAAAAAGAAAACTAAAGGCCAATATCTCTCATGAACATAGATGCAAATATCCTTAACAAAATGTTATCCAACAATACGTATATGTGAGTATAAAGTGAGACCAGGGGAGAATAATTTCAGGAAGGCAAGACAGGTTCAACATGTGTAAATCAATCAATGTTATTGATCATATTAACAGACTATTCAATCTGTATCAGAAAAAAATGTGATCATAGTAATAGAAGCATTAAAAGTATTTGACAAAATTCAATACCTATCATAATAAAAACTCTTAAAAATCTAGCAACAGAAAGGAATTTCCTAACCTAATAAAGCATATATGTAAAAAAATCTACATCTAAAATCTAAATCATACATCATAATGGTGAGAGACTAAATGGTTTCCTTTTATGATCAGGTACAGGGCAAGAATGTCCTCTCATCATTCTTATTCAAAACTGTTCTGGACATCCTAGTAAGTGTAATAAGACAAAAATAAGTAAAAATAAGACATAAGTAAATAAAAATAAAAATTGGAAAGGAAGAAATAGAGAAGTCTATATTCACAGATGACAAGATTATGTAGAAGTTATCAAAGAATTTACAAGAATGCTTCTGGAACTAATAAACAAGCATACAAAGGTTGCAAGATACAATTGCTTTCCTATGAATAAAAAATTCACTATTAAAACTTCAAAATTAAAAAGAATACTATCTACAGTTGTGCCCAAAAATGAAGTACTTAGGTATAAATAGGTATAGGATACCTATGACTAGAGTCATGAAAAAAATCAAGCAAACATTAAATAAATGGGGAGGTTTCCACTATTCATGGTTTGGAAGGTTCAGTATTTCTAAAATGTTGGTTCTTCCCAAGTTGCTTTATAGATTCAATGAAATACCAGTTAAAATCCCAGGAAACCACTTTGTGGGTACCAACCAACTTATTCTAAATGCCTATAAAAACATATAGAACCACCTAGAAAAGCCAACACAAAAGTGAAGAGGAAACCTGAATTTGAAGGACTCACACTACCAGATTAAAAGCTTAATACAGAGCTACAGAAATCAAGACATTGTAGTACTCGTAAAAAAAAAAAAAGGCCTAGATCAGTGGAACAGAATAGAAAGCCCAGAAGGAGACCCACACAAACACAGTCCAATAATTTTTGAAAAAGGCAAGAAACAGTCCAATCGACAAAATGTAGTCTTTTAATAAATGGTGCTGGAACAATTGGACATCCTAGACCTATGCCTTACACTTTACACAAAAATCAATTTAAAATGGATCATAGACCTATTGCCAAACTAAAAAGTCTAGAATAATACATAGGAGAAAATCCATGTGACAATTTAGTGATGAGTTTTTAAATATACAACAGCAAAGCCATGCTCAATGAAATAAAAATTGATAAATTGGACTTTTTCATAATTAAAAACTGCTTTGTTAAAGACACTATTAAAAGAATGACAAGTCAAGCCACACACTGATAGAAAATATGAAAAACACATGCCATATAAAGTACTTATATCCCAAATATGCAAAGATAACTTAAAATTCAACAAGAAGAAATCAACCCAATTTTTTAAAAGGCAAAGATTAAGAAGACACCTCATCAAAGAAGATATGCAGATGGAAAATTAGCATATGAACAAAATATTCAGCATCATTTGTCATTAGGAAAATGCAAATTGAAACATCAATGACATCTTATTACATAAATTAGAATGGCTAAATTCCAAAGAACTGGCAACACTTTGGTTGAAGATTCAGAGCAACAGAAACTCTCATTCATTTTGGCCAAGGAAGCAAAATGGCACAAACACCATGGAAGATAGTTTGGCATCTCAAAAAGCTAGTAATAATATTACATACAGTCCATCATTACCATACAAAGCTAGCCATAATGTTAACATACAGTACAAAGCTAGCCATAGTATTACTATATAGTTGCCATACCTACATATTTATTCAATTGATTTCAATATGAAAACTCATATTCATACAAATCCTGCACATCTGTTTGCATAACCTTTTCTCAAAATCAGTAAAAATTGGAAGCAATTAAGATGCCCTTGGGTGAATGGATAAATGAACTGTGGTATATCCATATAGTGGAATACTATTCAGAAATAAAAAGAAATTAACCATCAAGCTCTGCAAAAACATGGAGAAAACGTAAATGCTGTCCAGTGAAAGAAGCCAGTTTGAAAAGGCTACATACTGTATAATTTCATTTATATAACATTCTCTGTAGAGACAGTAAATAGATCAGTGGTGCCAGCGGTTCAGGAAGTTGGAGGATTGACTAGGTGAAGCAGTGGGGATTTTTAGGGCAGTGAAACTATTCTGCATAACACTGGAAGAGCAGATATATGGCATTTTGCATTTATCAAAACCCATAGAATGTACTACACAACCTTCCCAATACTTCACATTCATAGTCAAAAGCAGTAAGTGCCAGGAGCACCCTGTTCCCTTGTTCATTTTTTAATTTTTTTTAGCGGTACACGGGCCTCTCACTGTTGTGGCCTCTCCTGTTGTGGAGCACAGGCTCTGGACGTGCAGGCTCAGAGGCCATGGCTTACAGGACCAGCTGCTCTGCTGCATGTGGGATCTTCCCAGACCAGGGCACGAACCCGTTTCCCCTGCATCGGCAGGCGGACTCTCAACCACTGTGCCACCAGGGAAGCCCCCCATGTTCATTTTTCATTTGAGGAAGATTACTCCCCAAACATTTCACATTCATATGTCCATACTCTCAACCCCAAACCCCTCCATTGAGCTGTCACTGCCTTTATCTCTCAAATAAAAACTTGCACAGATTCTCCTTAAAGAGGCTCCATGTAAACAGTCAGATCTCTATAGGCTGAAAGAGCCACTGTGAATAACAGGGTTAAACTGAGGAGGGGGTCAACAGGAAGTAGTGCTCAAACTCCTCCTCACCCCCTCAAGCCTTTAATTACTTTTTATGTGAAACGTCAGTCGTCCTTTTATTCTACAGCATAATTCCAGACGATCAGGGTATTTTTAACTTATTTTACATCTAAATATGAGGTATTCATAGCTAATTCCAAATCCCAGCACACAAATTACGTGAATCGGACAGCACACGCAAGAGCTGCGCAATTCTGGTGAAGTGTTTACATCTGCAGAGATAAGTGAGAAATGGTTTATTAATAATCATGACGCCACTAAGATGGAGGGAGGAAAAGGAGGGAGAGCAGGGAGACAATGACACACGCACAGCCTCCTCCCTACTTCCATACAAACCACCCCCAACAGGAGCCCAGCGCCAGCGCAGGAGCAGATAACACCATGCAAAGCAGTGGAGCTGTGCACAAGCTTCCAGAAGACCCCTCCCTGAACCAAGACACCCAGGCTCCCTCCCCTCTCCCTCAGCTGTTGCAAACACAGGTGATTCCTCAGAAGATTTGTTTACAGAAACACAGATTTTTACTGATGGGCCTGAAATCAGCTTTTACTCAAAAGTCCCAATTTCAAATATTCAAGCTTTACTACATTGAAGAAGTTAACAAAGGTGTTTTAAAAAATTGTCCCTTCCAACAGACTAATCACTTTTGTCATCAAAAGGACAGAAAAGAAAAACCTGCACAGATATGACACTGGGCTAACCCAAACTACACTTACTGTGACCTCTCCTTGGATAATCATGTAGAATTTCTACAGCATCCTCTACCAGTCCTGAGCTAGGCATGTTTCTGGGCATCAGAGAGGTAAAATGAGGGAAAGGCATTCATTGAGCTCAATTTACATTTCTGATATTAGGGTCTTCTAAAATTATGGACTTTTTCTCTTTCTTTTATTTATCTATCTATTTATTTATTTATTTATTGAGTGGTTCTTGAACTCGCCCTTGGCTCTATGAAGTTCTTAACTCACCTCTTGTCGAATTCCATCTGCCTTTTAATTCCACATCTTAAACCATAGGTGATCAGGACTTCTCCATCCTTCCACACCAGAATTGAAGACCCCCAATATTCCATCCCAAATGTCCACATTCCCAGTTGAATTTGGCTGGAGAGCAGATGGGCAGAAAGGCAATTTATTTGTAGCCACTGAAGGCTGTCTTCAGAGTAATAGAATAGAAAGTGGCTGATGAATGGCTGTCAGCCGAAAGGAAGGAATGGCAGGGTAGAAAGGTAGACAGAGAATTAGCCCTCTGTATCTCCCTACGATTACCACCTTTGCTTCTGCTGTGACCCTAAAGGAGATACAAGCACAATGAAGAACTTGCCAGGCATCAAAGAAGAGAGTGCAAAGCTGGAAACCCCCTCCTCTCAACGGGAGGGATCATCGCTTGCCCCTCCTCCCACACCCGCCCCCTCCCAGATGTCTGTCCCCAAATTTGTTCTCAGAAACAAAGCTCTCGCAGACACAGACCCACATACCAGCCTTCCCGAGAATACCCCCAACCTCAAACATTGCTCAGAGTCTTGTCAAATAGTGGGGGATCCCACATGTGAAGTATAGCCCTGCCTGTTAGTGGCCACAGGATGCTGGGTTTGGGAGATGTGGGATGATGAAGGTGGCGGTCAGTATTTAAGAAATCTTGGTGGAGTTACCTGAAGCTTTCCTGATTTATTCACTCAGTCTTCACTGAGACTCCTTTATCCTTCACAATCTTAGTTCACATTGTCCAGCCCCAGCGCTAATTGATTCACTGTCTGAAGCCAGGGACATTCCAGGCTTTTGTAACCTTTCATCCCACATAGGAACCAGACATCCCTTTAGACCTTACTGTGGCTGATTATCAAATTAAAGGCAACTTAAGTGGAGGCAATTTAAATAGGAACCATTACAGAATATATAATAGATGACTAGGATCCTCGAGCTCAGGGAGAAGAATAGGCAGTGAGGGTTAGAATGGAGAAACAGCAGGGCCAGCATCTCCCAGCCCCCAACAACCCTCCCCCAGCAGTTTTTCTCTCCTGTGAAAGAAGAAAAGAGCACAGGCACAAAGAGGACTCCTTGGAATACAAAGCCCAGTGTGCAGACCCCTGATGCACAAAGAGGATGTTCCCTTGTCTCCTTTCCCTAGGCTGTACCGCACGCCTGCCAGCAGCTGGCTCTCACACACAACCTCTCCACAATACAGCCTGGACACCACATTGTCTGAAGTGCCTTAATCTCAAGCACTCTTCAGTAGGTTTATTCACGTGGGGTGTCTTCCCAATCCCATGCAATCATTTTATCTAGGACTGGAGTGTGAAGTGAAGCTAAAAGGGACACAGTGGATATTTCTGAAAGGGAAACAACTTTTCCAAAACTGCAGCTATTCTGTTCTGATACTGTTTCAGCTCTCTGAGACATTAACTACACAGTTTGTTCAATTAAAATCTCCTTTCCATTTCTAGTTTTACATGATCTCTAACATGTCTACCCCAACAATCCACCTTGGAACTCAGCAGCTACAAGTATCTGAATATATCAACCAGAGAAACCAAGTGGGTCAATCATGAGCATCCAGAATCATGCTGCTCTGTAGGGACACACCACACAACTTGTTTGTTAAAAACCCAAACTCAGAGGGTAGGAGAAAGAGGTAGATGAGGGAGGGAGTACAGAAAACGTGTCCCCAACTCTTTGTGTCCCAGTCCCACTTCTACAGGGTGTGATAAGAGACAAAGGAGGGAAGGTGCTCTAGGAAGGCTCTCCTGAGTGCAGGAGACCCCCTTCTGTTCCTCTCCTCTCCCTTAGATTACCCTCAGCTCTCTTACACTAGTGGTTTTGTCTTCAGAAATAGTACAAAATGTGCTATTATACTGGACTTCCCTCAAATAGTCCCAATTTCAAACATTTTTCCTTGCATTTGACCCCATGATTGATTGCAAGCTCTGCATCATTTCTCTGAAACCTGGGAATAATGAATGCAGCCAGGAGACTGAAACACGACTTTAAGAGGGTAAGGCAATGCGACCTGTTTTCTTCTTTCAGTCTTTGTGATGCCTTCTTACTCTGTCAAGCTCTTAACCCACTCCTTGTCAAACTCCTACAGCCTTTTCATTCTGTGTCAAACATGTACACATACCCAACCCCATACACACCCCCCACACACAGAATTTGAGGGCTTCCTCTTTCCCTCTACACATACATCAGGGATCCTGGAGGATTGTTTCAAATCCCAAGGACCTGCAACTACACGTAGGAAAATTAGTGAGATATCAGAATGAGCTAATTATTTAGGAGTAAAGCTTAGGCTGATCTCTTCAGTAAGACATGGAAAAGTGGCTCATCAGATACAGGGAGTTCAGAGAAAGGGAGTGACAGGCAGACAGAAGAGGGCAAGATCCATCAGCTGTCTTTCCTGATCCAACCCCAGACTCTGGTGAATACAACCCAAAGGGGACAAGTATGGGGGGAGGCACGTGGAGATACCAGGAACCCCACTTCATTACACAGAGGCAAAAAGTGGGCAGCTGCTTCTCTTTCAGGTTCAACCAAGCCCACCAACAGTTGCACCACACAGTTACCTGTGGACAGACAAGCCATTAAGCACAATAGGGCCATTAATGTGAAGCCATGCTTATGTTTGATTCCCAAGGAATAACCATATATCTCCAAAATCTCAAGTTCAAATATTCCAATATATAACCTCCACTTTCACTTCATGGTCCCTAGAAAATCTGTGTAAGCAGTCCTTTTAGTTTCATGAAATTCTGAGTGTTGAACCTGTTATGTTTTACTGTCTTTTTACTTCTCCCCAGGCTTACCTCTCCTACCCACTCACATACTTCAGCCCAATACCTCCATACACCACCTCATTCCCCCTCCCTGTTCAATTCCTATCCACCCCAACAACCAGACATGTCTGCAGAAAAATATTCAACTGTGGTTTTGTTTTTTCATTTGCAAAAAATTTTTTTAAATTGATAAAATATATATAACATGAAATTCACCATCATAACAATTTTAAGTGTACAGCTCAGTGACATTAAGTACATTTACATTGTTGCACAACTGTTCCCATCATCCATCCTGACACTTTGTAAAACTGAAACGTCCCCACTAACAATAACTTCCCATTACCCACTTCTCCCAGTTACTGGTAACCAACATTCTCCTTTGTGTCTCTATAATTTTGACTACTTTAGGGACCTCATATAAGTTAAATCAGTTTTTGTAACTGGCTTATTTCACTTAGCATAAAGTCCGGTTCATCTATGTTGTAACATATGTCAGAATCCCATTCTTAAAAAAGCTGAATAATATTCCATTGTATGGATAGACAACATTTTGTTTACCATTCATCCATCAATGCACACATGGGCCACTTCCATATTTGAGCTATTGTGAATAATGCTGATATGAACATGGATGTAGAAATATCTTTTCAAGATTCTGCTTTAAAATTCTTTCGGTTATATGCCCAGAAGTGGAATTGCTGGATCATAAGGTAATTCTATTTTTAATTTGTTGAGGAATCACCATACCTTTTCCCACAGTGACTGCACCATTAATTTTATATTCCCACCAATAGTACACAAAGGTTCCATTTCTCCACATCCTCACCAACACTTATTTTCTGTTCCTTTTTGATAATAGCCATTCTAACGGACCTGAAGTGGTATCTCATTGCAGTCTTGATTTGCATTTTCCCAATGATTAGTGCTGTTTAACTATGGTTTTTTTTACTTCACTTATAAATTATAATCACAGATTTCTCCAGGGTCCAGGATAGAGTAAATGATTCTGGAAAAGTTCTCCCACTGTAAAAACTAGAAAATTGATCAAAATATATGAAACTGGTTCACAGACATTGAAAAATAGGCAGCCTAGAATTGCACACAGGAAACCATAGAGGTGAGCCCCACTCTCATGTAGGTTTTTTTGTTTGGAGACACATTCAGAACAGTAGCCCCAGTAGGGGAAGCTCAAAGATCATGTGGAACCCTCAGTAGAGGAAAGGAAGATGAAAGTTCAGGAAGGCAAAGACATTTGGAATGTGTGGGGAAGAGAACCAGAGAGAAGTGAGCTATGCAAAGACATAGACCTAGATATCACTGTTGCTGAATGCTAAGGTGCATTTGCACAGGGTGAGACTTTATAAGGAAGCACAAATGAAAGATGCAGGGCTGTATCCTGATCAATTCCCTGAGTTGAGAGAGAGCTGAGACATTTGAGTTAGGACCAGGCAGAGTAAAGAGTCTTTGTTAAGCCTCTAGGGCATTGAGTAAAATCACCAGAAGGGACATACATTAAGTAGAGTAATAAACTATCCATAGAGTAAAAGCTACTCTAGATCTGCCACAGCAAAGCTTAAAAAAGCCTCAAAATGATGATACTGATTCACACTTGTTTTATTGCTTTCCCAAACAACTTCAATCCTCTTTAAAAGAAGACAAAAAAAAAATCCAGGTGATCAACAATATAAAATCACAATGTATAATATCTGAAAGAACTCCAGATAAGCAAAGAAGCAGAAATATGAGACCATAACCAGGAGAAAAGTCAGTTAAAATAAACAGACTCAGAAATGACAGGGGTGATGGAATTAGCAAATAACAAATTAAAACACATCGTGTACATATGGGCAAGGATTTAAAGCAAACATGAACATAATAAGAACAACATAGAAGATATAAAAAGAAAAAAATGGAACTTGTAGAGCTGGAAATAACAATAAATGAAGTAAAAATTTCACTGGGCAGTCTGCAGATTAAATACTGCAGAAAAATGACTTGAGACATTGAGGAAAATTCAATAAAAACTATCAAAACACAGGAATAGAGATTAAAAGAAAAGAAAAGAACAGACATTCATGAGACTGTTTTTGAAAAGGTGACATTCAGAATGGGAGAAAACATTTGTAAACCATCTATTTGATAAAGGATTAATATCCAAAATATATAATATATTCATACAACTTAATAGTTAAAAATAATCTAATTAAAAATGGGCAAAGATCTGAATAGACATTTTTCCAAGGCAGATATTCAAATGGTACATGAAAAGTGTACTGGTACATGAAAAGACCCCAACCTCACTGATAATCATGGAAATGCAAATTAAAGCCACAATGAGATATCTGGTATTACAATGCTAGATACAATTGCAATACTAGATAAAGTAAGTTTTCCCCAGTCAAACATAATATTAATTCTAATAACACATTTAGGTAAAAAGGAACCATTTCACATAGAGTCTATGCAAACATTCCAATTTTCATTCATTTATCTAATCCATCATGTGCTGCATTCCCCATATCCTTCCATTTAATTTTAGCCTCTCTTAAAACTTTACCAACAGATTTTGGAATCACAGTGCCTTAGGCTCCAATGTCAAAGAGTCCCAGAAAATTTTTTTCTCTACCTCCCAGTCATTTTATCCACACTGTGTATATGACCTTGGGTCCAAAGCTGGGGGTTGGGTCAAGAGACACTGAGTCTTTTGTGAATCCTCATCCTGATTAATTTGCTGAACTAGAATCCTTGGATATTTGAAATCAGGTTTCTCATTGTCATGTTGGCCTTCCAGCTTTAAAAATGGAAACAACCTAAGTGCCCATCATCAGATGAATGGATAAAGAAGATGTGGCACATATATACAATGGAATATTACTCAGCCTTAAAAAGAAATGGAATTGAGCTATTTGTAATGAGATGGATAGACCTAGAGTCTGTCATACAGAGTGAAGTAAGTCAGAAAGAAAAAGACAAATACCGTATGCTAACACATATATATGGAATTTAAGGGAAAAAAATGTCATGAAGAACTTAGGGGTAAGACAGGAATAAAGACGCAGACCTACTGGAGAACGGACTTGAGGATATGGGGAGGGGGAAGGGTGAGCTTCGACAGGGCGAGAGAGAGTCATGGACATATACACACTAACAAACGTAGTAAGGTAGATAGCTAGTGGGAAGCAGCCGCATGGCACAGGGATATTAGCTCGGTGCTTTGTGACAGCCTGGAGGGGTGGGAAAGGGAGAGTGGGAGGGAGGGAGGCGCAAGAGGGAAGACATATGGGAACATATGTATATGTATAACTGATTCACTTTGTTATAAAGCAGAAACTGGCACACCATTGTAAAGCAATTATACCCCAATAAAGATGTTAAAAAAATTACTACAAACTAGAGTAAACAGAATGGGTATTTTTAGAGCCCTTCAGTATTGAGTCCAGTAGGTCAACCCATTTGTCCACTTAACCTTGATAGTACTGTGGTAAGACCTTTGTGTTGCCTCCATTGATGTCTGCTTTATTCATTCCATTCCTTAACAACACTTAAGGGCTTCCACCCCAGTGGGACAGGTCCCTAGACTATTGCCTTTATATTCTTCCATTCTCTTGTGGATCACTCTAATTTTCTTAGCATCTGTAAGAAAAGAGGAAGCTGAGACAACAAATTTGATACAGCGTCTTGGACTATTGCTTGATTTCTCAGCATTAAGTTTGCATGGGGTGCCCATGTGAAAGAATTCTACTTGCTTATAACATCTACCATGACCTGAGTAAGGGGCTTATTAAATGAATGAACATACCCATCATCATAAAGCCAATCCAGTATGGCTTCATATACATCATATCAGCCACTTAATCTGGGAAATTCTACTTGGCATTTAAAGGAGAGAAAAGAAAATTCCCTTTCTCAGGGTAAACAAACCTTACAGTGACTCATATCAGTCTACCAGACTAGCTGTCCCCTTGATATTAGCCTGTTCTGTGTTTGTATGATGCATGGCCATCTGTGGTTGTTCAATAGTAATCTGTGGGTTCTGCATCAACCCCAAAATGCACCTGTATCTTGCAGCATTAAAAATCAAGGAAACTGCTCCTGAGTTACACTAACCATTTAGTTATTTATTCATTTTAACAAATGTTCTTCAGGAAACTGATGATATCAATTCACAAATGAGACAACGACTCACTCTGTTTTGGTAGCTTCTTAGTTTTGCCACCAGGATTACCTTCTTGGTGATGATAGATTATAGAAGTGTTACCTGTTGTTCTAGAATAATTTTCCTTTTGTTGGCAGCCTTGAGGCTAGTGGCTATACCTAAGACTGGCCAAAATTCAAATTTAGTGCAGATCCAGATTCTGCTTCAACAATTTCCTTTACTTAGTTTTAGCTATTACAGATAAAAACAAGCAAGGGATTATATACTTAACTTTTTTCCTCATTATTTTGCATTTCCTTAGCAAACTCTTAGTTTTAGCTCTTGAGCGAGCTCTTAAGGAGTTGGATCTATCATTTCTAAACCCCAGTGGTATATTTTACCTTCAGTAACTGGTCACAGTGTACTTGCTATCTCTTACCATGTGTGACTTAGTAACCATCTGTGCATCTAAGGTTTGTAATCGTCTGCTCTGTTGTCCATTCTTTTCCCAAACAGTGCTTTCCCAATATTTCAGTGAGTCAGAGTCATTTGTGTGAATGAGTAACTAACACCAACTAGAGAACTGGGTTCCCAAGGCAACCCTCAGATTCTGAGATTCACTAGAAGGACTCACAGGACTCAGAAAAGCTGCTATATTCATAGCGTAATGTATCACAGTGAAAGGAAATAGTAAAATCAGAAAAAGGAAAAGGTGCATAGGGCAAAGTCCAGGAAGAAAACAGGTGCAAGTGTTCAATTGTCTTCTCACAGTTGAGTCACATGGATGTGCCTGATTATCCCAGCTACAATGTGTGATAACGTACGTGGGGTGTTTTTAACCAGAAAAGCTTGTCTGAACCTTGGTGTCCAGGATTTTTCTTGTGGGTCACAACACCTGCATGACTTACTTGACTACACAAATTCCAGTCCCTCAAGGCAAAATAAGGTATTCACCATAATTCACACTGTTAACAAAAATTATCTAATCAAACTTGTACTATGGAATCTAAGGTCTCCATGCAAAAACCCTTATCAGGCAGAACATTCCAAGTGCTTAGAGAAATCATCTCCCAGGATCAGACCAAGGGCCAATCATGAAGACAGGTCTTTCTGTGAAATACTCTGGCTTGCTGGATTAGCTCTTTCTTGCACACTCTCTAACTTATTTTACAAATCCCTTATTATCTTCATACAGAAACCAGAACTTGCAGAAATACAAAATCAAAGAAAATCACAGATCAACTTTCCTCATAACCCTAGAAGTAAAAATATTTAATAAAATATTAGTAAATTGAATCCAGAAATATTAAAATATCTCATTCATAACGTCCAAGTAGGATTCATCCCTGGACTTAAGCTTGATTGTACATGTAAACATCAATCAATGTAATTTATTATATTAATATAATAAATGAGGAAAATAATAAAATCATCTCAGTTGATGCAGAAAATTCATATGACAAATCAAAGTCATTTATGATAAAACTTGTCAATAATGTAGGAATAGACTAGGACTTCCTTGACCTGATAAAAAATATCTATGAAAAACCTACAAATAACATTACACTTAATATAGAAAAAAGCTGAATACTTTCCACTTAAGATGAGGAATATAGCAAGAATGTCCTCTCTTACCACTTCTAGGTCTTAGTCACTGTAATCAAGAAAGAAAAATAAATAAAATCCACACACATTGGAATGTAAAAGGTAAAATTGCCTTGGTATGTAGATGAAATATATATCTCTGTGGAGAGTTGTTCTCTAAGGAAACCACAAAACTACTGAAATTAGTGAGTTTAACAAGTTTGCAAGACCAAAAAAGTATACAAAAATCAAATTTATACCAAAATGCTATGTTTGAAAAATTGGAACATATATTTGAAATAGCATTTAGGTTGGCATTAAAACATTTTTTTCAGAAATCTTAGTAATAAACTTAATAAGATATGTGAAAGAGCTCTGCATTGAAACCTACAACTCATCACTAGGATCAATTGAAGATAACCTAAATAAGTTCATGGCATGGAAGACTCAGTTTTACCAAGATGTCAGTTCTCTGAAACAGATTTATAGTTTAAAGGTAATCCAAAATAAAACCCAATGGGTTTTTTTTAGTAGAAATAATCAAGTTCTTTCTAAAATTTACATGGAAATACTAATTTATGTGGAATAGCCAAACATTTTTGAAAAAGATACACTATAAAACTATAGTGATTGAGAGATTTTGTTACTTGTCTAAGGATAAACATATAGATTAACAGATCAGAAGACTAAATCTGGCATTACACCCACACATGTGTGATCAATTTATTTTTGACATATGTGCCAAGTTAACTAAAAAAGGTAAGGATCAACTTTTCAACAAGTGATTCTAGAAAAGCAGCAACAAATAAACCTCAAGCATTTTTTCACACCATCCACAAGTGACTTAAAATGAATCTTAGCCCTAAATGTAAGAAAAAAAACTATAAAAATTGAAAAGTCAAAAAATAAGTCAACAGGCATGAAAAGAATACTAAAACAGCACCTTACTCCCAATGTCCACCAGAAAATCAAATTCAGAAGGGGTTTCACAGCTCGAAGGCCATGCATACATAGAGCTTACAGATTTCCTGCACAGAGTGCTGCTGCTTCTCACATTCCATCAGCTTGAGCCTATTTTAGCCCCAGAAATAAAGTCTTCAAAGATGGGCTTGGATACCAGATTTCCTGGGAGAACCTCAGTTTTAAATTGAATAGTGTCTCCCAAAATATATGCCCAAGTCTTGACCCCCAGGTACCTGTGAATGTGACCTTATTTCAAGATATAATTTTTGAATTAAAGATTAAAGATCTTGGTATGAAATAATCCTAGATTTAGGGTGGGTGCCGAATCCAATTGCAGGCACACCTAATTTTTTTTTGCTTCATTATTATTATATTTGTTATGGTGATCTGTGATCAGTGATTTTTGATGTTACTCTTGTAGTTGTTCTGGGGCAACTTAATCAATATAAGATGGAAAACTTAATCAATTGTTGAAATGACAACAAAAGACTTAGAATATTACATATTCTAAGCAGCAGCAGTGTTTGACTCCAATGTTGAAAGAAGTTCTACTGTGGGTAAAATATTATCAAAAAGCATTGCATCTATGACATAAATCACAGCAAAATGCTTTTTGATCCACCTCCTAAAAAAATGGAAATAAAAATGAAACTAAACAAATAGGACCTAATGAAACTTAAAAGCTTTAGCAAAGCAAAGGAAACCATAAACAATACCAAAAGACAGCCCTCAGAATGGGAGAAAATATTTGCAAATGAAGCAACTGACAAAAGATTAATCTCCAAAATTTACAAGCAGCTCATGCAGCTCAATATCAAAAAAAAAACAAAAACAAAAAAAAACAACCCAGTCCAAAAATGGGCAGAAGGCCTAAATAGACATTTCTCCAAAGAAGATATACAGATTACCAACAAACACATGAAGGAATGCTCAACATCATTAATCATTAGAGAAATGCAAATCAAAACTACAATGAGATATCATCTTACACCAGTCAGAATGGCCATCATAAAAAAATCGAGAAACAATAAATGCTGGAGAGGGTGTGGAGAAAAGGGAACCCTCTTGCCCTGTTGGTGGGAATGTAAATTGATACAGCCACTATGGAGAACAGTATGGAGGTTTCTTTAAAGACTACAAATAGAACTACCCTACGACCCAGCAATCCCATTACTGGGCATATACCCTGAGAAAACCATAGTTCAAAAAGAGTCATGTACCAAAATGTTCATTGCAACTGTATTTACAATAGCCAGTACTTGGAAGCAACCTAAGTGTCCATCAACAGATGAATGGATAAAGAAGATGTGGCACATATATACAATGGAATATTACTCAGCCATAAAAAGAAATGAAATTGAGTCATTTGTAGTGAGATGGATAGACCTAGAGTCTGTTGTACAGAGTGAAGGAAGTCAGAAAGAGGAAAACAAATACTGTATGCTAACACATATATATGGAATCTAAGGGGGAAAAAAAGGTCATGAAGTACCTAGGGGCAAGATGGGAGTAAAGACACAGACCTACTAGAGAATGGACTTGAGGATATGGGGAAGGAGAAGGGTAAGCCGTGACAAAGTGAGAGAGTGGCATGGACATATTTACACTACCAAATGTAAAATAGATAGCTAGTGGGAAGCAGCCGCATAGCACAGGGAGATCAGCTCTGTGCTTTGTGACCACCTAGAGAGGTGGTATAGGGAGGGTGGGAGGGAGGGAGACACAAGAGGGAAGAGATATGGGAACATATGTATATGTATAACTGATTCACTTTGTTATAAGGCAGAAACTAACACACCATTGTAAAGCAATTATACTCCAATAAAGATGTTAAAAAAAAGAAAAAAATAGATAAAAAACAAGGACCTACTGTATAGCACAGGAAACTATACTTCAAAAACAAGCATTGCATGCTAGAAAAATATCATTCATGAAAGGAAGAGTCAATCTATGCAGCAAGCTGTGTGTCTTATTTTAAAATATTGCCACAGTCACCCCAGTGTTTAGCCACAACCACCCTGTTAAATCAGCAGCCATCTACACTGAGGCAAGACCCTCCACCAGATAAAAGATTATAACTCACTGAAGGCTCAGTTGATGATTAGCATTTTTAACCATCCTTTTCATTCTATGTCTCAAGTCATGTCAAACAGGATGGCGTTGGATGACAAATACGATTTTTCTTTTCCTCCATTGTTCAGGAATCTTTTATTATTAACTCCCCTACACCCAGGGAACTGAGAAACATGAGTTCCTACCACTCCAATATGCCCATCTACCCATCAGTAGGAGAGTCAGAGAGGGAGAGAGGAAATGCCCCTTCAGAGGAAGTGGTTGTCTATAAACCAAGGCTGTTCTGTACCATCACCTCTCTACAAGAAAGGCCAGGGAGTAGACTTCTTTCCAGAAAGAATGCCCTAAGAAAGGCAGTAGTGATGTGGGACTGTGTTTACAAGAAGGGAATTTTGGCATTTTGCCCCTGATTAGATAAGTTGATAAACCACTGAACTTGGTAGCTACACTATTTCCCTACTGATGGTGATACATCAAGGACTTTGTCCATTTCATATAAGTTGTCAAATTTATTGCCCTAAAGCTTTTCAAAATATTCCAGTATTATCCTTTTTTGTTGTCTGTGGGATGTTTGGTGATATACCATCTTTTCATTTCTGAAGTAGGCAACTTGTGTATCTTCTATTTATGGATGTGCTTAGATGTTAATTTATTAATTTATAGGTATTTCTAAATGATTCATATTTAAAATTTTTCCCATTAAGAAAAAGGAACGGCCCCACCCAGATAGCTTCATTGGTAAATTTTATAGAATTTATAGAAGACATATCAATTCTACCAAAAATATCATTAAAAGGAAGGAGGGAATTTTTTCCAACTTATTTTTTCATACCAGGGTTGCATGATAACAAAATCAAGTAAATACATTATAAGAAACTCACAGTTGAACTTCCTCATGAGTACAGATGTAAAAATTCTTAATAAAATATTAGCATATTAAATCCAGCAATATGTGTGTGTATATATATATATATATACATATATATATAAAATGGGTCATGACCTAGTGGTGATTATGCAAGTTTGACTTAATGTTAAAAAGTCAATCAATGTAATTCACTATACTTGTAGAATAAATGAAAAGAAATTATACAATCATCTCAAGAGATGTAGAAAGATCATTTGGTAAAATTCAACGTCCATAATAGGCAGGCCCTGAACCCAGACACAGCAGGGTCTCCCTTCTGTCTCTGAGTGCTACTTTGTGGATTTGTAGCAGCAGCAGTGGTAGTACTGTTTTACATTCATGTCACTGGGCACCTGATACTCCCATGAAGAGGGGCCTGGGACTACACACCATCCCTGGGGACTGGCCTAGAAAATGTATGTGACAGAGCCTTAAACTAAATGTTTTCTGAAGAAATAAATAAAGCTCCTTCATGCCTGTTTAAAAAAAATTCAACATCCATGTATAGTAAAAATTCTCATCAAACTAGGTGTAGAAAAGAATGTCCTCAAACTGATAGAAGGAATCTAAGAAAAACCTACAGCTAAAATCATACTTAATGATAAAGGATTGAGTGCTTTCTTCCTAATATCAGAAATAAGACAATGATGTCCACTTTTACTGTTTCTATTCAATATTATACTGGAGATTCTAGCTAGTGCAATATGGTCAGACAAAGAAAAATCTATACAAATTAGAAAGCAAGAAATAAAGCCATCTTTATTCACAGACAACATGATTATGTACATAGAAAATCTTATTGAAGCTACCAAAAAATTCTTATAACTAATAAATTAATTTAACAAAGTTGTAGAACACAAGAGTCACAGAATGAGTTCAACAGAAGAATTAAGGGAATAGAAAAAAGAATCAGTGAACATAATGACAAAACAAAAGAAATTACCTAATCTTAAGAACAGAGAGCAAATAGACAGGAAAAATTAGAGCCCCAGGGACCTGTGGTACTATAAGATCTACACTTTATATCATAGGAGTCCAGAAGGAGAGGAGAAAAAGGGCAAGGCTGAAAAAAGAAATAATGACTGAAAAGTCCCAAGTTTGGCAAAAGACATTAATATACATATTCAACATGCTGAACGAACCTCAAATAGGATAAATATAGGAAAATGAACACATGATGCATCACAGTCTAACTTCAGAAAACTTCAACAACAAAAATCTTGAAAGCAGTCTGTGAGAAAAGCCACCTTACCTATTGCTTTAAATAAAGTAGAATTCTCATCAGAAACTATGGAGAACAAAGGAAGTAGAACAGCATTTGTCAAGTTCTGAATTAAAAAGACTGCCAATCTAGAATCTTCTATCTACTAAAAATATATTTCAGCAATGGAGGGGAAATCCAGTCATTCTCAGAAGGAGAAACAAGATAATTTGTCACCACCAGGTGTACATAAATGAATGCCTAAAGGAAGTTTTCTAAACAGAAAAATAAGGATTAAAGGAGGAATTTTGGAACATCAAGAAGAAAGAAACAACACAATAAACAAAAATATGTGTAAATAAAATAAACTGTGCTTCTCCTACTGAGTCTCTTCAATTGTGTTTAATGGTTGAAGCAAAAGTTATAACATTCTTTGATGGTGTTCTAAATGTAGATAGAGGGAATATTGAATACAATTGTATTGTAAATGAGGGAGTACAAAGGGATGTGAAAAGAGGAAAATTTCTAAACTTTATTTGAATTGGTAAGATGAAAACACCATTAGATTGTGTTGTGGTAGGTTACATATATAAAGTTAAATACCTAACACCACCATTCAAAAAGCCATACAGAGAGATATATGTTGAAACCACTATAGATAATTCAAAATTAAATTATAAATAATGTCACGTAACCCACAGGAAAACACATAAAGAAAAAAAACAGAAAACTGAGAACAAACAGAAAAAAATAATAGAATAGAATAACTGACTGAAGCCCTAATACAATAGCTAGATTAAATATAAACGGTTTAAATACACCAACAAAAACACAGGGATTGGCAGAGTAGATTAAAAACATGAAAAAACTATGTGTGTCTACAAGAAATCCACTTCAAGTATAACAATGTAAGCAGGTGGAAAATAAAAGAAGGAAAAAGATGTATTATGCAACGTTAATAAAAAGAAAGCTAGAGTGGATAACCAACAACAGCAGAATATACATTCTCTTCAAAATAGATAATACCAATAAAGAGATTAAAAATAATCAACAAGAACTAGATAGATTCTGGAGTTGAAAAGTACAATAACTTAAATTAAAAATATGCTAGAGGGTCTCAACAACACATTTAAACTGGTAGAAGAAAGAATCAACAAATTTGAGTATAGCACAATTGGAATTACTATGTATAGAGAACAGAAAGAAAAGACATTCAGAAAAATGAGCAGAACTTCTGGGACACCAGTAAGCATAACAATATATGCATATTGTGAGCACCAGAGGATGGGGAAGAAGGGACAGAGACTATTTTGAAAGAATAATGACTCCAAACTTCCCAAATTTGATAAAACCATTAATGTATCTATCCAAACTCAGTGAACTCCAAACAAGACAAACTCAGAGATCCACACCTATTCCCATCATAGTAAAACTGTCAAAGCCAATGACAAAGAAAGAATCTTGAAAGCATCAAAAGAAAGTAACTCAACATATAGAAGAGATCATCAGTAAGATTAACAGCTGCTTACAAAAAACCATGGAGGACAGAAAGCAGTAGGATGACATATTCAAAATTTCAAAAGAAAAAGACTATCAACCAAGAATTCTATATTCAACATAATTACACTTCAAAATATGAAGAATAAGTTAGACCTTCCAAGATAAAAAAAACCTAAGAGAAATAATTTTTAATAAAATACTGAAGGAAGTCCTTGAAGTTAAAACGACACTAGATAAAAACTCAAGTCCATATGAAGAAATAAGAAGCCCCATTAAAGGTACTGCACAGATAAAGATAGAAGATACATAAATGTATTTGTTTTCTCTAACTTTTTTTCTCTTATCTAATTTAAATGGCAACTGCATAACATTATAAATCTGTGTTGAAGGAATTAAAATGTATAAAGATACAATTTGTAAAACAATTCCAGCAGAAATTTGGGAGAGGGAACAGAGCTTTAAAGGAACAAAATTCTTGTATGCTATTGAAATTAAATTGATATTAATCTACACTATATTGTTATAAATTAAGCTGTTAATTGCAATCCTAAAGCAACCATTAAGAAAATAACTTAAGGGGCTTCCCTGGTGGCACAGTGGTTGGGAGTCCGCCTGCTGATGCAGGGGACATGGGTTCGTGCGCTGGTCCAGGAAGATCCCACATGCCGTGGAGCGGCTGCACCTGTGAGCCATGGCTGCTAAGCCTGCGTTTCTGGAGCCTGCGCTCTGCAACGGGAGAGGCCACAACAGTGAGAGGCCCACGTACAGCAAAAAAAAAAAAAAAAAAAAAGAAAAGAAAAGAAAAAAAAGAAAATAACTTAAAATACATAGTAAAGAAAAGGTAAGGGAATTAAAAATGGTACACTGTAAAATATCTGCTTAACACAAATAAGTTTTACAACTTCACAGGAGGATAAGAGGAAGAAAAAAACATAAAGAAAACAATGAATTAGCAGTTGTAAATCCTACATCATCAGTAATTCCATGAAACATGTCAACTAAAAACTCGAATTAAAGGGCAGATTTTGTAGGAATGAATACGAAAATAACTATATGTTCTCTACAAGGAACATGGTTTATATTCAAAGACATAAATAGTTTGGGTTGAAAATAAAAAGACATAAATAGATATACCACACAAAGAGTATCCAACAACTGAGCTAGAGTGCCTATGTAAAGTTACACAAAATAATATTTCAGATAAAACTTGTTACTAGAGAAGAAGGATACCTTATAATAAATAGCCAACCCATCACAAACATTGAACAATTATAAACATATGTTCATCTAACAACAGAACACCAAAATATGTGGATAAAAAAATGGTAGAATTGAAGGAGGATTAGACAATTCAACAATAATAATTAGAGATGCCAATACCCCTGTAAAGGATACAAAACTATACAGACAATAAAGGGATAGAGCACTGAACAACACTATAAACGAACTAAACATAACAGACACATACAGAACACTCCACCCAACAACAGCAGAATAGGCATTCTTCTCAAGTGCACATGGAACATTCAACAATAGAGACCACATCTGGAACCATAAAATATACCTTAATGAATCTAAGAGAATAGGAATTATAAAAATATGTACTCAGGTAAAAATGGAATCAAATTATAAATCAAGGAAAGACTATATGTTAGGCCAGAAAACAATTTTCAATATATTTAAAATAATTGAAATTATACAAAATATGTTCTGCACTCAAAATGGAATGAAATTAGAAATTAATTACGTAAGGAAATTTGGCAAAGTCACAACACATGGAAGTTAAGTAAAACACTTCTGAACAACTTACGTGCCAAGGAAGGAAAAAATGGAATTTAGAAAGTACTTTGAGATGATTGAAAATGAAAGCACACAATACCAAAACTTAGGCGAAATAACAGAAGAGTGTTTAGAAGAAAATAAAAGCCTTTAAATGAATATATGAAAAAAGAACTCAAATGAATAACTTTTGGTTTGTTTAATTTTTCTCTATTATTTTTCCATCTTATGTTTTATTTATTTCCACTCTAATCTTTATTATTTCCTTCCTTCTGCATATTTTGTCTTTTCTTTGCTCTTTATTTCTGGTTTCTGACAAGAATTCCAAAACAATTCAATGAGGAAAGAATAGTCTTTTCAACAACTGGTCCCAGGACAAAAGAATATCCAGATGCAAAAGAATGAAGTTGGATCATACCTTACCCTATAAACAAAAATCAACTGAAAATTGATCAAAAATTAAATGTAAGAGCTAAAACAACAACAACAAAGAACCCTTAGAAGAAAACATAGGTGTAATTTTTCTTGACCTTAAATTAGGCTAGGTCATATGTGCTCATAGGTCATAGATATGACAGTAAAGGAATAAGCAACAAATAAAGATAAATTGAACTCATCAAAATTAAAAACTTCTGTGATTCAAATTATACCATGAAAAAGTGAAATAAAAAAAACCAAAGAATGGGAATAAATAATTGTGGGTAATACATTGTCTATTAAGCAAAATTTTAAAAAATTTACAACTCAAAGATAAAAAGACAGCTAACCCTGTTAAAAATGGTCAAAGGATTTGAGTAGACAAAGAAAATGTACAGGAACATATGTGTATGTATAACCGATTCACTTTGTTATAAAGCAGAAACTAACACACCATTGTAAAGCAATTATACTCCAATAAAGATAAAAAAAAAGAAAACCAGAACAACAACAAAGAAAGGCTAATATGTACATGAAAACATGTTAAACATCATTAGTCATCAGGGAGATATACATCAAAACCATAATGAAATACCCCTTCACACTCATTAGGATGGCTGCAGTAAAAAAACAAAACAACAAAAAACAATAACAAGTGTTCACAATATGGTGAAGTTGGAATCCTCATAAATGGCTGATGGGGATGGAAAATGGTGCTACCACTTTGGAAAGCAATTTGACAATAAATGAAAATATTAAGCCTAAATTTACCATACGAACTAGAAATTCCACTTCTAGGTATACTCCCCCTAAAATTTAAAACAGATACTGAAACAAATACTTGTATGCAAATGTTCATAGTGCCACTATTTACAATAGCCAAAAGGTGGAAACAACACAATGTACACCAACTGAGGAATGTGTTGTGATGTAGTAGGGTACAACCATGCACTGGAATATCTTTCAGCAGGAAAAAAGGGAGAATTAAGTACAGATGTATGCTATAACATGACTGAATCTTGAAAACATTGTGTGAAATAAAGAGATGGGCACAGAACACACAGAAGTCCACACATATGTAAGGCTCAGTTTATATGAAATGAACAGAAGAGACAAATTCCCAGAGATAGAAAGTATATCAGTGATTGTCAGGGTTCTTGGTGGAGGAGGGAATAAGCAGTGACTGAATAGACATGCAGTTTATTTAGGGGGTAATGAAAATGTGTTGGAATTAGATACTTGTGTTGGTTGCAAAATTTTGTGAATCAAGTTGATCCTTGAACAACATGGCTTTGAAGTGTGCAGGTCCACTTAGACTCAGATATTTTTCGATGGTAAATACAGTACAACTGCACAATTCCCAGATGGTTGAATCCAAAGGTGTGGAACCTGCAGGTATGGAGGACTGACTATAAAGTTATAGGCAGATTTTTGGCAGTAGGGTGGGTTGGCACCTCTAAACGTCTCCCTGACCCCTGCACGTTCTTCAAGGGTCAACTGTATAATAAAAATCACTGAACTGTGAACTTCTAAATGGTAAATTTTATGACCTGTGTGTTACATCTCAATAAACAAGAGTGATTGATACAGCAGAGGGATAGACATATTGACTGATGGCACAGAATATAGAACATAGAAACACTCCTCCTCACAAGTATGGCCCCTTGATTTTTGGCAAAGGAGCAAAAGTAATTCAATGGTGAAATGAAAGTCTTCAACAAATAGTCTAGAGCAATTGAACATTCATAGACAAAACAATGAACCTTGACTTAATTCTCACACCTAATTAAAAATTATCTAAATTGGGTCACTGACCTAAATGTAAAATGTAAGGAACATATTAGGAGCACAAAAAGACAACCTACAGACTGGGCAAAAATATTTGCAAACCATGTATCTGATAAGGAACTCATATCTAGAATATATAAATAATTGTCAAAAGGCAATAGTTAAAAAAAATAAGAATGGGCAAAATACATGAAGAGACATTTCACTGAAGAGCATATACAGACAGCAAATAAGTACATGAAAAGATGATCAACATCATTAACTATTAGGAAGATGCAAGTTAAAATCACAATGAAATACTATTACACACCAGTTAAAACTGCTTTAAAAAAAAAAGGACAATACTAAATGCTGGATAGTATGCAGAGAAACTGGACTATTCACATTGCTGATGGAAATTCAAATTGGTACAGCCACTCTGGAAAAGAGATAGTTTCTTTAAGTTTCAAACACACAAATAATAAATAACACAGAAATTGAACTCTTGGGCATTTATCCTAGAGAAACAAAAATTATGTTTACATAAAAACAATTTATAAATATTTATAACATTTATTCATAATGAGCCCCAAACTGGAAACAATCCAAAAGCCCTTCAATGGGTGCCTGATTAAACAATGGTACATCCATTCCATAGAATATTACTCAGCAATGAAAAGGAGTGAATTATTTTTTTTTAACAGTGTTAAAATGCTTTTACTCTTTGAACAATTTGATACCAAAAATCTAGGTTCAGTTTGCCAGATAGTCAAAAATTATAAGTGTATACTATGGGGATAATTTTAGATATTTTGATGTTACTGGAAACTGTCAAGTTCTTAGATATAAGCTACCAATCTTTCTCTGTTTTTTAAAATATCTGTTTTACACAGTAACAATCTGTTGATAAATTCTTTTTTTTCCATTCTTTTTTTCTCTTTATTCTTTTAATTGAAGTATAGATGATTTACAATGTTGTGTTAGTTTCAGATTTATAGCAAAGTGATTCAGTTATTTTACTGTTTAATTTCAGTTAATTCAGTTATATATTTTGTATATATATATATATATATATACATGTATACTTTTTCAGATTCTTTTTGCTTATAGTTGTCACAAAATATTGAGTATAGTTTCCTGTGCTATACATATTCGATATATAGTAGTGTGTATATGTTAATCCCAAACTCCTATTTTATCCCTCTTCACTTTCCCCTTTGGTAACCACAAGTTTGTTTTCTATGTCTGTGGGTCTATTTCTGTTTTGTATATAAGTTCATTTGCATTATTATTTTTTAGATACCACATATGAGTGATGTCATATGATATTTGTCTTTCTCTGTCTGGCTTACTTCATTTAGTATGGTAATCTCTAGATCGATCCATGTTGCTGCAAATGGCATTATTTCATTCTTTTTTAGGCTGAGAATCATTCCATTGAATATCACATCTTCTTTATCTATTCATCTGTCAATGGACATTTAGATGGCTTCCATGTCTTGGCTATTGTAAACAGTGCTGCTATGAACATTGAATATTGGGGTGCATGTATCTTTTCAAATTATTTTTCTCTGGATATATGACCAGGAATGGGACAGTAGGATCATATGGAAGCTCTATTTATAGATTTTTAAGGAACCTCCATACTGTTTTTAGTGACTGCACCAATTTACATTCCCACCAACAGTGTAGGAGGGTACCCTTTTCTCCCCACCTTCTCCAGCATTTATTATTTATAGACTTCTTAATGATGGCCATTCTGATTGGTGTAAGGTGATACCTCATTGTAGTTTTGTTTTGCATTTCTCTGATAATTAGCGATATTAAGCATGTTTTCATGTGCCTTTTGGCCATCTGTATGTCTTCTCTGGAGAAGTATCCATTTAGATCTTCTGCCAATTTTTTGATTGGATTTTTTTTTTTACATGGAGCTGTGTGAGCAGTTTGTATATTTTGGAAATTAATCCCTTGTCAGTCATCGTTTGCAAATATTTTTCCCATTATGTAGGTTGTATTTTCATTTTGTTTATTATTCCCTTTGCTGTGCAAAAGCTTTTAAATTTAATTAGGTCCCATTTGTTTATTTTTGTTTTTATTTCCATTACTCTAGGAAATTGATCTGAAAAGATATTGCTGCAATTTATGTCAAAGAGTGTTCTGCCCTATGTTTCTCTCTAGGAGTTTTATAGTATCCTGTCTTACATTTAGGTCTTTTGTGTGTGTGTGTGTGGTACACAAGCCTCTCACTGTTGTGGCCTCTCCCATTGCAGAGCACAGGCTCCGGACGTGCAGGCTTAGCGGCCATAGCTCACAGGCCCAGCCGCTCCGCAGCATGTGGGATCTTCCCAGACCAGGGCACGAACCCGTGTCCCCTGCATCGGCAGGCGGAATCTCCAACCACTGTGCCACCAGGGAAGCCCACATTTAGGTCTTTAATCCATTTTGCGTTTGTTTTTAAGTATAGTGTTAGAGAATGTTCTAATTTCATTCTTTTACGTGTAACTGTCTAGTTTCCCCAGCACCACTTATTGGAGAGGCTGTCTTCTCCATTGTCATAGATTAATTGACCATAGATGTGGGGGTTTATGTCTGGGCTTTCTATCCTTTTCCATTCATCTATATGTCTGTTTTTGAGCCAGTACTATATTGTTTTGATTACTGTAGCTTTGTAGTATGTCAAAATTCCGGGAACTTGATTCCTCCAGCTCCACTTTTCTTTCTTAAGATTGCTCTGGCTATTCTGGGGTCTTTTGTGTTTCCATAAATTAAAAAAAAAAATCTCCAGTTCTGTGAAAAATGCCATTGGTAATTTGATAGAGATTGCATTGAATCTGTAGATTACCTTGTGTAATATGGTCATTTTAACAATATTGATTCTTCCAATCCAAGAACACAGTACATCTTTCCATCTGTTTGTGTCATCTTCAATTTCTTTCATTGGTGTCTTACTGTTTTCAGGTACAGGTCTTTTGCCTAAAAAAAGAGCGAACTGTTGATACACACAGCAACCTGGATGAATCACCAGAGGATTACACTTAGTGAAAAAAAGTAAAGCTCAAAAGTTAAGAATTCTCTGATTCTTTTTATTAAAATTCTTGAAATTCAAAATTATAGAAACGGAGAACAGATTAGTGGTTAAGAATGGAGGTGTACAGGTCAGGAGGTGGAGGCTATTAAAGGGCAGTATGAGAGATCCTTTGGTGATAGACATGTTCTGTATCTTGACTGTATCAATGTGAATATCCTGGTTGTGTTATTGTTGTATAACTGTGTAAGATGGTGCCAGGATAAATTTGGTAAAGCATACGAAAAAACTCTACAGATTATTTCTTGTAACTGTTTGTAAATATACAATTATCTCTACAAGTTTAATTTAAAAATCATTTGTATTTCTACATACTAGTAATGAAAAGTTGGAAAATAAAACTAAAAATATACTATTTACAATAGCATCCTCAAATATGAAAAACTTAAGGATAAATTTAACAAAACATAGGAAAGGCTAACACACTGACAATTTAAACTCTTTCTGGCACGAACAGAGGTAGATCTTTGTCAGCCTGTCATTCTTCTAGATGTCAGAGGAAGAAAGCCGAGTTAATATATCTGAGATCAGGATGATGCTTCTGTAGGGACTATCTTTTTGAAGTTTTTCCTTGTAACTTATTCTCTTTCGTGCATTTCTAAGCCCCTTTTCAACTGACGTTGCATTTTTCTCTCACTAGCATCCCACTCTGAGGAACTTAAAGCACATGCTAAGACATGAAACCCTGCCTTTATTTGAAAATACCATTCCTGCTGGCATTTATGTTCTAAAATCATCATACATCTGAGCATGATGTTCTGTCCTTTCATTCAACATAAAGTTTATATATCCTTCTCTGAGCCATGAATGATAGGAAAACAAAAAACAAATAAAATATATTCTCTATCCTCTAGTTATCCACACTATTAAGGATGTATTAATTCATTTAAGAAGACCAAAAATCACAACATGCCTGATATATACCTGTCCCAGAAAACTTATGTGGAATTCAGGCAGGAAAGAAAAAATAAAACCTAGAGGTAGTGCCTATTGCCCACTGAGAGCTGTGCCTAGCTTGTGCATTCCATTTCTTTGAGGAATCTCAGAGCAACTTGATTAGTTCAGTGATATTATTTCACTTGTCATAGGAAGACACAGGGACTTGCTCTCTCTTAGGGCACCTCACTGTGTGGTGTAGGTTCAATACAAAGGAAGCATATCTGACCCAGAGTCCATGATCCTGCTCTTCTTCTCCCTTATTGCTTTTGTTGTTGTTTGTTTCACAATAGAAAAATAAGATGCTACAGAATAACCTCCACACAGTTTTCCCTAGTAGAATGTACCATTCTACATTCCCAACAACAGTGTATGAGTCCTAATTTTTCTACATCCTCACCAACACTTGTTATCTTTGTGTTTTTGTTAATAATAACCATTCTAACAGGTGTGAGGTGATATCCAGTTGTGGTTTTGATCTGCATTTCCCTGATGATTAGTGATGTTGATCATCTTTTCATATACCTGGTGGCCTTCTTTGTCTTTTATGTTTGTTTGTTTATTTGAGAAATGTCTATTTAAGTCCTTTACCCTTTTTAAATTAGGTATTTTTTATATTTATTTTTTAATTTTAATTTTTGCTATTGAGTTGTAGTAAATTCTTCTATATTTTGGACATTATCCGCTTATCAGATAGATGGTTTGCAAATATTTTCTCTCATTCCATAGTTTTATCACTCTTGTTGATGACTTCCTTTAGAGATTTTTAGTTTGGTGTACTCTCACTTGTCTATTTTTGAATTTATTTCATGTGCATTCACTGTCAAATCCAAGAAATAATTGCCAAGACCAATGTTAAGAAGATTTTCTCCTACTTTTTATTTGAGGAAGTTTTACACCTTCAGGTCTTAACATTTAAGTCTTTAATCCATTTTGAGTTGATTTACATGTATGGTGTATTTCATTCTGTTGCATGCGGATATCCAGTTTTCCCAACATAATTTTTTGAGAGGGTATCATTTCCCCATTGTGTGTTCTTGATGCCCTTATTGAAAAACAGTATGTGTGGGATTTTCCTGGTCTCTCTATTGTTTTCCATTGGTTTATCTCTCTTTCTTTATGCCAGTACCATGCTGGGTTTTTGTTGTTGTTGTTGGGTTTTACATTTATTTATTCTTTTTTTTTGGCTGTGTTGGGTCTTTGTTGTTGTGCATGGGCTTTCTCTAGTTGCAGTCAGTGGGGGCTACTCTTCATTGCAGTGCACAGGCTTCTCATTGTGGTGGCTTCTCTTGTTGCAGAGCATGGGCTCTAGGTGTGTGGGCTTCAGTAGTTGCAGCATGCAGGTTCAGTGGTTGCGGCATACTGGCTCAGTAGTTGTGGCTCACAGGGTCTAAAGCACAGGCTCAGTAGTTGTGACACACGGACTTAGCTGTTCCACGTCATGTGGGATCTTTCTGGACCAGGGCTCAAACCTGTGTCCCCTGCATTGGCAGGCAGATTCTTAACAACTGTGCCAACCAGGGAAGTCCCCATGCTGTTTTAATTACTGTAACTTTGTAACAAATTTTAAAATTAGAAAGTGTGATATCACCAGCATTGTTCTGTTTTCTCGAGATTGTTTTGTCTATTTGGGGTCTTTTGTGGTTCTATATGAATTTTATGGGTTTTTTGTTTGTTTCTGTAAAAAATGTCATTGGAATTTTGATAGAGATTGCAGACTGCATTGAATTTGTAGTATGGTATTGGGTAGTATGTCTTTCAGTAAAACGTATATTTTAACAATATTAATTCTTCCAACCCATGAATATAGGATGTCTTTCCATGTATTTGTTTTTTCTTTACTTTAGTTCAGCAGTGTCTTATAGTTTTCAGTGTACAAGTCTTTTGCTCTCTTGGTTAAGCTTATTCCTAAATATTTTATTATTTTAGATGCTATTGTAAATGGTATTGCTTTCTTACTTTCCTTTTCAGATAGTTCATTGTTAGTGCATATAATTACTACATTACCCAACAATCTCACTTCTGGATTTATATCCAAAATAATTGAAATCAGTACCTGGAAGAGATGTCTGCATTCCCATATTCATTGCAGCATTATTCACAATAGCCAAGATATGGAAACAACCAAAATGTCCATTGACAGATGAATGAATAAAGAAAATGTTGTATATGCACACAATGGAATATTATTCATCCCTAAAAAAGTAAATCTTGCCATTTGTGCCAGTATGGATGAAGCTGAAAGACATGATTCTACATGAAATAAGCTAGTTACAGAAGGACAAATATTACATGATTCCACTTACATGAACTTTCTAAAATAGTAAAACTCATAGAAACAGAGAACAGAGTGGTGTTTGCCAGGGGCAAAGGAGTTGGAGAAATAGGGAAGTTGTTGTTCAATGAGTATAAATTTTCAGTTATGCAAGATGAATAGGTATCTATAATTAACAATTCAGCATTTTGCACTTTAAAATATGTTAAGAGGATAGATCTTATGTTAAGTATTCTTAAACATAGACAGGCACACACATACAAAACCTAAGAAAGAACACATGGAAAATTTTGAAGGTGACAGCTATGTTTAATGTCTTGATTGTGCTGATATTATGGGTGTACGCACATGTCCAAAATCATCAAGCATATACTCAATGTGTGTATTTGTAATATCAATTATACCTCAATAAACCTTACAAAAGATGATAGGGAATTTTTAACAAGGAAAAGAATACCAGTTTCTGAGATCACTAAATTACATCAAAGTTACTTTGGGGGAAAAGAAAGAACTGCCTCTACCACCACCAAAAATAAAAGAACAAAACCAAAAGGATCATTGAAAGAAAGATTAAAGAGACATTATTACTTTATCCAATAATCAATTGTTCCTAGTGACTATAACAATAAATAATTAATGAATAATCATATTATATGAATAATGAAGTCTCAAATTCCATGCACATGTGCACACACATGCATGCACACACACATAAAATGTGGATAAATGAACCTTGCTAATTATTAAACTAAAGCAAAGATTCCAATTTATAAGCCTTAAGTTAATAAAAATGTTCATTCTTTCAATGCAAAATTAGTTTAAATGATAATGTGTGATTCTTATGTCTTGTGATGCAATAATATACAACACAGGTCAGTGGAGACTGAGCCATTGCATTTGGAAAGCAACTGGCATCAAAATAAAAGGCAAAACAAATCTTTTCACTCTTTTCCCCACTGACGCTAACCTGTAGAATTTATCTCAGAATGAAATCAGTCAAAAGTGAGGAAAATACCAATGCATACCCAGATTTTCAATGTAACATCTTTTAAAACAAACCTGAAGAGTTGGAAGCAACCTGCATTTCTAGCAACAAAGTACAATAATTAATTGAATAATGTTCTTTTTTACCCCATGGATCCATATGCTTTCTAAAAAAATAAATTTTGGGGCACTTTACGCAGTTGGGAAAGGGCTTGTTAAATCATTGCTAGGTGAAAATCAGAATATAAATTATATACAGTTATCATTTCAACTACTCAAGAAACATTTATTCATATGCAGAAAGAACTAGCCAGGCACTCAAATGATATTATAACATGTATTATGAGTGTGGCATTGAAATTCACTTGATGGGGAAGGTAGAATAATGGGAGAGATTGGGAAGAGAGGAAAGAAAATCAGTCTTTAGGCAATAAGTAGACTGGAAACTGTTGCCAGGGAGACCGGTTACTAGGCTCCTGAAATAGCTTAAATGAGAGTTGATGAAATTCTAAACCAAGGCAAAGTCTGAGGGGATAAATGGAAAGGAAATATTGAGGTTACTATTTTTTTTAAAGAAAAACCATATCAGAAAGGAAAAGGGATTCTTTTTCTTCCAAAAATAAATGTCACATGGGCCTTCTATTAAAATATATTGAAATTATAATATTAGATATCATTCATTAATTACTTAATCAATGCCAGGCAGCTACCTCTTGTCCTATGCAGTCTATGAGGTTGTTTCCATCAGTATCCTCATTTTAAAGAGGAGATGACTAAGATGGAGAAGATTGTCTAACATCACATGGCCAGTGAGTAAGAGTTCTAAACTCCTACCACATATCAGACCCCAGCTTAGATCCTGAACTCCATGCCTAGTGCTGAACTATGGGTAGTGGGATATACAGACCTGGACGAATCCTGAAAGTCACCCCCCCCCCTCTCTGATTCCTTTTCTTTCTTTCTCTCTCTCTTTCTTTCTTTCTTTCTTTCTTTCTTTCTTTCTTTCTTTCTTTCTTTCTTTCTTTCTTTCTTTCTCTTTTGTGTAATCGTATTTCCATAATCCTTGACCTTCTTCATGCTTGTTATTCTTGAGATTGGGGTTTTCAGCATTTGCCTTTCTGTGGAAGGTGAACAGTTAACAGGCATACAAATATGAAGGCTTGTGTGTTGTCTGCCAATTAAATTGAAAAAGAGTAGGGAGGCCAGGTTTTCACCTTTCAAGTTGGGGATGCATAAGGAGAGTTGAGAAGTAGGGGGAGGTAGTGATGGATCTAAAATAATGTGCAGAGGTGGTCCAGGTCACTTTTCTGTGGGCAAAGAGGAAGCACAGGTCCCTGGGTCATTCCGCAGTCTATATCTGGGTAGAGACTGGTGGGAGGGAAAACAGTCCAGGGGAATGGGCTACAAGACCAATAAGAGAAAGACACAGGAAGAAGGAGATGCATTGCAGTGAGGAATGTGTGAGCAGTCAGTGAAAAAGAGACAGAAAGAAGTAATGCAGCCCACAAAAGAGTCATGGCAAAGATGATTACATGAGAATTCTCCAAAATCCAAAGTGGTTGCGTTAGAGCCATGGGGTTATAAAAATGTTTTGTCTTCTTTTCTGTATTATTCAGAGTTAATAAAAATATATACTATTTGTATAAAAATGAATTAACACCCAGTGAACTGATTTGCTCCATTTTGTGGTCTTTCCCTGAGACTCATTCGATAGCACTGCCTTGGTCCCCACATGCACCTAGGACCTCACCTCCTTCCTAGAACTGATAATCTTGTCACTGTTTCTCCTGCAGGTGTTTGTTCTTTTAATCTTTTGAGTACATACCCTCATGTGACACTAACCAGGGTCCTTTCCTGTGACAATGACGCTTAAGATTGACATACTGTTTAAAGTGTATATAACTGCCTTAACTCTGTATCCAAGTTGACAATGTAGCCTAGAGAACGGTGATTATATATGAGCAGTAGAATAAATCAAAAGAGGCTGACTTTATTTATAAATACTGCTCTACATAAGAAATAATGATAAGATTAACAGGCAAAAATTTTAAATGAAGGATTATTAACCCTATATATGATCGATAGGTGGTTACTATATCGACCCTATCAATAAGTAAAAGAGAAGCAAAGGATAGGAACACCCTTTTTAAAGGTAATGTAGAGAGATAAAGATAATTCAGAGAGATTTTATGCATTATATGATGGTCAGCCTCACTAGTTATAAAATACATTTATTCGGAAATATGTGAAAAGTGTAATACAATATTATTCTTTACACAGCAATTCCATTTCTAGAAATATGTAGATTAAGCATTCTAAAATACAGATGTATATTTGTGGCAATTAATAGTAGAAAAATTCAAAAACTCCTAAATGGCCATCCATAAGAACTGTTTTAAATACATGATACCTAGTTAATATAAAACAATATTGAGCATTCCTTAAAGTGCATGAGATATTAACTTTTGATATAAAAAGTGATATAAGATACATAAATATATTATCCCAGTAACTTTTCCAGTATACACATGTACAACACTGTTGGAAATATATAAACTAAATTGTGGTTATAAAAACAGAAATGGAATTACGGCAGTATTTCCTATTTACACATATCGGTGTTGTCTTAATCATGTACCCTTTAAATGAATATTTTTAAATTTATAAATATAATACAATATTTTAGTTTGAATAAATAAAAACTAAACATTTTAAAATGAGCAAAGACAGAAAAAATTCACAGCAAAAATATAAATAACAAATATAAGAAAAATGTTTCACCTTCTAAATAATTAAGCAAATTCAGAATCTCAGAGTGACAAACCATTTCCATATGTCCAACAGTCAAGATTTTAAGAAATGTACTGAACTATGTGGCTGCTTCCCACTAGCTATCTATTTTACATTTGGTAGTATATGTCCATGTCATTCACTCACTTCATCCCAACTTACACTTCCCCCTCCCCGTGTCCTCAAGTCCATTCACTACATCTGCATCTTTATTCTGGTCCTGTCCCTAGGTTCTTCAGAACAATTTTTTTTTTTAGATGCCATGTATATGTGTTAGCATATGGTATTTATTTTTCTCCTTCTGACTTACTTCACTCTGTATGACAGACTCTAGGTCCATCCACCTCAGTACAAATAACTCAATTTCATTTATTTTTATGACTAACATTCCATTGTATATATGTGCCACAGCTTCTTTATCCATTCATCTGTCAATGGACACTAAGGTTGCTTCCATGTCCTGGTTATTGTAAATAGCGCTGCAATGAATATTGTGGTACATTACCCTTTTTGAATTATGGTTTTCTCAGTGTATATGCCCAGTAGTGGGATTGCTGGGTCATATGGTAGTTCTATTTTTAGTTTTTTAAGGAAGCTCCATACAATTCTCCATAGTGGATGTATCAATTTACATTCCCACCAACAGTACAAGAGGGTACCCTTTTCTCCACACCCTCTCCAGCACTTATTATTTCTGGATGTTTTGATGATGTCCATTCTGACTGGTGTGAGGTGATACCTCATTGTAGTTTTGATTTGCATTTCTCGAATGATTAGTAATGTTAGGCATCCTTTCACATGTTTGTTGGCAATCTGTATATCTTCTTTGGAGAAATCTCTATTTAGGCCTTCAACCCATTTTTGGATTGGGTTTTTTTTTTTTTTGATATTGAGCTGCATGAGCTGCTTGTATATTTTGGAGATTAATCCTTTGTCAGTTGCTTCATTTGTAAATATTTTCTCCCATTCTGAGGGTTGTCTTTTACTCTTGTTTATGGTTTCCTCTGCTGTGCAAAAGCTTTTAAGTTTCATTAGGTCCCATTTGTTTATTTTTGTTTTTATTTCTATTTCTCTAGGAGGTGGGTCATAAAGGATCTTGCTCTGATTTATGTCATAGAGTGTTCTGCCTATGTTTTCCTCTAAGATTTTGATAGTGTCTGGTGTTAAATTTAGGTCTTTAATCCATTTTGAGTTTATTTCTGTGTATGGTGTTGAGTGTTCTAATTTCACTCTTACATGTAGCTGTCCTATTTTCCCAGCACCACTTATTGAAGAGCCTGTATTTTCACCATTGTATACTTTTGCTTATTTTATCAAATATAAGGTGACCATATGTGTGTGGGTTTATCCCTGGGCTTTCTATCCTGTTCCATTGAGCTATATTTATGTTTTCATGCCAGTACCATACTGTTTTGATTACTGTAGCTTTGTAGTATAGTCTGAAGTCTGGGAGCCTGATTCCTGCAGCTTGGTTTTTCTTTCTCAAGATTGCTTTGGCAACTCGGGGTCTTTTGTGTTTCCACACAAATGTGAATTTTTTAGTTCTAGTTCTGTGAAAAATGCCATTGATAGTTTGATAGGGATTGCACTGAATCTATAGATTGCTTTGGGTAATATAGTCATTTTTACAATGTTGATTCTTCCAATCCAAGAATATGGTATATCTCGCCATCTGTTTTTTATCATCTATTTTCTTTTATCTTTTATTTTATAGTTTTCTGTGTACAGGTCTTTTGTCTCCTTAGGTAGGTTTATTCCTAGGCATTTTATTCTTTTGTTGCAATGGTAAATAAGATTGCTTCCTTAATTTCTTTTTCAGGTTTTTCATCATTAGTGTATAGGAATGCAAGTGATTTTTGTTCATTAACTTTGTATCCTGCTACTTAACCAAATTCATTGATTAGCTCTAGTAGTTTTCTGGTAATACCTTTAGGATTCTCTATGTATAGTATCATGTCATCTGCAAACAGTGACAGTTTTACTTCTTCTTTTCACATTTGGATTCCTTTTATTTTTTTTCATCTCTGAGTGCTGTGCTTAAAACTCCCAAAACCATGCTGAATAATAGTGGTGAGAGTGGGCAACTTGTCTTGTTCCTGATCTTAGTGGAAATGGTGTCAGTTTTTCCCCGTTGAGAAAGATGTTGGCTGAGGGTTTATCATATATGGCCTTTATTATGTTGATGAAAGTTCCCTCTATGCCTACTTTCTGGAGAGTTTTTTTCATAAATGGGTATTGAGTTTTGTTGAAAGATTTGTCTGCATCTATTGAGATGATCATATGGTTTTTATCCTTCAATTTTTTAATATGGTGTATCACATTTATTGATTTGCATATATTGAGGAATCCTTGCATTCCTGAGATAAACCCAACTTCATCATGGTTATGATCCTTCTAATGTGCTGATGGATTCTGTTTGCTAGTATTTTGTTGAAGATATTTGCATCTATGTTCATCAGAGGTATTGGCCTGTAGTTTTCATTTTTTTTAACATCTTTGTCTGGTTTTGTAACACCGTTAAGGTGATGGTGGCCTCATAAAGTGAGTTTGGGAGTGTTCCTCCCTCTGCTATATTTTGGAAAAGTTTGAGAAGGATAGGTGTTAGCTCTTCTCTAACTGTTAATTCTTAGGTAGAATTCGCCTGTGAATCCATCTGGTCCTGGGCTTTTGTTTGTTGGAAGATTTTTAATACCAGTTTTAATGTCAGTGCTTGTGATTGGTCCGTTTATATTTTCTATTTCTTCCTGGTTCAGTCTCAGAAGGTTGTTCTTTTCTAAGAATTTGTCCATTTTTTCCAGGTTGTCCAATTTATTGGCATATAGTTGCTTGTACTAATCTCTGATGGATTTCTTCAGTATCCGTTGTTACTTCTCCTTTTTCATTTCTAATTTTATTGATTTGATTCTTCTCCCTCTTTTTCTTGATGAGTCTGGCTAATGGTTTATCAATATTGTTCATCTTCTCAAAGATGCAGCTTTTAGTTTTATTGATCTTTGTTATCATTTCCATCATTTCTTTTTCATTTATTTATGATCTGATCTTTATGATTTCTTTCCTTCTGTTAACTTTGGGTTATTTTTTGTCCTCTTGCCTCTAATTGCTTTAGGTGTAAGATTAGGTTGTTTATTTGAGATTTTTCTTGTTTGTTGAGGTAGGATTGTATTGCTATAAACTTCCCTATTTGAACTGCTTTTGCTGCATCCCATAGGTTTTGGGTCATTGTGTTTTCATTGTCATTTGTTTCTAGGTAGTTTTAAATATCTTTTTTGATATCTTCATTGATCTCTTGATTATTTAGTAGCGTACTGTTTAGCTTCCATGTGTTTGTATTTTTTACAGTTTTTTTCCCCCTGCATCTGATATCTAGGCTCATAGCATTGTGGTTGGAAAAGATACTTGATACGATTTCAAATTTTCTTAAATTTACCAAGGCCTGATTTGTGACCCAAGATATGATCTATCCTGGAGAATGTTCCATGAGCTCTTGAGAAGAATGTCTATTCTCTTGGTTTTGGATAGAATGTCCTATAAATATCAATTAAGTCCATGTGTTTAATGTATTATTTAAAGCTTGTTTTTCCTTATTTATTTTCATTTTGGATGATCTGTCCATTGGTGAAATTAGGTTTTAAAGTCCCCTACTATGATTGTGTTACTATTGATTTCCCCTTTTATGGCTGTTAACATTTTCTTTATGTATTGAGGTGCTCCTATGTTGGGAGCACAAATATTTACAATTGTTATATCTTCTTCTTCGATATATCCCTTGATATTTATGTAGTGTTCTTCTTTGTCTCTTGTGATTGTCTTTAATTTAAAGTCTATTGTGTCTGATATGAGCATTGCTACTCCAGCTTTCTTTGATTGCCATTTGCATGGAATATCATTTTCCATCCCCTCACTTTCAATCTGTATGTGTCACTAGGTCTGCAGTTGGTGTCTTCTAGACAGCATATATACAGGTCTTGTTTTTGTTCATTCATCCAGTCTATATGTTTTGGTTGGAGGATTTAATCCATTTACATTTAAGGTAATTATCAATATGTATGTTCTGATTACCATTTTCTTAATTGTTTTGGATTTGTTATTGTAGGTCTTTTCCTTCTCTTGTGTTTCTTGCCTAAAGAAGTTCATTTAGCATTTGTTGTAAAGCTGGTAAGGTGGTGCTGAATTCTCTTAGTTTTTCCTTGTCTGTAAAGGTTTCAATTTCTCTGTTGAGTCTGAATGAGATCCTTAGTGGGTAGAGTAATCTTGGTTGTAAGTTTTTCCCTTTCATCACTTTAATATGTCCTGCCACACCCTTCTGGCCTGCAGAGATTCTGCTGCAAGATCAGCTGTTAACCTTATGGGGATTCCCTTGTGTGTTATTTGTTGCTTTTCCCTTGTTGCTTTTCATATTTTTTCTTTGTATTTAATTTTTCATAGTTTGATTAATATGTGTCTTGGCATGTTTCTCCTTGGATTTATCCTGTATGGGACTCTCTGTGTTATGTGGACTTCATTTGACTATTTCTTTTCCCATATTATGGAAGTTTTCAAATATAATCTCTTCATATATTTTCTCTTCTTCTTCTGGACGCCTATAGTTCGAATGTTGGTGCGTTTAACATTGTCCTAGGGGTCTCTGAGGCTATTCTAAATTCTTTTCATTCTTTTTTCTTTATTCTGCTCTGTGGTAGTTATTTCCACTATTTTGTCTTCCAGGTCACTTATCCGTCCTTCTACCTTAGTTATTCTGCTATTGATCCCTTCTAGAGAATTTTAAATTTCATTTATTGTGTTTTTCATCATTGTTTGTTTGTTCTTTAGTTCTTCTAGGTCCTTATTAAACGTTTCTTGTATTTTCTCCATTCTATTTCCAAGATTTTGGATCACCTTTACAATCATTACTCTGAATTGTTTTTCAGGTAGACTGCCTATTTCCTCTTCATTTGTTTCTTCTGGTGGGTTTTTACCTTGCTCCTTCATCTGCTGTGTGTTTCTTTATCTTCTCATTTTGCTTAACTTATTGTGTTTGGGGTCTCCTTTTTGCAGTCTGCTTGTTCATAATTCCCATTGTTTTTGGTGTCTGCCCCCAGTTGGTAAGGTTGGTTCAGTGGGTTTCATCAGCTTCCTGGTGGAGGGGACTGGTTCCTGTGTTCTGGTGGATGAAGCTGGATCTCGTCTTTCTGGTAGGCAGGACCATGTCTGGTGGTGCGTTTCAGGGTGTCTGTGACATTATTATGATTTTAGGCAGCCTCTTTTCTAATGGGTGGGGTTGTGTTCCTGTCTTTCTAGTTGTTTGGCATGGGGTGTATGGCACTGCAGCTTGATGGTCATTGAGTGGAGCTGGGTCTTAGCATTGAGACAGGGATCTCTGGGAGAGCTCTCACCATGGATTGATATTACGTGGGTCAGGAGGTCTCTGGTTGTCCAATGTCCTGAACTTGGCTCTCCTACGTCATAGGCTCAGGCATGACACCCGGTTGGAGCACCAAGGCCCTGTCAGCCACATGGCTTAGAAAAAAAGGGAGAAAAGAAAGAAAGAAAGAAAAGAAAAGAAAAGAAATAAAGTTATTAAAATAAAAAGATAAAAAATATTATTAAAATAAAAATATTAAAACGTACTTTAAAAAAAAAAGAAGAGAGCAACCAAACCAGTAAACAAATCCACGAATGATAACAAGCACTAAAAACTAAACTAAGATAAACATATACATCAGAAATTAGTCACTCACATACAGCAAATCCCTCATCTACAGTTGCTCCCAAAGTTTACTGCCTCCATTTTGGGATGACTCATTGTCTGTTCAGGTATTCCACAGATGCAGGTTACATCAATTTGATTGTGGAGATTTAGTCCACTGTTTCTGAAGCTGCATGGAGAAATTTCCCTTTCTCTTCTTTGTTTGCACAGCTCCTGGGGTTCAGCTTTGGATTTGGCACTGCCTCTGCATATAGGTCACCCTCTGAAGTCTGTTCTTCACCCAGACAAGAGGGGTTAAAGTAGCAGCTGTTTAGGGGGTTGAGGCTCACTCAGACCACTGGGAAGGAGGGGTAGGGAATGCGGGTCGAGCCTGTGGTGGCAGAGGCCAGCATGATGTTGCAACAGCCTGAGGCATGCCATTTGTTCTCCCAGGGAACTTGTCCCTGGATCATTGGACCCTGGCAGTGGTGGGCTGCACAGTCTCCCGGGATGGGAGTTGTGGATAGTGACCTGTGCTTGCACACAGGCTTCTTGCTGGCTGCAACAGCAGCCTTAGCGTTTCACACCCGTCTCTGTTGTCCATGCTGATAGCCATGGCTCACACTTATCTCTGGAGCTCTTTTATGCAGTGTTCTGAATCCTCTCTCCTCACGCACCCCGATACAATGGTCTTTTGCCTCTTAGGCAGTTCCAGACTTTTTTCCAGACTCCCTCCCAGCTAGCTGTGGCACACTAGCCCTCTCTAGGCTATGTTCATGCAGCCAACCCCAGTCCTGTCCCTGCGATATGACTTCTGACGCCTAAGCCCCAGCTCCTAGCCCCCACCCATCCCAGTGGGTGAGAAGACAATCCTCTCAGGCTGGTGAGTGCCGGTTTGCACTGATCCTCTGTGCGGGAATCTCTCTGCTTTGCTCTCTGCACCCTGTTGCTGCACTCTCCTCCATGGCTCCAAATCTTCCCCCTCCACCCACCGTCCACTCCACCAGTGAAGAGGATTCATAGTGTGTGGAAACTCTTCCTCCTTCACAGCTCCTTCCCATAAGTGTAGGTCCTGTCCTTATTATTTTGTCTCTGTTTTTTTTTCTTTTGCCCTACCCTGATATGTGGGGAGTTTCTTGCCTTTTGGGAAGTATAAGGTCTTCTGCCAGCATTCAGTAGGTGTTCTGTAGGAGTTGTTCCACATGTAGATGTGTTTTTGATGTATTTGTGGGGAGGAAGGTGATCTCCATGTCTTACTCCTCCGCCATCTTGAAGATCCTCCCATACTTTATTTTCCTGAGAAATTTCACATTCAATAATCAGTGTGAATAAAGCAATGAATTTAGACAACTATTTTTTACAAAGATGTTTATCATTGTGTTGCTTTAAATTAAAAAAATTAAAAATGAGTCAGTAGTGTTGTACAATAATTTTAAATGATGTTCCTGTAGAATGTTCTGAGTCATCAAAGTCTAGTGGTCTAGACAGCATCAGAATGCAGGGTATTAATTATGGCACAAGAGTAAACACCTGATGGAATTACACAGAGCAGGCAAGATAGAAACAATCAACTCTGTTATTGCTATGTTACAGTTTACAGGGGCAAAGATTCTTTACTAACGTAAGCAACTTACTCAAGAATCCCTTGCTCTATGACCCACAAAGCTAGGTTAATCTGTGTCCCTTCCATTCACATAACCCTTAACCTAGTCATTAGTACTACATACAAAAGAATACATTTCAGATAAATAAGAGGAAATAAATTAAATGGCATTTGGAAGCCTCAGTTCAGACAGAGGAGGAGTATCAAACTACTGCCCACTAATAGGAACTATTTCGGACCTAAAATGTTTAAAGTAAAATCATATATAATTACTGTTTATCCATAAAATTACTGTAATTATATTTTGAAAATATAATATAAAAATATTATAATATAAAAATAATATAAATATATATAAATATAAAAAAATAATATAAAGAAAACCTCACTATTCTCCAAACAAAGTTATCTTTGAGGTCTTTATTCATCACTTGGTTTTAGAGTGACAGTAATCAATAGAAAGCAAGTTACATGGAGAGAGTGGAATTTCCAAACTTTATTTGATTAATTCTGACTTAATGTCCATATAATGATTTACACTAAGCAGAACCAAATGTAGAAAAGACTGTTGAAAAATCCAGTTTCTCTGAATAAAAACATTTGGTGAGAGGGAGTATCACTGATGAGTGAATGGTGCAGTTCTTTGATTGGCTTTTAGTTCTAAAACATACCATGATCTAAAGCCCCTAGATTTACATTCCAGCTGGATAAAAAAACTTGAATTGACAACAATAGAGCACTTGTCTTTTCAGAAGCCCTCAAGGGTTTTAAAGAATCCAAAATGAGAGTAAAAGTTTATTAACATTGTTTCTTCATTTTGACAAAATAGTGGGGTAGAAGTAGAAAAACACATAGGTTTTTCTATGGGGTTTCAGCTTGGAAATGAGCTGAAATGACTTAACAGAAACAAAAAAGCAAAAGGTTTATGTCTCAAGCTGCAAATCCATTTGAGGAAACTACTCAGGGAATATCATCTGAAAAGATTAGAATAAACATAGCATAGATTGAGAATAATATTTCTCCCCACTGACCACAATTCATGGAGCATTGGGCAGAGTACACAGAAGGGTTTTCTTCACTTGTGGGGGACAATTATATCTAGACTGGGAACTGATCTGATCTACCCTAAAAAAAATCTTTAAAATCTAAGTAGAGATAGTCCCTGACTTACAATGATTAGACTTAAATATTTTTGAACTTATGATGGTGCAAAGGCAACACACATTCAGTAGAAAAAATACTTCAAATTTTGAATGATCTTTTCCTGGGTTAGTAATATGTGGTACAATATTCCCTCATGATGCTGGGCAGTCATGTGCTTACAAAGGTAAATAATTGACAAAATTACACCATTCTGTACCCACAAAACCATTCTGTTTTTCACTTTAAGTATGATATTCAGTAAATTGCATGAGATTTTCAATAATTTATTTTAACATAAGCTTTGTATTAGATTATTTTGCACAACTGTAGGCTAATTTAAGTGACTGAACACTTTTAAGGTAGGCTGGGCCAAGCTATGATGTTTGGTAGGTTGAGTGTATTGAATGAATTTTCAATATATGATACTGTCAATTTATGATGAGTTTATCAGGACACAACCCCAATCTAAGTGGAGGATGATCTGTAATTCAACTCAATCCAAAAATATCTCAATCAAGAATAAAAAGACTGAATATTTAGTAGTTCTGACAAGATAATATTCAAAATGTCTGTCATCCAATACCAGACAAACAAGAAAATGCAACACATAATGAGGAGAAAATCAATCAATTGAAAATGATTTGCAGGAAATTTCCTGGATATCTAGTGGTTAGGACCCGGTGCTCTCACTGCCCGGGCCTGGGTTTTTTCCCTGGTTGGGGAACTAAAATCCAGCAAGTCATGAAGCAGCCAAGAAAGAAAGAAATTGATCCAGAACTGACACAAATACTAGAATTATCAGGAAAAAATGGTAGAACAGTTATTATAACTGTATTCCATGTATTGAAAACTTAGGGAGAGACATTGAAGGTATACAAAAAGATGAAAATTAAGCTTCTAGGGCTGGAACCTATAATGTGACATTTGTTCCCCCCCCCCTTGGACTACAGTGGCTAGAAAGTGAAAAAAAAAACTTGGAGAAAATATTTTCTTTTTTTATTAATTATTATTGGAGCATAGTTGCTTTACAATGTTGCATTAGTTTCTGCTTTACACCAAGGTTAATCAGCTATATGTATAGATATATCCCCTCTTTTTTGGATTTACTTCCCATTTAGGTCGCCACAGAGCACTGAGTAGAGTTCCCTGTGCTATACAGTAGATTCTTTTTAGTTATCTATTTTATACATAGTAGTGTATATATGTAAATCTCTATCTCCCAATTCATCCCGCCTTACGTTACCACTGTGGTATCCATGTTTGTTCCCTACATCTGTGTCTCTATTTCTGCTTTGCAAATTACTTCATCTGTACCATTTTTCTGGATAATACATATAAGCAATATTATACAATATTTGATTTTCTCTTTCTGACTTACTTCACTTTGTATGACATTCTGTAGATCCATCCAAGTCTCTACAAATGGCACAATTTTGCTGCTTTTTAAGGCTGAGTAATATGCCATTGTATATATATACCACATCTTCTTTATCCATTCTTCTGTTGATGGACATTTAGGTTACTTCTCTGTCCTGGCTATTGTAAATAGTGCTGCAATGAACAATGGGGTGCACGTATATTTTGGAATTGTGCCTTTCTCCAGGTATACGGCCAGGAGTGGGACTGATGGGTCATATGGTAGTTCTATTTTTAGTTTATTAATGAACCTCCATACTGTTCTCCATAGTGGCTGTACCAGTTTACATTCCCACCAACAAGTATAAGAGGGATCCCTTTTCTCTTCACCCTCTCCAGCATTTATTGTTTGCAGATTTTTTTGATGATGGTCATTCTGGCCATTTTCCAATGATGAGAAGGATACCTCATCGTAGTTTGGACTTGCATTGCTCTAATAATTAGTGAGGTTGAGTATTTTCTCATGTGTTTTTTAGCCATCTTCTATGTTCTCTTTGGAGAAATGTCTATTTAGCTCTTCTGCCCAGTATTTGATTGGATGGTTTGTTTGTTTCTTTATTTGTATGTTTTGATATTGAGCTCCACGGGCTATTTTTATATTTTGGAAATTATTTCCCTTGTCAGTTTCTTCATTTGCAAATATTTTCTCCCATGCTGAGTGTTGTCTTTTCATCTTGTTTATGGTTTCCTTTGCTCTGCAAAATATTTTAAGTTTAATAATGTCCCATTTGCATGCTTCACTGGTGGCACAGTGGTTAAGAATCTGCCTGCCAATGCAGGGGACATTGGTTCAATCCCTGGTCCGGGAAGATCACACATGCTGCAGAGCAACTAAGCCTGTGTGCCACAACTACTGAGACTGTGCTCTAGAGCCTGCATACCACAACTACTGAAGCCCACATACTTAGAGCCTGTGCTGTACAACAAGAGATGCCACTGTAATGAGAAACCCGAGCACCACAACAAAGAGCAGCCCCCGCTCGATGCAACAAAAGAAAGCCCATGTGCAGCATTGAAGAACCAATGCAGCCAAAAGTAAATAAATAAATTTATTTTAAAAAATAATGTCCCATTTGTTTTTGTTATTTTTAAATTTTTCATTATACAAGAGAGGGGTCAAAAAGATCTTGCTGTGGTTTATGTCAAAGAGGTTTCTGCATATGTTCTCCTCTAAGAGTTTTATAGTGTCCAGGCTTACCTTTAGGTCTTTAATCCATTTTGAATTTATTTGTGTGTATGGTGTTAGGGAGTGTTCTAATTCCATTCTTTTATATTTAGCTGCCCAGTTTTCCCAGTACCACTTATTGAAGTGACTGTCTTTTCTCCATTGTATATTCTTGCCTCCTTTGTCATAGATTAGGTGACCATAGGTGTATGGGTTTAACTCTGGGCTTTCTATCTTGTTCCATTGATCTATATTTCTGTTGTTGTGCCAGTACCATACTGTCTTGATACTGTACCTTTGTGTTATAGTCTGAAGTCTGGAAGCCTGACTCCTCCAGCTCTGTTTTTGTTTCTCAGGATTGATTTGATTATTTGAGATCTTTTGTGTTTCCATACAAATTGTGAATTTTGGTGTCTAATGTTGTGACAAATGCCATTGGTAATTTGACAGGAATTGCATAGAATCTGTAGATTGCTTTGGGTAGTATAGTCATTTTCACAATGTTGATTCTTACAATCCAAGAACATGGTATAGCTCTCCATCTGTTTGTGTTATCTTTGAATTTGTTCATCAGTGTTTTATAGTTTTCTGAGTACAGGTCTTTTCCCTTCTTAGCTAGATTTATTCATATATATGCTATTATTTTTGTTGCAGTGGCAAACGGGATTGTTTCCTTAATTTCTCTTTATCTTTCATTGTTAGTGTATAGGAATACAAGAGATTTCTGTGCATTAATTTTGTATCCTGAAATATTACCAGATTCATTGATTAGCTGTAAACATTTTCTGGTGGGACATTTAGGAATTTTTAGGCATAGCATCATGTCATCTATAAATAGTGATAGTTTTACTTCTTTTCCAATTTCGATTCCTTTTATTTCTTTTCCTTCTCTGATGACTGTGGCTAGAATTTCCAAAACTATGTTGAATAACAGTGGTGAGAGTGGACATCCTTGTCTTGCTCCTGATCTTAGAGGAAATGCTTTCAGTTTTTCACCATTGAGAATGATGTTTGCTGTGGCTTTCTTGTATATGACCTTTATTATGTTGACATAGGTTCCCTCTATGCCAACTTTCTGGAGAGATTTTATCATAAATGGGTGTTGAATTTTGTCAAAAGTTTTTCTGCATCTATTGAGATGATCGTATGATTTTTACTCTTCAATTTGTTAATATGGTGTATCACATTGATTGATTTGCATATATTGAAGAATCCTTGCATCCCTGGTATAAATCCCACTTGATCATGGTATACGACCCTTTTAATATGTTGTTGGATTCTGTTTGCTAGTATTTTGTTGAGGATTTTTGCATCTATATTCATCAGTGATATTAGTCTGTAATTTCCTTTTTATGTGATATTTTTGTCTGGTTTTGGTATCAGGGTGATGGTGGCTTTGTAGAACGAGTTTGGGAGTATTCCTCCCATTGCAATTTTTTGGAAGAATTTGAAAAGAATAGTTGTTACTTTTCTCTAAATGTTTGATAGAATGCACCTTTGAAGGCATCTGGTCCTGGACTTTTGTTTGTTGGAAGATTTTTAATTACAGTTTCAATTCATTACCTGTGATTGCTCTGTTTATATTTAATATTTCTTCCTGGTTCAACCTTAGAAATGTGTACCTTTGTAAGAATTTGTCCGTTTTTTCCAGGTTGTCCATATTATTGGAATAGAGTTGCTTGTAGTACTCTCTTATGATCCTTTGTATTTCTGTGGTGTAACTTGTAATTTCTCCTTTTTATTGTAACTTTATTGATTTGAGTCCTCTCCTTTCTTTTCACAATAAGTCTGGCTAAAGATTTATCAATTTTGTTTATCTTCTGAAATAACCAACTTTTAGTTTTATTGATCTTTGCTATTGTTTCCTTAATTTCTATTTTATTTATTTCTGCTCTGATCTTTATAATTTCTTTCCTTCTACTAACTTTGGTTTTGTTTGTTCTTCTTTCTCTAGTTGCTTTAGTTACAAAGCTACATTCTTTATTTGAGATTTTTCTTGTTTCTTGAGGTAGGAGTGTACTGCTATAAACTTCGCTCTTAGAACTGCTTTTACTGCATCCCACAGGTTTTGGATCATCGTGTTTTCATTCTTATTCTCTACGGATTTTTTAAATTTCCTCTTTGATTTCTTCAGTGATTTCTTGATTATTTAGTAGCATATGGTTTACCCTCCATGTGTTTCTCTTTTCTACAGTATCTTTCCTGTAATTGATTGTGTTTTTACATCTTTATTGGAGTATAACTGCTTTACAATGGTGTGTTAGTTTCTGATTTATAACAAAGTGAAACAGTTATACATATACATATGTTCCCATATCTCCTCCCTCTTGAGTCTACCTCCCTCCAACCCTCCCTATCCCACTCAACAAGGTGGTCACAAAGCACCGAGCTGATCTCCCTGTGCTATGCGGCTGCTTCCCACTAGCTATCTATATTACGTTTGGTAGTGTACATATGTCCATGCCACTCTCTCACTTTGTCAAAGCTTACCCTTCGCCCTCCCCATATCCAAACTCCATTCTCTAGTAGGTCTGTGTCTTTATTCCCTTCTTACCCCTAGGTTATTCATGACATTTTTTTTCTTAGATTCCATATATATGTGTTAGCATACGGTATTTGTCTTTCTCCTTCTGACTTACTTCACTCTGTATGACAGACTTTACGTCAATCCACCTCACTTCAAATAACTCGATTTCATTTCTATTTATGGCTGAGTAATATTCCATTGTATATATGTGCCACATCTTCTTTATCCATTCATCTGATGATGGACACTTAGGTTGTTTCCATCTCCTGGCTATTGTAAATAGACCTGCAATGAATATTTTGGTACATGACTCTTTTTGAATTATTGCTCTCTCAGGGTACATGCCCACTAGTGGGATTGCTGGGTCATATGGTATTTTTATTTGTAGTTTCTTAAGGAACCTACATACTGTTCTCCATCGTGGCTGTATCGATTCACATTCCCACCAACAATGCAAGAGTGTTCCCTTTTCTCCACACCCTCTCCAGCATTTACTTTTTCTAGAATTATTGATGAAGGCAATTCCGACAGGTGTGAGATGATATCTTATTGTAGTTTTGATTTGCAGTTCTATAATGATTAACGATGTTGAGCTTTCTTTCATGTGTTTGTTGGCAATCTGTATACCTTCTTTGTAGAAATGTCTATTTAGGTCTTCTGCCCATTTATGGATTGGGTTGTTTGTTTTATGGTTATTGAGCTGCATGAGCTGCTTATAAATTTTGGAGATAAATCCTTTGTCAGTTGCTTCATTTGCAAATATTTTCTCCCATTCTGAGGGTTGTCTATAGGTCTTGTTTATGGTTTCCTTTGCTGTGCAAAAGATTTGAAGTTTCATTAGGTCTCATTTGTTCATTCTTGTTTTTATTTCCATTTATCTAGGAGGTGGGTCAAAAAGGATCTTGCTGTGATTTATGTCATAGAGTGTTCTGCTTATGATTTTCTCAAAGAGTTTTATAGTTTCTGGCCCTACATTTAGGTCTTTAATCCATTTTGAGCTTATTATTGTATATGGTGTTAGGGAGTGTTCTAATATCATACTTTTACATGTACCTGTCCAGTTTTCCCAGCACCACTTATTGAACAGGCTGTCCTTTCACACTGTACATTCCTGCCTCCTTTATCAAAGATAAGGTGAAAATATATGTGTGGGTTTATCTCTGGTCTTTCTATCCTGTTCCATTGATCTATCTTTCTGTTTTTGTGCCAGTATCATATAGTCTTGATTACTGTAGCGTTGTAGTAGAGTCTGAAGTCAGGGAGCCTGATTCCACCAGCTCCGTTTTCCGTTCTCAAGATTGCTTTGGCTATTTGGGGTCTTTTGTGTTTCCATACAAATTGTGAAATTTTTTGTTCTAGTTCTGTTAAAATTGCCAGTGGTAGTTTGATAGGGATTGCATTGAATCTGTAGATTACTTTAGGTAGTAGAGTCATTTTCACAATGTTGATTCTTCCAATCCAAAAACATTGTGTATCTCTCCATCTATTTGTATCATCTTTAATTTCTTACATCAGCGTCTTATAATTTTCTGCATACAGGTCTTTTGTCTCCTTAGGTAGGTTTATTCCTAGATATTTTCTTTTTGTTGCAATGGTAAGTGGGAGTGTTTTCTTAATTTCCTGTTCAGATTTTTAATCATTAGTGTATAGGAATGCCAGAGATTTCTGTGCATTAATTTTGTATCCTGCTACTTAACCAAATTCATTGATTAGTTCTAGTAGTTTTCTGGTGGCATATTTAGGATTCTCTATGTATAGCATCATGTCATCTGCAAACAGTGACAGCTTTACTTCTTCTTTTCCGATTTGGATTCCTTTTATTTCTTTTTCTTCTCAAACTGCTCTGGCTAAAACTTCCAAAACTATGTTGAATAAGAGTTGTGACAGTGGGCATCCTTGTCTTTTTACTGATCTTAGTGGAAATGCTTTCAGTTTTTCACCATTTTGGATGATGTTGGCTTTGGGTTTGTCATATATGGCGTTTATTATGTTGAGGAAAGTTCCCTCTATGCCTACTTTCTGCAGGGCTTTTATCATAAATGGGTGTTAAATTTTGTTGAAAGCCTTCTCTGCATCCATTGAGATGATCATGTGGTTTTTCTCCTTCAATTAGTTAATATGGTGTATCACGTTGACTGATTTGCATATATTGAAGAATCCTTGCATTCCTGGAATAAACTCCACTTGATCATGGTGTATGATCCTTTTAATGTGCTGTTGGATTCTGTTTGCTGTATTTTGTTGAGGATTTTTGGATCTTGTTTGATCAGTGATATTGGACTGTAGTTTTCTTTCTTTGTGAAATCCTTGTAGGGTTTCGGTAACAAGGTGATGGTGGCCTCGTAGAATGAGTTTGGGAGTGCTCCTCCCTCTGATATATTTTGGAAGAGTTTGAGAAGGATAGGTGTTAGTTCTTCTCTTAATGTTTCATAGAATTCGCCTGTGAAGCTATCTTGTCCTGGGCTTTTTTTTGTTGGATGATTTTTAATTTCAGTTTCAATTTCAGTGCTTGTGATTGGTCTGTTCATATTTTCTATTTCTTGCTGATTCAGTCTTGGCAAGTTGTGCATTTCTAAGAATTTGTCCATTTCTTCCAGGTTATCCATTTTATTGGCATAGAGTTTTTTGTAGTAATCTCTCATGATCTTTTGTATTTCTGCAGTGTCACTTTTTACTTCTCCTATTTCATTTGTAATTCTATTTATTTGAGTGTTCTTCCTTTTTTTTTGATGAGTCTGGCTAATGGTTTAGCAATTTTGCTTATCTTCTCAAAGAACCAGCTTTTAGTTTTATAGATCTTTGCTATTGTTTCCATCATTTCTTTCTTATTTATTTCTGATCTGATCTTTATGATTTCTTTCCTTCTACTAACTTTGGGGTTGTTTTGTTCTTTTTCTCTAATTGCTTTAGATGCAAGCCTAGGTTATTTATTCAAGATCTTTCCTGTTTCTTCAGGCAAGACTGTTTTGCTATAAACTTCCCTCTTAGAACTTCTTTTGCTGCATCCCATAGATTTTGGGTCATCGTGTCTCCATTGTCACTTGTTTCTAGGTATTTTTCATTTCCTCTTTGATTTCTTCAGTGATCACTTTGTTGTTAAGTAGTGTATTATTTAGCCTCCATGTGTTTGTATTTTTTATAGATCTTTTCCTATAATTGATGTCTAGTCTCATAGCAATGTGGTTGGAAAAGATACTTGATACAATTTCAATTTTCTTAAATATACCAAGGCTTGATTTGTGACCCAAGATATGATCTATCCTGGAGAATGTTCCATGAGCAGTTGAGAAAAATATGTATTTTGCTGTTTGGGGGGGGAAAGTCCTATAAATATCAATTAAGTCCATCTTGTTTAATGTATCATTTGAGCTTGTGCTTCCTCATTTATTTTCATTTTGCATGATCTGTCCATTGGTGAAAGTGGGTGGTTAAAGTTCCCTAATACGAATGTGTTACTGTCGATTGCCCCTTTTATGGCTGTTAGTATTTGCCTTATGTATTGAGGTGCTCCTATGTTGGGTGCATAAATATTTACAATTGTTATATCTTCTTCTTGGCTTGATCCCTTGATCATTATGTAGTGTCCTTCTTTGTCTCTTCTAATAGTCTTTATTTTAACTTCTATTTTATCTGATATAAAATTGCTACCTTAGCTTTCTTTTGGTTTCCATTTGCATGGACTATCTTTTTCCATCCCCTCACTTTCAGTCTGTATGGGTCTCTAGGTCTGAAGTGCGTCTCTTGTAGACAGCATATATATGGGTCTTGTTTTTGTATCCATTCAGCTAGTCTGTGTCTTTTGGTTGGAGCATTTAATCCATTTACATGTAAGGTAATTTTCCATATGTATGTTCCTATTCCCATTTTCTTAATTGTTTTGGGTTTGTTATTGTAGGTTTTTTCCTTCTCTTGTGTCTCTAGCCTAGAGAAATTCTTTTGATATTGTTTGTAAAGCCGGTTTGGTGGTGCTGATCTCTCTCAGCTTTTGCTTGTCCGTAAAGGTTTTAATTTCTCCATAGAATCTGAATGAGATCCTTGCTGGGTAGAGTAATCTTGGTTGTAGGTTCTTCTCCTTCATCACTTTAAATATGTCCTGCCACTCCCTTCTGGCTTGCAGAGTTTCTGGTGAAAAATCAGCTGTTAACCTTTGGGGATTCCTTGTGTGTTATTTGTTGTTTTTCCCTTGCTGCTTTTAATATGTTTTCTTTGTATTTAATTTTTGACAGTTTGATTAAGATGTGTCTTGGTGTGTTTCTCCTTGGATTTATCCTGTATGGGACTCTCTGTGCTTCCTGGACTTGACTATTTCCTTTCCCATATTAGGGAGTTTTCAACTATAATCTCTTCAAATATTTTCTCAGTCCCTTTCTTTTTCTCCTCTTCTTCTGGAAGCCCTGTAATTCGAATGTTGGTGTGTTAAATGTTGTCCCAGAATTCTCTGAGACAGTCCTCAGTTCTTTTCATTCTTTTTTCTTTATTCTGCTCTGCAGTAGTTTTTTCCACTATTTTATCTTCCAGGTCACTTATCTGTTCTTCTGCCTCAGTTATTCTGCTATTGATCCCATCTAGAGTATTCTTAATTTCATTTATTGTGTTGTTCATCATTGCTTGTCTCATCTTTAGTTCTTCTACGTCATTGTTAAAGGTTTCTTGCATTTTGTTTATTCCATTTCCAAGATTTTGGATCATCTTTCCTATCATTACTCTGAATTCTTTTTCAGGTAAACTTCCTATTTCCTCTTCATTTATTAGGTCTGATGGGTTGTTATCATGCTCTTTCATCTGCTGTGTGCTTTTCTGTCTTCTCATTTTGCTTATCTTAATGTGTTTGGGGTCTCCTTTTTTGCAGGCTGCAGTTTCATAATTCCCGTTGTTTTTGGTGTCTGTCCCCAGTGGCTAAATTTGGTTCAGTGGGTTGTGTAGGCTTCCTGGTTGTGGGGACTAGTACCTGTGTTCTGGTGGATGAGGCTGGATCTTATCTTTCTGGTGGGCAGGTTCACGTCTAGTGGTGTGTTTTGGGGGGTGTGTGGCCTTAGTATGATTTTAGGTAGGCTCTCTGCTAATGGGTGGGATTGTGTTCCTGTCTTGTTAGTTGTTTGGCATAGGGTGTCCAGCACTGTAGCTTGCTGGTCATTGAGTGAAGCTGGGTGCTGGTGTTGAGATGGAAGTCTCTGGGAGATTTTCGCTGTTTGATATTATGTGGTGCTGGGAGGTCTCTTGTGGACTAGTGTCCTGAAGTTGGCTCTCCCACCTCAGAGGCACAGCACTGACTGCTGGCTGCAGCACCAAAATCCTTTCATCCACATGGCTCAGAATAAAATGGGGAAAAAGTAGAAAGAAAGGAAGAAAGAAAGAAAGAGGATAAAATAAAATAAAGATAAAATAATATATAGTTATTAAAATAAAAAATAATTAGTAAAAAATTTTTTTAAAGAAAAAGAAAAAACGGACAGATAGATCCCTAGGACAAATGGTGGAAGCAAAGCTATACAGACAAAATCTCACACAGAAGCATACACGTACACACTCACAAAAAGAGGAAAATGTGAATAAATAATATATCATGCTCCCAAAGTTCACCTCCTCAATTTGGTATGATTCGTTGTCTATTCATGTATTCCACAGATGCAGAGTATATCAAGTTGATTGTGGAGATTTAATCCACTGCTTCTGAGGCTGCTGGGAGAGATTTCCCTTTCTCTCCTTTGTTTGCGTAGCTCCTGGGGCTCAGCTTTGGATTTGGCCCTGCCCCTACATGTAGGTCGCCGGAGGGCCTCTGTATTTTGCTCAGACAGGATGGGGTTATAGGAGCAGCTGACTCGGGGGCTCTGGCTCACTCAGGCCGTGGGGAGGGATGGGTGTGGTAGCAGGGCAAGCCTGCAGCAGCAGAGACTGGCGGGACATTGGACCAGCCTGAGGCCTGCCTTGCATTCTCCCGGGGAAGTTGTCCCTGGATCCCGGGACCCTGGCAGTGGCCGGCTACACGGGCTCCCTGGAAGGGGGGTGTGGATAGTGACCTGTGCTGGCACACAGGCTTCTTGGTGGCGGCAGTAGCAGCCTTAGCATCTCATGCCCGTCTATGGTGTCCACACTGTTATTCGCAGCTCGCGCCCATCTCTGGAACTCATTTAAGCAGCGCTCTTAATCCCGTCTCCTCACGCACCAGGAAACAAAGAGGGAAGAAAAAGTCTCTTGCCTCTTCAGGAGGTCCAGACTTTCCCTGGACTCCCTTCCAGCTAGCCGTGGTGCACTAACCCCTTCAGGCTGTGTTCACACCACCAGTCCTCTCCCTGCACTCCGACCAAAGCCCGAGCTTCAGCTCCCAGAACCCTCCCGCCCCAGTGGGTGAGCAGACAAGCCAGTATGGTGAGTGCTGGTCAGCACCGAACCTCTGTGCTGGAATCTCTCTGCTTTGCCCTCTGCACCCCTGTTGCTGTGCTCTTCTCCGTGGCTCCAATGCTTCCCCACTTTGCCACTCACAGTCTCTGCCCACGAAGGGGATTCTTAGTGTGTGGAAACCTTTCCTCCTTCACAGCTCCCTCCCACTGGTGCAGGTCCCATCCCTATTCTTTTGTCTCTGTTTATTCTTTTTTCTTTTGCCCTACCCAGGTACGTGGGGAGTTTCTTGCCTTTTGTGAGGTCTGAGGTCTTCTGCCAGCGTTCAGTAGGTGTTCTGTAGGAGTTGTTCCACGTGTAGATGTATTTCTGGTGTATCTGTGGGGAGGAAGGTGATCTCCGTGTCTTACTGTTCCACCATCTTCCCCCTCTCTCCTGTAATTGATTTTTAATATCATAGTTTTGTGGTCACAAAATATGCTTGATATGATTTCAATTTTTTAAAATCTACTGAGGCTTAATTTGTGACCCAAGATGTGATCTATACTGGAGAATGTTTCATGTGCACTTGAGAAGAAAGGGTATTATGCTGTTTTCAGATGCAATGTCCTATAAATAGCAGTTAAATATATCTGGTCTAATGTGTCATTTAAGGCTTGGGTTTCCTTATTAATTTTCTGTCTAGATGATCTGTCCATTTGTGTAAGTGTGGTGTTAAAATCCTCCATTGTTTTTGTGTTACTGTTGATTTCCCATTTTATGGCTCTTAACATTTGCCTTATGTATTGAGGTGTTCCTATGTTGGGTGCAGAAATAATTACAATTGTTATATATTCTTCTTGGATCAATCCCTTGATCATTAGGTAGTGTCCTTCCTTGTCTCTTTTAACAGTCTTCATTTTAAAGCCTATTTTGTCTGATGTGAGTATTGCTTCTCCAGTTTTCTTTTGATTTCTATTTGCATGGAAAATCTTTTTCCACCCCCTCACTTTCAGTCTGTATGTGTCACTAGGTCTGAAGTGGGTCTCTTGTAGACAGCATATATACAGGTCTTGTTTTCGTACCCATTCAGGCAGTCTGTGCCTTTTGGTTGGAGCATTTAATCCATTTACATTTAAGGTAATTATTGATATGTATATTCTCATTGCCATTTTCTTAATTGTTTTGGGTTTTGTAGTTGTTGTTCTGGGTAGATGGAATGATGAGTAATTTTAATTTTCTTCTTCATGCCTTTTTTTAAAACATTTTTATTGGAGTATAATTGCTTTACAATGGTGTTAGTTTCTGCTTTATAACAAAGTGAATCACCTATATATATACTTATATCCCCATAACTCCTGCCTCTTGCACGTCCCTTCCACCCTCCCTATCCCACCCCTCTAGGTGGTCACAAAGCACTTAGCTGACCTCCATGTGCTATGTGGCCGCTTCTCACTAGCTATCTATTTTATATTTGGTAGTGTATATATGTCCATGTCACTCTCTCACTTCATCTCAGCTTACCTGTCCCCTGCCTCATGTCCTCAAGTCCATTCTTTACGTCTGTCTCTTTATTCCTGCCCTGCCACAGGTTTTTAAGGTATTTTTCTTCTCTTGTGTTTCCTGCCTAGAGAAGTTCCTTTAGCGTTTGTTGTAAAGCTGGTTTGGTGGTGCTGAATTCTCTTAGCTTTTGCTTGTCTGTAAAGGTTTTAATTTCTCCACAGAATCTGAATGAGATCCTTGCTGGTAGAGTAATCTTGGTTGTAGGTTATTTCCTTTCATCACCTTAAATATGTCCTGCCACTCCCTTCTGGCTTGCAGAGTTTCTGCTGAAAGATCAGCTGTTAACCTTGTGGGGATTCCCTTGTACGTTATTTGTTGATTTTCCCTTGTTGCTCTTAATATTTTTTCATTGAATTTAATTTTTGATACTTTGATTAATATGTGTCTTAGTGTTTCTCCTTGTCTTTATCCTGTATGGAACTCTCTGCATTTCCTGGACTTGAGTGGCTATTTTTTTTCCCATGTTAGGGAAGCTTTTGACTATAATCTCTTCAAATATTTTCTCAGACCCTTTTTCTTTCTCTTCTTCTGCCACCCCTATAATTCGAATGTTGGTACATTTAATGTTGTCCCAGAAGTGTTTGAGACTGTTTTCATTTCTTTTCATTCTTTTTCCTTTTGGGGGCTCCACAGCAGTTTTTCCACCATTCTATCTCTGTGCTTACTTATCCATTCTTCTGTCTCAGTTATTCTGCTATTGATTCCTTCTCGTATATTTTTCATTTCAGTTATTGGGTTTTTCATCACTGTTCTTTAGTTCTTCTAGGTCCTTCTGAAACAATTCTTGTATCTTCTCAATCTGTGCCTCCATTCTATTTCCAAGATCTTGGACCACCTTTCCTACTATTATTCTGAATTCTTTTTCAGGTAATTGCCTACTTCCTTTTCATTTGTTTTGGTCTTATGGGTTTTTACCTTGCTGCTTCATCTGCAACATATTTCTCTGTTGTCTCATGTTGTCTAACTTACTGTGTTTGTGGTCTCCTTTCTGCAGGTTGCAGAGTCGTAGTTCCTCTTGCTTCTTGTGTCTGCCGCCTGGTGGGTGGGGTTGGTCCAGTGGCTTGTGTACGTTTCCTGCTAGGAGGGACTGGTGTCTGCACTCTGGTGGTTGGAGCTGAGTCCTGCTCCTCAGATGTATAGGGCGGCATCAGGGTGTGTGTTTTGGGGTGCGTGAGCTTAGTACAACTTTAGGCAGCCTGTATGCTGATGTGTGGGTCTGTGTCCCTGTCTTTCTGGTTGTTTGGCTTGAGGCGTCCATCACTGGAGACTGCAGGCAGTTGGGTGGAGTCTGGTCTTGGTGTCAAGATGGAGACCTCTGGGAAAGCTCTTGCTGATTAATATTCCCTGAGGTGAGGAATTTTCTGGCAGTCCAGCATCCTGGACATGGAACTCCCTCCCCAAGGGATCAAGCCTGACCCCTGATCAGGGAACCAAGACCCCATAAGTCACGTGGTGTAGCCAAAAAAAAGGAAAAGAAAACAAATAGACAAACAAAACCTAAGACAAAGAGCAAAAACAAGCAAACAATAACACCAAAAAAAAGAAACCTGGCAAACAAACTCAAGACAAATGATAAAAACAAAACCAAACAAACAAAAACAAGTAAACAACCAAAAACAGAACCCAAAAATGAAAACAAACAATAAAAACAAAACTAACAGAAAGGAAAAGGAAAACAAAAACTGAAAACAAAAAAAGAAAAGAAAGAAAAAATGAAAAAGAACAAAACAAAACAACCCACAAAACAACAACTATGTGAAATAATAGAAAAATTAAAAATATATTTAAAAATTAATAAAAAATAATTTAAAATGAAATGTAAACCAACAGAACTAAGCTATATATATATATTATATATATATATATATATAATATACATACATATTTTTTCCTTTGGGGCCTCCACCCTCAGAGTCCTTGCCCCTATAGTGAGCCACAGCCAACCTCCACCTCTCTAGGAGGCCCTCCAATACCTCTACATAAGTCTTTGGACATGCTATGGGCACTGAGGGGGAAGCTCAGACTCTGACCTGGCACAACTCCCTCATGTACTTGCCCCCAAAGTCCACAGCTGCTAAACTAGACCAGTCTCAGTTGGGAGCTCTTGTTGTCTATTCAGATATTCTACAGATGCAGGGTTTAGCAAGCTGATCATGGGTATTTAATCTGTGGCTTATGCAGCTACAGGTAGAGATTTCCAGTCCTCTTCCTTAGTCATACAGCCTCTGGGGCTCAGCTTTGGATTTGGCTCCACCTCTACATGTGTGTCACCCTCAGGCATCTTTTCCACATCCAGGTGAGATGAGGAAAAAGCAGCAGCTGATTGGAGCACACTTGCTTGCTTAGGCCAGGGAGAAATAAGGTGGCCACAACTAGAGTGCGTACCTTCACTCCGACGGGATCTCCCTCTAGTGCTTGCGGTGGCAGAGACCAGCAGGAAGTTTCAACAGACTGGAGTGTGCTCACTCTAGTGGGAGTTCCTCCCAGTGCCCATGGAGGAAGGGGTTGGGGTGTAGGGAGAGAGTCTTCAATGGCAGTCCCACCCTTTGCACGCCACTCAACAGTGACACCTTGTTTCCAAGCCAGACCCCGCTTCCTCCAGGAGCATTCCCAGCCATGGAACCCCAACCTCCTGTTCCCTCAGGTTGTCTATGCAGCTGAGCTCCACACTCCCGTCCCTTCAGGTCATCTCTGCACAGGCAACAGCAGTCCTCTCTCCAGTCTGCTCTCCTAAGCTCACATTTTAGCACTCAGTCTCCCCCAGCACTAGTGGATTCCCATCTCCTGCTGGGGCATCCAGGGCTGATTCCCAAAGAAGCTTTGGCAGGGGTGGTGCTCAGGACCCTGGAGCCTGTGCAGGCAGATGAGACCTTGGTTTAAGGGGTGGGAAAACCTGCTCAGATTAGTGCACTGCCCAGGGAGGCAGGGCCCAGAGAGTGGGAAAGGGAAGGTGTCTCCAATCCCTGGTCTATGTACTGCTACCAGTCCTTGGCCTGTTAGGAACCCAGCCACACAGCAGTTGGCGAGTGGCAGGTGAGTGAACAAAGTTTCATCTCCCACTCCCCATCGCTCCCCATCATTGCATTACCACCTGAACCACACCCTCCACCCACCCACCCCCGCCCCATGTGTGGAAAAACTGTCTTCCATAAAACTGGTCCCTGGTGCCAAAAAAGGTTGGGGACCTCTGGAGAAGGGGATTGCAATGGCAGCTCAACCCCTTGTGCACCACTCAACAAAGGCACCTTGCTTCTACGGTGGCTCAGGCATTTCCTGCAAATTTTCCCCATTGTGGAGCTACTTACTCCCATTCCTTCAGGCTGTCTCTTCACAGCCAACAGCTGTCCCCTCCCTGGGTCCACTCTCCAAATCCCACTTTCCAGCACCAAACCCCCCTCTTCACCTGGAGACACACAAGTCAGCCTGAGGAATGCAGGCTTGCAGCATAGAATATGTGTGCAAATCTTACTCTGGCTTGCCTTCCACAGACTTGTTGCTGCATTCCCCTCTGATCCGCTGAAGTTCCTTCTCTGTCCCAGGTGATTTCTCTGCCATGAGGGGGTTTATCTGAATATGGGAACCTCTCCTCACCTTCAGCTCCTCGCCAGGGGTGCTGGTAACTTCCTGTTTCCTCTTTTTTTCTTTCTTTCACCTTACCAGATTGTATGGGGATTATTCTTGTTCTTTTAGGTGTCTGAGGTCTTCCACTAGAATTTAGCATGTTTTATGTAAGAATTCTTTCATTTGTAGATGTATTCTTGATGTACTTGTGAGGAGAGGCGAATTTCATGCCTTCCTATTCTTCTGTCTTGACTTCCCCCCCACTTGGAGAAGGTATGTTCAAATAGTATGTTAGATAAGGGTATAGAATACAGAGCATATCATGAATCCCTTCAACTCTAAAAAAAAAATAAAGTGGCTAAAATGGATAAAGGAGGAAACTGGTTCCCTGACTTCAGACTATAATACAAAGCTACAGTCATCAAAAGAGTATGGTCAAAAGCAACAGCTAGTTCTACCCACCACCAGTCCCACCCATCAGGAAACTTGCACAAGCCTCTTAGATAGCTTAATCCACCAGAGGGCAGACAGCAGAATCAAGAAGAACTAAAATCCTGCAACCTGTGGAAGTAAAACCACATTCACAGAAAGACAGACAAGATGAAAAGGCATAGGGCTATGTACCACATGAAGGAACAAGATAAAAGCCCAGAAAAACAACTAAATGAAGGGGAGATATGAAAGCTTCCAGGAAAAGAATTCAGAGTAATGATACTGAAGATGATCCAGTACCTCACAAAAAGAATGGAGGCAAAGATTAAGAAGATGGAAGAAACGTTTAATAAAGACCTAGAAGAATTAAAGAATAAACAGCTGGAAGAATTAAAGAACAAACACACAAACATGAACGATACAATGACTGAAATGAAAAATATACTAGAAGGAATCAATAGCAGAACGACTAAGGCAAAAGAATGGATAAGTGACCTGGAGGACAGAAAGGTGGAATTCACTGCTGCAGAACAGAATTTTTTTAAAAAATGAAAAAAAATGAAGACAGCCTAAGAGACCTCTGGGACAACATTAAATGCAACAACATTCGCATTATAGGGGTCCCAGAAGGAGAAGAGAGAAAGGACCTGAGAAAATATTTGAAGAGACTATAGTCTAAAACTTCCCTAACATGGGAAAGGAAATCGCCACCAAAGTCCAGGAAGTGTAGAGAGTCCCATACAGGATAAACCCAAGGAGAAACATGCCAAGACACATAATAATCAAATAGGGAAAAATTAAAGACAAAGAAAAATTATTGAAAGCAGCAAGGGAAAAATGACAAATAATATACAAGGGAACTTCCATAAGGTTAATAACAGATTTCTCAGCAGAAACTCTCCAAGCCAGAAGGAGTAGCATGATATACTTAAAGTGATGAAAGGGAAGAACCTACAACCAAGATTACTCTACATGGCAAGGATCTCATTCAGGTTCGATGGAGAAATCAAAAGATTTACAGACAAGCAAAAGCTAAGAGAATTCAGCACCACCAAAGAAGCTCTACAACAAATGCTAAAGGAACATCTCTAAGTGGGAATCACAAGAAAAGAAAATGACCTACAAACACAAACCCAGAATAATTAAGAAAATGGCAATAGGAGCATACATATCAATAATTACCTTAAAAGTGAATTGATTAAATGCTCCAACCAAAAGACACAGGCTTGCTGAATGGATACAAAAACAAGACCCATATATATGCTATCTGCAAGAGACCCACTTCAGACCTAAGGACACATTCAGACTGAAAGTGAGGGGATGGATAAAGATATTACATGCAAATGGAAATCAAAAGAAAGATGGAGTAGCAATACTCACATCAGATAAAATAGACTTTAAATTAAGAATGTTACAAAAGACAAGGAAGGACACTACATAATGATCAAGGGATCAATCCAAGAAGAAGATATAACAATTATAAGTATATATGCACCCAATATAGGAGCACCTCAATACATAAGGCAACTGCTAACAGCTATAAAAGAGGAAATCAACACTAACACAATAATAGTGGGGGAATTTAACACCTCACTTATACCAATGGACAGATCATGCAAACAGAACATTAATAAGGAAACACAATCTTTAAATGACAAAATAGACCAGATACCTTTAATTGATATTTATAGGACATTCCATCCAAAAACAGCAGATTACACTTTATTCTCAAGTGTGCATGGGACAGTCTCCAGGATAGATCACAACTTGAGACACAAATCAAGCTTCAGTAAATTTAAGGAAATTGAAATAATATCAAGCATCTTTTCTGACCACAACTCTATGAGATTAGACATCAATTACAGAGAAAAAATGTAAAAAAACATAAACACATGGAGGCTAACCACTACATTACTAAGTAACCAAGAGATCACTGAAGAAATCAAAGAGGAAATCAAAAAATACCTAGAGACAAATGACAATGACAACACGTTGATCCAAAACCTATGAGATGCAGCAAAAAGAGTTCAAAGAGGGAGGTTTATACCAATACAATCATACCACACGAAACAAGAAAAATCTAAAATAAACACTAACCTTACACCAAAAGGAACTAGAGAAAGACGAAGAAACAAGACTCAAATTTAGCAGAAGGAAAGAAATCTTAAAGGTCAGAGCAGAAATAAATGAAATAGAAACAAAGAAACCAATAGCAAAGATCAACAAAACTAAAAGCTGGTTCTTTGAGAAGATAAAAGAAAATTGATAAACCATTAGCCATACTCATCAAGAAAAAAGAGGGAGAGGACTCAAATCAATAAAATTAAAAGTGAAAAAGAAGTTACAACAGGGGGACCCGGCCTGAGGAGCAGGGGCGGGCACTTTGAGGCTAGGGCGGCACGAAAGAGAATTTACTACTGAATATCTTCTTTACAGAAGAGAAACTGAGGCATAGGAAGTGAAGTGACTGAGTGAGAGGTAGGACTCAGACAATTGATGTTAGTAAATTAACCCTGCAAGGAGACTGTTAGACTGTGGTGGCTCTAGTGATGCGGCTGCCTACTTAAACCAACCAAAATCTAAGCCTGTCAACGCCTCAGGGTGACGAAAACTGCTGAGGACAACCAGTCACAAACCACCAACTAGGCTTTAAAGCCATAGCGAATCAGTCATTTCCTTGCTTTGCTTCTGCCCTTTTAAAATAAACATCTCTGCAGCTCCTGTGGCTGGAGTGCTCCTCACAACTTCTGCTTTGTGGTGCCTGAACTGAATATATTTTGGCTCACATGAATTCTTAAAATTTTAAATATGCCTCAGTTTGTCTTTTAAGATTGCCCATAGTAGTTGGATTTGTGTCCAGTTTCTAGAACAGTGGTCGTCCTCTGGTCAGGCCTTAGGTGTTACATGTACAACGTTCCTCTTCTACCACCAACTACTGGATGCCCCCACACACTACAAGCTCCCGCACATCAGATCCCCTAGATGTGGTCAGCAATGGCTTTTACATGCAGCGTACTCACATTATAACATCGCAGACACTCCTCTGTCCTCCAGCCAGCCTGTGAAGTGAAACATTACCATTCCTGTTGAAGTCTCTGGTGTGACCACTTTCCCAAACACAACCACTCCCCAGCTGACCCTGGGTGCCTGTTCAGGACCACTTGCCATGGACCAGCCGGAAAAAGAGGATCTCACCGCCCAGGGTCAGAAGGGAAGGGGTGGGGTCAGAATCCTCCTCAGTTAGACGAGGGGAAAATGGCGGAAGAGTAAGACGCGGAGATCACCTTCCTCCCCACAGATACACCAGAAATACATCTACATGTGGAACAACTCCTACAGAACACCTACTGAACGCTAGCAGAAGACCTCAGACCTCCCAAAAGGGAAGAAAGTCCCCATGTACCTGGGTAGGGCAAAGGAAAAAAGAATAAACAGAGACAAAAGGATAGGGATGGTACCTGCACCAGTGGGAGGGAGCTGTGAAAGAGGAAAGGTTTGCACACACTAGGAAGCCCCTTTGCACGCAGAGACTGCAGATGGCTGAGGGAGAAATCTTTGGAGCCGTGGAGGAGAGCACAGACAGAGGGGTGTGGAGGGCAAAGCGGAGAGATTCCCGCACAGAGGATCGGTGCCGACCAGCACTCACCAGCCCAAGAGGCTTGCCTGCTCACCAGCCGGGGCAGGCGGGGCTGGGTGCTGAGGCTCGGGCTTTGGTCGGAGCGCAGGGAGAGGACTGGGGTTGGCGGCATGAACACAGCCTTCAGGGGGTTAGAGCACCACGATTAGCTGGGAGGGAGTCCCGGGAAATGTCTGGACCTGCCAAGGAGGCAAGAGACTTTTTCTTCCCTCTTTGTTTCCTGGTGCGTGAGGAGAGGGGATTAAGAGCGCTGTTTAAAGGAACTCCAGAGACGGGCGCGAGCCGCGGCTAACACTGTGGACCCCAGAGACAGGCATGAGACGCTAAGGCTGCTGCTGCCACCACCAAGAAGCCTATGTGCAAGCACAGGTCACTATCCACACCCGCCTTCTGGGGAGCCTGTGCATCCCGCCACTGCCAGGGTCCGGGATCCAGAGATAACTTCCCCGGGAGAACGCACGGTGCGCCTCAGGCTGATGCAATGTCACGCCGGCCTCTGCCGCCACAGGCTCACCACGCACTCCATACCCCTCACTCCCCCCAGCCTGAGTGAGCCAGAGCCACAGAGTCAGCTGCTCCTTTAACCCTGTCCTGTCTGAGTGAAGAAGAGACACGCTCTGGCGACCTACACGCAGAGGCAGGACAAAATACAAAGCTGAGCCCCTGGGAGCTGTGAGAACAAAGAAGAGAAAGGGAAATCTTTCCCAGCAGCCTCAGAAGCAGCGGATTAAAGCTCCACAATGAACTTGTACCCTGCATAGGTGTAATACCTGAATAGACAATGAATCATCCCAAACTGAGGAGGTGGACTTGAGAACAAGATTTATGATTTTTTTCCCCTTTCCCTCTTTTTCTGCATGTGTATGTGTATGCTTCTGCGTGAGATTTTGTCTGTATAGTTTTGTTTCCACCATTTGTCCTAGGGTTCTAACTGTCCATTTTATTTTGTTTTTGTATTTGTTTGTTTGTTTTTGGTCTTTTATTCGTTTTTAAAAATTTATTTTCATAATAATTATTTTTCATTTTCAGAACTTTATCTTACTTTATTTTTTATCTTCTTTCTTTCCTTCGTTCCCTCCTTCCTTTCTTCCTTCCTTCTTCCCACCCTCCTTCCCTCCCTCCCTCCTTCCCTCCCTCCCTCCCTCCCTCCCTCCCTTTCTTTCCTTCTTTCTTCCTTTCTTTCCTTCTTTCTTTCTTTCTTTCTTTCTTTCTTTCTTTCTTTCTTTCTTTCTTTCTTTCTTTCTTTCTTTCTTTCTTTCTTTCTACATTTTCTCCCTTTTTTTCAGAGCTGTGTGGATGAAAGGCTCTTGGTGCTGCAACCAGGAGTCAGTGCTGTGCCTCTGAGGTGGGAGTGCCAACTTCAGGACACTGGTCCACAAGAGACGTCCCAACTCCACATATTATCAAACGGAGAAAATCTCCCAGAAATCACCATCTCAACACCAGCACCCAGCTTCACTCAATGACCAGCAAGTTACAGTGCTGGACATCCTATGACAAACAACTAGCAAGACAGGAACACAACCCCACCCATTATCAGACAGGCTTCCTAAAATCATAATAAGTCCATAGACACCCGAAAACACACCACCAGACTGGAACCTGCCAACCAGTAAGACAAGATCCAGCCTCATCCACCAGAACACAGGTACTCATCCCCTCCACCAGGAAGCCTACACAACCCAGTGAACCAACCTTAGACACTGGGGACAGATGCCAAAAACAATGAGAATTATGAACCTGTAAAAAAGGAGACCACAAACACAGTAATATAAGCAAAAATGAGAAGACAGAAAAACACACAGCAGATGAAGGAACAAGATTAAAACCCACCAGAACTAACAAATGAAGAGGAAATAGGCAGTCTACCTGAAAAAGAATTCAGAATAATGATAGTAAAGATGATCCAAAATCTTGGAAATAGAATAGGCAAAATGCCAGAAACACTTAACAAGGACCTAGAAGAACTAAAGATGAAACAAGCAATGACGAACAACAAAATAAATGAAATTAGAAACACTCTAGATGGGATCAATAGCAGAATAACTGAGGCAGAAGAACAGATAAGTGACCTGGAAGATAAAATAGTAGAAATAACTACTGCAGGGCAGAATAAAAAGAAAAGAATGAAAAGAACTGAGGACAGTCTTAGAGACGTCTGGAACAACAATAAACGCACCAACATTCAAATTATAGGGGTTCCAGAAGAAGAAAAAAAGAAGGGGACTGAGAAAATATTTGAAGAGATTATAGTTGAAAACTTCCCTAATATGGGAAAGGAAAGAGTTAATGAAATCCAGGAAGCACAGAGAGTCCCATACAGGATAAATCCAAGAAGAAACATGTCAAGACACATACTAATCAAACTATCAAAAATTAAATACAAAGAAAACATATTAAAAGCAGCAAGGGAAAAACAACAAATAACACACAAGGGAATCCCCATAAGTTTAAGAGCTGATCTTTCAGCAGAAACTCTGCAAGCCAGAAGGGACTGGCAGGACATATTTAAAATGATGAAGGAGAAAAACCTGCAACCAAGATTACTCTACCCAACAAGGATCTCATTCAGATTTGATGGAGAAATTAAAACCTTTACAGACAAGCAAAAGTTGAGAGAGCTCAGCACCAGCTTACCAGCTTTACAACAAATGCTAAAGGAACTTATCTAGGCAAGAAACACAAGAGAAGGAAAAGAACTACAGTAAAAAAAAACAAAACAATTAAGAAAATGGGAATAGGAACATACATATCGATAATTACCTTAACTGTAAATGGACTAAATGCTCCCACCAAAAGACACAGATTGGCTGAATGGATACAAAAACAAGACCCATATATATGCTGTCTACAAGAGACCCACTTCAGACCTAGAGACACATACAGACTGAAAGTAAGGGGATGGAAAAAGATATTCAAGGCAAATGGAAACCAATTTTGTCTATCAGACAAAATAGACTTTAAAATAAAGAATATTGGAAGAGACAAAGAAGGACACTACATAATGATCAAGGGATAGATCCAATAAGACGATATAACACTTGTAAATATTTATGCACCCAACATAGGAGCACCTCAATAAATAAGGCAAATACTTACAGCCCAAAAATGGGAAATTGACAGTAACACATTCATAGTAGGAGACTTGAACTCCCCTCTTTCACCAATGGACAGATCATCCAAAATGAAAATAAATAAGGAAACACAAGCTTTAAATGATACATTAAACAAGATGGACTTAATTAATATTATAGGACATCTCATCCGAAAACAACAGAGTACACATTCTTCTCAAGTGCTCATGGAACATTCTCCAGGGTAGATCATATCTTGGGTACAAATCAAGCCTTGGTAAATTTAAGAAAATTGAAACAAGTATCTTTTCTTTTTATTATTATTATTTTTTTTTTGGTGGTACGCGGGCCTCTCACTGCTGTGGTCTCTCCCGTTGTGGAGCACAGGCTCCGGACGTGCAGGCTCAGCGGCCATGGCTCACAGGCCCAGCACTCCACGGCATGTGGGATCTTCCCGGACCGGGGCACGAACCCGTGTCCCCTGCATCAGCAGGCGGACTCTCAACCACCGCGCCACCAGGGAAGCCCCTGTATCAAGTATCTTTTCCAACCACAATTCTATGAGACTAGATATCAATTATGGGAAAAGATCTGTTAAAAAATACAAATACATGGATGCTAAACAATACATTACTTAATAACGAAGTGAACACTGAAGAAATCAAAGAGGAAATGAAAAATAGCTGGAAAAAAATGACAATGGATACACCACGACGGAAAACCTATAGGATGCAGCAAAAGCAGTTCTAAGTGGGAAGTTTATAGCAATACAATCCTACCTGAAGAAACAGGAAACATCTCGAATAAATAAGCTAACCTTGCACCTAAAGCAATTAGAGAAAGAAGAACAAAAAAACCCCAAAATTAGCAGAGGGAAAGAAATCATAAAAGTCAGATCAGAAATAAATGAAAAAGAAATGAAGGAAATGATAGCAAAGATCAATAAAACTAAAATCTGGTTCTTTGAGAAGATAAACAAAGTTGATAAACCATTAGCCAGACTCATCAAGAAAAAAAGGGAGAAGACCCAAATCAATAAATTAGAAATGAAAAAGGAGAAGTAAAAACTGACACTGCAGAAATATGAAAGATCATGAGAGATTACTACAGGCAACTCTATGCCAATAAAATGGACAACCTGGAAGTAATGGACAAAATCTTAGAAATGCGCAACCTGCCAAGACTGAATCAGGAAGAAATAGAAAATATGAACAGACCAATCACAAGCACTGAAATTGAAACTGTGATTAAACATCTTCCAACAAACAAAAGTCCAAGACCAGATGGCTTCACAGGCATATTCTATCAAACATTTAGAGAAGAGATAACACTTATCCTTCTCAAACTCTTCCAAAATATAGCAGAGGGAGGAACACTCCCCAACTCATTCTACGAGGCCACCATCACCCTGATACCAAAACCAGACAAGGATGTCACAAAGAAAGAAAACTACAGGCCAATATCACTGATGAACATAAATGGAAAAATCCTCAACAAACTACTAGCAAACAGAATCCAACAGCACATTAAAAGGATCATAAACCATGATCAAGTGGGGTTTATTCCAGGAATGCAAGAATTCTTCAATATATGCAAATCAATCAACGTAATACACCATATTAACAAATTGAAGAAAAAAACATATGATCATCTCAATAGATGCAGTGAAAGCTTTCGACAAAATTCAACACCGATTTGTGATAAAAACCCTCCAGAAAGTAGGCATAGAGGGAACTTTCCTCAACATAATCAAGGCCATATATGACAAAGCCACAGCCAACATTGTCCTCAATGGTGAAAAACTGAAAGCATTTCCACTAAGATCAGGAACAAGACAAGGTTGCCCACTCTCACAACTCTTATTCAACATAGTTTTGGAAGTTTTAGCCACAGCAATCAAAGAAGAAAAGGAAATAAAAAGAATCAAAATCGGAAAAGAAGAAGCAAGCTGTCATTGTTTTGCAGATGACATGATACTATACATACAGAATCCTAAAGATGCTACCAGAAAACTTCTGCAAGAGAAAGAATAAAATATCTAGGAATAAACCTACCTAAGGAGACAAAAGACCTGCATGCAGAAAATTATAAGATACTGCTGAAAGAAACTAAAGATTATACAAATAGCTGGAGAGATATACCATGTTCTTGGATTGGAAGAATCAACATTGTGAAAATGACTCTACTACCCAAAGCAATCTACAGATTCAATGCAATCCCTATAAAAGTACCACTGGCATTTTTCACAGAACAAGAACAAAAAATTTCCGAATTTCTATGGAAACACAAAAGACTCTGAATAGCCAAAGCATTCTTGAGAATGGAAAACGGAGCTGGAGGAATCAGGCTCCCTGACTTCAGACTATACTACAAAGCTACAGTAATCAAGACAATATGGTACTGGCACAAAAAAAAGAAAGGTAGATCAATGGAATACGATAGAAAGCCCAGAGATAAACCCACGCACATATGGTCACCTTATCTTTGATAAAGGAGGCAGGAATGTACAACGGAGAAAAGACAGCCTCTTCAGTAAGTGGTGCTGGGAAAACTGGACAGGTACATGTAAAAGTATGAGATTAGATCACTCCCTAACACCATACACAAAAATAAGCTCAAAATGGATTAAAGACCTAAATGTAGGGCCAGAAACTATAAAACTCTTAGAGGAAAACATAGGCAGAACACTCTATAGCACAAATCACAGCAGGATCCTTTTTGACCCACCTCCTAGAGAAATGGAAATAAAAACAAAAATAAAGTAATGGGACCTAATGAAACTTCAAAGCTTTTGCACAGTGAAGGAAACCATAAACAAGATGAAAAGACAACCCTCAGAATGGGAGAGAATATTTGTAAATGAAGCAACTGACAAAGGCTTAATCTCCAAAATTTATAAGCAGCTCATGCAGCTCAATAACAGAAAAACAAACAACCAAATCCAAAAATGGGCAGAAGACCTAAATAGATATTTCTCCAAATAAGGTATACAGACTGCCAACAAACACATGAAAGAATGCTCAACATCATTAATCATTAGAGAAATGCAAATCAAAACTACAATGAGATACATTCTCACACCAGTCAGAATGGCCATCATCAAAAAATCTAGAAACAATAAATGATGGAGAGCGTGTGGAGAAAAAGGAAGACTCTTGCACTACTGGTGAGAATGTGAATTGGTACAGCCACTATGGTGAACAGTATGGAGGTTCCTTAAAAAACTACAAATAGAACTATGACCCAGCAATCCCACTACTGGGCATATACCCTGAGAAAACCATAATTGAAAGAGTCATGTACCAAAATGTTCATTGCACCTCTATTTACAATAGCCAAGACATGGAAACAACCTAAGCATCCATCATTGGATGAATGGATAAAGAAGATGTGGCACATATATACAGTGGAATATTAATCAGACATAAAAATGAAACGAAATTGAGCTCTTTGTAATTAAGTAGATGGACCTAGAATATGTCATACAGAGTGAAGTAAGTCAGAAAGAGAAAGACAAATACTGTATGCTAACACATATACATGGAATTTAAGAAAAAAATGTCATGAAGAACCTAAGGGTAAGACAGTAATAAGGACACAGACCTACTAGAGAATGGACTTGAGGATATGGGGAGGGGGAAGTGTAAGTTGTGACAAAGTGAGAGAGTAACATGGACATATATATACTACCAAACTTAAAATAGCTAGTGGGAAGCAGCCTCATAGCACAGGGAGATCAGCTCGGTGTTTTGTGACCACCTAGAAGGGTGGGATATGGAGGCTTGGAGGGAGGGCGATGAAAGAGGGAAGAGATATGGGAACATATGTATATGTATAACTGATTCACTTTGTTATAAAGCAGAAACTAGCACACCATTGTAAAGCAATTGTACTCCAATAAAGATGTAAAAAAAAAAAGAATACTCAAAGGAAAAAAAAGTTACAACAGATACCACAGAAATACAAAGCATCCTAAGAGACTACTACAAGCAACTCTATGCCAATAAAGTGGACAATCTGGAAGAAATGGGCAAATTTTTAAAAAGGTATAACCTTCCAAGACTGATCCAGGAAAATATAGTTAAAACGTACAGACCAATCATAAGTAATGAAATAGAAACTGTGATTTAAAATCTTCCAAAAAAAAAAGTCAAGGACCAGATGGTTTCACAGATGAATTCTATAAAACATTTAGAGAAGAGGTAACACCCATCCTTCTCAAACTCTTCCAAAATATTGCAGGGGAAGGAACATTCCCAAACTCATTCTATGCTGCCACTATCACCCTGATACCAAAACCAGACAAAGATACTACATAAAAAGAAAATTACAAACCAATATCACTGATGAATATAGATGCAAATATTCTCAGCAAAATACTAGCAACAGAGTCCAACAACCCATTAAAAGGATCATACACCATGGTCAAGCAGGTTTTATCCCAGGGATTCAAGGATTCTTCAATATACGCAAATCCAGCAAGGTGATACACCATATTAACAAACTGGGAAATAAAAACCATATGATCATCTCAATAGATGCAGAAAAAGCATTTGACAAAATACAGCACAGTTTATGATAAAAAAACTCTCCAGGAAGTGGGCATAGAGGGAACCTACGTCAGCATAATAAAGGCCATATATGACAAACCCACAGCAAACACCATTCTCTATGGTGAAAAACTGAAAGCATTTCCTTTAAGATCTGGATTAAGACAAGTATGTCCACTGTCACCACTATTATTTAACATAGTTTTGGAAGTCCTAGACACAGCAATCAGAGAAGATAAAGGATTACAAATTGGAAAAGAAGAAGTAAAACTATCACTGTTTGCAGATAACATGATACTGTACACAGATAATCCTAAAAATACCACCAGAAAACTATTAGAACTATTCAATGAATTTGATAAAGTTGCAGGATACAAAGTTAATGCACAGAAATCTCTTGCATTCCTATACACTAATTATGAAATCTGAAAGAGAAATTAAGGAAACACTCCCATTTACCATTGCAACAAAAAGAATAAAATATCTAGGAATAAAACTACCTAGGGAGACAAAAGACCTGTATGCAGAAAACCTTAAGACACTGTTGAAAGAAATTTAAGATGATGCCAACAGATGGAGATATATACCATGTTCTTGGATTGGAAGAATCAATATTGTAAAAATGACTATATTACCCAAAGCAATCTACAGATTCAATGCAAATCCTACCAAATTACCAATGTCATATTTTTATAGAGCAAGAACAAAAAAATCTTTAAATTTGTATGGAGACAAAAAAGACACAGAATAGCCAAAGCAGTCTTGAGAGGGAAAGATGGAGCTTGGGGAATCAGACTCCTTGACACTGAACTACACTAGAAAGCTACAGTAATCAGGACAATATGGTACTGGCACAAAAACAGAAATATACATCAATGGAACAGGATAGAAAGCTCAGAGATAAACAGACGCACATATGGTCACCTTTTCTTTGATAAAGGAGGCAAGAATATACAGCGGAGAAAAGACAGCCTCTTCAATAAGTGGTGCTGGGAAAACTGGACAGGTACAAGTAAAAGTATGAAATTACAACACTCCCTAACACCATACACAAACATAAACACAAAATGGATTAAAGACCTAAATGTAAGCCCAGAGACTATCAAACTCTTAGAGGAAAACATAGGCAGAACACTCTATGATATAAATCACAGCAAGATTCTTTTTGACCCACCTCTCAGACAAATGGAAATAAAAACAAAAAATAAACAAATAGGACCTAATGAAACTTAGAAGCTTTTGCAAAGCAAAAGAAACTACAAACAAGACATAAAGACAACTCTCAGAATGGGAAAAAACTATTTGCAAATGAATCAACAGCCAAAGGATTAATCTCTGAAATATTTAAACAGTTCATGCAGTGCAATATTAAAAAAACAAACAACTGAATCCAAAAATGAGCAGAAGATCTACATAGACATTTCTCCAAAGAGGACATACAGATTGCTGCAAAGCACATGAAAAGCTGCTGAACATCACTAATTATTAGAGAAATGCAAATCAAAACTACAATGAGGTATCACCTCAGAACTTTTAGAATGGGCATCATCAGAAAATCTTAAAACAACAAATGCTGGAGAGGGTGTGGAGAAAAGGGAACTCTCTTGAACTGTTGGTGGGAATGTAAATTGATAGATACAGCCACTGTGGAGAACAGTATGGAGGTTCCTTAAAAAACTGAAAATAGTGCTTCCCTGGTGGCACAGTGGTTGGGAGTCCACCTGCCGATGTGCAGGATGCGGGTTCATGCCCTGGTCTGGGAGGATCCTGCATGCTGCGGAGCAGGTGGACCAATGGACCATGGCCGCTGGGCCTGCGCATATGGAGCCTGTGCTTCGCGACAAGAGAGGCCACAGCAGTAAGAGGCCCACGTACCACCAAAAAAACCCAAAACAAATAGAAAAAACAAAAAAACTAAAAATAGAATTACCATATATCCCAGCATTCCCACTACTGTGCATATACCCAGAGGAAACCATAATTTAAAAAGACACATGCACCACGATGTTCATTGCAGCACTATCTACAATAGCCAAGTCATGGAAGCAACCTAAATGCCCATCAACAGACAAATGGATAAAGAAGATGTGGTACATATATACAATGGAATATTACTCAGCCATAAAAAGGAACGAAATTGGGTCATTTGTAGAGACATGGATGAATCTAGAGTCTGTCATACAGAGTGAAGTACATTAGAAAGAGAAAAACAAATATCACATATTAATGCATATATGTTATACTTAGATAAACGGTACAGATGAACCGGTTTTTATGGCAGAAATTCAGAGACAGATGCAGAGAACAAACGTATGGACACCAAGGTGGGAAAGCGGTGGTGGGGGGTACTGGTGGTGTGATGAATTGGGAGATAGGGATTGACATGTATACACCAATGTGTATAAAATGAATGACTAATAAGAACCTGCTGTTTAAAAACATAAATAAAATAAAATTAAAATAAAAAGCTAGTATGGTACTGGTACAAAATCAGACATATAGATCAATGGAACAGGATAGAAAGCCCAATGTTTACACATTGTAAATTAACTATTCTTCAATTTTTTAATGATTAAAATGTTTTTTTAAAAAGTGGCTAAAGGATTTGAATGGACTTTTCTCCAAGAAGCTATACAAATGACCCATAAGCACATAAAACTATCCTCAACATCTTCAGTCATTAGAAAATGTAAATTAAAATAAGATACCTCTTCACATCCACTAGGGTGGTAACAATAAAAGCAAATAGAGAAAGACAAATGTCATATGATAACATATTTGTAGAATGTAATAAAAATTGATACAAATGAACTTATTTACAAAACAGAAACAGACTTACAGATCTTGAAATTAAATTTATGGTTACAAAAGGGGAAATGTGGGGAGAAGTGACAAACTAGGAGACTGAGATTAACATATACAAAATACTATATATAAAATAGATAACTAATAAGGACCTACCATATAGCACAGGGAACCCTACTCAATATTCTGTAATAACCTGTATGGGAAAAGAATCTGCAAAACAATGGATATATGTATATGTATAACTGATTCATTCTGCTGTACACCTGAAATTAACACAACATTGTAAATCAACTATGCCCAAATATGTTTTTTTAATAAAAAGTAGATAAAAGGAAAGGAAGAACAAAGAAAGTGTTGACAAGTATTTGGAGAAAGTGGAACCCTTATAAACTGATGGTGGGAACACAACAGAATTGGTTGGCAGTTCCTCATACATGTAATTGTTAATTAACATGATCATATATATCAAACCATCATGTTTTACACTTTAAATATATACATTTTGTCAATTATACCTCCATAAAACGTGACAGAAAAAAAGTTTTAAAAAAGGTAAGCATAGAAATGCTCATGGAATATGACCCAGCAATTCCAATCCTTGGTATATACTGACCCAAATTGAAAACAGGTACTCAAATACTTCTTGAATAATTCTATATCCTATAAAATTTATATCCAGCAAAATTATCCTTCAAAAGTGAAGGAGAGAGGAGCTTCAAGGTGGCGGAAGCATAAGACGTGGAGATCACCTTCCTTTTCACAAATACATCAGAAATACATCTACATGTGGAACAGCTCCTACGGAACACGCTGGCCGAAGACTTCAAACCTCCCAAAAGGCAAGAAACTCCCCACATACCTGGGTAGGGCAAAAGAAAAAACAGCAACAAAAGAATAGGGACGGGACTTGCACCAGTGGGAGGGAGCTGTGAAGGAGGAAAGGTTTCCACACACTAGAAGCCCCTTCGTGGGTGGAGACTTCGGGTAGCAGAGGGGGGAAGCTTTGGAGCCACAGAGGAGAGCACAGCCACAGGGGGCAGAGGGCAAAGCGGAGAGATTCCCGCACAGAGGATTGGCGCCGACCAGCACTCACCAGCCTGAGAGGATTGTCTGCTCACCCGCCGGGACAGGTGTGGGCTGGGAGCTGAGACTCTGGTTTGGGAGGTCGGATCCCAGGGAGAGGACTGGGGTTGGCTGTGTGAACACAGCCTGAAGGGGGATAGTGCACCACGGCTAGCTGGGAGGGAGTCCGGGAAAAAGTCTGGAGCTGCCGAAGAGGCAAGAGACTTTTTCTTGCCTCTTTGTTTCCTGGTGCGCGAGGAGAGGAGATTAACAGCGTTACTTAAAGGAGCTCCAGAGACGGGCGCGAGCCGTGGTTATCAGCACGGACCCCAGAGACGGGCATGGGACACTAAGGTTGCTGTTGCAGCCACCAAGAAGCCTGGGTGCAAGCACAGGTCGCTATCCACACCTCCCCTCCTGGGAACCTGTGCAGGCCACCACTGCCAGGGTCCCGTGATCCAGGGACAACTTCCCCGAGAGAACACAGGGCTCGCCTCAGGCTGTTGCAACGTCATGTCGGCCTCTGCCGCTGCAGGCTCACTCCACATCCATACCCCTCCCTCCCGCCAGCCTGAGTGAGCCAGAGCCTCCGTATCAGCTGCTTTTTTAACCCCATCCTGTCTGAGCGAAGAAAAGATGCCCTCAGGTGACCTAAATGCAGAGGCGGGTCCAAATCCAAAGCTGAACCACGAGAGTTGTGTGAACGAAGAAGAGAAATGGAAATTTCTCCCAGCAGCCTCAGGAGCAGAGGATTAAATCTCCACAATCAACTTGATGTACCTTGCAGCTGTGGAACACCTGAATAGCAAACTGGATCATCGCAAATTGAGGAGGTGGACTTTGGGAGCAAATATATATATATATTTTTTTTTTCTTTCCCCCTTTTTCTCTTTTTGTGAGTGTGTATGTGTATGCTTCTGTGTGTGATTTTGTCTATATAGCTACGCTTTTACCATTTGTCCTACGGGTCTGTCTGTCCATTTTTTATTTTTAAAATTTTTTAAAAATTTTTACATAATAATAATTTTTATTTTAATAAATTTTATTTTATCTTCTTTCTTTTGTTCTTTCTTTCTATTTTTTCTCTTTTATTCTGAGCCGTGTGGATGAAAGGCTCTTGGTGCTCCAGCCAGGCATCAGGGCTGTGCCTCTGACGTGGGAGAGCCAAGTTCAGGACACTGGTCCACAAGAGACCTCCCAGCTCCACGTAATATCAAACGATGGAGATATCTCCATCTCAACGCCAAGACCCAGCTTCACTCAATGACCAGCAAGCAACAGTGCAGGACACCCCATGCCAAACAACTAGCAAGACAGGAACACAATCCCATCCATTAGCACAGAGGCTGCCTAAAATCATAATAAGGCCACAGACATCCCAAAACACAACACCAGATGTGGACCTGCACACCGGAAAGATGAGATCCAGCCTCATCCACCAGAACACAGGCACTAGTCCCCTCCACCAGGAAGCCTACACAACCCACTGAACCAACCTTAGACACTGGGGACAGACACCAAAAACTGGGAACTATGAACATGCAGCCTGCAAAAAGGAGACCCCAAACACAGTAAGTTAACCAAAATGAGAAGACAGAAAAACACACAGCAGATGAAGGAGCAAGGCAAACACCCACCAGACCTAACAAATGAAGAGGAACTAGGTAGTCTTCCTGAAAAAGAATTCAGAATAATGATAGTAAAGGTGATCAAAATCTTGGAAACAGAATAGAGAAAATACAAGAAACGTTTAACAAGGACCTAGATGAACTAAACAGCCAATAAACAGTGATGAACAACAAAATAAATGAAACTTAAAATTCTCTAGAAGGGATCAATAGCAGAATAACTAAGTCAGAAGAACGGATAAGTGAACTGGAAGATAAAATAGTGGAAATAACTACTACAGAGCAGAATAAAGAATGAAAACAATTGAGGACAGTTTCAGAGACCTCTGGGACAAAATTAAATTCACCAACATTCAAATTACAGTGTCCCAGAAGAAGAAGAGAAAATGAAAGGGACTGAGAAAATATTTGAAGAGATTATAATTGAAAACTTCCCTAATATGGGAAAGGAAATAGTTAATCAAGTCCAGGATGCACAGAGAGTCCCATACAGGATAAATCCAAGGAGAAACATGCCAAGACAAATATTAATCAAACTATCAAAAATTCAATACAAAGAAAAAACATTAAAAGCAGCACGGGAAAACAACAACTAACACACAAGGGAATCCCCATACAGTTAACAGCTGATCTTTCAGCACAAACTCTGCGAGCCAGAAGAGTGGCAGGACATATTTAAAGTGATGAAAGGGAAAAACCTACAACCAAGATTACTCTACCAGCAAGGATCTTATTCATATTTGATGGAGAAATTAAAACCTTTAGAGACAAGCAAAAACTAAGAGAATTCAGCACCACCAAACCAGCTTTACAACGAATGCTAAAGGAACTTTTCTAAGCAGCAAACAAGAAGCAAAGGAAAAGACCTACAATAACAAACCCAAAACAATTAACAAAATGGTAATAGGAACATACATATTGATAATTACCTTAAATGTAAATGAATTAAATACTCCAACAAAAGACATAGACTGGCTGAATGGATACAAAAACAAGACCCGTATATATGCTGCCTACAAGAGACCCACTTTAGACCAAGGGACACATACAGACTGAAAGTGAAGGGATGGAAAAAAGTATTCCATGCAAATGGACATCAAAGGAAAGTTGGAGTAGCAATTCTCATATCAGACAAAATAAACTTTAAAAAAAAGACTATTCCAGGAGAAAAAAAGGACACTACATAATGATGAAGGGATCAATCCAAGAAGAAGATATAACAACTGTAAATATTTATGCACCCAAAATAGGAGCACCTCAATATATTAGGCAAATACTAACAGCCATAAAATGGGAAACTGACAGTATCACAATCATAGTAGTGGCCTTTAACACCCCATTTTCACCAATGGACAGATCATCCAAAATGAAAACAAATAAGCTGTAAATGATACATTAAACAATATAGACTTAATTGATATTTAGAGAAAATACTATCCATAAACAACAGAATACACATTCTTCTCAAGTGCTCATGGAACATTCTCCAGGATACATCATATCTTGGGTCACAAATCCAGCCTTGGTAAACTTAAGAAAATTGAAATCGTTTCAAGTATCTTTTCTGGCAACAACGCTATGGGACTAGATATCAATTACAGAAAAATCTGTAAAAAATACAAACACATGGAGACTAAACAATATCTACTTCATAACTAAGAGATCACTGAAGATATCAAAGAGGAAATCAAACAATACCTAGAGACAAATGAAAATAAAAATATGACGAACCAAAACCTATGGGATGCAGCAAAAGCAGTTGTAAGAGGGAAGTTTATAGCAATACAATCCTATCTTAAGAAACAAGAAACATCTCAAATAAACAACCTAACCACACACCTAAAGCAATTAGAGAAAGAAGAACAAAAAACTCAAAGTTAGCAGAAAGAAAGAAATCTTAAAGATCAGATCTGAAATAAATGAAAATGAAATGAAGGAAATGATAGCAAAGATCAGTAAAACTAAATGCTGGTCTTTAAGAAGATAAACAAAATTGATAAACCATTAGCCAGATCATCAGGAAGAAAAGGGAGAAGACTGAAATCAATAGAATTAGAAATGAAAAAGGAGAAGTAACACCTGGCACTGCAGAAATACAAAGGATCTTGAGATTACTACAAGCAACTCTATGCCAATAAAATGGACAACCTGGAAGAAATGGACAAATTCTTAGAAATGCACAACTTCCGAGACTGAACCAGGAAGAAATAGATAATATGAACAGACAAAGCAGAAGTGCTGATATTGAAACTGTGATTAAAAATCTTCCAACAAACAAAAGCCCAGGACCAGATGGCTTCACAGGCGAACTCTATCAAACATTTAGGGAAGAGCTAACACTTATCGTCCTCAAACTCTTCCAAAACATAGCAGAGGGAGGAACACTCCATAACTCATTCTACGAGACCACCATCACCCTTATACCAAAACCAGACAAAGATGTCACAAAGAAAGAGAACTACACGCCAATATCACTGATGAACACAGATGCAAAAATCCTCAACAAAATACTAGCAAACAGAATCCATCAGCACATTTAAAGGATCATACACCATGAGCAAGTGGAATTTATTCCAGGAATGCAAGGATTCTTCAATATACTCAAATCAATCAACACGATACACCATATTAACAAATTGAAGGAGAAAAACCATATGATCATCTCAATAGATATAGAGAAAGCTTTCGACAAAATTCAATACCCATTATGATAAAATCCCTGCAGAAAGTAGCACAGAGGGAACTTTCCTCAACATAATAAAGGGCATATATGACCATCCCACAGCCAACATCATCCTCAATGGTGAAAAACTGAAACCATTTCCACTAAGATCCAGAACAAGACAAGGTTGCCCACTCTCACGACTATTATTCAACATAGTTTTGGAAGTTTTAGCCTCAGCAATCAGAGAATAAAAAGAACTAAAAGGAATCCAAATCGGAAAAGGAGAAGTAAAGCTGTCACTTTTTGCAGAAGACATGATGCTATACATAGAGAATCCTACAGATGCTACCTGAAAAATACTAGAGCTAATCAATGAATTTGGTAAAGTAGCAGGACATAAAATTTATGCACAGGAATCTCTAGCATTCCTATACACTAAGATGAAAATCTGAAAGTGAAATTAAGAAAACCCTCCAATTTACCATTGCAACAAAAAGAATAAAATATCTAGGAAGAAACCTACCTGAGGAGACAAAAGACCTGTATGCAGAGAATTATAAGACACTGATGAAAGAAATTAAAGATGATACAAATCGATGGAGAGATATACCATGTTCTTGGATTGGAAGAATCAACATTGTGAAAATGACTCTACTACCCAAAGCAATCTACAGATTCAATGCAATCCCTATCAAACTACCAATGGCATTTCTCACAGAACTACAACAGAAAATTTCACAATTTGTATGGAAACACAAAAGTCTCTGAATAGCCAAAGCATCTTTCAAAAGAAAAACGGAGCTGGAGGAATCAGGCTCCCTGACTTCTGACTATACTATAAAGCTACAGTAATCAAGACCGTACGGTACTGGCACAAAAACAGAAATATAGATCAATGGACCAGGATAGAAAGCCCAGAGATAAACCCACACACATATGGACAGCTTGTCTTTGATAAAGGAGGCCTGAATATACAGTGGAGAAAAGACAGCCTCTTCAGTAAGTGGTGCTGGGAAAACTGGTCAGGTACATGTAAATTTATGATATTAGAACACTCCCTAACACCATTCACAAAAATAAACTCAAAATGTATTAAAGACCTAAATATAAGGCCAGACAGTATCAAACTTTTAGAGGAAAACATAGGCAGAACACTCTATGACATAAATCACAGCAAGATCCTTTTTGACCCACCTCCTAGACAAATAGAAATAAAAACAAAAATAAACAAATGGGACCTAATGAAACTTAAAAGCTTTTTCATAGCAAAGGAAACCATAAAGAAGACGAAAACACAACCCTCAGAATGGGAGAAAATATTTGCAAATGAATCAACTGAAAAAGGGTTAATCTCCAAAATTTACAAGCAGCTCATGCAGATCAATATCGAAAACAACTAACAACCCAGTCCAGAAATGGGCAGAAGACCTAAATAGACATTTCTCCAAAGAAGATATACAGATTGACAACAAACACATGAAAGAATGCTCAACATCATTAATCGTTAGAGAAATCCAAATCAAAACTGCAATCAGATATCATCTCACACCAGTCAGAATGGCCATCATCAAAAACTCTACAAACAAATGCTGGAGAGGGTGTGGAGAAAAGGGAATCCTTTTGCACTGTTGGTGGGAATGTAAATTGATGCAGACACCATGGAGAACAGTATGGAGGTTCCTTAAAAATCTAAAAATAGAACTACCCTATGACACAGGAATCCCACTACTGGGCATATACCCTGAGAAAACCATAATTCAAAAAGTGTCATGTAGCACAATGTTCATTGCAGCTCTATTTACAATAGCCAGGACATTTAAGAAACAGGTTTTCATTGAAAGATGAATGAATAAAAATGATGTGGTCCATATATACAATGGAATATTACTCAGCCATAAAAAGAAGCAAAATTGAGTTATTTGTAGTGAGGTGGATGGACCTAGAGTCTCTCATACAGAGTGAAGTAAGTCAGAAGAGAAAAACAAATACCATATGCTAACACATATATATGGAATCTAAGAAAAAAAAATGGTCATGAAGAACCTAGAGGCAAGACGGGAATAAAGACACAGACCTACTAGAGAATGGACTTGGGGATATGGGGAGGGGGAAGGGTAAGCTGTGACAAAGTGAGAGAGTGGCATGGACTTATGTACACTACCAAATGTAAAATAGATAGCTAGTGGGAAGCAGTCGCATAGCACATGGAGATCAGCTTGGTTCTTTGTGACCACCTAGAGGGGTGGGATAGGGAGGGTTGGAGGGAGGGAGATGCAAGAGGGAAGAGATATGGGAACATATGTATATGTATAACTGATTCACTTTGTTATAAAGCAGAAACTAACACACCAGTGTAAAGCAATTATACTCCAATAAAGATGTTAAAAAAAGAAAAAGTGAAGGAGAAATAAAGAATTTCTCAAAGAAAAACTGAGGAAATTAGCCACCAGCAAACCTGCTTTGTATAAGTTATTAAAATAATTCTTCAGGGAGAAAAAAAATTGTTCATTTATCAATATAAACTCTGATCTGTGTAAAAGGGAAAGTGTTAAAGAAGGAATAAATGTAGGTAAAATAAAATCTTCTTTAGGGTCTTCCCTGGTGGCACAGTGGTTAAGAATCCACCTGCCAATGCAGGGGACATGGGTTTGAGTCCTGGTCCGGGAAGATCCCTCATGCCACGGAGCAACTAAGCCTGTGTGCCACAACTATTGAGCCTGCTCTCTAGAGCCCGTGAGCCACAACTACTGAGCCCACGTGCCACAACTACTGAAGCCTGCACAGCTAGAGCCTGTGCTTTGCAACAAGAGAAGCCACCACAATGGGAAGCCTGTGCATTGCAACGAAGAGCAGCCCCTAATCATCGCAACTAGAGAAAGCCCACATGCAGCAACAAAGACCCAACGCAGAGAAAAATAAATATTTTTTAAATCCTGTATATTTATTAACTTAAAGATAATTATTTACAGTAATAATAGGAACAATATATTGGATGATCCTATGAATTTTCCTTTGTTGACACAGTGCATGACATTAATTCATTAATTTTCAAATGTTGAACAACAGTTTCACACTTGGAAACAGTCTCACTAAGCTGTTTATAGTTCTCCTTATATGTATAAGGATTTGATGGGATTTGATGTTCTTATGTTTTGGATATTTTAGAATTGTTAATATAACTATTGATTTTTTAAAAATACTAGATGATCTCATGAACAGAATAGCAATGTCCAGGAAAAATCAGTGAACTTGATTATATGTCAATAGAAAGTATTCAATCTAGATGACAGAAATTTGGTAGAAAGAAAAAGAACAGAGGCTCAGGGACTGATGGGAAAATAACCATGTCTTTAAATCTGCCATTGGAGTCTCAGAAGAAGAGGAGAATAGGTGTAGGGCTGAAAAGTATGCATTTTGTCTGTCTCCCTTCTAAATTTGACAAAAGGCATAAATGTACAGATTCAAGGATCTGAGCAAAATACCAAAAGTTTCAGGAAACCCATGCCCAGTTACATCACAATCAAATTTTTGAAAACTAAATAGAAAAAAGGTCTTAAAAACACATTTTTATCTGAAACCTCAGAGGCCAGAAGGAAGGGGAATGGCAGTGAAATATCTTTCAGGAATAAAGGTGAAATAAATACATTTCCCTGATGAAAGAAAACTGTCTCCAGTTGTTTTAAAAGAAGTGGTAAGGGAATTTCCACAGACAGAAAGGACATAAAAACAGAAGAAAATTTAAAACATCAGAAGTTAAGAAAAAGAAATGTAAATGTTTAAAATATACACACATACACAGATAAACACACAGAAAAACCCACACATGCCCATACATTGGAGCCAGCCTAAAAGAGCTGGCAAGAGCTAATGCTGGAATAATTTGAACAACAAAGTTAATTACACTAGTACAGTTTATAAAGCAAAACACAAAATAAGTATTCATTAGTTCATCTTGACATTAAAAACTTAATTCAGGGACTTCCCTGGTGGTCCAGTGGTAAAGAATGTGCCTTCCAAAGCAGGGGACACAGGTCTGATCCCTGGTCAGGGAACTAAGATCCCACATGCCAAGGGGAAACAAAGTCCACACACCACAACTAGTGAGCCCATGTGCCTCAACTAGAGAGCCCGTGTACCACAAACAACAGAACCCATGTACCCTGGAGTCCACGCACCACGACTGGTGAGAAACACCCTCATGCCACAGCTAGAGAGAAGCCTGTGCACCACAACAAAGAGCCCACACCACAACGAAAGTTCCCACATGCCGCAACTAAGACCCGACACAGCCAAAAAAATTTCTTTAATAAATAAATGAAAGCTTAATTCAATAAACAAATTAATGAAAGTGAAATGGCAAAACTTACTCAAAGAAGCATTTTAATTAATGAGTGTAAAAAATTGAGTACAACATAAAATCACCAACAGAACATCACAGTAAGTAATGCTGTAGGCAAAATTATGATAAATACAAAAATCACTGGGTAAAACTTTAAAGAGAAACAGGATAGCAGACTATTCACATGGCCTCAAGTAATCTCTCTCAAAATATTTACCACACTTAAAATTTCAGGCTGTACTATAAAACTCTAATCATCAAATCAATGTAGTACTGACATAAAAAAGACAATAGAACAATGAATCTGAATCAAAAACCCAGAAATAAACCCCAAGTATATATGGTCACATAATATTTGGCAAGGGAGCCAAGAATACTCATTGGGAAAGACAGTCTCTTCAAAAAACTGTACTGGGATAACTGAATATTCACATGTGAAAGAATGAAACTGGATCCATATCTTACACCACTCACAAAAATTAACTCAAAATAGATAAAAGACTTAAATATAATACCAGAAACCAAGACACTCCTAGAAGAAAACATAGGGACAAAGCTCCTTGACATGGACCTTAGTAATATTTTTTTTGGATATGGCACCTAAAGCACAGGTGACAAAATAAAAAATAAACAAGTGGAACTACTTCAAACTAAAAAGCTTCTGCACAGCAAAAGAAATCATCACCAAAGTGAAAAGTCAATCTAAGAATGGGGAAAATATTTGCAAACCTTATATCTGATAAGAGGTTAATATCTGAAACATAAAGAACTCACAGCAATCTATAAACAACTCAATAATGGAAAATGATAACCCAATTGAAAAATGGGCATAGGACCTGAATAGACATTTCTCCAAAGAAGATACACAAAAAGCCAACAGGTACCTGAAAAGATGCTCAAAATCACTAGTCAGTAGGGAAATGCAAATTAGATATCACCTCACACCTGTTAGAATGGCCATAATAATAATGAAAAAAAGGCAAGAGATAACAAATGTTGGCATGAATGTGGAGAAAAGGGAAACCTTATGCACTATTGGTGGGAATTCATTGAATAAATTGTATTCAATTCATTACACTGTGGTGGAAAACAGAATGGAGGATCCTCAAAAATTTTAAAATAGAGCTATCATATGATCTAGAAATTTCACTTCTGAGATTATATTCAAAGGAAATGAAAACAATAACTTGAAAAGAACCCCATGTTCATAGTTCATAGCAGCATTATTTACAATAGCCAAGACATGGAAAGAATATAAAGGATCATCGATGAATGAATGGATGAAGAAGCTGTGATCTCACACAGACACACACAGACACACACACACACACACATAATTGAATGTTATTTATCCATAAAAAAGAAGAAAAACCTGTTATTTGTGAAAACATGGATGCGCATTTAAGATATTATGCTAAGTGAAATGTCAGACATAGAAAGAATATTGTATGAGCTCACTTACATATGAATCTAAAACAAACAAAAAAACCAAACTCATAGAAAAAAAGATCAGATTTGTGGTTACAGGAAGTGTGGAGGGTGGGGGGAGGGAAATTGGAGAAAGGTGATCAAAAGGTACAAACTTCGAGTTATAAGGTAAATAAGTACTAGGGATGTAAGGCACAACATGATGACACTATAGTTTACTCTGATGTAAGACACATAGGAAAGATGTTAAGAGAGTATATCCTAAGAGTTCTCACCATAAGGAAATTTTTTCCTTATTTCTTTTTTCTTTCATTTTATTGTATCTATATGAGAAGATGGATGTTAGCTGAACATATTGTGTTAACCATTTCACTTTATATGTAAATCAAACTATCATGCTGTCTGCTTTAATACATACAGTGACATATAAACAATGGTGAATGTCAAGTATTTCTCAATAAAAAATATTTTATATTTTCCAGGTTTATTGAGTTATTATTGACATATAACACTTTGTAAGTTTAAGTGGCCATTATATATATATATACACACATATGTATATATTTCATATACATACATATATGTATATATATATTAATTTTTAAATTTATATTTATTATATTTTATATATGTTATATATATATTACCTACTTGTATGTTTCATATACTATATTTTATATTTTTATTATATATATAATATATATGTATAGTAAAATGATTACCACAATAAGATATTTCATTGTGGTTTTGGTTTGCATTTCTCTGATATTTAGTGATGTTGAGCACCTTTTCATGTACCTGTTGGCCATTTGTATGGCTTTGGAGAACTGTCTATTTAGGTCCTTTGCCCATTTTTTAATTAGACCATTTTTTTTGTTGTTGCTGAGTGTGTAACAATATGATTAGTTAACATATACATTGCATGATATGATTGAAATATTTTTTTTGTGTGTGGTGAGAACATTTAGGATCTACTTTCTTAACAATGTTCAGGTATATAATACAGAACTATTAATTATAGTCACTATGTTATATATCAGATGCCCAAGAATTATTTACCTTATAACTAGAAGTTTGTACCTTTTGACAAACATCCCCTCATTTCTCCCCCACACTAGCCTCTGGTTACCACCATTCTACTCTCAGTTTCTATGAGTTCAGTGCTCTCTTTCTCTCTCATATAAATATATCACATTTTCTTAATTCTTCCTTTCATTTTCATTCATTTTATAGAAACTTAGGTTATTTCCATATATTGGCTATTGTAAATAATGCTGCAATGAAAATGGGGGTGCAGATATTTTTGGAGGTAGTGATTTCCTTTCCTTCAATTATATACACAGAACTGAGATTGCTGGGTTATTTAGTAGCCCCATTTAAAATTTCTGAGTAACCTTCATATTGTTTTCCACAGTGGCTTCACAAAATTGCATTCCTATCAACAGTGTACAAGAGTTGCCTTTTTCCCACATCCTCACTAGCACATGTTATGTCTCATCTTTTTGCTAATACCCATTCTAACAGGTGTGTGGTGATATCTCCTCGTGGTTTTGATGCGCATTTCCCTGATATTTAGTGATGTTGACCACCTTTTCTTGTATCTGTTGGCCATTTGTATGTCTCTTTGGAGAAATGTCTATTTAAGTTCCTTCTATACTTTGGATATTAACACCTTATCAGACAGATGGTTTGCAAATATTTTCTCCCATTTTGTAGGTATGTCTTCATTTTATTGATTGTTTCTTTTACTGTGCAGAAGCTTTTTAGTTTAATCCAGTCCCACTTACTGAATTTTACATTTGATGCTTGTGTTTTGATTTCATATTGAAAAAATAATCACCAAGACTGATGTCAAGGAGTATTTTTTTTTTGTTTTTTGTTTTTTTTTTGTGTGTGTGTGTGGTATGCAGGCCTTTCACTTTTGTGGCCTCTCTCATTGCGGAGCACAGGCTCCAGACGCGCAGGCTCAGCGGCCATGGCTCACAGGCCTAGCCACTCCGCGGCATGTGGGATCTTCCCGGACCGGGTCACGAACCCGTGTCCCCTGCATCAGCAGGCGGACTCTCAACCACTGCGCCACCAGGGAAGCCCCAAGGAGTTTTTCTGTATGTTTTCATCAAGGAGTTTCATGGTTTCAGGTCTTACTTTTAAGTATTTAATCATCTTGAGTTAATTTTTGAGAGTGGTGTAAGATAAGGGTGCAATTTCATTATTTTTCATGTGAATATCCAGTTTTCCCACCACCATTTATTGAAAAGACTGTCTTCATCCCATTGAGTATTCTCAGCATCCTTGTCAAATATTAGTTGAATGCATATGTATAGGTTTATTTCTGAGTTCTTGATTCTGTTCCATGGGTCAGTGCATCTGTTTTTAAGCCAGTACCATACTGTCTTGATTATTATAGATTTGTTGTAGAGTTTGAAATCAATGGGTGATGCCTCCAGCTTTTTTTCTTTCTCAAGATTGCTTTAGCTATTCAGAGTCTTTGTGGCTTCATACGAACTTTTGGATATTTTTTTCTATTCCTGTGAAAAATACCATTGGAATTTTGATAGAGATTTCATTTAATCTATAGATGGCTTTGGGTAGTATGGCCATTTTGGATATCTTTTATTCATTTTTCTTGTTTAATTGCTCTAAATAAAACACTGGTTTATTAAAATATGGTTATTTTAATATATGTTCACATTTTTCTTTGATGTTATTCCCTCCAGTAAGTGGTGGAACATAACTCCTCTCCCCTTGAGGGCAGTCTGGAATTAGCAATTTTCTTCTTACAAATAGAAAGGGAAGAATACTAAATTGACAGTGTAGAAACCTGACAGATACCACTGTAAGTGATCCAGGCTAATATCAACAATAAATAATGTTGATATCATCCATACTCTGTTATTAACATCGTGAAAAAGCCATCTCATGTCTGTGTTATTTTTTCCCCCAAATCCACAATTCAAGTATCATCATAAGAAAATGTCAGACAAATATAAATGGATGGATATCCTTCAAAATGCCTCAGTAGTTTCATTCAAAAGTGTTAAGGTCATTAAGAACATAGACAGAAACTGTTGCTGATTGGATGAAATTAATATATGATGACTAATCTAGATATTCTAGATTAGATTCTGAAAAAAAAGAACATTAGCTGAAATAAAGGTAAAGTACAAATAAAGTCTGTAGTTTTATTAATAATATTGCATCAATTTTAATTTCTTAGTTTTGATAAATATGTCATGCTTATTTAAGATATTAACTTTAACAGAAATGGTATGAAACACATACGCAAACTTTCTGTACTATCTTTGCCTCTCTTCTGTAAATCAAAAATTATTTCAAAATAAATATGCAAAACCAAAAATGTAAACATTATTAATTGGGTATAATAGCAAGATTGACCTATATTTTAGCCTACAAAAATCACTTTTAATATAAAGATAACCATAAGTTACAAGTAGAAGGGTGGAAAAATGTATACCATGCTAACATGAAGTAAACAAAATCTGTAGTGGCTACAGCAATATTGGACAAAGTATATTTCAGAGCAAAGAATGTTTCCAGGAGATCATTTCATAAATACTCATCAAGAAGATGTACGAGCACTAAACATTTGTACACCTAAATACAGAGCTTAAAAATAATTAAATTAAAAACAGATAGATCTAAAACAGGCAGTAAATATAATTATAGCTGGCAATTTCAATATTTCCCTCTCAAAAATTGTTACAACAAGTAGACAGAAAATTAACAGGAATATAGGAGAGCTGAATGACAGTGTAAACCAAATTAACCTAATTGACAGTTATATAACATGCTACCAAATGCTAGATAATGCTAAAGAATACCCATTCTTTTCAAATGTACATGTAACATTTGCAAAGATAGACCATATTCTGGACCACGAAAAAAAAAGTCTCGACATATTCAAAAAGGTTGAAAAAACACAAAGTATGTTATTCTCTTTCCACAAAGAAATTCAATTAAGAATCAATAATGGAATGATTTCTGCAATATCCCAAATATTTAAAAACAAAATAACATACTTGTAAATAACTCATTGACCCAAGGGGAAAAATAGTCAAAGGGAAAATCACATCAAAATATGTGGGGTGTTGTTGAAGAAATTCTTAGGAGGAAATTTATATGTATGTTACAAAGAAGAAAGATCTCAAATCAATGATCCCAGCTTCCACCTTACAAGAATTTTTTTTAAAAAAGAGCAAATCATACCATGAGTCAGCAGAAGAAAGGAAATAATAAGTATTAAGAAGCAGAAAATAGGGAGATAGTAGAGAATATCAAAGAAACAAACAAAAAAAATGATTATTTGAAAAAAATCAAGAAAATTGACAATTCTCTAGCCAAACTGCTCAGTATTAAAAGACAAGAGATGCAAATCACCAATATCAAGAATAAAGAAGGCAACAACACTACAGTTTTGAAATGTATTGAAGGGACACTAATGGAATATAATGAACAACTTTACAGTCATTTATTCTACATATTAGAGATGGACAAATTCCTTGAATGGCACAAACTGCCAAACCTCATCCAATAAAAATATATAATCTGAATATTTCCCTTATATATTAAATAAGTGGAATTTGACTAAAAATCCTTCTAAGAAAACCCTTAGAAACTGAGAGGACTTTTAAACAGAAAGATCTTAAGATTTGTCTAATATTTGAAAATTGATTAATGTAACTCACAATAGTACAAAATATAAGGATAAAACATATTATCTCAATTGAGTAGAAAAATATCATACTTGATGAAACAATGCATCATATCCTTGTAAGATTAAGAATAAGACAAGAATGCCCCATGTTACTAATGGATGTTCTACTCAGTGCAACAAATCAAGAAAAAGAAATAAAAGACATGTGGACTAGACATGAAGAGATAAATAATTTTCATTCTCAAATTACAGCATCATCAGTGTAGAATAGCTGAGGGAATCTACACACACACTCACACACAAAAACCCTATTACATATTATACTTAATATGTTGTATTAGTAAGGTGCTAGGATAGAAAAACAATATGAAAAAATCAATTATATATATACATATATATGCATTAGCAAAATAATTAGACATTTTTAAATTAAAAATATTTATAATGGCATCAAAATCATGAAATAAATAAGGATAAATCTGACCAAAATCATAAAATACCTGTACACTGAAAATTATGAAATATTGAGGGAAGAAATTAAGGAATACCTGAGTAAATGGAGAGATTTACCAGGTCCATAGGTCCGAAGATTAAAGAATGTAATTGCTTTCAAAATCGTTTATATTGTCTATATGATCCCAATCAAAATCCTAGCAGATATTTTGGTAGAAATTGACAAATTAATTCTAAAAATCCTATTGAAATTCAAAGACCTAGAATAGCTAAAATAGCCTTGAAAAAGAATAAAGATGAAATCCTAATAGTGTCTGATTTTTAGAATTATGATAAAGCAATATTAATCAAGACAGTGTGCTATTTGTTTCAGATAGATAGATCAATGGAACAGAATAGAAATCACAGAAATAGAATTGCACATATATGGAGAACTGAATTTTGACAAAGTTGCAAAGGCACTTTAGTGTTGTAAGAATAGTCTCCTTGATAGAATGAACTTCAATCCATAACTTATTCCATATACAAAATTTGAGTCAAAATTGATAACTATAAAATATGCCTTTTAAATTCTAAGCATACCCCCAAATTAAACCTAAAACCATAACACTTCTATAAGAAAATTTTGGAGAAATTGTTTGATACCTTGGTCTAGGAAAATATTCCTTAGCTATGGCATTAACAAGCACAATCCCTTAAAGAACTGATATCCCTGATATTTATCAGTCCCTGATAAAATGTGACTTTATCAAAATAAAAAGACATCTGCTCTCAAAAAATTCTGTTAAGATAATAAAAAGGGCTAACTGTAACTGGGATAAAATATTTACAAAGCACACTTCACCAAAGATGACACGTGATTGATGATAAGCACATGACAAGATGGTCAGTATTAGTCATTAGGTAAATGCAATTAAAACTACAATGTGATACCACTGCACACCTATTAGAATGGCCAAAATTTTAAATGACTGTGCCACGGGTTTGTGAGAATGTGGAGGAACTTGTACCCTCATGTACTGTTAGTGGGAATGTGAAAGTTTACAACTTTGGAAAAATATTTTGGCAATTTCTTGAAAAGTTAAACATTAGCCTACCATATGATCTAGCCATGTCATTTCCAGGGAGAGAAATGAAGGCATATTTTACATAAATGTTCAGAGCAATTTTATTTGCAACAGATCTAAGCTGGAAGTGGTCAAAATGTTATCAATAGAGTTAAACAGAGTGATTAGATGGTTAAACAAACACATTTGTGGTATATTCATACAATAGAATACTACTCAGGAATAAAATGCATAAACTCTTGGTATATGCTATAATATGGATGAATCTTAAAATAACAATGTTGAGTTAAAGAAGCCAAATAGAAAAGATTATATACTGTATGATTCATTTATAAAAAATGCAGACTATTGTGACAGAAAGCAGATCATTTGTTACCTGAAAGTAAAGGTGGGTTGGGGTGCAATTACAAAGGGACATGAGAAAACATTTGAGGGTCATAAATATTACCTTGACTGGGGTAATGATTTCATGAATATTTATTTATTTGTCAAGGTATACCCTTTAAATATATGCAGTTTATCATATATCAATTATACCTCAGTAAAGCTGTTAAAAATATAAGGCTTAACCTGTGGAATTAATGGTGAATAATTGAGAAGCAGCAGAGCTAAGATTTTCAAAGGCACATATTAAACAGTATCTATGCCTATTTGTCCCCTGCCCCATAATGTATGGGCAGAATCCCACTGACCTGGAGGAAAACTTACAGTTCTACACCCCTGTCTTCTATTAAAAAAAAAAAAAAAAAAGCCTTCTCTCACCTTTCCCAGGAGAGTAGAGAGTTCAGTCCAATGAGGGCTGCAGTAGGCATTGGGTGAAAATGCATTCAAGTTGTCATCACAGGCTGTGGTATAATTAAGAATTTGTCTGGTCTTTGTTCCAGGTTCCTGACTCAGAACTTCGAAAACCTTTGTAATTTCATGAGTGACAAGAGTGTCCTCCCTATGCTAATGAGGTGTATCATGGGGGGCCAGTGAATTACTTCCAAGTGGGGGCTGGTTACCAGAAATATCAATCATGACTAGAAGGTTGGGGCTTTCATCTTCCAGACCACAAGGGTGGAGAGGGTGGCTGGAGTCTGAGTTTGATCACATGGCCAGTGATTTAAACACTCATGCCTACACAAAAAGAAACCAATAAAAACTCTGGAACTGAACCTCGGTAGTGAACACGTTAATGTCCTGAGAGGGTGACACACCCTGACCCCACAGGGTGAGGACATGGAAAACCTATGCTGGGAAACCTCCCAGACCTTGCCCTATGTATATCCTTCATAATAAAACTATAATCCTATATGTAGTATTCCTAGTGAGTTCTGTAAGTCATTCTAGTGAATTGTGGAACCTGAAAGGGTCATGGGAACTTCCAAAGTTATAGATAGTTGGTCAAAAGTGTGGGTATCCTGGGAAGCCCTGAATTGCAGTTTGTGTCAAAGTAAGGACAGTATTGTTTAAGACCTTACCCTTTAACCTGTAGGGTCTGCACTAACCCTGAGTGGTAATTTCCAGAACTGAATTGCAGTACCTGCAGTTGGGGTTGAAAGAGTACAAGCAATACAATAAATATAAAGCAAAATGGGGATCATTTATCTCTTTCATTGATACATTAATGGAAAGGGAGACATATAAGGCCAGCATTATAAGATTTATTTTATCTAATTTTATATCATTATGTAATTATAAAAATTAATCCCTGGCCACCAATGTAAGCAGGTAGAAGCAGCCATTCTAATAACTAAGGACTCAGATGTAATGAGGATGATGGGGTCCCATTTTCATGAAATGAAGAGCCTTTCTTATTCCAAAAGTTAGTACCTGAATGTAAGATCCTAATTTATCAGTGGTTAAGTGGGATTTGAGGCTATTTCCCATGGGACTCCCAAAGACAGCCAATAGGACCTAATGATATTGAGACAGTGAACTCCCCTCCTCCTGAGGCCAGCCTTCTGTAGGTCACTATGACTGTACTGTACCAGACACCAAGGAGTTATGAGAAATACTAGACTTGGACTATATCTAACATCTCAGTTCATTGTCTCTGAACGTGAAAGAATCCATGCAGTTCCTCATAAACCCCAAGTTACTCTATGTAATTTTGAAATCATCTTTTTATTCATCCCTCCAAAGGGCTCACCTTTCAGAGGAAAAGGATTTTGCTAAGATTCTTTCTTCCATTGATTGTTTTCAAGCACCCAGGCTGTGTCTCCACTTCTTATACTAATGAAATACCTGGAATCGTAACAGATTATTAGCCCCTGTGGTAGGTTGGAAAATAGCCGCCACTCACCCCCACCCCCGACAAAGATATCCATGTCCTAATCTCTGAGACATGTGAATGCTACTTCAAATGGCAAAAAAACCCCAAAATAAAACAAAGTGTCCTTGCAGACAAAGATTAGGATCTCAAGACGAGATGACCCTGGACTTCACTTGGGCCCTAAATCTAATGACTAGAAGACAGGAGAAGGAGATCAAAGATGGAGCGATATATGTGGGAGACAACTCTGTGAAGACCCACGTTAAGGTGGAGGGAGAAACTGGAGTTATTCTACCACAAACCAAAGAATGCCAGGAGCCACCAGATGCTTGGAGGAGTGAGGAAGGATTCTCGCCTAGAACTCCAGTGGGATTGTGGCCATGCCAATAACTTGATTTCAGATTTCTGCTGCCAGAACTAACAGGGAATAGAGTTGTGTTGTTTTATCCAACCCAGTTTATGGCAATTTGTCACAGCAGTCCTAGGAGAATGTTACTGGGGAAGATTTTAATTTCAGAAGATGTACTGGTTTCAGTGTAGGAGATAAACTGTAAGTAAATAAATAAACAGTGAGAAGATGCAGCAGAAGTTGACTGTGGTAATCTAGGTGAGAAAGATCAGTGGAAAATTGTATCGGCATGCTGAGAGAAGGGTAGCAGTGGAACTTAGGAGGTGAGTATTGTGTGATTCATTGGATGTGAGGATAATCAGTGGCATTCTCATTTCTTTCTGGGAAACTGGATGGACAGTCATGATATGTACTGTGAGACAAGAAACATACAGGCAACAGAAAGATTGAGAGCAGCCACTGATGAAGTACAGTACATAGAATGTTGAATTTAAAGTTCAAAGTCATAATGTTCAGATGTCTCTTAAGCAGTTCAATATCCAGTTATAGACCACAGAAGAGACATCTAAGCTGAAGAAATAGATCTGGGGCTCATCAGTGTATAGACATCAACTTCAAGGTCTGGGAGATGGCACTTATCAAGGAGAACATAGGGTGAGGAGATAAGGGGACATAAAGCAGGACCACAAAAAACCTCAACTTTTAGGAGACACCTAAAATATTTGAGAAGGCGTAGACAGAGGGTTCTCAGTTGTCCCAGGAGTTGTGCATATGGATAACTTGGGACTCTCTGGAAGAATACCTATGTCCTGGGTGGGGTGTGGACCTGTGTTGCCAGTATAAGTGAGGAAGCCAAGAGTGGGCTTAGTAGATAACTTGATCATTAAAAGGATAATAGGAAATACTACAAACACCAGTACACACAAAAAATTAGCAACTTAGATGAAATACACCAACTCCTTAAAAACCACAAAGCACCAAAATTCACCCAGAATGAAAAAGATAATCTGATAGGTCTACAATCAAGTTGAATTGGTAGTTACAAACCATTTGAAAAAGAAATTTCTAGGTACTGGTGGTTCCACTGAAAAAATTCTACCAAATATTTTAAAAAGGAATAAAAACAATTCTATACATTTTCTTCCATAAAATTGAAGAGTGGGGAACATTCTCCAAGTTACTTTAAGAGGCTCTTATATCAAAACCAGATAAAGGCCATGCAAAAAGTGAAAATTATAGACCAATATCTATGATGAATACTCACATAAGCATCCTTAACAAAATATCAGCAGATTAATTCAGCAACATGTAAAAAGAATTTCGCACCACAAACTTGTACCCAGGGTCTTATTGAACAGGATTTATCTTCACAAAGATGTTGAAGATGAAGCAATCTATTTTAACAGGTCCTAGAACAGGTCCAATGAGAAAAGTCATATGATAGTCTGGAAACAGGCTTACATGACCTGGGCTTCTTGGTCAGCTCTGTCTTTCCTCACTCCTGCTTGTAATTTTCAGTGGTTCTCAACTAGAGACCAGACTGCCCATAAAAGGGTTTATGGCTGTGTAGGGGGAAGGTATCTTCTTTTTCTTTTCCTACACTTCTTTTTTGCTTTTCCCATGTCCAGTAGGCATTCATATGTGTGTTGATAGGGACAGAGGTGTTCAGATGTTGGTACTTGTGTGGTGTGCATTATGGTCTCACACAATGAAAAATTGTCCCACTCTCATGCCAGGACTGTTCTTTTTGAAGAACCTTGCTCTAGACAGTCTCTCAAGGTGGTGCTATTTACCATGTTTATCTCCCAAACTTCTACTGTCAGTCCAGGCATCTTTCCTGAGACATACATACCCAGATACCTGCTGGGCACGACCCCTCCCTCTTCCCAGGTACATCTCTCTGAATAGTCTCAGGAAGTGATGCCTTCATATCCTGGATCCACAATACTTCTCAATCCCAGCCACCCTGAGACAGGATCCCAGTGGTCCCTGGTATTCACCATCTCCCTTCACCTTTCCTTATTATTTACATCCCTACTGAGCCTCCATTGCCTCTGTTCTATTCTCTGCAACAACATTGTGCCTCGTGATATATGTATGGCAACATAATGCATAATGATTATTTAATTACTAACTTGTTTATTTGCTTATGGCCCTTTTTCTCCACCATTTCTCCTCACTGTGGATTGCAGAGACCACGTCTCTCCTTCTCATTTATTTCCTCAGGCAAAATAACTGAGATGTAGTGTTTCATAAATAGTTGCATAATGAAGATGAAATGCAAGCGATCATCCATTTTTAAGTGGATTCCTGTGAAAACTCTCCTAATTGGTCTCTCTGCCTCTGCTTCTCTACCTGCCCCCAACTCCAGACTTAACTCTGATTCCATTTGACTTTTCTAAAAGACACTCCTGACCCTGTTAGACCTTGAGTGCTGGCAGGCTGCACTGTGGGTCTGGACAGGACTAGAAGGTCTCCGGTTGCAGAGGTGTCTTTAGGCCTCAGTTGGACAGGCATGCACAGTGTCCACTAGGGAGACTGAAGGGGTGAAGGGCCAGGGTTGTGTCCTCTCCCTCACCCTCCCAACTGCGGACAGCAGCACTGCCTGTCCTCACTTCTTATGCTTTTCTAATTAAAAGGGGCCAGCCTGTCAAACAGTCCCAATGTGATTGGTTTCTCCCCTGACTGAGCTACTTTTCTAAAATGCAAATCTTTCAGGCACATGATAGACATTGCTCAATATTTGCTGAATGCATTAATGTAAGTTCTCTGTCTCAATTCCTTGGCCTGCAAGGCATTTGGGGCCCCTCTGGGGGCTCCAAGGTGGGGTTGCTGCCTATGTGGACAGGAAAGAGCCAGAAGGATTCACATTTCATTCGGGGCCTCTGGGCCTCTGCACTGTGAGCATGTACGCTGTCCACGGGAGGCTCTGGGGTGACCCCCCCTCCCTCTGTTCGCTATGGGAACCAGTGCCAGGACAGGCCTCTCCTCCTATTCCTGAGTCTGCCAAGAACAGCCTATTCCACAGTTGTGTAATCTTTTCCACATTACAGAGTTTGAAGCAACCCACCAGCAAAACTGTCCACACTAGAATATTTTATGTTAAAAGTTCTCCATATAGTTCTTGCATCGATGGAACTTCTATTTAAAGAATCTTGATTTAAAGAGTGGCCCTTCATGAGTTTTATGGGGAGAGATATTTTGCAACCTTCAGGCCTTTGCTTCTAAGCTGCTGGCCCTGAGAGGACTTATTGCCCACATCGAACAGCACCAACCCTGAAGATAACCAGTGAGCCTAAATTAGACAGTATTTGGCAAGGCAAGGCATCACTGGAGCTCCAGACCCAAATATTGACCCTTGAATTAAAGAAGTTTTGGATGCCTCATGAGTACTGACTTCCTCTTCCACCCACAGTTGTCATCTGTCTTTTTATATTATCTCTCTGAAGGTCTGCATCTCTGGGTTATGGAGAGACACCTTATTAGGTGTTACTATCAAGCCACCAAGCTACTGTCCTCTCCCATGACACATCTGCAGGTGCACTTTCTCTACTTAAGGGATATCCCAAGCTTTACTTTTTTCCACCCCCTCTCCATGGATTTTCTTTTTGTTGAGAAATGCACCCTCTTCAGCCGATCTTTTCCTGGAAGAAAATGATATCACATTAGCAGGTGTACAGTTGGGCTCCAATGGTGAGCAGCACTAGGGGTTTACTCTGTACTTGGTTTCAAACTTGGCATCAATTCTAAAGTTTTAAACCCTCTGAGTATAATCCCTCATAGTGGTTCCAGTCCACAGGCTGTGGGATAGTATTAAACAACCCTCCCAGTAGAAGAAAGGTGTGGAGTGAGCTGTGGCAGAGGTAGGAGTTTACTGTTGGCCATGGGAAACTTCACTAAAATGAGAACAAGTCCAATTCAGGCAGCAGCTGAAACACAAGCAATTCTCTGGCCAGAGCTCTGTTATCCCACAGCAGCAGGAGCTCCTATAATTTTAAAATTGTTGTTTGTAAAGTTGCTTTCCTACTTTTTCTATATAAGTGTTAATTGTGCTCAAGCTTGTGATCATTAATTCATTAATTCCTAAATCTAGGAAGGTGAAATAGGAGGATTTAATTTTCATAATCTCACAATGGCAAAATTATGGTCCATGGCTAAAGTTGAGCTGAGATTTAAATTATAGGCTCAAACATTTTCATTATTAAAAAAATCTTAAACGAACACAATCATTAACCCAAACAGTTAGAAAAAGAATAAATATCCAGGGCTTCCCTGGTGTCACAGTGGTTGAGAGTCTGCCTGCCAATGCAGGGGACACGGGTTCGTGCCCCGGTCCAGGAAGATCCCACATGCTGTGGAGCCACTAGGCCCGTGAGCCATGGCTGCTGAGCCTGTGCTCCACAACGGAAGAGGCCACAACAGTGAGAGGCCTGCGTACTGCAAAAAAAAAAAAAAAAAGAAAATTAGAGGAGATAAAATGCAAGAAATGAGGACGAGTTTAAGAAGAATGGGGGCAATCAATATATTTGAGTCATTCTTACATAATTAAAAAAAAACTAATATAACTGACACCACCCTGTAAGATATTTTTAAGAAATCTATAAATTAAAGAGGAAAATGATGAACAGGAAAAGAATCCCACTGAGACATATCTGAATGATCTGTAGGAATTATCCTCGTGAAGTAAGAGGATAAGGGGTGCTATTGGACTGCTGTGGGAATGGTCCTGCTAAAGGTGATACAAGCATGAAAATCCAAAGATAGAAAAACAGCATGGAAGACCGTTTGAAGTCAATCTACCTGAGAAAAAATAAAGTGGAAAATGAGAAAGGGGATATAAGCAAATAAAGAGAGGATTCTAGAAATGTCAAGACAATATTGTAAATATGCTTTGGGTTTCAACTGACAATAACCAGACTCAGGAGGGCATACTTAAGAAGCTGTCAGCTGGAGGAAACCCAGGAAGGGTTGAAAGACCACATTGGCTCAGACCAGGGTTGCTGGTCATCCTCAGGAACCTTGGATCCAGAGGTTCCTGCACCTATTCCTTTCTTCAAGGATGCTTCTCTGGGAGTGTAGCTTTGTCTTTGCCCACTGCAGATTTGTTTTCTAAAATTGAAATAAAACACCAATATGTTACATCTCATGTCGTTGGTCATCTGAGAAAGTCTGACATATACAATCTAGGGGACCTATGTTAATTTAAAAAAAAAGTCTTAGGAGGGATTTGGGTGTGGTTGCCAACATGGGACCAGTCAGTTTCTGTGAAAGGTGGGGTTGGGGTCCTGTGAGAAGGTGAAGTTTCCACAGGAACAAATGTGGAGGTTGCAGCAGTCATAAGGGGAAGGAAGATCCTGGACAAACAGGGTGAAAGCCATCATACAAGTCTGTGCTAATAAATACGGCAACCTGTGTGATGGGATCCTAATGAAACAAATTAAAAATTACATCAAAATCATCCAAGGGAAGTGGAAAACCAAAATCAATGACCATTAAAACACTAAGAACGTCATTAGTATATTACCTTCAAGAAAGTTTCCACTGCACACAGATTGACTACCTTCTGCATTTTTCATTTATAACCCTTGATTTGGTAGGGAATCAATCAATTTTTATTACTATTCCTCAGAAGTCCAATCTCCCACATCTTTTTCAGAGTTTACACATTTTCTTGAGCAATCCTGACTGTTCTCCCAGTTTACATTCTCACATTTGTCCGAAAGCCAAATTGACACACCAGCCTAGGTCTTGCTCTGGGAGTCATCTCTTAACTTGATTCTGGATATACCCAATTGAACATCTCCTAAGCTTAAGTTACCATCTTTCCCCTTAAACTTGCTCCTTGTCCAGTGCTCGTCCATCTCCGCCCCCTCCTCTCCAAGACCTTAGCCCCAACAGGACGCCTGGGGTCGGGGTGGTGATCCTTGATGCCATATTCTAGCAGAGCCTCTACCCTCCTCGGGGCCTCACTAACCCCCACCCCCAACTCCCTCCCTCCAGGCGCCCCACCCGCCCGCCCGCCTGCCAGGCCCGCGGACGCGCAGGCGCACTGGCCCGTCCCGCCGCTGCCCCGCCCTGCCCAGCCGCTGCGGAAGGCGCCGCGCGTAGCAACGCGCACTTCCTCTCTAGGAGTCCGAGGAGGGATCGCAGACTCGAAGAGCTCCTGGACTCGGCGGCCGTTCCCTTGCCGGACGGAGCAGACATGTCCGAACAAAGTAAGGATGTGTGCGACCTCAACTTTGCAGCCGAGGCCTCCAACTCTGAGGTGCACAGCAGCCCCGGGGTTCCCGGAGGACCCTCTTTGCCCGCGTCTCAGGCCGCGATCTTCCCAGGGCCGGAGAGCCCTCCCGTAGGCCCGACCGACGCCCCTCTGGCCTCGCCGGCGCCCCAGGCCCCAAGCGAAGAGGGAGACCCGAAGGCCCTGCAGCAGGCCGCGGAGGAAGGCCGCGCCCACCAGGCCCCGAGCGCAGCGCAGCCCGGCCCGGCGCCGCCGGCCCCGGCCCAGCTGGTGCAGAAGGCGCATGAGCTCATGTGGTACGTTCTGGTCAAGGACCAGAAGAGGATGATCATCTGGTTCCCAGACATGGTGAAGGATGTCATCGGCAGTTACAAGAAGTGGTGCAGAAGCATCCTCCGGCGCACCAGCCTCATCCTCGCCCGGGTGTTCGGGCTGCACCTGAGGCTGACCAGCCTACACACCATGGAGTTCTCGCTGGTCAAAGCTCTGGAGCCCGAGGAGCTGGACAGGGTCGCTTTGAGCAACCGCATGCCGATGACAGGCCTCCTGCTGATGATCCTGAGCCTCATCTACGTGAAGGGTCGCGGCGCCCGAGAGAGTGCCGTCTGGAACGTGCTGCGCATCCTAGGGCTGAGGCCTTGGAAGAAGCACTCCACCTTCGGAGACGTGAGAAAGCTCATCACCGAGGAGTTCGTCCATCAGAACTACCTGAAGTACCAGCGCGTCCCCCACGTCGAGCCCCCTGAGTACGAGTTCTTCTGGGGCTCCCGTGCCAGCCGTGAAATCACCAAGATGCAGATCATGGAGTTCCTGGCCAGGGTCTTTAAGAAAGACCCCCAGGCCTGGCCTTCCCGCTACAGGGAAGCACTGGAAGAGGCCAGAGCCCTGCGGGAGGCCAACCCCACTGCCCACTGCCCCCGCAACAGTGTCTCCGAGGACTAGCAAGGTCTGAAGGCAGATGGATGGTTTCTGCCCCTCACCAGGGCGGTGGAGGGGTGGGGGTGGGACATTAGAGTATTCAGGATTTACAGTGCAGTATTTCACGTGTAACTTTTAAGTTTTCAGTACAGTGCTTTTATACCTTTTAATGCAATGATGTATTAATTTCAGTAATATTAGGTAGAGTGTAGGATTCATGCATGTTTGTTTATAAGTAAGCTCAGTTGGTGCTTTTGCTTTTGTGCTACCTTTCTTGAATTTTTTGTACCAGAGACGTGCTAAACTTATGAAATACATTGAGACATTTTCCATCTTATTCTTTTACATGGAACGGAGGATGTGTATTGGGTAGACTGGTCCTGGAGAGTTTGGAAGAACTCCCCAGAAAAGCTGGCCTAACCAAGAGAAAAGTCAAGACCCCTGTCTTTGTGATCTCCCTGGGCACAGGAAACATCCATGTGGAGTGTGGTGATGTGGACTGAAAGGGGCGCAACATGGGCACACTTTACTAAACACAGATACAACCCCACCATGAGTAAACTTTAAAGTAAACATTAAAGATTCTTGTGATACAATCATTCATGGAAAAGTGTACTTTATCTTTTTAACAAAATATTATGGGTTGGGAATGGGAATTACAAAATGTACATATACCACTATTTCATCTAATAGGGCGGGGACATCACTGCATCATGACTCATAAATGTGTGAAGTGTATAGTTTTATTTTCAAAATGGAACTCACAAGTTCAATTCAGAACTTTGACAACTAGAGAAAAGTATAAAAACCAAAAAAGAGTCCTAATCACATCACATAGAGATAATAAATGTTAATATTTAGAGTAATTTCCTCTCTTGCATTTCTACATTTTATGGAAAATAATAGCTGTTTTTGTGGGCACTAAAAGAGTGAGGCATTGTACTAAATCCTTTATGTGTATTTTCTCTTTCTATTTAATCTTCACAACAGCCTTGTGAGGCAGGCACTTATTACATCTGCACCATGGAGGAAATACAGGAACAAAGCAGGTAATTAACTTTCCCTAGATCGTAAAGTCTTCCTTTGAGGAGAGGCTAGGGTTTGGACTCAGATTGAATGAGTCCATAGCCTATACTTTTACCCGCCTGCCTCCAGCTGCTCCCCTACCTCCTGCCTTTTAGTTTATGCCTTTTAAAAAATTCCTTGTTAGAGTATGTACTTTTAGTTCCCTACCCCGCAATCCATTCACACAAGGCTAGGGGTTTTATTTTTCTAATGAATCCTCACATTAATCTAGAGGAGGCAGTCATATTATGACTGTACAAATCAAGAAACTTCATTTCGGAGAGATTAATGGACCTAACCAAGTCATGTTCCTGCTTAGCAGTGAAACCAAGATTTGAAACAAGGTGTTCCCTGAAGGACTGGAATGATGGAGCAGTCTCTAATCAGTGGTGCTGGAGGAACACACATGGGACACCTGGGAGAGGGAGGTGGGGTTGGGGTGGGAAGGTCGTCTATTGGGGTGTCTCCAACCCAGCAACTCCGGAATTGCAATGGGCCACTAAGCAATCCCTCGGAGAGTGGGATGGGGTTAGGAAGGGGGTGAGGGGCAGTGCCTGGGGATAAATCTCATTATAAAACTCTCAGTCCTGCAAGGGGGAGAGAGAGAAATGGGCTTTTAATAAGACTGAAAATCCTTCAAACTTCAGGACATTGGGAAAGACCATTTGGTTAAAGCCAGATCCATTTCTGGGGAAGCTGGAAAATGAGGCAAACACATAGGTCACATCACCCCGAAAAGAAGTAACCTGGGAGTTATATTTGGGTGAGGGAATTACAATCTGAATTGGGAACTAGGATTCTCATCACTTAAATGACAGTACTTAACAGGCAGGTGCAGGTGCTAAGTGCTGAAGAAGCCTCACATGTCCTTAGACGAAATCCATCCCTTTTAGTAGGCGTCCTGTGAAGTCTGTGGCAGGTAGGGGGCATTTCTGCAATAACTCAGGCAGCTGTGCCCTGGCTTCGATGCCACTTCTTACCCTGAGCCAAAGTGAACTTAGACATTTTAGAACTGTTAAAAAATTACCTCCCTCTCACCCCAGAACTTCCTGCAGAATCAAAACAAATCTGTCCCTTTAAATGTAAAATTATGTCTGGGATGTCTCAGTTCTGGAGCAGGGCCACAGCTGTCTCCCCTGCCAAGGCGGGGTACTGGACACTTTCTCTAATGCCCTAATTCTGTTTGCAGCAACTGTAACTCCTGAACACTTTTTTCATCAAACCCAGAAGTCACTGGGCAGGCAGTCCCCTCACCTCTCAGTGTTTTAATTTACTTTCCTCTCTGCCAGGAGAGACTAGGAGAACCACTCCAGAGCTTCCCCAAGCTCACTGACACAGGCACATCACCTGTGCCATAGAGGACCAAATCTTGAGAGAAGGACAGGATCATGAGAAAAGAGAAGCTGACACCAGCAAGTCATGCGGGCAGGGCTGATCACCTCCCATGCAGGCTTGGAGGCAGCCAGACCCAGAGGAAAAGGCATACCAGATGTGGAACAGGGCTAATTCATGGCACCTGGTCCTGCAGGGACAGCAGCTTGGGGCACACGGAAGGAACATCCAATATCGCTCTTGGATTTTCATGCTGGGCTCAATTGAAAGGTTGCGGGGGTTTGGTCAAATATTTTCCAAAAGGTTCATCTACAAGGTGCTGGATAATTATGTGATATGCTGGAGTAGTTAGCTAACATTTTGTTGGTGATCATTTTGCAATCTATAAATGTATCAAATCAACACATCATACACCTTAAACTTACACAATGCTGGTCAATTATATCTCAGTAAATCTGGGGAAAAAAAGAAATACAGAGATAAGTAGGTGGCTATTGATAATTGTTCAGTGGTTTGTAGATGTCAAGCTCAACATCTCTGTGATTTGCCTCTTTTCATTCTTGTCATCACATGATGTGCAATAGCTCCTGATATTCCTTCTATGTTCGTAGAAGGAGTAAAAGTTCATGGGAAGGAAAAGCTTAGGTATTTCTTCTCTGTCTTAACTGGAACATCTCTGACAGGCTGAGATATCATATACTCAGCTTGTGCTGCCTATGGTTTTATAGATACCAAGGGAAAGAGAAGGTGAGAGTAGTGTTAAATTTAGTTGAGCTGTGAAGTACTAAAATAATGTGCACTGAAGTTACTAATAAATAGATCATTTTCCTCTAGTTAAGAGTAATTTCAATGGAATAAGTTTTAACAGAAGACAAACTTCAGTGACTTAAGAATTGAGCATGTCAGTGGAGGGGGTGTGGAGAAAAGGGAACTCTTGTACACTGTTGGTGGGAATGTAAGTTGGCGCAGCCACTGTGGAAAACAGTATGGAAGTTCCTCAGAAAACTAAAAATAGAATTACCATATGATCCAGCAATACCACTCCTGGGCATATATCCAGACAAAACTATAATTCAAAAAGATACATGCACCCCCATGTTCACAGCAGCACTATTTACAATACCCAAGACATGGAAACAACCTAAATGGATAAAGAAGATGTAAGATATATATAATATATAAAATAAAGCCATTTGCAGCAACATGGATGCAACTAGAGGTTATAATACTAAGTGAAGTAAGCAGAAGGAGAAAGACAAATTTCATATGATATCACTTATATGTGGAATGTAAAATATGACACAAAGGAACCTATCTATGAAACAGAAACAGAATCATGGACATATAGAAACAGACTTGTAGTTGCTAAGGGGAAGGGTTTGGGGAAGGGATGGAGTGAAAGGTGGGGGTTAGCAGATGTAAGCTTTTATATATAGAATGGATGAACAACAAGGTCCTACTGTATAGCACAGAGAACTATATTCAACATCCTATGATAAACCATAATGAAAAAGAATATTTTTAAAAGAATGTGTGTATACACACACACACACACACACACACACACACATATATAACTGAATTACTTTTCTGTATGGCAGAAATTAACACATTGTAAATCAACTATACTTCAATTTTTTTTAATTGATTAAAAAAAAAAAGAATTGAGCATGTCAGGGTCAACAACTCGAATATATTCCACTACCATTGGAAAGAAACCAGTGTTGAGATCGAGTCTTAAACAAAGTCAGTTATGCATTCTCTATACAGACAAGACAGAAGGGTAAAGTGACTGATTAGATGTATGCACGTTTGTGTATGTGACAGGAAGTTTGTGGCGCTCTATGTTTTCAAAGGAGTGGCAAGGGAAGTAAAAATTTAAGACAGAAAGGAAGTGAAAAGAGAAATAGTCGTGGAAGTGTCCTAGAGAATGGAGAAGACTGAGTTTTTCCAGGAGTGGCTGTCATGGCTGATTCCGGCAGATATTAGCAACTTTAATGTATCAATATGAAAGAAGAATAATATTCTACTACCAAGTTTATTTATTCTAGGAATGCAAAGTTGCTTCATTATTAAAAACTCAATCATCTTAATACACCATATTCATAGTCTTTATAATAAAAATCACATTTTCGTATCAATTCATGCAGAAAAAGTATTTGACAATATTCAACTCCCGTTCATGATAAAAATTCTTAGCAAACTAGGTATAGAAGAGAAATCATCAACCTGATAAGGACCATAAACAAACAAACAAACAAAAAAACAGGCTACAGTTAACATTACATAACGTTTAATGGTGGAAGACTGAATGCTTCCCTTGAAGATTTGGAAGAGTTGGCTCTTTTACCACTCCTTTTCACATTGGGAGTTAACTTCCTGACCAGTTCAATAGGACGAGGAAAGAAAACACATGTTTACATAATGACAATGAAGAAATAAAGCTGCCTCTATTTGCAGGTTACATGATTGACTACCTAGGAAAAAAAATACAAAAAATAAAAACAAAAACCTTCCAGAACTAATAAGTGAGTTTAGTAAAGCCACAAGATAAAAGGTCAACACACACAACCAATTATATTTCTGAATATTACTAATTAACAATTAGAAACTGAAATGTAAAATCCAGTGCATTTATATCAAAGGTAGGTATAAACCTAACAAAACACATATAGGCTATGTATGTTGAAAAGTATAAAACAATGATAAGAAAAATCAAAGACCTAAATATCAATAAATGGGGAGAAGCATCATGTTTATAAGACCAGAAGACATTACAGAGTAATTAGATCCAATTCATCTGTAGGTTAAACACAATTCCTATCAAAATCCCAGCAGTTTGCTTAGGATTGCCCTGGTTTGAGCACTGATAGTTCCACTTCCTAAGAAGTCCCTATGTGGAATGTGATATAATCCCAGGTTTGGGATATGAGTGAAAAAAAATTGGAGAAAAACTGTAGAGTCATTTGGCAGCCACAAAATAGAGGCTGGATGCATTTTAGTGTCAAATAGATACAGCATGTATTATCTGCTTTTCATCATTCCTGTCACTAATTTTTTTCTTTTGTTTTATTCCCTGATCAGTTATATTGGCAACTATGATTTACAGTCCACAGTAATGGACCATCTATTATTGCAACACTTGAAGTGTTGTGATCTAAATATGCTTCTTAGGCATGCTGGAATCGTGAGTGTTAGTTCATACTTTACTTTGCCTGTGGATTAATGGTTCTGCTTCATATCCATTTAGTGCTAGTACAGTTTTTACCTATACAAATATTGTGACCATGTTTTCCAGGAATTCAGATAGCAAAAATGAGAACAATTGCAATACCCTAGCTAGCATGTCCCAGCCTTCACTGAAAAGAAGGTTAAATGACTGTGTTATTTTAATGACATATGAAGGGCACATACCAAGGGGTTAGAAAAGTAAATGAACAAAACAGCAGATTGCACAATACACAGAAAATAATTTGGGGTTGGATATAGTAGAGAAGGTGATATGATCTACATTAATTTTCTGGGGCTGCTGTAACAAAGTACTATAGAATGAGTGGCTTAAATATCAGAAATCTATTTTCTTACAGTTCTGGAAGCTAGAAATCTGAGACCGAGATGTCAGCAGAGTTGGTTCCTTCTGAGGACTGGGAAAGAAGAATCTGTTCCAGGCTTGTTGATGGCTGTCTTTTCCCTGAGTCTTCACATTGCCTTCCCTTTGTATGGAGACTGAATCTCACAAGTTGGGACAAACAAACAAATACCCTTAAAAGGACAAAAGCTTCTCTCTTTTTTTGTCTCCTAAAAAGACTCCAATGCTCAGCTGAAAATAGCAGCCACTGAATTGGTGTAGGCATACCACACAAACATACTTCATCATTTCATTTCCTTTCCATCATGTCTGTTGTCCTCTGAAACTAAAGTTTGTGAGCTGCAACTAAAATGTCCTTTGGGCAAACAAAAGGGGATATTCTGATTAGGAATGTAACAGCCACTTACCACGGAGAGCTGATTACATCAGGTCTAACCACCATCAATCTTTCTACAGCATTTTAAGTTATTTGTCAAATCAAAGCAACAACAACAGAAAATGCATCCCCAGCCCTTAAGCATTTTGACTTGAAAAATGGAGCTTGAAATTATCTTCTTGGTTTCTATGAAAATTTTAACTGAACCACAGAAAACATAAAACAGAAGATTATTGATATCTCATCCAAATCCAAACTAGACTTTGCTCATATATCAGCATATTTGGCAGATGGTACAAATGTAAATTTGGCAAATTTCATTCAGTCTATGAACTCCTTGCCAAAGAAAATGAAATGAAAAGATCTTACTTGCTAAATGTCCCACACATCTTTTACGCAGCAGTGTTAAAATGGGGCTTCATATGCTTACCTGTGGTTTTGAGGCTTTCATAAAGTTTTTGGTCACTTTTCAGTTTTCTGAAAATGTGGAGAAACACTAATGATAGTGGTAGCTTTATAGAAACGGAAGGAGACAGCCTCCATGGACACATGACTACAAGATGGCTGTCATTGTTTACACTCATAAAAGGACTATCAAAATGTTGGCTTACATTTAAATTATATTTTCAATGTGTGTGGGAGGAAGAATGCCCTGTCTAATTTGGAAATACATTGAGGATGAGAATGAAGGTAAGAGAACAATAAAACCAAAATGTATATGGTTTTTATTCTACAATCTGTTTCTAGGCCATAAAAAATTCTATTAAAAGACAAACTGACTGCACCTGAGTTGCCTGATGCTATGTATGGTTGCAACAAAAACTAACAGAGCAAAAAAAGAAAAAAAAAACAATTTTGGGGGGCAACATGGGGAAAAGGCTGTTTCAGAACTAAAAAAAGGATTATCAGAAAAGGACAGCCAAGTTAAACAGGACTTTCTCAATTTTTTACAATTTTTAAAAATTGTAACTTATTTGGAATAAAAATTTTATTTCACATGTTAAAATTACCTCTGTGCTTTGAAGCCAATTTCCCTGAGAAAAAGTATTAACTCATGATGACATCCAGTGCACTTCAGAGTGTTTATAAATCATAGATATTTCAGATGTTATAAACCTATATGATGAATTTATAGAAGCAAAAATATGGGCGACCATTCAGCCAGTCTGTGTCTTTTGGTTGTAACATTTTCAAGACCCATACATATGCTGCCTACAAGAGACCCACGTCAGACTTAGGGACACATACTGACTGAACATGAGGGAATGGAAAAAGATATTCCATGCAAATGGAAATCAAAAGAAAGCTAAAGTAGCAATACTCCTTATATCAGATAAAATAGACTTTAAAATAAAGACTGTTACAAGAGACAAGGGAGGACACTACATAATGATCAAGGGATCAATCCAACAATTATAAATATTTATGAAACCAACATAGAAGCACCTCAATATATAGGCAAATGCTAACAGCTATAAAAAGGGAAATCAACAGTAACACAATAATACTGGGTACTTTAACACCCTACTAACACCAATAGACAGATCACCCAGACAGAAAATAAGGAAATACAGGCTTTAAATGACATGATAGAACAGGTAGACTTAATTGATTTTTATAGGACATTCCACCTGAAAGTGGCAGAATACACTTTCTTCTCAAGTGCACATGGAACATTCTCCAGGATAGTTCATATCTTGGGTCACAGATCAAGCCTTGGTAAATTTAAGAAAGTTGAAGTCATATCAAACATCTTTTCCAACCACAATGCTATGAGATTAGAAATCAATTACAGTAAAAAAAAAAAAAACTGTGAAAATCACAAACACATGGAGGTAAACAATTCACTACTAAATAACCAAGAGATCACTGAGGAAATCAAAAACTACATAGAAACAAATGACAATGAAAACATGATGACCCAAAACCTATGGGATGCAGAAAAGCAGTTCTAAGAGGAAAGTTTATAGCAATTCAATCTCACTTCAAGAAACAAGAAAAGTCTCAAGTAAAAAACCTAAACTTACACTTAAAGCAACTAGAGAAAGAAGAACAAGAAAACCCAAAGTTAGTAGAAGAAATCATAAAGATCAGAGCAGAAATAAATAAAATAAAAACTAAGAAAACAATTGCAAAGATCAATAAAACTAAAAGTTGGATCTTTGAGAAGATAAACAAAACTGATAAACCTTTAGCTGACTCATCAAGAAAAACAGGGAGAGGACTCAAATCAATAAAATTAAAATATAAAAGGAGAAATTACAACTGACACCACAGAAATACAAGGATCATAAGAGATGATTACAAGCAACTATATGCCAATAAAATGGATAAGCTGGAAGAAATGGACAAATTGTTTAAAAGGTACAAATTTGAAAAACTGAACAAGGGAGAAATAGAAAATATAAGCACACCAATCGCAGGTAATGAAATTGAAGCTGTTATTGAAAATCTTCCAACAAACAAAGTCCAAGACCAGATGGTTTCCCAGGTGAATTCTATCGAACATTTAGAGAAAAGCTAACACCTATTCTTTTCAAATTCTTCCAAAAAATTGCAGAGGATGGAGCACTCCCAAACTCGTTCTACAAAGCCACCATCACCCTGATACCAAAAGCAGACAAAGATATCACAAAAAAAGGAAATTACAGACCAATATCACTGATGAACATAGATGCAAAAATCCTCAACGAAATACTAGCCAATAAAATCCAACAATACATTAAAAGGGTCATATACCATGATCAAGTGGGATTTACCCCAGGGACGCAAGGATTCTTCAATATATGCAAATCAATCAATGTGATACACCATATTAATAAATTGAAGAATAAAAACCATATGATAGTCTCAATAGATTCGGAAAAAGCTTTTGACAAAATTCAACACCATTTATGATAAAATCTCTCCAGAAAGTTGGCATTGAGGGAACCCATCTCAACGTAATAAAGGCCATGTATGACAAAGCCACAGCAAACATCATTCTCAATGTTCAAAAATGGAAAGCATTTCCTCTAAGATCAGGAAGAAGACAAGGATATCCACCCTTGCCACTATTATTCAACATAGTTTTGGAAGTCCTAGCCATGGTGATAAGAGAAGAGAAACAAATAAAAGGAATACAAATTGGAAAAGAAGTAAAACTGTCACTGTTTGCAGATGACATGATGCTATGCATAGAGAATCTTAAAGATGCCACCAGAAAACGAATAGAGCTAATCAGTGAATCCAGTAAAATTACAGGATACAAAATTATTGCACAGAAATCATTTGCATTCCTATACACTAACAATGAAAGATCAGAAAGAGAAATTAAGGAAACAATTCTATTCACCATTGCAACAAAAAGAATAAAATGTCTAGGAATAAATCTACCTAAGGAGGTAAAAAGACCTGTACTCAGAAAACTATAAGACACTGATGAAAAAAATCAAAGATGACACAAACAGATGGAGAGATATACGATGTTCTTGGATTGGAAGAATCAATATTGTGGAAATGACTACACTACCCAAAGAAATCTACAGATTCAATGCAATCCTGGTCAAACTACCAATGGCATTTTTCACAGAATTAGATCAAAAAGAATTTACAATTTGTATGGAAACACAAAAGACCCCAAATAATGAAAGAAATCTTGAGTAAGAAAAATGGAGCTGGAGGAGTCAGGCTCCCCAACTTCTGACTATACTACAAAGCTACAGTAATCAAGACAGTATGGTACTAGAACAAAAACAGAAATATAGATCAATGAAACAAGATAGAAAGCCCAGAGATAAACCCATGCACCTATGGTAACCTAATGTATGACAAAGAAGACAAGAATATACAATGGAGAACAGACAGTCTCTTCAATAACTGGTGCTAGGAAAACTCTACAGCTACATGTAAAAGAATGAAATTAGAACACTCCCTAACACCATACACAAAAATAAACTCAAAACGGATTAAAGACCTAAATGGAAGGCCAGACACTATAAAACTCTTAGAGGAAAGCATAGACAGAACACTCTTTTACATAAATCACAGCAAGATCTTTTATGACCCACATCCTAGAGTAATGAAAATAAAAACAAAAATAAATGGGGCCTAATTAGACTTAAAAAGCTTTTGCACAGCAAAGGAAACCATAAACAAGATGAAAAGACAACCCTCAGAATGGGAGAAAATATTTGCAAATGAAGCAACTGACAAAGGATTAATCTCCAAAATATACAAACAACTCATGCAACTCAATATTTTAAAAAAACTAATAACAACGGAATCAAAAATGTGGGGAAGACCTAAATAAACCTTTCTGCAAAGAAAACATACAAATGGCCGAAAATCACATGAAAAGATGCTCAACATCAGTAATGATTAGAGAAATGCAAATCAAAACTACAATGAGGTATCCGCTCACACCAGTTAGAATGGGCATCATCAGAAAATGTACAAACAACAAATGCTGGAGAAGGTGTGGAGAAAAGGGAACCCTGTTGCACTGTTGGTGGGAATGTAAATTGATACAGCCACTATGGAGGTTCCTTAAAAAACTAAAAATAGAACTACCATATGACACAGCAATCCCACTACTGGGCATATATCCAGAGAAAACCATAATTCCAAAAGATACATGTACCCCATGTTCATTGCAGCACTATATACAATAGCCAGGACATGGGAGCAACCTAAATGTCCCTCAACAGAGGAGTGGATAAAGAAGATGTGGTACATATATACAGTGGAATATTACTCTGCCACAAAAAGGAATGAAACTGGGTCATTTGTAGAGACATGGATTGACCTAGAGACTGTCATACAGAGTGAAGTAAGTCAGAAAGAGAAAAAAAAACATTGTATATTAATGCATATATGTGGAATCTAGAAAATGTTATAGATGATCCTATTTGCAAAGCAGAAATAGAGACACAGATGTAGAGAACAAACATATGGACACCAAGGGGGGGAAAGAGGGGTTGAGTTGAACTGGGAGACTGGGATTGACATATATACACTATTGATGCTATGTATTAAACAAATAACTAATGAGAACCTACTGTATAGCTCAGGGAACTCTACTCAGTGCTCTGTGGTGAATTAAATGGGAAGGAAATCCAAAAAGAAAGAGGGGAGATATATATATATATATATATATATATATATATATATATATATATATATATATATATATAAAGCTGATTCACTTTATTGTACAGTAGAAACTAACATTGTAAAGCAACTATACTCCAATAAAAAATAATTGTAAAAAATGTTGAAGACGAAAGGTACTCTGATGTGAGATCATCCAGATACATCACAGTAGAGCACTGGCTTGGCCAGGACGGCCCAGCTTCCCTCCGGCTGGCGGCCTCTTAAGGATTCCTGATCTTTGCTGAGCTTCAGTTTCCTCAACTGTGGTCTGGGGTTGACCATCCCTGCCACCCCCCTTAAAGGGTAGTTTTAGAGGTCAAGGCAGTGCTGATGAGTATCCGCATTTCCCTTTTTAAAGGGTCCACCAGGAATGTAATTTGGTGTAGCCACTATAGAAAACAATATGCAGTTTCCTCAAAAAACTAAAAATAGAGTTACCATATGATTCAGCAATCTAACTCCTGAACATATATCCAGACAAAACTACAATTCAAAACGATACGTGCAACCCTAAGTTCAGAGCAGCACTATTCACAATAGCCAAGACATGGAAACAATGTAAAAGTCCATAAACAGATAAAGAAGATGTGGTATATATATATATATATATATATATATATATATATATATATATACACACACACAATGAGATACTACACACCATAAAAAAAGAATGAAATAATGTCATTTGTAGCAACATGGATGAACCTAGAGATTATCAGACTAAATGAAGTAAGTCAGAAAGAGAAAGACAAACACCATAGCATATTGCTTATATGTGGAATCTAAAATATGACACAAATGAACTTATCTGTGAGGCAGAAACAGACTCACAGACGTAGATAACACACTTGTGGTTGTCAGTGGGGAAGAGGAGTAGGAGGGATGGATTGGGAGTTCGGGATTGGAAGATGCAAATTATTTTGTATAAGATGGATAAACAATGGGCTCCTACTGTATAGCATGATAAACTGTGATAAACCATAATAGAGAAGAGTATGAAAAAGAATGTATGTGTATGCATGGCTGAGTTGATTTGCTCTGCAACAGAGATTAACACAGCATTGTAAATCAACTATAGTTCAATAAAATACTTTTAAAAAACCCATAAAACTACAATGAGGTATCACACTGGTCAGAATTGCTATCATCAAAAAATCTATAAACAATAAATGCTGGAGAGGGTATGCAGAAAAGGGAACCCTCTTGCACTGTTGGTGGGAATGTTAATTGATACCGCCACTATGGAGAACAGTATGGAGGTTCCTTAAAAATCTAAAAATCGAATTACCATATGATCCAGCAATCCCACTACTGGGCATATACCATGGGAAAACCATAATTCAAAAAGATACATGTACCCCAATGTTCACTGCAGCACTGTTCACAATAGCCAGGAGATGGAAGCAACCTAAGTGTCCATCAGCAGATGAATGGATAAAGAAGATGTGGTACATACATACAGTGGAATATTAGCCATGAAAAGGAACAAAATTCGTCATTTGTAGTGATGTGGGTGGACGTAGAGTCTGTCATAAAGACTGTCATAAAGACTGAAGCTAGAAAGGGAAAAAAAAATATCATATATTAACACATACGTGTGGAATCTAGAAAAATGGTACAGATGAACCTATTTGCAGGGCAGGAATAGAGACGCAGATGTAGAGAACAGAAGAGTAGACATGGTGAGGGGGAAGGGGAGAGTGGGAGGAAATGGGAGATTAGGATTGACATAGACACACTACCATGTGTAAAATTGATAGCTAGTGGGAACCTGCCATATAGCACAGGGAGCTCAGCTCGGTGCTCTGTGATGACCCAGATGGATGGGATGAGGGGTTGTGTTGGAGGGAGTTCCAAGAGGGAGGAGATATATGTATACATATAGCTGATTCACTTCGTTGTACAGCAGAAACTAACACAACATTGTAAAGCAATTATAATCCAATAAAAATAAGATTTAAAAAATGGGTGACACACAGCTAGTCTATCAAAATAAGGCTGTAGATTCAAAGTACATTGTGTTTCAAACATTTGTTTTGAAAATGGACATTTTGGAAAGCTGGAAACTAATTCCTATATATCTAAAAATCTACTGTTGCTGATAAGTAAAATCCTAAGTGCCCTAGGCTAAGAAGTGTTTGCTGAGAAAACATTTAGTTTCATGTCATCACATTGGACTTACGCAAGGAATCAGTGTAGGTGGATTGGCTGAGGGCAGAGCTGCAAGTCAAAGGAAACCATATGTTTGTGCTCCTCTTATCACTGCATGAAAAACATGACTTATCACAAACGCTACAGGCTTTGTAGAGAAATGTTATTGGAAAAGGAAACAGAAGGAGAAAAAATAGCCCATGTATCATGGGACAGAAAGAATTATGTCATTGTTATTTTAAAGTTAAATGTATTAATATCCTGTACCCTTTTGAATTTATATTCCTCTAAATTTCTTACATGTATGCATCTTAAGGAAAACTATATTATAGCCTACAATATTCAAATATGAAATCAAGAGTTAAATTGCTGTATCAGAGGGCAGAAACATAAAAGCTTGTTATATTTTCTCACAAGTATTACTTATTAGTTCAACAATTAGTTACTACTAACTTCCACTATTAAGTAGTCCTAGTTTTTATTTTGTTTAAAAAATGTCAGTTAGGTAATATAAAAGTAAGTGAAGCAAATAATTACAATTCCAAAATAATAATATACAATTTTAATATACATATAAACCCTGATTTTATATATTATATTAAAGTAAAATACTGCTTGTGTATAATTATTTATTACATATTATGTTATTATAATTTATTTTGTCTAGTATGACAATTCCCAGGTTGACTCTCTAAAAGACTGGTCACCTAAGATATAGACAAGCTGATTCTAAAATTCATATTGAGAGTGCCTGGGTAGCTCAATTGGTAGAGCATCAGAGTTTTAATCTGAGTGCCCAAGGTTCAAGTCCCTGTCCAGGTGCCAAAAGAAAAAATAATAATAAAATTTATATTGATAAGTAAAGGGACTAGAATAACTAAAGCAATTTTGTGAAAGGTGAATAAAATTGGAGGAATTGCTCTACCCAATTTCAAGACTTAGTGTACAACTCTGCCATCAGTGTGGTATTTGGCAGAGAGATAGACACATGGATAACTGGAGCAGAATAGAGAACTCAGAAATAGACTCACCACCAGTACAGCCAACTGATTTCTCACAAGGTGCAAAAGCAATTCAATGGAAGAAGGATTCGTTGCCTTTTCAACAAATAACGTTGGAGCACTTAGGCACCACATGAAAAAACAAACAAAAAAACCCCATGAACCTTAACATAAACCTCACACCTTATACAAAGATTAACTCAAAAAACGAATTAAAGATCTAAATGTAAAATGTAAATCTCTAAAACTTTTAGAAGAAAACATAGGCAGGAAATCTTCATGACCCTTGTTATAGAGGAGGACACTGAAAGCATGATCCACAAAAGAAAGGACTGATAAACTAGAGCTCATAAAGGTCAAAAACTACTGTTCTTTGAAAGACACTGTTAAAAGAATGAAAACAAAAAGCCACAGACTGGGAAAAATTATTTGTGAACCACATAACCAAAAAAGGATTCGTATCTAGGAAATATAGAGAACTGTCTAAACTCAACATTATGAAAACAAACAATCTGATTAGAAAATCGTCACAGATAGAAACAGACACTTAACCAAAATGGATATCTGGATGGCAAATTAGCACATAAGGAGATGGTCAATACCATTAACCATTAGGGAAATGTAAATTAAAGCCACAATGAGATACCACTGCACACAAATTAGAATGACTGAAGGAAAATATACTGTCAGTATCCAAGGGAGGCTGTTGAAAACACCGACTTCTCACATGGCTGGTGGAAATGTAAATTTATACAGCCATTCTGCAAAATGTTTTGGCAGTTTCTTATGAAATTAAACACACACTCACCATAAGACCTAATTTTCCCACTCCTGGTTAATTACTCTACAGAAATGACTGCATAGATGCTTAAAAAACTGGTACACTAATGCTTATACAAGCTTGATTTTGCAATAGTGCACAACTGGAAACAATCCACATGTCCTTCAACAGTGAATACATAAATCGTGGTATATGTATACAAATAAACACTACTCAACAATAAAAAGGAACTGAATATTATTACACACACCAACTTGGATGGACCCTAAGGGTGTTATACTAAGTGCAAAAAGCCAATCTCAAAAGTTTACATACTGTATGACTCCAATTTTATAACATTTTAAAAATGACAAAATTATAATGATGAATAACAGATAAGTGGTCATCAGGGTTAGTGGAAAGGTGTGACTATAAAGGGCTAACATGAGAGAATTTATTTGTGGTGATAAAAGAGTTCTGTATCCTGATTATGTTGATGGCTACACAAATGCATATCTGTAATAAAATTTCACAGAACTATACATACACACTCTCAAGAAATGAATGTATTCCCAAACTGATGAAACTCAAATAAGGTTTGTAGTTTATTTAATAGTATTGTACCAATGTTAATTTCCTAGTTTTGATCATTCTACCTTGGTTGTATAAGTTGATATCATTGGGAGAAGATGGATGAAAGGGATACTATAATTTGCCATACTATTTTTGCAACTTCTATATGAGCCTAAAATTATTTAAAAATGAAGTTAAAATAAATGAATGTTACTAGTAGTACAGAGACAGAACAGTTTTTAGAACTGCTTAAGTGTGGTATCCATCCTTTTGACTACCCAGTGTGCCTCATAATGTGAGAAAACGAAAATCCAACATTTTTACAAAAATCAGATTAGAAGGATAAAAGGATAAAGTATGACATTTCTAAAAAGGCTGTACAATTATCAAAGTTCACATGGTGTGGTAACATAGTAATGATGATGTTAACATAATGACTAGTATTTACAAAGCACTTAATATACAATTCTTAGAACAAGCTGAGAGTATGTATTTCTTTACCACCATTTTACAGATGAGGAAACTGAGACGCATAGATATTAATTCATATACCCTTGACCACAGAGCTAGTTAAAGACCACAGTGGGACTTTCACGCAAGGTGGTCTGGTCTTAGAATCTGTACAGAATATAGAAAAATGTGTAATATATTCTGAAATTCTGAAAGATAAAAAGAACATAATCTCAATAGATGAAAATACTTACTGTCAACATTTTGATGTATTCTCTTTTAGATATTCCTCCCTTAACTTATTCATTTATTGATTCATCAATAATTAAAATATTAGCTGAACATGTAAGATGTGTCAATCCTTGTTCTGGGAACATGGGCTACAGAAAAGAAACTAACAACATCCCTGCCTACATGGACCACCTAGTCTAATGGGGGGACAGACAATACAAATGAAAAAAGTATAAGAAAATTTCAGGTGATAAGTCCTAAAGTAGAATAAAGGATTAAGACAGCAGGGAGTTTTCAGGGAAATGAGGGAATGAGCCACAGGAACTTCTTGGAGAAGCAGTAGAACATTCTGGGCAGAGGGCATGGCACTTGCAAAGGCCTGGGTGCTGGGACTGGATCCAAGGTCTCGAGGGAGGCCCATGTGGATGGAATTGGGCAAGGGAGATGGAATGTGGGAGAGATCTGGCCAGGATCCTGTCCCACTGCCGAGATGGCACAGCTTATTCAGAAAATCTCTTTACACAGCCACCACTTTACATTTTCATTTCCTTTTATTGCTTGTTTGTTTTGTTTTGTTTTTAATAAGAAGATTATTTATTATAAATTCTTCTCAAAAACAGCAGTTTTTAATACCATGAGCTTACCATTAAATAATTGGTTTTAAAATATTTTTCCATCCACATAAGCAGAAAGTAGGTAGTATTTACTAATCCAAACAGAAGACGATGTGGAAATGAAATGCTCTGTTCACTCCTTTCCCAACTTTCAATGGGAAGTTCCCTCAGACGTGTGTGAAAGATGTGTCCTCATAGACACCTCCACTGGGCCTTCCTCTGAGTCTGGCCTTGAGGGGCTCAGTGGAGCTGGGGTCATTCCTGAGGTCCCATTCTCAGAAGTCCTAGAAGATCAGATAGAACTTCAACTCTCCCACCAGTTCAAGAAGAAATAGAGGCCTCTCAAGATGCTTCATAAAGGGTGGGGCTGAACTCTTCTGCCACCTTGTGACTGATTCCATTTCTCCCTTCTCATTAGATGGATGCTTCTCTAGAAACTCCATGAGTAGAACTTCAATTTTCAGGAGAAGCTCTTGACAGGATCAAAGGACATGGGGACCAGAATCCACAAAGGATTTTTCAACACAGAGCTAAGCCTAAATCAAAGATTATACTTGGTAATGAAATGGACAGTAGACTGTGAAAGAAAAGGCCATGGAAATCATGTATTTTATGGGTGTATGAGAAGTAGGAAAATCAGAGAACCAAGGTTAGATGTGGGAAAGAACGAAGGGATTGAATGGCAGGTACCTCTTGTGAAATTCTCTTCCTTGGAACTCAATTTAATTCTCTATCTCTTCTGTATGACATACTCAAGCTCCAATGAATCCAATATCTCCTTTCTCTACATGCTCACCTGATACTGAATCTCCTGCTGTCAGGAGATGTACTTGCCTGTCCATAGGCAACTCCCCCTCCCTTTCCCAATAAGGAGACCCTACCACCTAGCTTCACTCTGCTCAAGCCCACTCTGTCCTCCTAGTGGTGAGGAAATCTAGGCTGTAGTTCAAGAGCTCCTTCAATACTTGGCCCTTGTTCTGTTCAAGATGGATGCCTAGATCCAGCCTCTCTCTTTTTTTTTAGTAACTATAAATATGACTTTCCTACCACCGCATCCCATCTCCTATGTGATAGCAATTCTCCTTCAGCTTACCGTGGTGTATTTTCAAGCTCTCCCTCTCTGCTTCACAGACACATGTCTCGAATATCCTTAGTATATCCTTGTGTTGGCAGCAATGGCAGTGTTATTTATCAAAAACTTCCCATTCTGTGCTGTGCTAAGTGTGTCACAACTTAGGGCACAAATATTAATTCCAGGGCTGATTGCAAAGCATGGTAAAGTTATTCAAAGTGCCATTTTAGACTGAAACAAACATGGACTTTTAATGACTTTTTGTCAAGTCATTGGCACCTTTATTCTTTGATCCTGTCATAATATGAAGATGAATGTACACTTTGGGTGAAATTTTTAATATAAATCATGAAATTTCAAATAAATTTCAGGTTCAAGCAGTGCCGTAATAATAGCATCTTCAGTTCCATCACACAATGATGAATCTTAAATGTTTTATAGATATGCTTTGGCTAAAAGTTTTGAAAAGCACTTCCACTTCTGGATTGGAAACAGAAAGTTCCACCCTAGTCATGAGAGCAACATGGATAAATTATAAAACACATCAGCACACTGAAGACACAGAGATACCCGAATGAATTAAATTCCAGAAATGGCAAGGGGTCATTTGGTGCTTTCATCTCTGTAGGTAATGCAGAAGTAGGAACAACTCCCCAAGGATGGCTGAGAAGAGAAACCAAACTATTAACAAATTAGTATTGACTACATATGTCTGATGTGACAGATTCAAATTCTGAGGAGTCTAAAAGCACTCTACATCCACCTGCCAAATCTCCTTCAATGCTCTGGCTGGCTGTGTGTGAGTATCACACTAATGGCTGAGAGCAGGGCAGGGGAGATGAGACAGACTCGTGAACCCTTCCCTGAGTGCAAGATAATGACCAGGAGGAGGATGCTGAAGTGGAACAGGAGAACTAAGGCCTTCCAAGGTGCACAGATCTTTCATGAGTGCAAGGCGGTAGCCTGCAGGAGGCTATGAGCAGAGAAAGAGAACTGACAGCTCTTACTCCCAAGGTGCACACAAAATCTTCATTGAGTACACTACAGTGACCTAATAAAGACTGAGGCAGGGAATTAAGGATTAGAAGGACCTCCTGAGGCTTGAAGATACAGGATCAGAGCTAGAGTGTAAAGAAAACTCCTTAGTGAACCAAAAAGTTGTAAGAGAGTCAGAAGAAGAGGGAGACTTGGGTGCAGCCAGGGGGAGAGGGAGACGGCAGGCGGGTGGTTAGAAAGTGAAAGAGAGATTTATTTCCTATATTCTTACAACAAGCAACTAGGTGTAATACATAGATATTTGAAGTCTCACTGGTCTTAGATTTGAATCTCTGCTAAAAGGAATGTCTTAATCTAACCCTTAAAATATATGAAGCCATTATCGGGGAACTGAATCTAAGTATAGTTGTGAAAAAAATGCATATTCAATTCAACTGCATATTTAAATATTTAAATCTCACATACTAGTGGTCAGACAGAGGAATGATTATGCTTCTCTGGGAGAAAGCATATTTATTTCAGTCTTTAATTTTCTTACACAATGTTGTTTCACATACAATAAAAAATTAAGAAACATGAGAAGAAACAGAGAACTGTGACCCTTGGACAAGAAAGGAAACAAACACAAGAGAAGAGACTCAGATAATCTACATGTTTGACTTGGTAAAGAAAGACTTTAAATAACTGAAAAAACATGTTAAAGTATATAATGAAAAAGGTAGATAACATACATGAACAAACAAGAGATTAACAAATGAGAGATTTCAGCAAGAAGATAAACTATTTGAAAAAGTGGAAATGTTATAAGAGAAAAATACAATATCAAAACAAGTAATTCATTCAATGGGCTTAATATCAGACTGAATACAGCAGCAGAAGAAAGGGTCAGTGGACATGAAGATAGACTAATGACAAGTATCCACACTGAAGTAGAGAAAGAGAAAGATCATTCAAGAACCACAGACTAATGTAAAAATAAATTTAACCTATGTGTAATTGGAATCCCAGAATGACAGGAGAGAGAATAAGACAGAGCATTATTTAAAAACATAATGGCATTGACATATATACAATACCAAATGTAAAATAAATAGCTAGTGAGAAGCAGCTGCATAGCAGAGGGAGATCAGCTCAGTGCTTTGTGACCACCTAGAGGGGTGGGATAGGGAAGGTGGAAGGGAGGCTCAAGAGGGAGGGGATATGGGGATATATGTATACATATAGATGATTAACTTTGTCATACAGCAGAAACTAACACAACATTGTAAAGCAATTATACTCTAATAAAGATGTAAAAATAAATAAATAAAATGAGGAGTAGAAGGAAGCAAAAAAAAAAAAGACATAATGGCTGAGAATTTTCTAAAAATGGTGAAATGTATTAACCTACATATACAGTAAGCTCAGTGAAACTGGAATCAGGATAAACAAAAGTAATCCACACTTATGCCTATTATCATGAAACTGCGGAAAACTAAAGATAGAGAGAAAATCTTTAAAGTGCTTAGTTGGCAAGAATATTACTTGCAGGAAAACAATGATAAGAATGCCTTATTGCCAAAAGACAGAGGAATAACATCTTTAAAGTGCTGAAAGGAAAAAGAGAATTGTCTGTCTATAATTCTCTAACCAGCAAAAAAATTTTTCAAGAATGAATTTGAGAGAGAAGAATATACAATGAAGAAAAGATAATCTTTTCAATAAATGGTGTCAGGAAAACTGGACAGCCTATGCAAAACAATTAAACAGCTTTACACCATACACAAAAATCAAGTAAAAAAATATTAAAGAATTGAATGTAAGACCTGAAACCATAAAAATACTAGAAGTAAACAGAGAAATAAAGCACCTTGACATTGATCTTGGCAATTTTTTTTGGCGGGGGTGGGTAGATTTGACACCAAAAGCAAAGGAAGCAAAAGCAAAAATAAACAAGTAGAACTACATGAAACTAAAAAGCTTCTGCACAGCTAAGGAAACCATCAACATAATATAAAGGATACCTGTGGAATGGGAGAAAATATTTGCAAATTGTATGTCTAATAAAGCGTTAGCATCCAGAATATATAGAGAATAAATACAACTCAATAGCAAAACAAAAAATCCAATTAAAAATGGTCACTACAAATAACTAAATTTCATTTCTTTTTATGGCTGAGTAATATTCCATTGTATATATGTGCCACAGACCTAGAGTCTGTCATACAGAGTGAAGTAAGTCAGAAAGAGAAAAACAAATACCATATGCTAACACATATATATGGAATCTAAGAAAAAAAATGGTCATGAAGTACATAGGGGTAAGACGGGAATAAAGACACAGACCTACTAGAGCATGGACTTGAGGATATGGGGAGGGGGAAGGGTAAGCTGTGACAAAGTGAGAGAGTGGCATGGACATATATACACTACTAAATGTAAAATAGATAGCTAGTGGGAAGCAGCCACATAGCACTGGGAGATCAGCTAGGTGGTGTCTGACCACATAGACGGGTGGGATAGGGAGGGTGGGAGGGAGGGAGATGCAAGAGGGAAGAGATAAGGGAACATATGTATATGTATAACTGATTCATTTTGTTGTAAAGCAGAAACTAACACACCATTGTAAAGCAATTATACTCCAATAAAGATGTTTTAAAAAATGGTCAGAGGAACTAAATGGACATTTTTCCAAAGAAGACATACAAATAGCCAGCAGGTACATGAAAAGGTGATCAACATCACTAATCATCAAGGAAATGCAAGTCAAAACCACAATGAGATATCACCTCACACCTGTTAGAATGGCCATCATTAAAAGTACAAGAGAGGGGCTTCCCTGGTGGCGCAGTGGTTGAGAGTCCGCCTGCCGATGCAGGGGACACGGGTTTATGCCCCAGTCCAGGAAGATCCCACATGCCGCAGAGCGGCTGGGCCAGTGAGTCATGGCCGCTGAGCCTGTGCGTCTGGAGGCTGTGCTCCACAACGGGAGAGACCACAACAGTGAGAGGCCCGCGTACCAAAAAAAAAAAAAAAAATACAAGAGGTAAGAAGTGTTGGCAATAATGTGGAGGAAAAAAGAACCCTTTATGAACTATTAGTAAGAATGTAAATTTATTCAGCCACTATGGAAAACAGTATGAAGTTTCCTAAAAAAATTGAAAATAGAATTACTATATGATCCAGAAATTCCGTTTCTGGGTAAATATTCAAAGAAGACACAATCACTTTCTGGAAAATATATATGTGCCTCCATGTTCATTGCAGCATTGTTTACAGTAGACAAGACATGAAACAAACTAAGTATTCATGGACAGATGAATGTATAGAGAAAACGAGGTGTGTGTGCATGTGTGTGTGTGTGTGTGCATGTGTGTGTGTGTGTGTGTGTGTGTGAATAATGGAATATTATTCAGCCAGGGGCAAAAAAAAAAAAGAAAATCCTGCCATTTGTCACAACACAGATGGACCTTGAGGGCATTATGCTAAATGAGGTAAGTTGGACAGAGAAAGACAAATATTGTATGATCTCTCTTATATGTGGAATCTAAAAGAAACCAAGCTCATAGATACAGAAAACAGACTGGTGTTTCCAGAGGTTGGGTAAGAGGTGGACAAAAATAAATAAAGGTAATGAAGGTAAAATAAAGTCATTTTCAGATAGACAACAGCTGAGAAAATCTGTTTCTTGCAAATATTTACTATAAGTAATAATAAGGAAACTTTCTCAGGCTGAAGGGAATTAATACTAGAAAAAAATCTTGATATGCAGGAAGGAATAAAGGGAACTAGAATGTATATATATATATATATATATATATATATATATATATATACATATATATGTGTGTATATATATGCATGTATATATATATATGCACATACATATACACACATAATGTACAACATAAAAGGACTTTGAAAACTATTGTAATATACATTATATGTACAATAATGTTTACAATAGTTTAATATATAGCATTTAATATAATATATAATAATAATACACACAAATATTCATATATTTAAAATTATACACACAGATATATAGTATAGGCAGTCCTCAATTTGCACAGTACTGCCTTGACTGAAACTTGTGTGTATCAGAACAATGTTCCCAGTTTGCACAGAACTTCAGTTACCAGACACCTGTGCAAAGTGAGTACACTTTTCCAATGTGCACAGGATTCAGATAATATGATTTTATGCATAGTAAGAACTGTAATATATATAAAATATATATGTATTTTTTGACCACCTTCATCTATTTTGCACATCCCTCACCCCGACCTCTGGCAACCACCAACCTGTTTTCTGTATATATCATATATTATTTTAAAAAGACAACCGGCCATTAAAAGCAAAATAAATAGTCACATGTTGTAGGGTTTGTAGTATATAGAGAGGTAAAATAAATGGCAACAATAGCACAGACAGTGTGAGGAGTCTAAATGGAATTACATTGTTGAAAAGCTCTTATATTATTCATGAAGTAGGTAGGATATTTGATGTAAATGTTGCTAAATTAAAGATGCGTATTGTAATCTGTAGAGCAGCCATAATAAAATTAAGGAGGTATAAATTAAAAGCCATACAGAAGGGCTTCCCTGGTGGCGCAGTTGTTGAGAGTCCACCTGCCGATGTAGGGGACATGGGTTTGTGCCCTGGTCCGGGAAGATCTCACATGCCACAGAGTGGCTAGGCCCGTGAGCCACAGCTGCTGAGCCTGCATGTCCGGAGCCTGTGCTCTGCAACGGGAGATACCACAACAGTGAGAGGCCCATGTACAGCAAAAAAAAAAAAAAAAAAAAAAAAAATACAGAAGATAAAACTTAATACTAAAATATTTGATTAATCCTAACTGGAAAACAAAAAAATAGGTGGCATACATAGAAAACAAATATCAATACAGTCAACTTATATCCTAGTCTATCATTAATTACATTAAATGTTAACTATTTCATGAAAAAGGAAGAAATTAGCAGAAATGATTAATAAATCACCACTTAACTGTGATTGTTAATTTTATGTGTGAACTTGACTGGGGCACACGGTGGCCAGACTTGGTCAAACATTATTCTGGGTGTTTCTGTGAAGCTGTTTTAGATAAGATTAGCATTTAAATCAGTAGACTAAGGCATATTATCATCCATAATGTGGATGGGCCTCACCTAATCAGTTGAATGACTGAATAGAGCAAAAAGACTGATCCTCCCCCCAAGTAAAAGTGAATTATTTCTGCCTAATGGCCTTTGAACTGGGACATTGGCTTTTTGTCTCCCTTTGGACTTGAACTGAAACAACAGCTCTGACTAGGTTTCAAGCCTGATGGCTTTCAGATTGGAATTACACCATTAGCTCTGCTGGTTCTCAGCCCTTCAAACTCATACTGGAATTAAACCATTTGCTCTTCTGGGTCTCCTGCCTGACAACTGACCCTGCAGATCTTGGGACTTGCCAGCCTCCATAATCACATGAGACAATTCTTTATAATTAATCTATAAATTAAATAAAATATAGGGACTTCCCTGGTGGTCCAGTGGTTAAGACAGTTTCTCTGGAGAACTCTAATATACTTAGTATATCTTATTTATCAAAACACACCTTAAATATGATGAACTGGGTTAAAAGTTTAAAAGATGCATATAAATAGGGTTTCCAATTTACTAAGCGTAAAAGCTAATGTGACTCCGTTAATATCAGACAGAGTAGACTTCAAGAGAAGGGGTATTTATAGAGTAAGGGGGACATTTCACAAGGATAAAAGTGCCAGTTTATCAAAAATACATAATCATACACATAATGTGTGTTCCAATAAAAGTTCTTATGATATATTATATTAAATTCCTTAACTAAGGGGAGAAATAGACAAATCCACAACTAAATTTAGACATACTAACTTTCTAACACTTTCTTGGTTAATTGATAGAACAGATTAAAAAAAAAGTAAGAATACAGAAGATGTGAACATAATCTAATTGACCTAAGTGACAATTACATATATCAAAGAATGGCAGAACACACTTTCTTCTCAAGGGTACATTGAATATTTTTCAAAATATAACCTATATTCAGGCTTCCCAGGTGGTGCAGTGGTTGAGAGTCCGCCTGCCAATGCAGGGGACACGAGTTCATGCACCGAACTGGGAAGATCCCACATGCCATGGAGCAGTTAGGCCCATGAGCCATGGCTGCTGAGCCTGTGTGTCCGGAGCCTGTGATCTGCAATGGGAGAGGCCACAATGGTGAGAGAGGCCCGTGTACTGCAAAAAAAAAAAAAAAAAAATATATATATATATATATATACCCTATGTTGGAAACTACATGCAAGTCTTAATACATTTAAAATAACTGAAATAATATTGGCCATATTCTTTGATCACAGATAACAGTGGAATTAAATTAATAATTAATCTTATGAAAATATGTATACGATATCCAAATGTTTGGAAATTAAACATCATATTTCCAAATAACCCATAAATCAAACAAAAAATTCAAAGAAAAGTATAAAATATTTTGAAATGAATGATAAAAATTATAATAATAACATTGTTTCTACAGTAAGGCTGAAAGATAAATTTGTAGATTTAATTACCTATACTACAAAAGAGGAAATATTTAAAATAAATTACCTAAACTTGAATGTTAACAATATAGAAAAAGAATAAATCAAAATTAAAGTAGAAGAATGAATAGAATAGAAATAAGACCTGAAATAAATGAAATAGAAAACAGACCAACAATGGTGATGATTACACAAGTCAATCATTTATTGTTTGAAAAGAGTATAAAAATGGGTAACCCCTAGAAATACTAATTAAAGAAGAAAGAAAACAAAAGAGAAAGAACAAATTGCTCATGTCAGGAATAAAAGAGAGACAATACTACATATTATACAGACGTGAAAAGGATATTAAAGGAATACTTTGTTAATCTCCATTTAATAAAAAGAAATCGTTAACTTAAAACCATTTAACAAATAGCAGATTGTTAACTGTTAATAAAGGTAGATTGATAACTGTAAGTTGACAACTTAGATGAAATGGAAAAATCCTTAAAAACAAAAATTACCCAAACTGGCAAATGAGAAGACAGAAAATCTGAACAATGTGATTTCTATTAAAATCAACAAGAAAAAGACAACCCAGTTGGAGATTGGTTCAAGATGGCAGAGTAGAAGGACGTGTGCTCACTCCCTCTTGCGAGAGCACGGAATTGCAACTAACTGCTGAACAATCATCAACAGGAAGACACTGGAACTCACTAAAAAAAATACCCCACATCGAAATAAAAAGGAGAAGCCACAAGGAGACAGTAGGAGGGGTGCAATCACAATAAAATCAGATTCCATAACTGCTGGGGGGTGGTGACACAAGCTGGAGAACACTTATACCACAGAACCCGCCCCACTGGAGTGAAGGTTCTGAGCCCCATGTCAGGCTACCCAACCTGGGGGTCTGGCAACCGGAGGGGGAATTCCTAGAGAATCAGACTTTGAAGGCTAGTGGGACATGATTGTAGGACTTCGACAGGACTGGGGGAAACAGAAACTCCACTCTTGGAGGGCACACACAAAATAGTGTGTGCATCAGAACCCAGGGGAATGAGCAGTGACCCCATAGGAGACTGAACCTGACCTACCTGCTAGTGTTGGAGGGTCTCCTGCAGAGGTGGGAGGTGGCTGTGGCTCACCATGAGGACAAGGACACTGGCAGCAGAAGTTCTGGGAAGTATTCCTTGGCGTGAGCCCTCCCAGAGTCTGCCATTAGCCCCACCAAAGAGCCAGGTAGTCTCCAGTGTTTGGTCGCCTCAGGCCAAACAACCAACAAGGAGGGAACCCAGCCCCGCCCATCATCAGAAAAGCAGACTAAAGTTTTACTGAGCTCTGCCAACAAAGCAACAACCAGCTCTACTCATCACCAGTTCTTCCCATCAGGAAACTTGCACAAGCCTCTTAGATAGCCTCATCCACCAGAGAGCAGACAGCAGAAGCTGCAGTTCTGCAGCCTGTGGAACAAAAACCACATTCACAGAAAGATAGACAAGATGAAAAGGCAAAGGGCTATGTACCAGATGAAGGAACAAGATAAAACCTCAGAAAAACAACTAAATGAAGAGGAGATATGAAAACTTCCAGGAAAAGAATTCAGAATAATGATAGTGAAGATGATCCAGGACCTCGGGAAAAGAATGGAGGCAAAGATCAAGAAGATGCAAGAAATGTTTAACAAAGACCTAGAAGAATTAAAGAACAAACAAACAGAGATGAACAATAAAATAACTGAAATGAAAAATACAGTAGAAGCAATCAACAGCAGAATAACTGAGACAGAAAAAACGGATAAATGACCTGGAAGACAGAATAGTGGAATTCACAGCTGCAAAACAGAATAAAGAAAAAAGAATGAAAAGAAATGAAGACAGTCTAAGGGACTTCTGGGACAACATTAAACTCAACAAGATTTGCATTTTTGGGTTACCAGAAGAAGAAGAAGAGAGAGAAAGGATCTGAGAAAATATGTCAAGAGATTATAGTCAAAAACTTCCCTAACACGGGAAAGGACAGCCACCCAAGTCCAGGAAATGCAGAGAGTCCCAGGCAGGATAACCCCAAGGAGAAAAATGCTGAGAAACATAGTAATCAAATTGACAAAAATTAAAGACAAAGAAAAATTATTGAAAGAAACAAGAGAAAAGTGATAAATAACATACAAGGGAAATTCCATAAGGAGAACAGCTGACTCCTCAGCAGAAACTCTCCAAGCCAGAAGGGAATGGCATGATATACTTAAAGTGATGAAATGGAAGAACCTACAACCAACATTACTCTACCCAGCAAGGAGCTCATTCAGATTCGACAGAGGAATCAAAAGTTTTACAGACAAGGAAAAGCTAAGAGAACTTAGCACCACCAAACCAACTTTAAAATAAATGCTAAAGGAACTTCTCTAAATGGGAAACACAAAAGAAGAAAAGGACCTACAAAAACAAACCTAAACAATTAAGAAAATGGTAATAGGAACATACATATCGATAGTTACCTTAAACGTGAATGGATTAAAAGCACCAACCAAAAGACACAGGCTCACTGAATGAATACAAAAACAAGACCCATATATATGTTGTCTACAAGAGACCCACTTCAGACCTAGGGACATGTACAGACTGAAAGTGAGGGGATGGAAAAGGTATTCCATGCAAATGGAAATCAAAAGAAAGCTGGAGTAGCAATACTCATAGCAGATAAAATAGACTTTAAAATAAAGAATGTTACAAGAGACACTGAAGGACACGACATAATGATCAAGGGATCAATCCAAGAAGAAGATATAACAATTATAAATATATATGCACCCAAGATAGGAGCACCTCAATACATAAGGCAACTGCTAACAGCTATAAAAGAAGAAATTGACAGTAACACAATAATAGTGGGGAACTTTAACTCCTCACGTACACCAATGGACAGATCATCCAAATAGAAACGTAATAAGGAAAAACAAGCTTTATTTTTTTAACATCTTTATTGGAGTATAATTGCTTTACAATGGTGTGTTAGTTTCTGCTTTACAACAAAATGAATCAGTTATATATATACATATGTTCCCATATCTCTTCCCTCTTGTGTTTCCCTCCCTCCCACCCTCCCTATCCCACCACTCCAGGCAATCACAAAGCACAGAGCTGATCTCCCTGTGCTATTCAGCTGCTTCCCACTAGCTATCTACCTTACGTTTGGTAGTGTATATATGTCCATGCCTCTCTCTCGCTTTGTCACAGCTTACCCTTCCCCCTCCCCATATCCTCAAGTCCAAACTCTGTTAGGTCTGTGTCTTTATTCCTCTCTTATGCCTAGATTCTTCATGACATTTTTTTTCTTAAATTCTGTATATATGCGTTAGCATATGGTATTTGTCTCTCTCTTTCTGACTTACTTCACTCTGTATGACAGACTCTAGGTCTATCCACCTCATTACAAATAGCTCAATTTTGTTTCTTTTTGTGGCTGAGTAATATTCCATTGTATATATGTACCACAATTTCTTTATCCATTCATCTGATGATGGACACTTAGATTGTTTCCATCTCTAGGCTATTGTAAATAGAGCTGCAATGAACATTTTGGTACATGACTCTTTTTGAATTATGGTTTTCTCAGGGTATATGCCCAGTAGTGGGATTGCTGGGCCATATGGTAGTTGTATTTTTAGTTTTTTAAGGAACCTCCATACTGATCTACACAGTGGCTGTATCAATTTACATTCCCACCAACAGTGCAAGAGGGTACCCTTTTCTCCACACCCTCTCCAGCATTTATTGTTTCCAGATTTTTTGATGATGACCATTCTGACGGGTGTGAGATGATATCTCATTGTAGTTTTGATTTTCATTTCTCTAATGATTAGTGATGTTGATCATTCTTTCATGTGTTTGTTGGCAGGCTGTATATCTTCTTTGGAGAAATATCTATTTAGGTCTTCTGCCCATTTTTGGATTGGGTTGTTTGTTTTTTTGTTATTAAGCTACATGAGCTGCTTATAAATTTTGGAGATTAGCTTTAAATGACACAATAGACCAGATAGATTTAATTGATATTTTTAGGACATTTCATCCAAAAATAGCAGATTACACTATCTTCTCAAATGGATCATGGAACATGCACATGGAACATTCTCCAGGATAGATCACATCTTGGGTCACAAATCAAGCCTCAGTAAGTTTAAGAAAACTGAAATAATGTCAAGCATCTTTTCTGACCACAACACTATGAGAGTAAAAATCAGTTACAAGGAAGAAAACGTAAAACACACAAACACATGGAGGCTAAACAATACGTTACTAAATAACCAAGAGACCACTGAAGAAATCAAAGAGGAAATTAAAAAATACTGGAGACAAATTACAACTAAAACATGACAATCCAAAACCTATGGGATGCAACAAAAGCAGTTCAAAGAGGGAAGTTTATAGCAATACAAGCCTACCACAAGAAACAAGAAAAATTCAAGTAAACAATCTAACCTTTCAGCTAAAGGAGCTAGAAAAAACAAAACCCTACTTCTACTAAACAAAAGTTAGTAGAAGAAAAGAAATCATAAAGACTAGAGTAGAAATACATGAAATAGAAAAAAGAAAACAATAGCAATGATCAACAAAATTAAAGCTGGTTCTCTGAGAAGATAAAACAAAATTCATAAACCATTAGCCAGGCTCATCAAGAAACAGAGGGAGAGGACTCAAATCAATAAAACTAGAAATCAAAAAGGAAGAGTTACAACAGACACTGCAGAAGTACAAAGCATCCTAAGAGACTACTATAAGCAACTCTATGCCAATTAAATAGACAACCTGGAAGATACGGACAAATTCTTAGACAGGTATAACCTTCCAAGACTGAACCAGGAGTAAATAGAAAATACAAACAGATCAATCACAAGTAATTAAATTGAAACTGTGATTAAAAATCTTCCAACAAACAAATTCCGGGACCAGATGGCTTCCCAGGTCAATTCTATCAAACATTTAGAGAAGAGCTAACACCCGTCCTTCTCAAACTCTTCCAAAAATTGCAGAGGAAGGAACACTCCCAAACTCATTCTATGAGGCCACCGTCACCCTGATACCTAAACCAGACAAAGGTTCTACAAAAAAAGAAAATTACAGACCAATATCACTGATGAATAGAGATGCAAAAATCCTAAACAAAATACTAGCAAACAGAATCCAACAACACATTAAAAGGGTCATACACCATGATCAAGTGGGGTTTATTCCAGGAATGCAAGGATTCTTCAATATACACAAATCAATTAACGTGATACACCATATTAACAAATTGAAGGAGAAAATCCATATGATCATCTCAATAGAGGCAGAGAAAGCTTTCAACAAAATTCAACACCCATTTATGATAAAAACCCTGTGGAAAGTAGGCATAGAGGGAACTTTCCTCAACCTAATAAAGCCATATATGACAAACCCACAGCCAACATCGTCCTCAATGGTGAAAAACTGAAGCCATGTCCACTAAGATCAGGAAAAAGACAAGGATGCCCACTCTTGCCACTATTATTCAACATAGTTTTGGAAGTCCTAGCCACAGCAATCAGAGAAGAAAAAGTAATAAAAGGAATACAATTTGGAAAAGAAGTAAAACTGTCACTTTTTCCAGTTGACATAATACTATACATAGAGAATCCTAAAGATGCCACCAGAAAACTACTAGAGCTAATCAATGAATCTGGTAAAGTTGCAGGATACAAAATTAGTGCAGAGAAATCTCTTGCATTCCTATACACTAATGATGAGAAGTCTGAAAAATAAATTAAGGAAACACTCCCATTTACCACTGCAACAAAAAGAATAAAATACCTAGGAATACACCTACCTAGGGAGACAAAAGACCTGTATGCAGAAAATTATAAGACACTGATGAAAGAAATTAAACATGATACCAACAGATGGAGAGATATACCATGTTCTTGGATTGAAAGGATTAATCTTGTGAAAATGACTATACTGCCCAAAGCAATCTAAAAATTCAATGCAATCCCTATCAAATTACCAATGGCATCTTTTACAGAACTAGAACAAAAAATCTTAAAACTTGTATGGAGACAAAAAACCCCGAATAACCAAAGCAGTCTTGAGGGAAAAAAAATGGAGCTGGAGGAATCAGACTCCCTGACTTCGACTATACTACAAACCTACAGTAATCAACACAATATGGTACTGGCACAAAAACAGAATTATAGATCAATGGAACAGGATTGAAAGCCCAGAGGTAAACCCACACACCTAGGGTCAACTAATCTTTGACAAAGGAGACAAGGATATAAAATGGAGAAGAGAGTCTCTTCAATAACTGGTGTTCAGAAAACTGGACAGCTACATGTAAAAGAATGAAATTAGAACACTTCCTAACACCATACACAAAAATAAACTCAAAATGGATTAATGACCTAAATGTAACACCAGACACTATAAAACTCTTAGAGGAAAACATTGAAAGAACACTCTTTGACATAAATCACAGCAAGATCTTTTTTGATCCACCTCCTAGAGTAATGGAAATAAAAACAAAAATAAACAAATTGGACATAATGAAACTTAAAAGCTTTTGCACAGCAAAGGAAACTACAAACAAGATATAAAGACAACCCTCAGAATGGAAGAAAATATTTGCAAATGAATCAACGGACAAAGGATTAATCTCCAAAATATAAAAACTACTCCTGCCACTCAATATCAAATAAACAAACAACCGAATCCAAAAATGGGCAGAAGATCTAAATAGACATTTCTCCAAAGAAGATATACAGATGGCCAAGAAGCACATGAAAAGCTGCTCAACATCACTAATTATTAGAGAAATGCAAATCAAAACTAGAATGAGGTATCACCTCACACAACTGTTAGAATGGGCATCATCAGAAAAATCTAAAAACAACAAATGCTGGAGAGGGTGTGGAGAAAAGGGAACTCTCTTGCACTGTTGGTGGGAATGTAAATTGATACAGCCATTATGGAGAACAATATGGAGTTTCCCTAAAAAACTAAAAATAGAATTACCATATGTTCCAGCAATCCCACTACTGGGCATATACCCAGAGAAATCCATAATTCAAAAAGACACATGCCCACCGATCTTCACTGCAGCACTATTTACCATAGCCAGGTCATGGAAGCAACCTAAATGCCCATCGACAGACAAATGAATAAAGAAGTAGTACATATATACAATGGAATATTACTCAGCTATAAAAAGGAACAAAATTGGGTCATTTGTATAGATGTGGATGGATCTAGAGACTGTCATACAGAATGAAGTAAGTCAGAAAGAGAAAAACAAATATCGTATATTAACACATATATGTGGAACCTAGAAAAATGATACAAATGAACCAGTTTGCAGGGCAGAAATTGAGACAGAGATGTAGAGAACAAACGTATGGACACCAAGGGGGGAAAGTGGTGGGGGAGTGGTACTGTGATGAATTTGGAGATTGGGATTGACATATATACACTAATATGTGTAAAATGGATAACTACTAAGAACCTGCTGTATAAAAAAAACCAAAATTCTTAAATTAAAAAAAAGAAGACAGGGCTTCCCTGGTGGCGCAGTGGTTGAGAGTCTGCTTGCTGATGCAGGGGACACGGGTTCATGCCCCAGTCTGGGCAGATCCCACATGCCGTGGAGCAGCTGGGCCCATGAGCCATGACTGCTGAGCCTGCGCATCTGGAGCCTGTGCTCTGCAACGGGAGAGGCCACAACAGTGAGAGGCCCACGTACCACCCCCCCCCAAAAAAAGTCAACCCAATTAATAAATGGGATAGAGAATGAAATGCACAAAGATGATATACAAGTGGTCTCAAAATACAGCCACTTTGGAAGTCAGTTTTGGTAGCTTCTAACAAAATTAATATACTCTTATCATACAATCCAGCAATTTTGCTCCCTGGTATTCATGCAAATGAGTTGAAAATGTATGTCAGCAAAGAAATCTTCATGCAAATGTTTATAACAGCTTTATCCATATGTGTCCAAACTTGGATGCTACCAACATGTCCTACAATAGATGAGTGTTAATAAACTATGGCACCTCCACACAGTAGAATGTTATGCCAAGATAAAAAGAAATGAACCACCTACCCACGGATGTTTATGGAAGCTCTATTCATATTTGCCAAAATTTGGAAGCAACAGAGGTGTCCTTTCATAGGCGAATGGATAAACTGTGGCACATCCAGACAATGGAATAGTATTCAGTGCTAAAAATGAAGTAAGCTATCAAGCCATGATAGCTTGGAGAAATCTTAATTGCATATTAGTAGGGGGAAAAAAGCCAACCTGAAAAGTTTACATATTGTGTGATTCCAAGTATATGACATTCTGGAAAAGGCAAAACTATGGAGATCTTAAAAAGGGGGTTTAGGGGGAGGTAGGGTTTGCCTGGGGGTTTGCCGGGGGTTAGAGGGGAGGTAGGATAAATAGCAGAGCACAGAGGATTTTTAGGGTATTGAAATTATTCTGTATGTCATGAAGGTGGATACATGTCATTATACATTTGTCAAAACCCACAGAATGTATAACCCCAAGAGGGAACCTTAATATAAACTACAGACTTTGTATGATAATTATGTGTCTGTAGGTTCATGGATTATAACTCATGACCCTCTGGTGCAGGATGTTGATATTGTGAGAAGTTGTGTATGAGTGTGGGACGGGCAAAGATTATATGAGAATTCTCAATTTTGCCCTCAATTTTTTGGAAGCCTACAGCTGCTCAAAAATTATCTATTAATAGGGCTTCCCTGGTGGCACAGTGGTTGAGAGTCCGCCTGCCGATGCAGGGGACCCGGGTTCATGCCCCATTCCGGGATGATCCCACATGCCACAGAGCAGCTGGGCCCATGAGCCACAGCCGCTGAGCCTGCGCATCCGGAGCCTGTGCTCCACAATGGGAGAGGCCACAGCAGTGAGAGGCCCGCGTATCACAAAAAAAGAAAAAAAAAATTATCTATTAATAAACAAACATACAGACAAACAAAAATATGATACAACCATTTCTCACCCACTAGAAAGCTTAAAATCAAAATGGCCAATTAACATCAATTTTGGCAAGGATTTGGAGCAAATAGAACTCTCATACATTGCTAAGAGGAGTACAAAATGGTACAATCACAATTTCACATCTGCTAGGATGACCAAAATAAAAATGACTGACAATACAAAATCTCGTAAGGCTGTCAAACACCTGGAATTCTCATAAGTTCTGGAAGAGTGTATGTAAAACATTCTAACCTAATGGTGGAGAACTGTTGCAGTTCCTTATAAATACACACGTATCTACTTTATGAACCAGTCATCCAGTCTGACATTTACACAAGACACATGAACATGTACTTTCAAAAGAAGAATTTTAGAAGAATTTTCAAAGCAGTCTTTTTTTATACTAGCCCCAAATTGTAAATGTCCCAATGTCAACAGGTAATAGATAAACAAACTGCAGTATATAAAGTTGGAGTTCTAGTTGGCATCAGTAAGTAGCAAACTTCTGATATATGTAATATGTTTAAGTCTAAAAAAAAAAAAGTTGAATCCAGACACAAAAAGAGTATACACTATACTGATCAGATTTATATGAAATTCAAGAACAGGTAAAACTGATATATGGTGAAAGAAATCAGAAAGCAGCTCCCTTTGCACATGAAAAGATGCTCAACATCTCTAATTATTAGAGAAATGCAAATCAAAATTACAATGAGGTATCATCTCACACCAGTCAGAATAACCACCATCAAAAAGTCTACAAATAACAAATGCTGGAGAGGGTGTGGAGAAAAGGGAACCCTCCTACACTGTCGTTGGGTTGGTGCAGGCACTATGGAAAACAGTATGGAGGTTTCTTAAAAAACTAAAAATAGAGTTTCCATTAGATCCAGCAATCCCACTCCTGGGCATATATCTGGAGAAAACTCTAATTCGAAAAGATACATGCACCCCAATGTTCACAGCAGCACTATTTACAAGAGCCAGGACATGGAAACAACCCTTGTGCCCATCGACAGATGAACGGATAAAGAAGTTTGGGTGTGTGTGTATGTGTGTGTGCATATATATATATATATATATATATACACACACACACATATACACATACAGATACACACACAATGGAATATTACTCAGCCATAAAAAATAATCAAATTTGCAGCAACATGGACGGACCTAGAGATTATCATATGAAGTGAAATAAATCAAAGATAAATATCATATGATATCATTTATATGTGGAATCTAAAAAAGTAATACAAATGAATCTATACACAAAACAGAAACGGACTCACAGACATAAAAATCAAACTTACGGCTACCAAAGGGGAGAGGGTGGTGGGGAAGGGATAAATCAGGAGTATGGGGTTAACAGATACAAACTACTCTATATAAAATAGATAAGCAACAAGGATTTACTGTTTAGCACAGGGAACTATATTCAATATCTTATAATAACTAATAATGGAAAATAATATTAAAAAATAGCAGTTGCCTTTGGAGGTGAAGGAATTGACTGGAAAAGGGCACATGGACATTTATTTGGTAAAGAAAGTGCTCTTCATCTTGTTTTTACAGATGGTTACTTGGTGACAAAGTTCATTTAACAGAATGCTGTATATCTATGCATTTAACTGTATGTTAATTATGTCTTAAATTTTTTTAAAAAGTTTTGGCAACGCTGGTGTAATGGCCAAGAAAGCTCCCTTTGGCAACAAATAGATTTGGCTTCAATTCCAGAATCTGCTATAGATTTCCAGATTTGTGACAAGTTAATTACCATCCTGAGCCTCAATTTCTTGATGTGTAAAATGGGGCTAAACACTTGTGGATTTTGTAAGGAATGTACAGTGTTTGACAGCTTTTAGGGTGGTATTTGGTCAAATAATCACCATTCAATAAATAGTAGTTTCACAATTTTAATGAATCTCTCACAATTCTTCTTTCAAATGCCTTGTACTTCTGACATATCCTGTTTTTGTTTTTCTTTTTTCTTTTAGTGCTCTATTTGTTCACTCATGAATCTCCCACACCTTTGGATTTGTTTTTCTTTTCATTGCTTTTGCCAGCATCACACCCCTACCCCCACACTCCAAGCAGAAGTACTCAGTTATTTGCATCAACTATGACCAATATGGATTTTAAACAATGCAAACAACAATACTTTATTGCACTAAAAAATAGCATATTCGTATCCCTCTGTGTCTATAAGTCCAATGTCAGATTTTTCTCTGTACATAGCACCATGTCAGGCACATACTAAATCCTTAATAAAAGGCATTTCATGAGTAAATAATTTTAGACTTTGTGAAAATCATAACTATTTTACTCACTTATCAATATTTACACCAAGTCTAACAGCTATCGAGGAGTGAAAGATGGGCGCTTCTAGTGCTAATCTTACACTTTCATTCACTAGCTCCTTACTGAACACTCAGAATGATCTGGGGATAGAAGAGTAAGCAAAACAAGGCTCCAGTCTCTATTCTTTCCATGTTGCAGACAATAAAGAAATGTACAAATTCTTCATACATCTGGCTCAGTGATTTTCCTATTCCTGTTTGTCTTGCCTCATTTCTCCTTCCCCCAATCTTTTCCATTACTTGTGTTATCCTTTTGTTATATACTTATGCAAATACTGAAAACTCCTTTCTAATTAGAAGACAGACACCTACATTCCATGGATGTTTTGTATATACATATATATATATATGTGTGTGTGTGTCTTTTATTTTCTATGCACCTTGGATTTTTAAGCTGTTTCATGGAGAAGGAAGGAAAGGGAATTTGACAACACTTGGATCAGAGGTATGGAGATGGGAGAGCATATGCACAAAAGGGTGGTGGGAGCCTCAGGAAGCTAGAACATTCCACAAGGAGAAGAGGGGTTTTTGGAGACCTATTTAAAGCTTGTAGTTCAAACCCACTAGACTCAGGGTGTTATTGGGTTTTGCTTTTATCAATATTAAAACAGTCGACCTTCACAAAGGGGCTATATGTCACTCGATTCCTCAGGTGTTATTGACATTGGGAATAGGAAATTTGTGGGTAGCTAGATCATCAAGTGGCCTGGGTCTGAGAGCACTGATTGTCCAAAACAGGCAGATGTATTTTCCAGGGAAGAATAAACCCAATTCACCCACATTACTGTACCCAGCAGAACCACTGGATACTCATACCCCAATTTTTCTCAGATAGTTCAATAACGTTAACCAAAGAGTCGCAAAGGTGCTACCTTGATGACCTTCCATTTATAATGACACCTACATTGCCCACCCCTTCATAATTCCTGATAATTTGCTTTTGGCTTCTGTATCATCCGTGGGCATAAACTGGGCCTCCTTTGACATAATGGATTTGGTGGGGGTTGACGTTGTGAGGCAGTGCTATTCATTAAGCTCCAACCTCCGTGAGAACAATTGGGCCCTGCTGGTAACCATTTACTGTGTGGGATGATCCACAGCATGGTGGACCAAAAGCTAAATCCGCCATAATCCTGAAAAAAAAAATGGTTAGTGGGAGAACTTGATCTCTGATGAATTTATATATTGGAATTAGAGGAGGAAATAGTGTGCTTTATTGAGGGTAGAAATGTCATAGGCTGAAAAATAAACTGATTTTTCCCAAAGCCGTCCACAGCCAGCAACTGTTATGTGACAAAGTTGGTAATAGGGGAACATGAGGGTTATGGGTCCAGAGTTGGCGCCCATGAAGTTGTTAGCTCTAAACCCCATCAAACTGAGAACTCTTATATGGATTGACTATTATTAGCCTACAGGAGGGATCTGAAACCATGAGACATGGAATATCCATTCTGTATAAGCATCTTTCTGGGGTTACATAGGCATGACACATCATCAGCCACCAGGGAAGAGCTGCTGGCCTCTGAAAAGAAGATGTTCCTGGGGGATAACAACTCATTTCTCATCCCTTCAATTGCCAGAAAAACTACTGAAACCTCACTCCCAAATTATTATTTCATTATTTAAGGCAATAGTAAACTTGGGAGTGTGTATATGCCTTCACTGGGATTCATAAATTATCAAATTTGAGGAGGAGTGGGGTGTAGCCTTCATCATTCTCGTCTGCCCCCTTGTGGCATCTTTCATGGTTTTTTTTTTGTCACTCCAGACTCTTGCCCTAGGCTGCAAATAGCCTCTTCTAAACTAAACATCTTTGATATTTAGTATTTTGTATATTTCCAGAAAACTACCCAACTAGAGCTGAGACTGTCATTTCCTTTCATCATGAAGTAGTATAGTGTTACTCAATACATTTGATGTCTTCTGCTTTATCTGTTAATACATTGTTTGTCTAATTTTTAAACTGATTTGGCTGAGTAGATGTCCCCCCAATTCTGTGTGTTACTCTTCATCTGTTTTTCCTGTATATGAACCATGGATCTATTCATTCACCCATTTTATTACTTTCTAGTGCATTTTTTTAGTTGTCGCTGTTACCATTTCTTTCTTGCTCTGCAACTGATAAACAAGAAACAGGAAACATACCTGGTCCTTTCATCCCAGTTATTCCATGGGAATTATCCCCCATACTAAAAATGCTTACTTTCATGGATGTCTGGAACATCTCAACTTCCAGGATCTCTTTCCTTCTCTATTCTTTGCCATCTTTTTTCTCTTCCTGGGTCTGAAAATGCCTGTATCCTCCAAGAAAGACCTTTCATAGGAGTTTCACCCTAAACACTCTTCTTCTGCATCCACAATCCCTGCAACAACTCTATTTCCATGAAGAGTATCTGGACTCCCAGCTCACTTATCTTCTGAATCCCAAGCCATTATACAGGAGTGTCTGCAGGGTATCTCTCTTTGGCAGGTCCACAGCACTGTAAATGCCCATGTCCCATCCAAAACCCATCAATCTCTCTTCCTACCAGCTTCCACTGTGTCCCTAAGAGAATCATCTACACCAGCAATTTCCCAGGACACACGTCTCTTTCACGCTTACATTAAATTATAATAGCTGCCTACTATCACTCTTGAAATATATATATGTATATATATGTGTGTGTGTGTGTATATATATATATATATTTCCCTTCCTCCGGCTCCAGTTTTGCTGTATCTGAGCTCAGACCACACCATCTCCCCCTTCATGGATACCTTCCATGTTCCCAGTGGTCTGTTCCCAACTCTATAATGCAGTAGAGTGATTTCTAAAACGTAAATCTGTTCCTGACACTCCCCTGTGAATACTCATCCATGGGGAGTCTGACGAGGCTGCATTTGGGGACTAGACGGAGTGAGGAGGGATCTTGTGTCAGCCAGGATTTCTGGTCGACGCCCCTATGCACTATCCACTTGTGGTGGTCGGGGGCGGAGAAGGGGCGGGATTGAGCCCCCTTCCCCCCTCCTCCTTACTGCGGAAAGCTGCAGAGCTAAGGGCACTCACTTCCTATTCACCAGTCAGCAGGGAGGAATCCTCTCAGCAGCCACGTAGGCATTCTCTTCTCTCTGGAGGAAAAGGCCCAGCAGCTGTCGGAGGAAAAGGCTCACCAGCTGTCAGAGCAAAAGGACATGTCGCAGCTAAGTAAGAATTTGGGTGATTCGAGTCCCCCGGCGGAGGCCCCTAAGCCTCCGGTCTATAGCCGCCCTACGGTTCTGATGCGGGCTCCGCCCGCCTCCTCTCGGGCTCCGCCAGTCCCTTGGGATCCACCTCCGATTGATTTGCAGGCTTCATTGGCCGCTTGGCAGGCACCTCAGCCTGCTTGGGAGGCCCCACAGGGCCAGCCGCCTGCCCCAGTGGCTCCCATGGCCCAACCTCCGGCCCTAGGGGGCCCGATGGTCCAGGCTCCCCCTCTGGGAGGCCCGATGGGCAAGCCTCCAACTCCGGGAGTCCTGATGATCCATCCTCCCCCTCCGGGAGCCCCGATGGCCCAGCCTCCAACTCCGGGAGTCCTGATGATGCATCCTTCAGCTCCCGGAGCCCCAATGGCGCATCCTCCCCCTCCGGGGACCCCAATGGCTCATCCTCCCCCTCCGGGGACCCCGATGGCACATCCTCCCCCTCCTGGGACCCCGATGGTGCATCCTCCCCCTCCGGGGACCCCCATGGCGCATCCTCCCCCTCCGGGGACCCCCATGGCGCATCCTCCCCCTCCGGGGACACCGATGGCTCACCCTGCCCCTCCGGGGACACCGATGGCCCATCCTCCCCCTCCGGGGACCCCTATGGCTCAGCCTCCAGCTCCAGGAGTCCTGATTCCCCAGCCTCTGACTCCGGGAGTCCTGATGGTCCAGCCTCCTGCTCCAGGAGCCCCGATAGCCCAGCCTCCACCCCCGGCACCCTTGATGGCCCAGCCTCCGCCTCCAGGAACCCCGATGGCCAAGCCTCCAGGTCCTGGAGTCCTGATGATCCATCCTGCAGGCTCAAGAGCTCCGATCACCCAGCCTCCAGCTACAGGAGCCCCGATGGTGCAGCCGCCTGCGCCGGCCCCACCTGCGCAGCCTGTGGCTTCCTGGGCCCCACAGGCTCAGCCTCTGATCCTGCAGATCCAGTCACAGGTTATAAGGGCTCCTCCGCAGGTTCCCCAGGGTCCACAGGCCCCGCCAGCGCAGCTGGCCACACCCCCGGGCTGGCAGACCACTTCGCCGGGATGGCAGGCCCCACCGCAAGGCTGGCCAGCCACGCCCCTGGGCTGGCAGACCACACAGGTCACCTGGCCTGCTCCAACGATTGCCTGGCAGGCACCTCTACCTGTGCGCCCGGGGCCACCACCCATCCGACCGGGCCCACCGCCCATCCGCCCGGGCCCCCCGCCGGTGCGCCAGGCCCCACCCCCAATCCGCCAGGCACCTCCACTGATCCGCCAGGCACCGCCACCCATCCGACCTGCCCCGCAGGTCCTGGCCACCCCGCCGCCTCTCTGGCAGGCTCTGCCGCCCCCACCACCTCTGCGGCAGGCCCCACAGGCTCGGCTGCCCACCCCGCAGTTGAGGGCGGCTCCACCAATTCGGGCGGCCCCACAGGTGCCGACGGCCCCTCCAGCACCGCAGATGCCCACCGCACCTCCCACTGTTCTGCAGGCGCCCCCGGCCGTGATGCCAGCCCCTCTGCCGGCTGCGCTGTCAGCCCCGCAGGCTGTGCACTGCCCACCCATCATCTGGCAGGCCCCGAAAGGCCAAGCTCCAGTGCCACACGAGATGCCAACCTCAATGGAGTTCCAGGAAGTTCAGCAAGCCCAGGCCAGCCTGGCCTGGCAGGCTCCAAAGGCCCCCGGGCAATTCTGGCAGGCCCTGCCCACCCAGGAGGCCCAGAGGCAGGGCCCACCACTGGTTCAACTGGACCAGCCCTTTCACGGGGCCTCCGCCTCCCAAAAGGCCCTGCAAATCCAGCTACCCACCCAGCAGGCCCAGCCCTCGGGCTCGCAGGCAGAGCTGCCAGCCATGCAACTCCAGCCCTCCTGGCAGGGCCCCCCCTCAGCCTTGCAGGGCCAGCCCGGAGCCCCCTTAGTGGGGGCAAATTTTCCCATGGGCTCTGCTAAATCATTGATGACTCCATCAGGAGAATCCAGGGCCTCCTCTATAGACCGTAGGACCTCTTCAAAAGAACGTAGGACCTCTTCAAAGGAACGCAAGGCTCCTTCAAAGGACCGGATGATCTTCGGTGGCACGTTTTGTGCTCCCAGGGCAATGCCAACTGCTGGAGCACACCTGCCAACTCCCTGGAAAAACTTGCCTGCCGCATCTGAGACCTTTACTGCCACCCCAAGGGTCTTTCCATCTACCTCCCAGTTCCAGCCTGCCTCTTCTAATGCCTTCAAGGGCCCGTCTGCCACCTCAGAGACCCCAAAATCACTGCCACTTGCTCTGCAGGATCCATTTGCCTGCATTGAGGCCTTGCCTGCAGTCCCATGGGTTCCACAGCCCAATGTGAATGCCTCGAAGGCGTCCGAGGCAGGGCCCAGCATCCTGATGGCGACGGCAGCTGCCCCCAAGGCAATGGCCACCACTCAAGAGGCCTCGAAGACCTCCGCTGAGCCTCCGCGTCGTTCGGGCAAGGCTACCCGGAAGAAGAAGCATCTGAATACCGAAGAGGAGGATGGCAGGGGCCAGATGCTGAGCATGTGCACCTGGCAGGCCCCCAGGCCCTGGGAAAGTGTGGACTTCAATGACTGGGAGGTTCAAACCCCTATCCAGGTCCTGTGTGACTGGGAGGGCCTGAGCACCTCCCATGGCCTGAGTGGCTGGGAGGGCCCGAGTACCTCCCGGATCCTGAGTGGCTGGGAAGGACCCAGCACTTCTTGGGCCCTGAGTGCCTGGGAGGGCCCAAGCACCTCAAGGGCCCTGGGTCTCTGGGAAAGCCCAGTTAGCCCTCCGTCCTTGATCATCTCTGAGCTCCCTAATCTTGCTCAGGGATTTGGTGCAACCCAAGATGACCCCAAGATGGAGACTCAGCCACTGTCTCCCTTGGATGAGAGAGCAAACGCACTGGTGCAGTTCCTCTTGGTCAAGGACCAAGCCAAGGTGCCCATCAAGCGCTCAGAGATGGTGAAATTCATCATCCGTGAATATAAAGATGAGTGCTTAGAAATCATCAGCCGTGCCAGCCACAAGCTGGAGTGTGTCTTTGGTTATCAATTGAAGGAAATTGATCCCAAAAACCACTCTTATATTCTCATCAACAAGGGTCGGAAGGGTGAAGCAGCATCATCCTATTTAGACAGGCCCAAGTTAGGACTCCTGATGGTGGTTCTGAGCCTCATCTTTGTGAAAGGCAATTGTGTCAGGGAGGACCTGATCTTTACTTTTCTGTACAAGTTAGGGCTGGATGTCCGGGAGACACATGGTCTCTTCGGAAATACAAGGAAGCTCATCACCGAAGTGTTTGTAAGAGAGAAGTACCTAGAGTACAGGAGAATCCCTTTTACTGAGCCAGCAGAATATGAGTTCCTCTGGGGCCCCCGAGCATTCCTCGAAACCAGCAAGATGCTTGTCCTAAAGTTTTTGGCCAAGCTCTATAAGAAAGATCCACGGTGCTGGCCATACCAGTACTATGAAGTGCTAGCAGAGTGTGAGTCTGAAGATTTGGATGAGGATGAGCCTGGCCCCGATGATAAAGCTGATGATCCCACCAGCAGCCCCCCTCCCCGTTAATGTGGTTTAGCCGATATCTCATTGTTCCTTTGGGTCCCCGGCCTGAGGCCACTGACAGGGTGGGGTGGGGGGGACGTTTTGTTTCTGGTGTTTATGTTCCAGTTCTCTGTGTGTAAGTTTGAATTTCAATTTGCTTTCATATCAGCCAAAGCTTTGTACATTTTCATGTGGTGTTGATTTCAACTGGCTACTGTTCTATTTGGTATTTTGGCATCTGTATTTTTAAGTGAGATCTGTGATTCTCTGTTTTGTGTTATAATTGTTATGTTTTGCTATCAGAGTTGTGCTGGCTTTGTGAAATGAATTTGAGAAGCTATCCATCTCATTCTGGTACAGATTATGTAGCATCAAAATAGGCTGTTCTTTGAACGTTAAAATGACTCATCAGTAAAAGCTGTCTGCAGAAAAGTAAATATCTATATCTATATATAAATATAATTTCAGCATAACATGGAAGTGTTTGTCTTTATTCTAATTTTTATTCTAGATAGTGCAAGCCAAGTTTTACCGTACTCTCCATATACAGCTGAACATCAAGACAACTACCAGTGATAGTAGAAACCACGGTGACAAAACTGCTTTTCAAAGACAGTGCTACATGCATTGTAATTAGGCAGCGATTGCAATGGGTGGTGAAACGTAAGTAAGATTAAAGCAAAAGTAAAACTTAAGTCAGCAAGGCTGAATCAAGAAGAGCGCTTTGTAATCCTCTTGACTCCTCACAATAATCCTTCAAAGTAGGCATTATTCCCATTTTGTAGGTGAGTGTCTAAGGCTCAAGTAGAATAATTAAATGGGACATGTCTGTGCCAAGGCAATAATGTTGTAATTTGGAGCAGAAAATATTCTTAAGGTTATGTGAGAAGTGAGGACCATCTGCCTGCAGGACCACAGCTACCAAGTTTGTTAGCCACAGGGATGAATTGGCCAAAGGGGCATTGGTCAGTCATGTGGTGGGTGGTGGGTGTCCAGCAGCTCAGGAAATGTGAGTTTCATCAACACGTTGACATGGGCATTGAAACACACTCCCTGCAAAACATCCAGGTTTAGAACAGGGAAAAGGAAATACCAGGCTTCACTGAACTGGGGATCTTGCAGATTGCAGGCAGTAGGGGGGAAGGAGGCGGACAACACGGAGGTCTAGCTGAAGCTTCTGGGAGGGGCCATCAGTTGTAACATACAGGGGATGTCAGCTGGCAACGTCTGATGCGCTAAAAAGCCTTAGTCAGCCCTTGGGTGCAGGGCCTGGTGTGGGAGGGAGTGGAGGTGGACAGGAGAGTTTCGGAGAAAGATATTCATGCACACCTGACCAGGCTGGTGTGTGCAAAAGGACTTTCCTGAAGGTACCACTGTCTTCACGTGGATTGGGGCTATCAGCGCTGCTGCCATCTCTACTGTCCTAGAAAGATCCAGAACCCCACCCCTAAACCCCCCTTCTCTTGGTGAAGATGAAGTTCCAGAGAGGAGGTAAATGGCAAAAGTGGTCTTCGTCTGCCCCCTAGTGGCCTGCCATAGTTCTGTTGCTCCTGCAGTGGCTCAGTGCAGCCCCTGCCGCAGTGAAGAAACACCCCAAATACCTGGGTTTAGGCTAGTGCTTGCTTCATAACCCTTGCCCATAATTCTACTTGCATTTGGGCCCAAACGTTTCTTCTTTTCTCTTATGTCATAGCGCAAGGTGAAACCTCCTCTCCACGCCCAATCCAGTTGCATTTAGGAAGCTGAGTTTCTAGAAGAGGAGATGAACTCATAAGATGCAGAGTCCATTCCCCGACTGCCCCCACCCTGGGACCTGCCTGGCTACAGGGGATCTTTGGCAAGTTGTCCAAGTGACCAGGTTTTCCAGAAATTCTGAAGAAGTTTCTTGTAAGCTCCGTGGTTCAGAGAGTATTGGGCTACTGCCCCAATCAGTCTTTAGTTATTTTGATGACAACAGCAAATGCCCATTGAAGGCAACAGCCCTGTCCCAACTGAGAAGTATCCCCCAAAGAGGCTTTGCTGGGCCAGAAAAGTGACACATAGGTCTAGTATTTCTTATTTGTTTTTAGTTTATTTATTATGTTTTTTATAGTTTTCTCCAAATCCTTCACTCATGGGGGACTTGAGCGAGTGGCTTTTTGTGGAGCAAAATTTGGAAGGTAGCATCATATGACTTTGGTGCCATGCTTAAGGTGTGGCTTTACTTCAGGGCAGAAAGGCTCACTTCCCATTGACAATCCTTAATTTCATTTATCCCATCATCGGATATAAAGCAAATACCTAATTTAAGCAATGCCAAGGGCTTAAGACCTGACTAGAGTTAAAATGTAATTAAAGATAAGTTACAATAATAATACAATTGTAAATACAAACAAACAAACTTGACCAAATATTCCACTGAAAGGTTTAAGAAAGAACAGCTGACATTATGAAATCGGAAGGCAGAAAACAAAAATCCAAGAAAATGGGAAACTACAGGGTAAGAAGCAATGAGAGAAAATTCAAGACCCATTATTTCAAAGTTCTAAAATATAGATAAATTTAGTATGAAGATTTTTATTGTAAAATGAAGAAACCTAAAACCTCTATAAACTAAATGGGCAAAAGATAACAGGTGACAACAAACAAAAGAAATACAAATGGAAAATGACATTGTAAACTGTTTCACCTCACTAATACGTGAGGACAATATTACCTATTATAAATATAGACCAGTATTCCAGCTTTCATTTATTAAATTAGCATAGAATGAAATAAAAGCCCATGGAATATCCAATGCAAATAAAGTTATCATGAAACTGGCACCCAGTTTATACGGCTGATGAAACTATAAATTACTACAAATTACCCTGAAATAAATTCAGTCAACAGTTCAGTTAACACTATCTTACCTAGAAATTCTTCATATAGGAATATATTGAATGGAAATAATCTGTAGTGGGGGCAGAAGCTTTTTCACAAGGAAAACTACTCAGGAAAGTGGAGGAGACATTATGATATGCACAGCTGCCCTCCACCCCCATACAAACATACTAGAATCAAGGTGGTCCACTGAGCTTTCTGCTGAAAAGACCAAAGGCTTCCTCAGAAAACCACGTGCAGTTTTCTCCAGCATAAAATTGTATGCAGCAAAGCAGAGACATGAAATCTGTGCCTGAAAAATTTGAAAGTGGGTGCTAGAAGGTTCCCATCAAAGCTGTGGAATGATCTCAGCCATTTCTGATTAAGCTGTAGACTCCTCAAGAAGAGAAATTTAAAATGTTTCCCAAAGTGGTGGAATCCAGTGCACTGTTGTACAGGATGTTAAGTTATAAGCAAGGTAATATCTTAGGATGCTTACCTAGAAATGATGATCTAAATTTTAGAATAATACAGGGAATGGTAAAGCAGGGAATGGTAAATAACCCCATGGGTGCACCACAAATTCAAGTGAGTGGGCACATTTTTTGGTACCAATAAATAAGTACATTGGTATATCAAAAAAAAAGAAAAGAGAGAGAGAGAAGCCCTACTGTATACCACAGGGAACTCTGCTCAATATTCTGTAACAACCTAAATGGGAATAGAGTTTGAAAAAGAATATATACATGTATATGTATAACTGAATCACTTTGCTGTACACCTGTAACTAACATAACATTGTTAATCAACTATATGCCAATATAAAATATTTTTTTAAAAAAAACAGAAAGAAGCCTCTGACATTTAGATCACAAACTTCCTGTTTTCTTTTATTTCCAATCCAGAAAGTCCTGTGGGTACAAGAAAGACATGCAGGATAGTAGATCTGGCTTCTCTGGAGGGAATCTCTGGGAAAGGAAGCCTAGCAATCCATCTTTAGAGCACAAGCTATAGTGCAAGCAATGTCATTCTTCCAAATTGTTCAAAGGGTCCTATTGTGAATCCCATGGAGAGATTTATAACACTACTAGTCCACTGGTCTGATCCCCTAATCCTTTAAGATTCTGAAAGCTACTCTGACTCCTTTTTGTTTTAAGAGATGAAGCCTACATGGGGAGCCTCCTTCATTCTCAGTTTTCTCCTATTTTGCCTGGTGGCACCGCAGGAATCCTCCTGGGGTCTCAGAGAGATGCCTTCTCAGTACAAATGACTTCACTCTGCGAACTGCCCATCCATTTCCCAGCAAGACTGGCTTTCTTTGCCCTCACTTGTTCAGAGTAACTTCAGCTTGAGGTTCTCAGAGGGTTAATAGAGGGATTGAGGTTGTCCAATCAACCAGCAATAACCACAGAAGCATTTCCTATCTAGTAGCCTTCCTGGGGTGTGCTTTCTAGTGACTCAGACTCTTCCCTGAAACAGAGCCAGCTGGGGCCACAAAGCTGTGGGATTTGAGTGCTGGTTTTCTTGGCTTCTACAAGAGATACTTAAAAACATTTTGTTTTGAAATAATTATTGATTCATAGAAAGTTGCAAAGATTGTACAGGACAGTCTTCTGCATCTTTCATCTAATTTCCCCCAATGTTTACATCTTATATAATGGTAGTACAATATCAAAGACATTGACATTGGTACTATGTATATTTCAATGATATTTTATCACAAAAAACTGTGGACTCTGTAAACATCACCTCAATCAACATACAGAACTGTTCCACCACTACAAAGATTTCTCTCATGCTGCTCTTTATAGTCATGTGCATCACTTCCTCAACATCCCTAACCCCTGGCGATCATTGCCCTGTTCTCTGTAATTTTATCAGTTTGAGAATGTTATATAAATGGAATCTACCTTTGAGTGGCAATTTTTCCACTCACTATAAAGCCTTTGTTATCCATCCAAGTTGTTGTGTGTATCAGTACATAGTTCATTCGTTTGCAGTGCTGCAAAAACATTTACCTGTGAAGGACATTTTGGTTGTTTCCAGCTTTGATCTCCTACAAAGCTGCTATGAACATCCCTGTGCATGGGATGGATATAAATATTGTATGGACATAAATTTTCATTTATCTGCGATAAATGCCCCTGGGTATAATCGCTAGGTGGTATGGTAAATGAACGGTTATTGTTTTAAAGAAACTACCAAACTACTTTCCAGAGTGGTTGTAACATTTTACATTCCCACCAGCAGTGTACGAGAGATCCATTTATTTCATATCCTCACCAACAGTTGGTGTAGTCAGTTAAAAAAAATGTAGCTGTCGGGCTTCCCTGGTGGCGCAGTGGTTGAGAGTCTGCCTGCTGATGCAGGAGACGCGGGTTCGTGCCCCAGTCCAGGAGGATCCCACATGCCATGGAGCGGCTGGGGCAGTGAGCCATGGCCGCTGAGCCAGTGCTTCCAGAGCCTGTGCTCCGCAACGGGAGAGTCCACAACAGTCAGAGGCCCACGTACCGCAAAAAAAAAAAAATGTAGCTGTCCTAGTAGGTGTGTCCTAGTACCACAAAAATTCCTAAATAAATTTTTGTTTGTTTTATAATATGGGATTTGGGGTGTTCTTTATGTAATCTAGATCTGAGTCATTTATTATATATGCAATTTGAAAGTGTTTTTTTCCCAGTCCATAGTTTTGCTTTTTATCCTTGTAACAGGGCCTTTCACACAGCAAAAGTTTTAAATTTTGATGCAGTTCAATTTACTGATTTTTTTTCTTCTATGTATCATGATTTCATATCTAAGTACTTTTTATCAGACTGTAGGTCCTAAAGATTTTCTTCTGTTTTCTTCTATAAGTTTAATAGTTTTATATCTTATATTTAAATCTATGATCCATTTTGAATTTATTGTGTATGAAGTATGACATTTAGGCCGAGATCCTTTTTCTTTTCCATATTCTTTTTCCTTTTTTTGGTGGGGGGGCTATGGATGTCCAGTTGTTCCAGTAACATTTATTGAAAAGACTTTCAACATCTAATTGCTTTAGCACATTTGTCAAAAAATAGTTTAGCTCTGCTTGTGTGGGCTAGTTCTGTCTCATTGATTTGTGAATCTATCCCTCCAGTGATAACTACACCACCTTGATTACTGTGGCTATTATAAGACTTGAAATCAAGTACAGTAATTTTTCCCACATTATTCTTCTCTTTCAAAATTATTTTTAGCTATTCTAGATTCTTCGACTTTCAATATCAATTTTAAAATAAGATTGCCAATTTTAAAACAAGATTGTCTATAAAAAATTTGCTGGGATTTTTAAAAGAAATTTAGTTAAACTTATATATGAAGTTGGGGAGAATTGACATTTTTTACTATGTTGAGTCTTCCAATCCATAAAGACAGTATATCTCTCCATTTATTTGGATCTTCTTTGATGTCTTTCATCAGCATTTTGTATTTTTCAGTGTACAAGTACTGGATATGTTTGTTAGATTTATACCTAAGCATCTCATTCTTCATGAGTGATTACAAATTATATTACATTTACATTTCAGTTTCCATGTGTTCCATGCTAGTGTATAGAGATTTGTATGTTGGTCTTGTAGCCTGCAGCTTGCTGAACTCCCATGTTAGTTCTGAGAGTTTGATTCCTTAGGATTTCCTATGTAGTCCATTGTGTCATCTGCAAATAGGGACAATTTTATTTCTTCCTTTCTATCTGTATAATTTTTGTTTCCTTTTACTGTCTTATGCTGAGCTTCACATAATATATTGGACTGGAGGGGTGAAAGCAGATATCCTTGCCTTGTTTTGATGGTGGGGGAAAAAAGTCTTTCACCATTTAAGTATAATGTCACCTGTAGGTTACCTGATGTGTTTTATCAAGTTGAAGAAGTTCCCTTCTATTCTTATTTTTCTTAGGGATTTTATCATAAAATAGTGTTAAACATTTTATTAAATGTTTTTTCTGCATTGATTTCTTTGATCATGTGATTTTTGCTATTTAACCTATTAACAGGATGGATAACATTAATTTATTTTTGAAAATTAAAGCAGCCTTGCATTCTTGGAATAAACCTCACTTTTGCTGAATTTTATTTACCAATATTTTGTTAGGATTTTTACATCCATGTTCACGAGGGATGTTGGTCTGTAGTTTTTCATTCTTTCTTTCTTTTTTGGGGAGGTATGGGGGAGGGGGTACTGTGTTTGTCTGATTTTGGTACCAGAGCATTACCAATTTCATAAAACATTCTTTCCTCTTTGGCTTTTTGGAAGAGATTGTATAAAATTTGTGTTAAATCTTCTTTAAACAGAATTCTCTAATGAAACCATCGATTTTACAAGGAATTAGTTTCTAATATAGTCTTGCTTCAGGATGGAGGGAATTCTGCTGCACATAAGTATAACATCCAGTGGAGTTTCCAAAGAGAAGATACCAGCCTATACCTTAAGATGATCCAAGAATGGGTGTCATTGTTTCTCCTTTGGGAGAACCCAGGGTCAGCACCAGCCCCTACCTCAGAGTCAAGGGCAAAGTCCAGCCTGGACTGCAGCATATGACTGATGTCTGAAATTCCAAGTATATCACAGGTTTCCCCATTTCTGCCTTCCGTTGCCAAGCAGGGCGTTTGGCCCTGGTCTCTGAACTCTCGCTCTCTTTTACCCAGTGTGTGGCTCATTTTCACCCTCTTATGAATTTCTACAATTTAAAAGAAGATATTAGCATATTTACCCAGAAGAGTTGAAATTGTTAAGGATAAAATAAGAATTGAAACAGAACCAGAACAAAAAAAAATCACAATTTTTATGGAAACACGAAAGACCCCAAATAGCTAAGGCAATCTTGAGAAAGAAAAACAGAGCTGGAGGAATCAGGCTCCCTGACTTCAGACTATACTACAAAGCTACAGTAATCAAGACAGTGTAGTACTGGTACAAAAACAGAAATAGAGATCAATGGAACAGGATAGAAAGCCCAGAGATAAACCCAAGCACATATGGTCACCTTACTCTTGATAAAAGAGGCAAGAATATACAATGGAGGAAAGACAGCCTCTTCAATAAGTGGTGCTGGGAAAACTGGACAGCTACATGTAAAAGAATGAAATTAGAACACTCCTTAACACCATACACAAAAATAAACTCAAAATGTATTAAAGACCTAAATGTAAGGCCAGACACTATAAAACTCTTAGAGGAAAACATAGGCAGAACACTCTATGACATAAATCACAGCAAGATCCTTTTTGACCCACCTTCTAGAGAAATGGAAGCAAAAACAAAAATAAAGAAATGGGACCTAGTGAAACTTAAAAGCTTTTGCATAGCAAAGGAAACTATAAACAAGATGAAAAGACAACCCTCAGAATGAGAGAAAATATTTGCAAATGAAGCAACTGACAAAGGATTAATCTCCAAAATTTACAAGCAGCTCATGCAGCTCAATAACAAAAAAACAAACAACCCAATCCAAAATTGGGCAGAAGGGCTTCTCTGGTGGTGCAGTGGTTGAGAGTCCGCCTGCCGATGCAGGGGACACGGGTTCGTGCCCCGGTCTGGGAAGATACCACATGCCACGGACCGGCTGGGCCCGTGAGCCATGGCCACTGAGCCTGTGCATCCTGAGCCTGTGCTCTGCAATGGGAGAGGCCACAACAGTGAGAGGCCCGCGTACCAAAAAAAAAAAAAATTGGGCAGAAGACCTAAACAGACATTTCTCCAAAGATATACAGATTGCCAACAAATACATGAAAGGATGGTCAACATCATTAATAATTAGAGAAATGCAAATCAAAACTACAATGAGGTATTACCTCATACCAGTCAGAATGGCCATCATCAAAAAATCTACAAACAATAAATGCTGGAGAGGGTACGGAGGAAAGGGAGCCCTCTTGTTGTTGGTGGGAATGTAAATTGATACAGCCACTATGGAGAACAGTATGGAGGTTCCTTAGAAACTAAAAATAGAACTACCCTACGACCCAGCAATCCCACTACTGGGCATATACCCTGAGAAAACCATAATTCAAAAAGAGTCATGTGCCACAATGTTCATTGCAGCTCTATTTACAATAGCCAGTACATGGAAGAAACCTAAGTGTCCATCAAAGGACGAATGGATAAAAATGATGTTGCCCATATATACAATGGAATATTACTGAGCCATAAAAAGAAACAAAATTGAGTTATTTGTAGTGAGGTGGATGGGCCTAGAGTCTGTCATACAGAGTGAAGGAAGTCAGAAAGAGATAAACAAATACTGTATGCTAACACATATATATGGAATATAAAAAGAAATTTTCTGAAGAACCTAAGGGCAGGACAGGAGTAAAGATGCAGACATAGAGAATGGACTTAAGGACATGGCGAAGGGGACGGGTAAGCTGGGACAAAGTGAGAGAGTGGCTTGGACATGTATACACTACCAAATGTAAAATAGATAGCTAGTGGGAAGCAGCCACATAGCACAGGGAGATCAGCTCCGTGCTTTGTGACCACCTAAAGGGTGGGATAGGGAAGGTGGAAGGGAGACGCAAGAGGGAGGAGATATGGGGATATACGTATATATATATAGTTGATTCACTTTGTTATAAAACAGAAACTAACACACTGTTGTAAAGTAATTATAATCCATTAAAGATATTAAAAAAACAAGAATTGAAAATATACTCAAATATAGTGGTGGTAAAGGCAGTGAGTTCTATAGTCTGGGACTTAGGTACTATCATTACACTTGCTACAGTACATTTTTGAGGTTTCTCTGCAGTGAGTAGGCTGATAGCATACATTTGCAACTTCATGCCATCATCCTGTTACCCAGCTCCATGTTTAGGCAGAAGTGTTCAGCAAGAGGAAAATCAACATTTCAGTTAATTTATTTCTATATTAACCAGTAAGTTTACAGAGATAGCCAAAGGCAATAGTGGTTAAAGAAAGCTTATATTCAGATGAGGTGCCACTCAAGATTCTTTTGTTTCTGCTCCATGGTTTGACCACTTACCCTTAGATAAGGGGAACATCTACTATTAGGGTTCACATGGTTCTGGAAAAGCAACAAAAGAGTGAAGACACAGATAAAAGTCCCCATTATCATGGCGCTTACATTATAGTGAAGAGAGGTGAGTCACAAACAAATGGGGAAATGTCAGTAGTGACAATACTGTGTAGAAACTAAAACAAGACGAATTACAGGGAGATAAAGGGGCTCTGTAGATAGTGTGATCAGAAAAGGACTCTGAGAAATTCATATTTACATTGATATTTTAAAGACAGAATGGAGTCAGACCACATAAAAGTCTGGGACAATAGCATTCTAAGAAGAGGAATTGCCTAGTGCCAAGGTCATCAGGAGGAGGTATTCATGGACTGGGTACAGAACAAAGTTCAGTGTGCCTGGAGCAGACTGAGTGGTCAAGGTTGGTGTGAGTGCTTGCCCCTTTTTTTGGAGATGGACACCCATAAATGAGGAGGGTAACTTGGGAACATTGATTTGCCTTGCTCTCCCATTAGCTGATTAGGGGTTGGTGCACAATAGCCTTGCCTACAGAGTGCACACAGGATCCCTTAAGAAGTCCATCTGTGGAAATGAGTGGGCTGAGGATATATGAATCAGGTTTATGCAGCTGGCCAGGGCTACTGGGGCCAGCTGGCCTCAGGATCACATTTGTCACTTCTTCCATGACTTCGATAAGATGGGTGTAACCTCACTTGTCTCTAATGTGATGCGTACTTCTTAGTCGTTTGGGTACATTGTAAAAAGGATATACCTAAAGGAATTCCCTGGTGGTCCAGTGGTTAGGACTCTGCACTCTCACTGCTTAGGGCCCAGGTTTGATCCCTGGTGGGGGAACTAAGACCCCACATGCTGCGCGGCCAAAAAAAAAAAAAAAGAGAGAGAGAGAGAGAGAGAGAGAGAGTGAGAGAGAGACATCGACGGGTGTGCCTGAGAAATTTTTTTAAAAATAATAAAACACCTAAAAATGACCCAAAAAATGGATATACCTAAGGGAAGTTTTTCTTGAAGTATTTGAGAAGAGGCATTATTCAAAAATTAATAGTAGTTTCAGAGAAAGCTACCTCAGTTTGAGGAAAGGGCCAGCTGTGTTCAAATTATTCTAGAAAAATAGATGAGCCATCTCCTTTTAAGGCTGTCTGAGTTTCATCTATGTGGCTTAGGTACCAAAATGAGTCCAGGTCTGTGTTGTAGAATTCCCTGAAGAGTTTATATGGTATTCATGGAGAGGCAGACAGTGCTAGTGACTTCCTCGTCCAGGGAAGCATGTAGGGAGCATGGTACTGATCAAAATGACTTCCTATGCTCTTGGCAACCAGGAGCCACCAGAGACTTAGATGCCTTTCCTAGAGGCATGCTGTGTGCTGATGCCTAGAAAGATAAAGCTAGTCGGAGTTCCAGTCCATCATCACTGGTCATTCTGAACCCTGGGTTAACACCTCTGGGGCCCCACAGCCATGTTAAAGTCTACACTTTGGCTATGATTCCTGATCTCTGGAGGGTGGGAGAAAGAAATACATTTTAAAGGGAACCCAGAGTCTGCAGGAATGAAAGGGAAGCAGGTTGCACTGAGGGAGAGAATCACATAATAAAGTCACTAATTCCTGATTGTTTCAGGAGACAATGAGATGAAATGCACTGTCTGAAATCAAGGTCTTGTGAAAGCACACGAAAGGCTTCCTACCAATTCATACAAGTTTTGATTGTTTTTAATGCGTCCCCATCAGGGTAATAAAAAAATCAACTTTTTGTTTCAGCTCTAACATGCAAGGCTCTTTCTGTACTTAAATGAAGAAGAATCTCAACAAACAGACAATCAATGAGTTTTCTTGGACACATCAGAGAACTGAGGCTTCAAAGCAATACAAGCACCCAGAAATGTAGAGAGAAGGAAACTCCAGTGAGTTGCAAGATGTGAAATTCTGGGGCGGAAGCTCTGGAAGCCAGAGGCTGGAGGAAAGCCTTTACAGAGAGCAGTGCTGAAACCTCATCCCATCTGGGGGAAGGATGTCTACCCACTCCAGCCTCACTCCAGTCTTCCTATGTCATCTAAGGAATGAGAAAATTGAAGCCAACAGGTGAGAGAGCTCCAGGGAAATAGGCTGGGGGCATCACAGTCAAGAAAGAAGGTAGGAGATGGGAAAAACTCTAGGGAGGGACAGAGATATCTGTAAAGACCCCCACGACAGAAGCACACTGTACCCCCGAAAGACTGAGACTTAATCAGAAGCTTAAAGAACACTCCTGCCCCATGCTCCACCTCCTCACTAACAAACCTCCAACAAGAGCAATGGATTAGTGCAAGAGTTGCAAGTTGCAGAATCTCTCTGAAGATCAGTACAAAGGGCCCTGAAATTCAGCACCCATTCATGACAAATACTCCTGAAAAACTAGAAATAGAAGTGATCTTCCTTACTTAATAAAATGTTTATATGAAAAATGTGCTGCTAACATCATACTTAATGGTTAGAGACTCAACACTTTGCCTCTAAGATCAGGACAGCATGGCAGTGGTGACAGTATAGACACACAGATCAATGAAACAAAAGAGAAAACCCAGAATAGACTGTCACAAATATAGTCAACTACTTTTTGACAAAGATGCAAAGGCAAGTCAATGAAGAAAGAATATTCTTTTCAAAAAATGATGGTGGAAATATTGTAAGTGCATATGCAAAAAGTAAATTTTGATGTTGATCCCACATCTTACACGAAAAGTAACTCAAAATGTATCATAGAACTAAATATAAAATGTTAAACAATATAACTTTTAGAATAAAACAGAGAAGAAAGCTTGCATGCCTTTGGATTTGTTGATGGGTTCCTAGATACAACAAAAAAGCATAAGCCACGATATTAAAAATTGATGAATTGGACTTTATTAAAGATAAAATCTTTTTCTCTGCCAAAGTCACTGTTGAAGGAAAGAAAAGACAAGTCCCAGCCTTGGATAATATATTTGTACATCGCATATCTAATAAAGAAATTGTATTCAGAACATACAAAGAACTCTCAAAAGACAATAAAGAGAAAATGAATAGCCCAATGAATAAATTGGCAAAAGAACATCTCACAAAAAATTTTCAGCACACTTGTAGATAAGTCAGCAGCAAGTCTTAGTTTTACACTTTTTTCTTCATTGTACTCTTTACTATCTATAGAGTTTCTAAATAGGAGTGTCCAGAAGCTATCCTAGAAGAGGGCAATGAGGTCTAGACAACTTTCTAGCTGACTCCCCAGAGTGAGGTTACATGTTTTTAACACATGCACATGACTATTCTTCATCTTAAAGTGAATACTTTCCCACCTCAGGAAGATCTCATTTAATTCCAGTTTTGTAGCATCCTATAACACAGCATCTTAGGCTGTGAACAAGTTTATTTTTAGAATGTCTTTGAGGATTATTTTCCATTCTCAGTAAACAACAGCAAACGTGTTTTATACCGCAGAGTGTTCTGTGAGATCTGGGTCTGTCCAAGTACAGAGTTCCTTCTGTCTGTGATCCATGGTCTGCGAAATAGATCCCATTACGGCCATCTGGTGGCCACTGTGTAAACCAGCAGCTTTTTGTATTTTCTGTTTCTCTGGAGAACTTTAGGTTCACTAAAGCTCTACTAAGAAGTCTAAAAATTCTAAAATGAGGGCTTGCTACAGACTATCTGTAAGCTTCCTGAGCATTTAGCAGAATTCAGTAGCCATATGCTTTGTTAATGTATTTATCGCTCCATATATTTTACATATAATTATTATATAAATGGGGCTTCCCTGGTGGTGCAGTGGTTGGGAGTCCGCGTGCCGATGCAGGGGACACGGGTTCGTGCCCCGGTCCGGGAAGATCCCACATGCCGCGGAGAGGCTGGGCCCGTGAGCCATGGCCGCTGAGCCTGCGCATCCGGAGCCTGTGCTCCACAACGGGAGAGGCCACAGCAGTGAGAGGCCCACGTACCGCAAAAAAAAAAAAAAAAAAAAATTACATAAACGTATAATCCATATGATTTCTCTGGACTTGGTTCATTAAATGACTCCATGCAATATATCCATTCTCCCCTTTCTACTACGTTTCCCTTATGTTAAGTCCCTAGCATCTCTTGCCTGGAACATTTCTCCTATGTAGTGTCTCTGCTTCCCCTCTTGAGCCATTTTCCAGAGTAGCCCAAATTAACTTTTAGAAACATATGTATCATAACAGGGTCATGTTTTTTCCCTGCTTAAAATCTTCCAGTGATGTTCCATCACAATTGTTGTGGACTGTAGGCTCTTCACAATCACCCACAGAGTCCTACATGATCTGGTCTCCACCTACGCTGTCAACCTCATCCCCTACCTCTCTCTTCTTCATTCACTAGAAACCAGATGGACTAGTTTCTTTCTGTTTCTTAAACACAGCCTCCCAGACTTTGGTTTTTGTGTGTTGTTCCCTCTACCTAGAATGACTGGTTCCCAGGTATTTAAATGGATTGCTTTTCTCTAAAACCATGGGGTGGTTTCAGATCAAATACCAGGTCCTCAGAGATGTATCCCCTCTCTGATTACTTCTGGGTTGCTCAGATAAATTAACACTAAGCCGCAATGACAAAGAAACCCCCAAATCTCAGACATTTGGTTATATTATGTCATGTCATGTTACATTATGGTATGTTAGGTGAGATGTCATGTCTTGTCATGTTATATGATATCACATTATTCTTGATTATGCAAATGTCAGTATGGGTTAAAGACAGTGGAGATTGAGAAGCTCTGCTCCATGTAATTATTCAGGGACTGAGGCACCTGCTCACTTACGACTCTGCTTGGCACCTGGTTATTAGAATCTATGCCATTCCCCTGTCAGATGAAGTAAGAGAGTGTGGAGGATTCTGTCAGAGGGTTTTATGGACCAGATATGGTAGTGGAGTGCTTTATTTCTGCCTACATCCCATCAGTTGGAATTCAACCACATGGTGTCAACTAACTATGACTGTGGACTGGAATGTAGGCCAGCTGTGAGTCCCGGGGAAAATAAGATTGGATGAAGATATAGCATTTTCTCTGCCAAGGTGGCCATTTTGTTCATCGAATATTCACTTCACTGTCTCCTTACATGTTGAGCAAACTCCTTTCCTAAGGGAGACAACCCAAAGTTCATCTACGTATTGAAGCCAGTTCAAAGTTCAGGATTTCTGAATGATACTGAAGTCCTGATGTGGTTTTTCATGGTCAAGGACTTGGATATGTTATTTTCTCTCAACATCAAATAGTCAATCAGAGAAAGGGAAAGGCTGGCCGTAATGAAAATTCTCATTTGGAAAAGCAAAGGAGACGCACAATTACCAGGGACCCGTAGGAATTATGGGATCCAACTGACACCGGTGATGCCTGTGATGCAAGTGAGAAGTAATATTCTAGAAGGACATAGTTGTGGGATGAAATCCTAGTTCCTACCTTTTTGAGTAAAGTGGGTAAAAATGGAAGATCTGAAATAATTACTACATTTCTTTACATTTAAATGCTGAGCAGAGAATGGAGTTGTGGCTTGATTCCATGTTGAATTCTTTGTCTGAGTGTTTCACATGTGTTTCATACCCCATTCTCCCATTTGTACCTGGAAGGTCAGACCACTTGTAGGCATGAGGCACTTACTTTGAAGGAGCAACCAAAACTCTGACTCCAAAGAATGAAACTCAAAGACTGAAAAGAATGTAAAAAGACATATGCAACTGCATGTCTAATTTTTCAGTTCTTGATAGTTCAAAGAGAACTTAAGGGATAGAAAATGTGGATGGAAGATAGATAGAAATGGGTAATATGTGATCTTGAGCAGTGAGGTGAGGGTTGAAGTTGATGGTTCAGTAAAAAGGAATGTTCATTTAGAACAGGGATCCTTTTATAGCAGAGGTCCCCAACGTTTTTGGCACCAGGGACTGGTTTCATGGAAGACAATTTTTCCACAGACCGGGGTGGGGCAGGGAGGGAATGGTTTCTGGATGATTCAAGCGCATTACATTTATTGTGCACTTTATTTCTATTATTATTACATTGTAATATATAATGAAATAATTATACAACTCATGATAATGCAGAATCAGTGAGAGCCCTGAGCTTGTTTTCACTTGCCACTCACTGATAGGGTTTTGATATGAGTCTGCAAGCAATTGATTTATTATGGTCTCTGTGAAGTCAAACCTCTCTGCTAATTATAATCTGTATTTGCAGCCGCTCCCCAGTGCTAGCATCACTGCCTCAGCTCCACCTGCGATCATCAGACATTAGATTCTCATAAGGAGCACACAACATAGATCCCTTGCATGCACAGTTCACAGTAGGGTTTGCACTCCTATGAGAATCTAATGCCGCCACTGATCAGGCAGTAATGCGAGTGATGGGGAGCATCTGTAAATACAGATGGAGCTTCACTTGCTCACCCGCTTCTCACCTCCTGCTGTGTGACCTGGTTCCTAACAGGCCACAGATCAGTACTAGTCCATGGCCCGGGGGTTGGGGACCCCTGTTTTATAGCATGGGTCCCAACTCAATGCTTAATCTTTCCCATTTCTCCTGGGACCCTCTCTAGGGAGAGATCAGCCCTTTAGCCATTGAGTATCTAGTCTGAGATAATGCTTCTATCTAATTTGTTGTTTGTGTCCAAAGATTCTAGAAACTTGTAATTCTAGGAGAGAGGGTAGGTTGTTTGGACATACTGGGGAATGCAGAGCAATAAGAAAGCCTAAACACCCAATCATAATCAGCTCAGAAAAATCCACATAGAAATTATCCTCTGATTTAGAAAAGGACCCTTGCTCTGTAGGATACCCCATAGTTGTTGGTGATCTATGATGATTGTTTGTCTTCCTTACCAGGCTGCAAGCTCTACGATGGCAAGAGTGGTGTCTCCTTTTCTCACTGTCAATTTCTCAGCTCTTCTCACAGTGCCTGACTTACAGTAGATTTTCAGTAAATATGAGTTGAATAAATGAATAAATTTCCTGTAGCCATTGTTGTTAAACTGAATGAGAGTCAGGCAGTGAAGCCTGTATGTTCTCTGTGTATGTACACATTGCAGCTCAGAATCAAATGCCTATGGCACATACTTGAGCTCCTTGTACCTTGTTTAGAAAGAATTGGCTGTGTTGAATATTGTCTGCTTAAAATCTTTAGGGTTGACCATATGGGAGCCACTGTGTCTAACAACAAACTCAATTTCATTATCTAGAAGAAATCCCTGGGTTGGAGGATGGTTGTTTTTTCTTGGAAAGAAAAACCTAAGACATGTATCACAACTGAGCTCTGGGGGAACAAACTATATAGCCTAGACTTATGTGCTGTGACCACCTTTTTGTATTGGTAGCAATTATTAGATGGGAGATGGTTTCTGAGTAGAGAGACCACCTAAGACATGTATAGTTTAGGGTATAAATTGAACAAAAGAGACACAAACCATGTTTTCTGGAGCTCCCAGACTAATGGAGGACTATAAGTTCAATGATAGCAAAAGTACAGTGGATTATGCATCACAAGTCAGGAACGTTTAACAAATTTAAGGAGATTAGGGAAAGCCATCAGCAGAAGTGTCACAAAAACTGAAACTTGAAGGCTGAGTAAATGGTAAAACACTCAGGGATTAGATGTTCCAGACAGAGAGAAAGCATGAATGAAAGCCTGGGAAAGGGATCATGGTTCATTTGAGAGACAGAAGGGGAGGGAGAAGATGATAATGTATTCTGGAAAAGGTATTCTGCATTCAAAGAACTGACAGCAGATCACTGTTGCTAAAATTTCAAGTGTGTGTGTGTGTGTGTGTATGTGAAGGAGCTGGGAATGGAGAATGTTGAATCTGGAAACATAAGAAGAAGGAATACAATGAAAGATCTTGTACATTATAATAATAGGTTTGGCCTTTAATAGTAATAGGAGACCTCTGAAGGCACTTAATCAGGACAATGGTGTAATCAGATTTACTTTTTGAGAGAGATGAAATGAGTCTTACCATACTCCCTTGTTCCCCCACCTCCTAGAGCTCCTTTTATCTGGCTGAAAATCCTGGGGCTTAAAGATAACTGATTTGGGCAAGTCATGAATCACTGTCAACATTGTAGGGAGGCTTTAAAAGTAACCAAGGGCTCAGAAGGTGTGAAAGCACCTTTTGCATAATGAGACCATTACACTAAGCCGGGTTGGCTTTGATGCTTTTGTGTAGACTCAGATTCTCATGGAGAAAACCAGCTCTGCCTCAGAAAAGAGACCCTTTTCTCTAACACCCCTGGAATGAGAGTACATCTTCCCCTTCCCCTATGGAGCCATTAGGCAGTTGGAAAACAAACAAACAAAAACTTAACCATTCTCCTCTCCACCAACTACTGGCTCAATATAAACTGAGCTGAAGCAAAAGTGACTAAGAGGCAGTGAGCATCTGAAGTGGCGTGAAAAGTATCTTGGTGGCCAGGATACCATTATGTGACAAGGAGAGGAAGTGGCAGAGGAGGAGAGGGCAGACCCCTGAATGGGGCAGAGTTTCAAGGGAGATGACTGTGGCAAAGGACACAGAGAAAACAGGAGTTAAGATATGATAGAACCTTCTTCACATGAGACTTCCTTTCAGGTCTGGTACGTGAGACATTGCACAGGAGATTGATGAGTCAAGGCACAACCAGATTCAAAAGTCTCTGTCTCAGACTGAAAATTCCAGATCAGCTTAAGGTATTGGCAGAACTCTGCAGGAAAGAAAAGTTTGAACATTCTTTGTGAATTAGCAGCTATTTGGTTTGAAGAAGGAAGGTGAAAAACCACCTGTGTCCCTAATTGGGAGGATAGATCCCTCTCCGAGACTGTCACGTGGTACTAGGTTGCACCCAACTATGCCCTTTTAGACAGTAAGAAGTATCAACTGGTTAATTTCCCAACTGGAAAATTGTAAGGCTACCCTCTATCCCCAGAGTCAAATTTGTGACATATACTGAGGGGAAGAACAGAGGGTCTTCCCTCTAAGGTTAGAAAAATCTTCCTGACTAGGGTGAAGAGAATGGATTGAGTGGGAATAATTAAGGAGACAGGGGAACCAGATGGAAGCTAGTCCAATAATCCAGTAAAGAGTAAAAGCTTGCTAAGGTAAGATAGTGGCAGTGAGATGGAGAGAAGCAATAGATTTGGAGATTAAGTGGAGCCATCACTTGCCAACTACCTTGCACTCAAAGACAAGAGAGATATGGAAAGCTATCAAAGTTAAATACAGCTCTAAGGTTTCTGGCTTGAGTGACTAGATGTATACAGGTGTGCTTATTTGGGTAAAGGAACACAGAAAGGTAGCTACTGACGTGGGTATTCAGTTTCTGATAGTTGTATCACATATCTAGGAAATAATGTCACATAGGCAGATGCATTAATTTGTTTGTTGGTTTGTTTATTGCTTTATTCTGGAAAGCACTTGGGGTGATCTAGAAGGCGTTCATATATTCAATTGTGGGTTTAGTTCCATATGTGCTTGGAGATAAAAATATGGGAGTCAGCATAGAGACAGTGGTTGAAACCCTGGATGGAATTTAGATGGTGACTGATTATACAAAATGAGTAGAGAGTCAGGGATGGGAAGTTCAGAAAGCAGATATGGAATATGCAAGCAGTGAAAGAAGTGTCCACAACAGAAAAATAAGAAAAATAATGATCCAAAAGATTGACAGAGGCACTAGGAAAATGTAATGTTAAATGAACCAAGAGAGGAGAGAATCAGGCACCTCTCACAGATTTAGATAGTGATAGAAAATCATTCATTGGGTTTAGCAGTAATAAGGTAATAGGAAGGGAAACTCTGATAACAATGGTTTAAGAATAAGAAAAAATGAATAAGTAGAAGGAGTGAGGTTCTAGAAATGAATTCTAAATGGAAGTAATGGTAGAAGAAAATATCTGGAAGTAGATGGAGGGCAAGGAGAAGTAAATCTGTGTGTGTGCGTGTGTGTGTGTGTGTGTGCACGTATGAATAAATGTAAAGAGGTCATATAACAGAATCTTGTCTTGACACTCCTCAGTGACATCACAGCATTAGTAATTTCACTTAAAATCTCTTATTTGCAGTATTGTCATAAATAAAATTAATATGATAATAGTTAGCTTACTATGTTGATCTTAATAGTTTTAGCCTAGATTTTTCAAATCATGCAGCCTACTGGATTCTTCCAGACCTGTTAAAATTAGGGATTACCTGCCATTTCTGGGTCAGACTTTGTAAAGATTCTTTTAAATCACTGAACAAAATTTTCAGGAAAACAAGGCTTAGACTCCACACAAAAGTACTTTTTCTCCTTGATTCTCTTCAAAGTGAAGCACCAAGCAACTCAGTCATTGAACTCTTTATTCAATAAAAATTTATTAATTTTCAACTGTGTTCTGGGACCCCTGAAGTCTATGAACCCTTTCTTCTAACCAGCTTGTTGATTATTTAGTTATAAATAATCCTGTATAAATTTCCTGAGTTATTTATTGAGCTATGGGATCCCTTTCAGTTCTCTTATTTGTTCTGTCTCTATATTATACATATATTTATGTTTAAGCCTTAGTCTGTCTCTTGCAAAGACTTCATTTCACTAGGAGAAACCCATTATGAGGATTATCCTTATTCTTCATTTTTATGGGCTTGTTTTGCACCTCGATTACCTTACACCCTGTTTTGTGTTGGTCTCATTCTATAGTAATGCTATCATCTAGGAATGACTGTGGTGCTCACCTGGGCCCATCCTGCTTATAGCAGCCCTTACAGGCATCTCCCCTTGCTGAGCCAATGCAGCTGGACCAGCGCCTGTGGTTCTTATGCTTGCAAGGTGTATCTCAGCAACAACTATCAGGGGACTTGGAAAAAACAAGATTTATTACACACAGATCCTGGAGGTTACACAGCAGAGCTGTGACCACCCAGCAAGGCCACAGATAGAGAGAGAGTGCAGCCTGGGACTCTGCATTTATTGTGGTCAAGGGTGGGGTACCTAGGGTTTTGTGGGTTCCCTATTGGTGAATGCAAAACATAAGAGCAGGAACTGAAGCATGGGAAGGGAAAAACAGGGTCATCAAGCAGTCAGTTATGTAGGTCAACCAGAGCTTTCCAAAAAGGGGAACTTCATGAGTGGGGTGGCCTGGCTCTTTATCTGGTTGGGTAGCTGGCAATACATTTATTCCAGATGAATGTTTTTGATATGGATGCCTTGACAATCAAAATCTTAATGTCAGGCACTTATATTACAATCCAAAAAGTTAATTGTCAGGCAGATACACCACAATCCACCCTGTGATGCCCAGGCATCAGAGTAAATGGTGAGGACATTACCAGCCCAGGTAGCAGATATGTTAACAGTTGAGGGCAGGGCACATTATAACTAAGAGAGTACACATCTAATTAGGGTTATAGTAACAAATCTCAAAATAATTACACAGGTGATGGTCTGAAATCTAGTTCATAGCCATTGTCCCAAACTTGAAGGGTGCAGCCATCAAAATATATCAGTGATCTTAGTGCCCTGGGAATCTGTTCAAAGCTTTGGGTAATATTGTGGAATATTTTAATAGCTGGGACCATCTGGTATAAGAAGATTTGAACCTGCCCCGAGTCGTTGAGGTACAGGCAGTAAGTGGTCCGGGGGAGGGCACCAGCCCCTCCTTCCTTGGCCAGGGGATTGTCTAAGACCATTTGGACAAGAAATTGTCTAAAACCCTTGCATAAGGCACAGGGTTTCATCAAGTCATTGTACATGTTAGGATAAGATGGCTGATAATTGCTGATTGACCTCAATGACCTGATTGCGGTGGCAGGGGCCCTTGCATCAGTGCCAATCCGATCAAACCTAGTAGACTGCAATGTCCAGGACTAAGAGAATGAAAATGGCTCTTTTGGGTTGGTGGTAGTCAGCCAGAGTAGGTTACACAGAGGTTTGTGACTGAGCAATAAACCTCCAGTGGCAGGCCAAGGAGACAATGGTGCATTGTAGTGTGTGGCCCAGGGTGAAGGATCAGAGGGCTGGAGGAGAGAATGGTGCACGAGGTGAGAGCTTGCAAAGTGGGCCCACAATGCAATCTGAAGGCAGAAGTTCCCAGTGTAAAGAGTTCATTGAAGCCTCCAGTCTGAAACTTGGGAAATCACACTATTCATTGGTTATCCCGGCTACGTGAGTCCTGGTGGAGCGGTTAAACATCTGTGGTCCAAGAGCTGCTTGTGCCTAGGCACAGAACCACCAAAGTGGCCTGCAAGGCTGCTCCCACATGGCTCTGTGAGGAGCAGTTGGGGTGGGAAATGGGGGGGAAAGTCATCTAATGGAAGGGAAGCCAGGGCAAAGCTGTTGTTAGTTAGAGTTGGCTGAAGTGGAAAGATCAGCAGAGTAAGCACTTAAGGTGGAGTGCAGGTAACTGGGGGCCGGGTGACAGACTTGTAATTTCTGATTCCCACTGAGTGGATAGCCTTCCTAGTTGATGGGGTAAAAATATGGGTGGTATTTGTGAAGCACCTGACACGTGGTCTAGGGAAAGCATGGGGGAAATGTGGTGGAAGATATCCTAATAGCATCAGGGGTAACCATGAAGGGGGCTCGCGGTGGCCAGCAGGGGTTGGGAATTCCCAAGTGAGCACACAACACACAGACACAGAAGGTCAAGGTGACCAGGTCCAAATGGGCAGTGTTTGCAGGCCGGGGAGCTATCTGGTTCAGAATGCACAATTTGACTTGACTCAGTGGGGAAATAGGATACAGTGCTGCCCTGTGGTCAGCAGGGGAAATACTCATAGTCTGACAGGACTCTTGGTACAGAGTAGGGTCAGCAGGCAAACAATGGGAAAATTCAGCAAAATAATATTTCACTGAATCCCACAATTCCATCAGGGCAGTACATTTAGTCCCTTGTTCCCAGAAAGTCTTAGTCCCCACTGTGGGGATTCACTGAGTTCACTATAAACTGGGCAAGGAGTGAGGTCTGTGGCATGGTGCTGTGTCCCTGAGGAGTCATCTCTGCTAGAGGAGGTGTAGGCTCCTCCAACGGTGAACTTGGGCTGGGTGAGGTGCTCTGGAGTGGTGGCTGGCAAGGGTGTGGGTGACCTTCGCATGGGCTATGCATTTGGGGTCATGGTCATGGGCTGGGAGCAGTGTAGCCTGATATACCTTGGAGGCTTCCCTGAGGACTGAGCTTACATATCTGGGCCTGCTGCGAGTGCAAGACATTCTTAAGAGACTCCCTGGGGACATCAAGGGCACAATTAGAACAGAAATGGGTGGCTACCCTTTTATTCCCTGACAAGCTCATCTACAGTACGTAAAGATTGTGGACACATTTATATCCCTGCTAAGGAGGATTTTATGGATGCTATTTAGGCATTCCTGGGACTGGCCTGTGAGGGCAATTGGCAAATCATGGGACCACAGTTCCCATAACCAGGTGGGTTTTATGTATGGGCACTTAAAGGTTCAGCTAGCTTGAAGCAGTATTTGATGTACAGAAATCAGGAGGAAGGGAAAGTGTCATTTAGACATCATTTCCAGAAGGCCAATCTCTGCAAAGGACTCAATCCCTTCACTGCCCAGACTTGGTGGCATGCTGGCCTGAGCCCTTCCAATGGGGCTCTCCAACATTCCCTGCTATTACATCCTATAACAAGATGGGTTTTACGTATGATCATCATTGGTCTGGTTAGCTTGTAACAATATTTGATGTACAGAAATAGGGAGAAGAGCATCATTTAGACATCACTTCCAGAGGGTCCATTGTCTGTAAAGGAATCCAATCTCTTTGCCAGGAGACCTGGTGGCCTGCTGGCCTCAGCCCTTCCAATAGGACTCTCCAACACTCTCCACTTTTCCACCCTGTGGTGCAATTGCAGGCTGGAGCAGGACTGGTCCAGCACTGTATCTGTGTGATGGTTAGCCCTGAGGGGTCTACCAGTAGCTGTGTCACCCAGGCAATACAAAGCAATAAGAATAGCCACAGTTATACAGAGCACTGGCATTTCATGAGCAATTGTCAGGTTGCTTCTGGCTGAACTATTTATGTATTGATTAACGGCTCAGTGTAATTGCTCTTCGTGAGAAAGTCATGGGTTACCTCCTCAGGCGTGAAGTATGGCTGTGACTTGTAGCTTTCATCTCTAAATATGGCTTGCACCTACCGAGCAGAGTTTCTTTCCCTCTTTCAGAAACCCAAACTTGTGCCCCTGGTTGGTCCTGTGGCAATGATTTCCACTCCCTTAAATTACTAGGGAATTAAGTTTAAATTGGCCAACCTTTGTATCTTCTATATTTGGGAAGAGCAGCCAGTATGGAGAGGCTCTTTTCGAAGGGTCCTCACCATTGTCAGCGTTTCCAAAGAAATAATTTTGCACCAACTTGGTGGGCTTTGGGACAGGATGGCATTCAGTGAGGAGGGGGTCAATTGGATGATCTGCCCTTGATCAGGTCACCAGAGTGAAGCAGATGGCGAGATGACTGCAAAATTATTGAAAGAGGGAAGTGGAGTCAGAGGAAAAAAGGAAAAGGATATCGTCTTGGAGGGCAAACGCTTGAGGCTTGCCAGAGAGGAGCAAAAGTGACATTTGAGGGGGAGGGAGGAATGGATAATAACTGATATGTTGGATATAAAGGCCCAGGGGTGAGAGTTAAGTAATATGAGGGCCCGTGACAAGAATTCAACCCATTTCAAGGACCACATGCCTGGAAGTAATTTAAGGAGTGTCTCTTTAAGGAGGCCCTTAAGATGCTCAGTGAGGCCAGCTGCCTGGGGGCAGTAGCCTAGATGGACTTTCCAAAACTGCTATGTTGGAGAGCTCACTGTTGAGTCTCCCAAGAGGTAAAGTGGGTACCTAGGTCAGAGTTAATGTCTGGTGATCTGAAAAGAACAAGAATAAATTTGGTAAGGAAGGAGATTACATTGTTTTCAAGAGGAATGCCAGGTGGGGGTCACCAAGAGCAGTCCCATATCAGTGATTGTGACAGCATATGTAGAAGCCCCAGTAGAAGGACAGTGACCAGTGAAACCACATCTTGACAGATGAGGCTGGACATGGGATCTTGTGAGGGACGATTGCCCAGGTGTATTGGTGTAGGTGGTGTGTGAGGCTGTGCACATTTGCCCTTCCAACTTCCTCGTAGGGACCCTCAGCATCAATATGATGCCAAAAATGACACTTTTCCAATTGTAAGGCATTTAAATCCTGGCAGCACAGGTTATGTGCAATTGCAGAGCTATTTAAATATCCCACCAGGAGCTGTGTAAATGTGTATCGAACCCTGTCAAAAGTGAAAGCAAAGTAGGCCTGGAATTTCCCCGTGATGGGAACAGAACATGTTAGCTAGGTCAAGGTCACTCCTTGCACCAGTGTTATGTCCTCAATCAATTCTGCAGTATCAGGAATTGGAGTCTTAATCGGGGGAACTGGAGTATTGAAGTTTCGATAGTCAATGGCCAGGTGCCATACATTAGCGGTTGGCTTAGGTTTTAGCCAAAAGGGGCTACTGAAAGGGAAGATTATGGCTTAATGTCCCCAGTCTCAAGCACATTGATAATGACAGGGTGTAGACGTTCAATGCCTTATTTAAGTCGGTACTGGGGGCGTTTGCCACCTTGATTGACGAGGAAGAGTCACTGGTGTCCACCAGGAAGGCTAAGAACTTGTTCCATGTGGCATGGGGCCATGTTAACACATCCATGCCTGTTATGGGGAAAGAATAAGCCCAGGGGCAATCAGGAGAGGAAGCAGTTTGAGGTAAATGTCTCATTGGTTACATCCAAATGGGTCTGTACACCTTTGATTGTTTTACTGGCATGCCCTTTTGTGGGCTCCCCTTTTGTAAATTCAGAGGCACTGTCTGGAATGACAGTGACTTGGGCCCCACTGTCTAATAGGTCCTAAAAGACTGTACTTTAAGTGGAAGACAACTTTCCATTATTATTTTTATTAAGTTAAAATTCATGAAAATTGAAGTGTCCAGACTTTTAAGACCATATAAATGTAATTACTTTTGGCAAATGTATAAATCTGTGCAGTGCTGTGGTGGTGAACTAGCTCTCTGAACAATCACTGATGTGCTGTTTGTCAATGTCTATGGTGTAAATACTCTCACCATGTCGAGTTTCGAGCCACTGAGTATTGCTGAGTATGAAGTTGGGAGGGGATGTGCACTTGGCTCTTTTTAGCCATTAGTCCAACTCCAGTATGTGACTGGAAATGTGCAGCCAACACCCACACGAGATACAGAACATTTCCATCAGTTAAGCATGTTCCCTTATGGCCCCTTTGAGATAATCTCTATCTCCATAGATCACCCAGGTTCTGATTTCCATCACAATAAATTAGGTTTTCCTTTTCTTTAACTTTTTATAAATAAATTCATACGGTATGTTCTCTTAACTATCTGGATGTTTTTGTCAAAAAGATTACTTTGTCATCTCTTAATTTTGCTGTTTTCTTAAATAGTTATGTGCCCCCAAAACCATACTTAGGTTTTTTTGTTTTATAGAAAATGAAAAGTAATTTTTGTAAGACTTTCAATATCACCGTTTTAACATTTATGCTCTTAGTTGAAATACATTACATAATAATCCCCTGTCATTAAAATTTGGGGGAGGGGCACTGGGTTAATATGTCTCCTGTCTAAATCATTATTCATGTGGGAATAATAAACTCCATAGATCTTGCCTCAAAAACACTGGAGTCCAGATCCTTGAGTGCAAACATCATGCTCATCTTTGGTCTACAGACACTCATGAGTTCCTCATTTATACTGTATCTAGATTCCATTTGATTCCCTTCATCCAGATTTCATATAAACAACACCAAAAATGAGGTGCTGTTATTCCCATTTTCTCTCAGATGAGTAAACTGAGCTGTAGGACACTTCAGTAACTTGCCCAGGTTACTAAGACACAGAGATGGTGTTAGCTTCCAATCCTCCACCATACCCTGTCCCCAAATAACTTCCCTTTCTCTAAGCATAGTCTAATGTTTCTTCTGCCTCTTATGTAACAGTCTGGATAAATGGTACCATTATATAAAATATATATGTAAAAATATATCTATCTGGAGAGATGGGTGGGAGAGAGAGAGACAGAGAGTTAGTAAAAGAAAATATGACAACTCCAGTGATGAGGAATGTAGCTTAGGAGAAAATTTTCAAACTGCCCAGGACCAGCCTCAATGCCTCTTCTTTAGACCTGCCCCAGCTGCCCTAGCCTGCTACTCTGCTTTCATTTTTTGTAGCATCTGCTTTCATTATTACAGAGTCTCAGAGAACATGATATCCGGCCAGATTCTCTCATTGTTTGGTTCTTTGGCTGACTGAAGCCCTAAAAAATAAACTCTATTAAGAATAAGTGATATTCCATTGTATATATGTGCCACATCTTATTTATCCATTCATCTGTTGATGGACATTTAGGTTGCTTCCATGTCCTGGCTGTTGAGTTATCTGTAGTGAGGTGGGTGGACCTAGAGTCTGTCATACAGAGTGAACTAAGTCAGAAAGAGGAAAAGGAATACTGTATGCTAATACATATATATGAAATCTGAAAACAAAAAGGAACTGATGAACTTATTTGCAGGGCAGGAATAAAGATGTAGACACACAAAATGGACTTGAGGACATGGGGTGGGAGGGGGCAGCTGGGGCAAAGTGAGAGTAGCATCAACATATATACACTACTGAATGTAAAATAGTTGGCTGTTGGGAAGCAGCAGCATAGCACAAGGAGATTAGCTCAGTGCTTTGTGATGACCTAGAGGGGTGGGATAGGGAGAATGGGAGAGAGACGCAAGAGGGAGGGGATATGGGGACATATGTATGCATATGGCTGATTCACTTTGGTGTACAACAGAAACTAACACAGTATTGTGAAGCAATTATACTCCAATAAAGGTCTATTTAAAAAAAAAAAAAAAAGAAGTGTCTCTCACAGACATAGAAAACAAACTTATGGTTACCAAAGGGGATAGTGGGGGCAGGGGGGAGATAAATTAGGAGTTTGGGATTAACATATACACACTACTATATATAAAATAAACAACAAGGACCTACTGTATAGCACAGGGAACCACACTCAATATCTTATAATAACTTATAATGGAAAAGAATATGAAAAATATATAACTGAATCACTTTGCTGTATACCTGAAACTGACACAACATTGTAAATCAACTACACTTCAATTAAAAAAAAATTTGTCGATATAAAAACAACAAAAACAAATGAGTGTCTCAAAGGAAGGGTCATGGTAAGATCTCACTGTATGCCCATCACCAGGTATTGCAGCACAGGTGGGACAGTTAAGAGCTTCTGGCTCCTTCAACAGATATCTGGAAATCTTCCAACTACGGGGAGTTTAACTGACCAAGGACCCCAACTGCTGTGCTCTGAAATCCATGATTGTGTTATGTCAAAGCTATGCTTCCCATGGGCTGCTCCCAGCTAGTGACTGAATGTGACAAGGTCTACTTCTGAGAGATTAGGGGACTCCAGTGATGGCCAGCTGTGGCTTGAGGACTCCTGGATGGCCTTGCTGAGACTCCACTAGACTACACAGCAGGCCAGGATGCTTCCATCCTACCTTCCTCCTCTCTCTGTCACCTTCAGTCAGACTTGGTCTGAAGTATCTCCCTGCCTTCCTGGACCTCTCCCCAACTTCTCTCATGGGAACTTACCCAAATAACATCCGTGCACACTTAATTCTGTTTTGGTGTCTGCTTCTCAGAGGACCCAGACTACCACCCCCTGTTAACCATTTGGATGGAATCTTTTTGGAAGGGTTGATGTTGGAAGAAATAAGGAAAGCCACAATGAATGAGTCTGAACCATTGCATCAGGAAGCAAAGAAGCATAGCAAAGAGAACACAAAATCTGAGGAACTGGGCAGAGTCCTGGCAGCAGAACAACTAACCCCTTGTTCAGAGGCAGATGAGATGGAAAGATAAGATCTGGAGTGTCTTTTATTCCCAGAAGTTCAGTGATACTTGTCCTTACCTTTGTGGCTTGCCCATCTACAGTGAACATGTGTGTGCTTTTCCCCAAGCAGCTTTTTTGTAGGAGACACCCCCACCCCCACACTGGTACACTCACTCCAGATCAAAGGGTAGGCAGAATGGGAGGGGCCAGTCAATGCAAGTGTTTGGGAATCAGACAAGCCAGATTCAAATCCTGGCTCCACAACTTTCTGGATGTGGTCCTGAGGTGGGCAAATTACTTAACTTCCCTGTCATTAGCATTATATTCCATAGATATCAGGAAGAGTACTAGTACACTGGGTGTTATGAAAATTAGATCATGCTTATAGACTCCATTTGCACTTTGCCTACTACATGGTAAAAACTTATTCGTGGTATATATTTTTATAAGAAAGACAGGTCATGCAAAGGTTTCTGGGTCAAGGCTTCTGGCCAGGCATCTTCCTTTTTTATCTGCTATCCATACCATGAGAAATGAAGTTTTTAATTTTATGACTATAGGATCCTAAATGTGACAATTAAGTCCATAGTGTTCATTGCTATTTAAATCTAGTTTATCCTTATTTCTTTTTAAATATATATAAAAAATATATATAAAAAGAAATATATCCTTATTTCTTTTTAAATAAGTGACTGATTAAGATGTGTTAAAAATATCTACTAAGCTTGTGGATTCCTGTATTTCCCCTATTGGTTCTTTTGTCTTTGTATTTTCTGAGGCTATGTAATCACATGAATACAAATTTAATTTGCTTTTAACTTCCCGAAGCATTGAAATTTTCTCACCTTTTCTACTAACACCTTTGCCTTAAAATTAACTTTGATATAAATCTAGGAAATCTTTCCTCTGCATTACTTGTGTTTAATTTCCAATATTACAGTTTACTTTCTATTTTTCTTGCTTGTTCTATGTCAATTTTCTCTTCTTTCTTACCTTTTTATAAATTTATTATTTGTATTCTCCTTTTTCCACCTTTTAGCTACTATTTCATTATTTAAAAAAACATCTCATTGAGAATCAGGAGAATACAGAATATTGAGTATAAAGACCTGTGCATGAGTCACAGACTGAATTATCACATGGCAATAGTGGATAGTACCAAGCCTTATTAGTGAACGTGTGTCTACATCTGTGGGATCCCTGAGAGTCAGCTCTGTTGCCATAGTGACTAGTGACAAGAGTCATTGCTGGGTCCTTACAATGAGAGTGTGCTGTATTTGGCTGAAACCGTTTAAACAATTTTTCTCGTGGAGTCTAATCAATCATATCTTTGCATCTTTTCTCCACACAACCCACACTCATAAAGGAACCAAATGTACTAACCACTGACATTCAATTTTCAGGTCTACATTTATTTTATTTTACATACATACCTATATATGTATACATTTTCTCCTGTGTTCATATTTACTTATTATATATATTTTACACACATGTATGTATATGTATGTATATCTATAGATACATTATTTTTTTTTAAATCTTATATTCTTTCACAAACAAATGATTTCTCAGGAGACTTTTATGTACATATAAGCAAAGACACCAAATATAACTATATATATATAAGCAAAGACACTATATATAATTATTGCTGCCTTTACATACAAGCGATATAATTTCGTAAACTTCTGCACACTTAATTCCTGCTTACCACTATACATTTACAGGTCAGCCCATGCAAATTTCCTTCTGCTTTTTTGTTTGTTCACTTTTTAAATGTGACTTCATAATATTCCACTGTTTGTCTCTGCTATTTTTTAACCAGTTGCCTACTGTTGGATTTTTTAGGCATTTCCAATCTTATACTGTTATAACAAAGGCTGCAATTAACATCCTGGTATTTGAATTATTCCATACATGTAGAATATACATGTAAGTCACATTTAAATAAATAGAATGACTGGTCAAGAAGTATGCATATGTAAATTTATGATTTGATAGTATCAAGTTTTCCTCTATGGAAAGTGTACCAATTACACTCCTACAAGCAATATATGAAGGTAACTATTTCCCCAACTGTCACCAGTGTGCTTTCAAATGTTTGCGTATTTGATAAATTGAAAGGAGAAAACTTAAACATTATTATTGGTGATGTTTGACAACTTTTCCTGTCTTTAAATCTACTCGCAGTTCGTTTTCTGTGCAAGGTCTCATCATACTTTTATTAATTTCTTCATTATATTGTTTGTCTTTTGTTTTATTGGATCACTTTATAATGTATGGAAATAAGCATCTGCCCTGTTTTATGATTTCCTTTTTTGGGTAGGTTGATACGTTCTTCTGGTCTAGCTCATGTGAAATTTGTTAGGCGCATTTCAAGGTGGTCACATTTGTGAGGTAGTGCAGTGGTGAGAGGATGGGCCTTGGAATCACTTCACCATGGGCATATCTCTTAACCTCCCTACAAGGGGATAACACTATGACTTATCTTAGGATGGCTGGAAGGATTAAATGACAGAATGTATCTCAGAAAAGAAACTGGAACATAGTAAGCTCTGCACAGTTGCTACAGTTATTGTCAAAATTTCCTTTAAGACTTCTGTCAGTCATGTCATAGGCATTTTTGACTCTAGGACTTTAAAAGAAAAAAAATCCTATGTCGTTTCTGTACATTTTTGGTTTCATATTTACATTTGAAACTTTGATGTAAGTAGAATTTTCAAGGTATATAAAGTATGATATTTGGAGCCAATGCATTAGTTTTCATTAGTTTCAAGTTTTCATTAGTTTTCAATTCCTATATGTGTCTGTGTCCATTTCTGGACCTTTTTAATATACGTCTTTGATCTCACAATTAAAGTGCCAATACCTCACTTTTCACACTGCTGGCATATGATACTATGTTTTAGTATCTGGTAGGGTTTAATGGTTACTTATATTTCAATTCTAAAATATTCAAGCTGTACTGTTTTTTTTCCTTCATATGAACTTTCACAGACTTACCTACGTATGTACGCATGTATGTGCTTATTTATTTAAGCTATATATGATCTATTTTTACTTGTCTTAGTCTGTTTGGGCCTGTTGAAATTGAGGAGGTGGCCCTGATTTCTGAATAGGCTTTGGGGTCATCTTCCCCTGTCTTGAAGAACAGAGCATGTTCAGAGACAAACAGTTCTTATGGTCCTGCCTGTCAAATCCAGGAAGTCTGACAGGCTTCATTCTGTCTCATCTCTGCCCTCTTAGGTTCAAACTGGCATTGTTCCTGCTGGGGCAGCAGGTTAGGCCGGCGATTCACACCCACACTAATCTCATCAACTGGTTGGTTTGCCACACCCCAAGTTTGCTCTTCTGAAGGAGCTTCCTTGTTTTTTGTAATATGAACAGGCTGAGAATTTCCAAAGTCTGTATATTGTTTCCCTTTTCCCTATCAATGCTGTCTTCATTTCTCTCTGCTCATATTTTACTATGAACCATCAGGGGGAACCAAGCTACTCCTTCAACACTTTGGTAACAAATATCTTTGGCTAAATGTCCATTTCACTGCTCACAAGTTTTATTTGCCACTTTATAACAAGGGCTACATTTTCTGTTGTCAGTAACATATTCCTTATTTCTGCCTGAGATCTCATCAGAATGGCTATTACCATCCTTATTTCTACCAATATTCTGTATATGACATTTTGTGTGTATTCCCTGTATATCTCTGCCTTCCTTTCTGAGCCCTCACCAGTTACTTTTAAAAGCCTCCACAGCAGTATCAATTTTTCTAGCAGGCACCTCAAGACTCTTCCAACCTCTACCTATTACCAGTTCCAAAACGACTTCCACATTTTTAGGTATTTGTTACAGAAGCACCCACCTCTCACTACCCCCCCATTTCTGTCTTTCTCAGTAGAGGCTACTACAGAATACCATGGACTGGGTGGCTTAAACAACAAGCCTTTATTTCTCACAGTTCTGGAGGTTGAAGTCGAGGTACCAGCATGGTTGGGTTCTTGGTGAGGCTCTTTTCCTGGTTTGCAGACGACCATGTTCTAGCTGTATCTTCATGTTGTGGTGAGAGAGTAACCATCTCTCTGTCTCTTCTTATTAAGGCACTAACCCCATTCTCGAGGGATGACCAAATTACCTCATGGTAATCGACCAAATTACCTCATGACCAAATTACCTCCAAATACCACCACATTGGGGATTAGGGGTTCAACATATGAATGGGGGGGCACAAACATTCAATCCAAAGGAGTAATTTATTAGGATTTTGTCAAGTACATAAATGAACTTAAAGAACTGACACATTAATATGCTGATTTTTCCTATCAAATTCCATGGTATACATTTTCACTTCAAGTATTCTTTAAGAATAATTGCTTATCTTGTTAAAGTGTTTCTTTTCGTAGCTTTTTCAGATTTATTATTACTTATTTCTATAAAGTACTGTTTCCATAGAAAATGTGTCCATTAAATTTTCTATATCTTTATACGTGAAACACATTAATTTTTGTTAGCATCTTACTGAATTTTTTTTAAGTTTTCCAGATAGTTTTGGATTTTCAACACAAAATATTATATTACCTCAGAGAGATAAATTTACATCCTTCTTTGAAAGTTTTGTATGCCTCATTTGTTTTATTTTGCATGCAACTGCACTGGTTATCAAAATAACACTAACTGGCAGTGCAGGGGTGGGGTCTACTTGTTTTTGCCTGATCACAGGAGCTAATTTTATGATTATATTCCTTTGCCTTATTAAAAGAATAAAAATGCTGAAATACTTTTTTTATTCTGGTTTTTACTAATTTAAAATTTTGTATTTTTCATGATAAATCATATTTCATATTATGAAATGATTTTCATAAACCATATTTCAATAAATCACTTAATCATTTGTGTGTAAATGTGCATGTGTACTACACAGTACTATGAAATAATAATTCGGTATAAATTATGCATCATACAATGGAATATCATACAACCATAAACAGGAAGGAAATCCTGCCATTTGCAACACCATGGATGATCCCTGAGGCATTATGCTATGTGAAATAAATTAGACAGAGAAAGACAAATGCTATATGATCTCATTCATAGGTGGAATCTGAAAAAAAAACAAACTCATAGAAACAGGGAGGAGACTGGTGGCTGCCAGGATAGGGGAGTGGAAGGTGGGGGAAATGGATGACGGTCGTCAAAGGGTACAAATTTCCAGTTATAAGATAAATAGGTTCCGGGGATGTAACGTACAGCATAGTGACTATAGTTAATACTACTATATTGTATATTTTAAAGTGACTAAAACAGTTGATTTTAAAAGTTCTCACCACACACACACAAAATTGTAACTATGTGAGGTGATGGATATTAACTAAACTTATTGTGGCAATCATTTTGCAATATATACATATATCAAATCATACATTTTACAACTTACACAATTTTATGTCAATTATATCTCAGTAAAGCTGAAAAAAATAACAAAACAAAATAAAACCACATAAGTTGTCCTACTTTCCATTTTCCATTTGATAATAATTTCCAAATTGTGTAAAATAGCATTGAAATTATTTGTTCTTTAAAGGTTTTATGAAAATCCCTGTTTTTAGGGAAAACTGTATTCTGTGAAATAATTTATTCATATTAAATGGTAGGTTATATTTTGTGAAGCTACTGTTTAATTAATTACATGTGCCTAGAAAATTATCAATTTCTTTCAAGTTTTGCAATTAATTGGCATCTGATTGAGTAATGTTCTTTCTTATGTTTCTTTAATAGAATCTCTCTTTGTGGTGAACCCCTATTAGGTGAATGTGTGGGCAACTGTGTATGGGCACTTTGTTTCTCTTTTTTCGTTTTCTTAAGTTGGATAATGGTTTATCTATTTTATAATTTTTAAAAAAATCAAATCAGTCTTAATATTTAAATTTTCTCTATTATTTATTGTTTTCGTCTCCTTTGCTTTCTTTAGTTATATGCTTTTGTGACTGTGCATTTAAAAAATTATAGATGTATACTATATACATGTACACATATACATATATAGTTAACATACCTCATACACCTGTATTGTACATAAAATTATATTCATCATGAATTTAGTGTTTTTTCAGATATACAAAGATGCTAAAATCATTATTTCTTTCGATGTATTAAGATAAAAATATTTTCTCATGTTCTACCATCCTGTTACCTGGAATATAACCTACTCTTTCCTGATGTACTCTTCTTCTACTGTGCTATTTTTTGGTTAATTTTTCATTTGAGATTTTTTGACATCAATATTCACAAATGAGATTGGGCTCTAATTAACTTTGTATTGTACTGTATTGGAAACATTTTGATACCAATGTTAGGTGTCATTCATACGTTTTGTAAGTGTCCCCTTTCTTCTCTTCTCTGGAATGGTTTATATATATATCATTGCAATCTATTTAAAGCTTTTAGTAAATTTCTGGGACAAATGTCTTCTGCTCTTCTCTTTTTTGGGCAGTCAGGAACATAAGTACATTCCTGATAACTTTCTTTAATTTTTCATTAGCAATTGGTTTGGTTTGATTTACTTTGTATTTTAGATTGTTGTTTGGAAAATTACTTTGAAAAATTTAAATTCCTATCACATTTCCAAGTGCACTTGCCTCAGTGTAACAAGGGTTTATCTCCCATTTCTTTGGTGTCTTCTTTTCTCTGATTACTTCCTACTCATTGTTTCCTATTTTGTTTAATTGCACTTCTACCTTTATTTGTGATTACATTAGTGGTTTATCTGTATATCGATTTTTTTAAAAAAAGCAGCTTTTTACATCTGCATTTTATGATCCACTAATTTTTGCTTTAATCTTTCTTAATTCTTTCTGCTTCCCAGTGTGTGTGTGTGTGTGTGTGTGTGTGTGTGTGTGTGTGTGTGTGTGTCTGAATGTTGTAGTTTCTTTAAAATTTACAGATTTGGATATCTATTTAATTATGTAATTTGTCTTTCTAGATACTATATATTAGCATTTAAGATTAGTTTTACTCTGAGCACAGATTCAGCACTATCCTATAGATTATGGTATATATGAATTTTCATTACCTTATTCTATCCTTCTAGAAGATTTTGAATTCACTCTTTCATCAAAATTTTTTTGAGAGAGATATTTAAAAGAATTTTCATGTGGTAGTGGTTTATTTTCTTGTATTGACATCAGAGAATGTTGCCTGTACTACTAATTTCTCAATTTGACAGTTTCACTGTGATCTAATACATAGTCAATTATTTTTTGTTAGTGATCAACACTGGAAAATGTGATATGCTACATTTCTTAATGGCAAAATTCTGACATGTATTAATTTATTTCTTTGCACTAGTGTTGGGTTATTTTCCAAACATCCCTTTTTCCATCCCCACCCAAACTTCATTCCACACTTAGGCTGTAGTTTAGCATCTGCTGTGCAAACAGAAACCACACCCCCGTGATGTTCACAAAAGTGAAAAATGGAACACCATATAGGCATAATTATGAACTGGAAATCTCTGCCTTTAAGTCACTGATATTCAGTAAACGGATTTAGTGAAGGAGTACTAGGTAAATTTTTAGCATATTTGTAAGTCTTTACATCCACCGAATTTAGATACATGAAGAATAAGAAAATCAGATTTGCTTCACCCAGGCATTCTTTGTCTGGTTAGAATGACACTCTATATATGGCACAAGCCCCAGGGTCTGAATACATGAATCTCCTGGAGGAGGGGCAGCATACATTCTGAATCACTCACAGAGCAAAACTTTGTATGGCAAGGGCTCCTTTGTTCCTGACTGCAGCAGGGGTGGCTCAGCTGTCCTTATGGGCAGGCCCTTCGGACACTTCACCCAGCTTTGGATGTACTGACATCCCTGTTATTCGATCTCTCTCTGAATGAGCTGATGAGGGAAAAGGGAATCCCATTTTTAAAAAATATCAGCTTACTTATTTTCCTCATGTAGGCATCTGTCACAAATAATATGATTTGTTTTTTTCTTGTTATATTTTCAGGAATTGAATAGCACATTTTTAGTTTTAACTGACTTTTGCTAAAAAAAAATTGCTTGGTCTTTTTGAAATTATGAACATAAAGGTAATGTTCCTGCTTCCTAAGAAAATAATCATAAAATAATAATGTTACCTTAACACAAGTTCCAAAGTTTCCCAAAGAGAAAAACTTGGTGGAGTTTTAATTCTTGTGAAAGCTTTTCTCAGTTTTACAAACACACATAAATATCACTTTTATACATGCTGTTTTAAAAATACCACCTATGTTTCAAGCTTTGTCCAGGTTATATTTGATCCTCACAACAACCCTGCAAAACAGGTGGTGTTATACCCATTTCTCATATAAAGAAACTGAGGTATAGGAAACTTAAATAACTTGCTCCTGACTGCAGGGCTGGTAAGAAGCAGAGTTGGGATTCTAGTCATCCTTTGTCTGTCTCCCAAACCATTTTATCTTCTATACACCCTTGTCACACGCTATCTCCCGATCTTTATTATGATTGTTTGGTTCAAGATACTATTTGAATAGAAATGTGATATTTAACATTAGGTAGTGCATATTAGGACAAACTTTTCAAAGCTTTCTGTGCTTGGTTTAAAATGCCCTCCTTGACAGCATCGCCACCACTCAGTGCTCATGTTTTGAGACTCTGGTGTCAGTGTGGTCTTTGAGTGTGCCCCATCTGGTCCTATTCTTTGGTTGTTTGGTTATCTAAGCCCCCTTTCCCCTGCATGACTAGGGAAGCCTGGGGGTAGAAATATGTTTGGATTTCATTTGGATTCACTCACCCTACATGCCAGCAACAGCCAGGCATCCAGGGCCTCTTGACTGATGAATTATTTGGATATCAAGAATCTAGAGGGGAAGGACCCCAGCGAAACAGGCTGATACTTACCCACAGAATCAGGAATCATGTAAGAAGGGAGAGGCAGTGTACAAATATGGGCAGCTGAGGCACATTCTGAGCAGTGGACTAAGAAATACTGAGTCTGGCAGTCCACAGATAAAGTGCCAGGGCTCCCACATTCTGTAGCTTATTTATGTCCATCTCTGTCCCACCAGGCTGAACCTCCATATGTAAATATTGCACATGTGTTTCCAGTACCTATATTCAGTGGGTCCACCTGCTCTCAGTTACACATGTGGGGCAAGGGGCAGCATGGTGCCTACGCTCTGGAAATATACTACCTGAGGTCCATTCGCTGTTCCACTAGTTCATGCCTACGGGTCAGGGCTATATGGGCAAGTCATTTAACCCCTCTATCTTATTTATCTCATCATGACGGTGCTAAATATTATAGCAAGTACCTCATAAGGTGGTCTTGAGAATTAAATCAGTGTTTTGAAGAGTATAAACGCTGTAAATGCACCCTGTCTTTGTTGCACAGTCAGGGAAGTCTGTATCTCCTGTGACTTAGGGCCCCAGGATACTTTCAGCTATCTTAGCCAGGAGGAGAGCTTTCTGCAGTTGATATACAGCATTTTATACAGGTCAATTAGGTAAACTATTAAAATTGTGCTATTCAACTCACATTCTTTCTTTCTTTGCTTGTTCAGTTACTGAGAAGAGGTATTCAAATTGTCTACCAAGATTCTGTAGTTTTCTTATCAATTATTTATTTGTATATCTAATCTTATGGTACCACACATAAAATTGGAATAGTTTTATCTTCCTGGTAAATTATAATTTCATGTTTATATATCGTCTTTATTTATCTCCAGCCATGTATTTATCCTTAATGTGAACTCCATCTGTGCTCAAAATTCAAAGCACCTCTGATTAATTTTTCATCCTTTACTTATAATGTTTCTGTATTCTTCTATTGTAGGTGTGTATTTTAAACAGCATATAGTTTCATTTTAATTTTAATCAAGTCTGCTAATCTTTGAGTTTTAGCTTTTAAACCAATTCCATTTAATATAATTACGGTGTATTTGTGTTTTAAACTTTCCAAATCACTATTGCATTTAGCTTTTGTCACTTTCTATATTTCATTTATTATCTTTCTATTCTTGCATTCTGACTGATTTCAAAATGTTTATTGTTCTTTATCTTTTAAAATCTTGTCACTTCTATGTTGAAAACTTTTGTCAAAAGCCCCTTCTTTGGAATGTCTAGAGATGACACAAAATACTGAACACAAAGAACTGTGTATCTGAGTCCAGGACTGTGCTGTTATAAAGATCAATGAGATGGTGGCTGAACTGCACGGGAATTCACATTTCTGTACTAATAACAGCAATGAGCTATTAATGCCATCACAGGAATTACCAATGTCGTATTTTGTAAATGTCTACCATATTTGGATAGAGCCACTCAAATAGCTGTTTTCATTAGATGCTAATCACTGAAGCTGTGAAAGGGACAGAATGATTATTCATGTACCTCACATTCACACAACACCAAATCCTATCAGCCTTTGACCTTCAGCTTCCAGCTCTGTATTTATTTTATTAAATAAACATTATATTATGGTATACACCTTTTAAATATATTTTCAAATACATAACTTTCATACACATTAATATGCATATGTATGTATATATAGAATTCTTAAATATATACTTCCAAATATAAATAATTTCACATCACGCTAAACAGGATAAAAACATGTAAACATATGCACCTGGTTCTGGTCAAGTAAAACACAAAACCACAAGGTAACCACAAGTTAAAGAGCGCACTTGAAGGGGAACAGGGGAAGGAACAGACGTGTAAACAACAGAGATGCTGAAGCTGCACCACAAAGCCCCACGAGGGTCCAGTTCTTAAGACTGAAGTAGCAAAAAGCTCCTTGTTCAGTTAAGACTTCTCCTTTCACCCTGTCACATTTATTCTTGAGGGGCTTCAAAATGAGTGTGGAAATTCTGTAAACACTAGACTAGAACTGAGTCAATCCTGTTGAAAACAGAGACGACAAAGTAAACCATAAACTGACAGTCATATTAATTTCTCCAAACAGTAACTTTAAGGACGTTTTGTTACTTTTTAACACAGTGAAACACCATAATCCTGGGGAGCAAGAAATGGGAATGAGCAAGAAAACAGTGATGGATGCTCTATACAAATGGTTTCCGCAGCCCCTGTAAGTGACAGATGTGCCTATAAACAAAACACAGGCAAGAGCAGATGACAGAGCTTCAGCACACCAGACAACATGCCACAGCATAATGCCACAGATTCAAATTGAAATATTCTTCCAGCTCACAATGATGCAAGTCCCACAGGGCCTCTGTGAAGGGGAGCTCACTAGCTCCCAGTGAAAGAAAACACTTACACAACAGATTGGCCAGCCAAAGCATGACAAGCTCTTTTTTACTGCTTTTAAAGGGCATGCTGCCCTCTCCCACCTGCAGAGGCTCGAAACGTTGACCGCGGCAAGTACTGGACGCCTCAGCACCCTGCCTCTGAGGCTCCTCTCCCTGGCCCTCAGGGAACGCATGTCTGTAAAAACAGTTCTCTCCAAATGGGCAGACCCTGCCTCGAGCAAAATACCTGCAGGTCTTGTGGCTCATTGCCTCCAAGTACTGCTGAATAAGTTTCTGCTTCTCTTCCTCCTCCTCCACCCAGAATTCACTGGGAATGACAAAGGTGGAGATGACCCTGCACTGCGGGCAGGACTTGACGACCCTGCTCCCAAACTGTCTGGCACTCCTCCACCTGCGGATACACTTAAGACAGTAGGTGTGGTTGCAGCTGGAGAGAATGCCAAAGCGGCAATCATTCAGGTTGGCTTTCTCATAGACAACCTCCATGCAGATGCCACACACTTTGTCCGCACTGCGCTGCACAGCAAACGAGAGCTCCATATTCTTCTCGTGTGCTTCAATGCAGGCCTTTACATGGTCTGCTCTCTGGGCACCGTCCACAGGGTGCAAGACCTGCAGCCCACACATATCACATATATCTCCGTGGAGATAGATACAACTCTGCCCACGAAAGCACTGCCCCACGATAGCATCGCGGCAAAGCTGCTTCCCCATGCCCAAGGCAATCTGCTCCCTCTCAGTCACCGAGCTCTGCAGAAGAGCCTCGGAGACAGAAGGGGCCAGGCGGCCCCGGTAGGGTTGCCCCGGAACAAACTCAAAGGCACCCTCCCAGCCTTCTGCACCTGCTCCTCCGGCAGCTTCAAGGCCTGCACTGTCTGTCTTAGCTTCAAAGAAACCCCTTTCAGCAGCCGAGCCAATCAGAGGCAAGGAGCGTGAGGACGCAGCAGGGGGGGCTTCCGCCACTTCCTGAGGCAGGGGCTCCATGTGCGCAGCCGTGCTGGGGCCACTGTCTGCAGAGGCCTGGGGCACCAAACCGTGGCCTTCGCTGGCCACCTGCCGGCCCGAGAGGTCGTGGGAGTATCGGCAGTTCACCCCCTCCTTGCACAGCCCATGCAGATAATACCTGCAGACGACTTGCTTTGTCCAGCTGCCGCTGCTCCGGCCTTGCAGCCATCTGGGCCTAGCCCCTCCCCATGAGGCCTGGGCGGGCCTCAGACGTGACGGGCGGAAGGGGGCCGGGCCTGGAACCGAAGACCACCGGGAGGCTGGGCGCACCGGGACGGTGGGCCGGGGGACGACCTCCCCCGCTGCCTCGGCACCCCCAGAGGCCCCAGCTGCCTCGTGGGGCTCTGTGGGAGCTGCAGGCTCTTCCATGGCAGCTTCTTCTACCCCAAATGGTGCCGGAACTTCCCTGGTATCTCTTCCTTTCGGGCTTGAGGCCCGGAGGCCGGCAGCCAGCTCCTGGGCTCCTCCCTAGAAGATGTGCATCTTTTTTCACTCTCCCCCGCTCCCTGCTTCCTGTGCCTGTGTTCCTACTTCCTTCTCTGGGCAGGCGCGGCGGACACTTCCTGTGCGAGCAACGTCAGGCGTCCACCGGGTCGGTGCGCGGTCGGTCCGGCAGGAATGGTGACCGGCTTCCTCCTGTGTTCACAGCCGGCATCGCTGCCCGCTCTCCGCTCCGGCGCTGTCCCTGCTCTGCTGCGCTAGGCCCCTCGCCGTTCCGCGGCTCTTCTGAGCGAAGGAAGCACAGCCGTTTGAGGTTTTTAATGCAATCTGTTCCAGTGTTCTTTCACACGCATTGATTTCGTTGCTTTTTCATAATGTCTATTGAAAGCATCATAATCCTCGTGTTTTTTTTATTGCTCCCGTGTACAATTCATCTTATTTCTGAACCATCTCACACATTTTATAAAGGCTTTGTCTGTTCACTCCGTTTTATGTCTGTGGGTCTTATTTTTTAAATTATTTTTATTTCTGGGTTTCTTGACCGTCACTGCTGGAAGCCTTATTTATTTAGTTGTGTTGACAAGACCTGATTTCTTCTGCTCTTTGTTTTCTGGAAATTCTTACGGGCTTAGGTTGGAAAGGCTTTTCGCCAGTGAGGCATGAGCAGGGTTCTGATCTGAGGCCACTTTAGCGCCTTTCACCTCTTAGGTTATTGCGGATTGCAGGGCTCCCCTCCCACTGTGCAGAAGCTGCAGACTTCATTGGTCCTGATGCTGGCCTAATAAGCCACTGTCCCCTTTGTGTCCCCTTTGGCTTTTATTTTCTCTTTCTGGTTAACTCACAGTGGCTCTTTGTTTCCCTTTCTTTCTTTCACCCAGTTTTGTACGGTATTGTGCTGGGCCAGCCTTTCATAGTATATTCTCTACCCTTCTGCCCATGAGTGGTGCTTTTTAATTTCCACGCCTGAGCTGTCATTTTGCAGATATATGTTAATAGATTAGTAAAAAAAAATATTTTCCTAAATATAAAGAGTACTTATGGATGTATACTGAATTTTGTCATGTAGTTTTCTGCATTTCTTAAGAGCTGATCACGTTATTTTCTCTTTATTGTGTTATTGCAGTTATTTGCACTGACAGATTTTTCAAATGTTTAACTTACCGTTTTTTTTCCAAGAATAAAGCTTTCTGGTATGATTTATTATCATTTTATATATTATTGGATTCTATTTGCTTAAACAAGTTTCGTAGAGGGAATTTTATGGGCCAAATTTATATTTTAAAATGGAAGAAAGTATGAATATAGCAGAGAAATTACATTGAAGTAAATAATAGAGATAAGAAATTAAAGAAAAACAAACATGAAGTAGGGGGAATTAATCAAAATCCTTTGAAAGGATTATTGAACCTGATAAATTTCTCGTGAAATTTATCAAGAAAAAATGAAGAAGGCTCAAATAACCAAGATCAGAAATTTAAAAAGTGGTATCACTACATTAATAACAGATATTAAAAATCATGTGAGGATATCAGATACAAGGTTAGGCCATTAAATTTGAAAATTTGTGTGAAATGGTCATATTTCTAGAAACATATTTATTAATAAAAATGACAGGACCAGAAATAAAGAACGTAAGTATTGATTTGTTAGATAAATTTAATCTGTAATTAAAAATAATTCCATAAATGAAAGCTTTTAAGGTTTTCCATCTGAAATAAATAGAAAGGCAAAACGGTCTATATGTGTTATTGCAAGTCCTAGCCAGTACAATAGGCAAACAAAGAAATAGAAGATGTTAGAATCGCAAAGGCATTATTAATGGAAGACAGCAGAAAATTAAGAATAATTTACTGATAAACTATTAGACTTAAACACATTTAGCAAGGACAATGAATGGTATTGCAATACACAAAATCATTTGTATTTATATTTATATGTATATATTCATGTATACAATCAATGATACATAGACATTTAGAATTCATAACATTCATAACATTAAAAGTTAACTATCCTGGGAATTAAGGTTCTAAAACATTAAAATCATTTTATTTCTGAAAACCTAAAGAAATTGAGGTTTATTCTGATCATGCAGTAGAAGGCTCGGTATTTTCAGAAGGTAAACTTTTCCTCATTAGATAAATCATGCGAGAATGTTGCTGTTTTCCACTGCAAATCTAGGAAATCTTGGTGGTGTTATGTTTTCCTCCTTTATATTGAGTTTTGTATTTTGGATGCCAACTCTTTCAAAGTTTGGCTCACATGCATTCTTTCTTCTCCTCTAAATTCGTTGGTTAATGAATATTCCTTTGACAGCCCCCCAAATTTTTACAGAAAATGGCTTGAAACAGATATTGGGCTTATATACCAGGCTCTCCACAAATTCACAAACATAAAAATCCTGAATATAAATCTATTATTTGTTTAATGGTAGTATGTTCTCAGCACCATGTCTAAATTAATTTGATTGACATTTTACAGACCAGCACCACCAGATAGGATGTTCCATGATGATATTTTATGTGTTGTTCTGCACAGTAGTCATTAGCTCACATGGCTCTTGAGCACTTGAAATGTGGCTGAGTAGTAGCTACTGTTGGACAGCAAAATTCCAGATAGTATCTGACCATCCTTCTCCTCAAACATGAAGAAATGGAGAAAAATAATATTTTCTAACCTACCCAGCTATGCAGCTGGCGTGGGACAGTATTTGCTTTCAGATCCCCGCCTGTGTGGCTCCCAATCATGTTTGTGTCCTGTCATCTCACAGTGAAGCTCATCTCGTTTTACAATGACATATTCCGTGTTCACTATTAGAAACTAAAATTGTACCCCATGATTTTAAATATCATCTGAGATTGAATAACTGGAAATATTAGGCAATGCATCTTGAGAGAAATAATCAAATATTTTCCATCCCAGTCAAATCTCTATCCTCAGAGAATTTTCTCTGACCATCATACTTCAAAATCTTATCCTGATTTTTTTTTAAATGTGAGCACTGATGTTGCTTTCACACAGTCTCTGAGAATACACATCTGATCCTGTCTCCAGTTATTTGGCTCAGCTGAGCCCTCTTTTCCCAAAAAACCACTGAGGGCCTCCAGGTCTGGGACCCGGCTGAGACCAATTTGTGTACACAGTGGTGTGCAGGGCAGCAGGAGATCTCCTGGATGGTCAGCATTGGGGTGTCCAAGTGGAACAAAGGGAAGTAGTGTTCCACCTGAGCAGGCTGGGCTGAGAACCTGGTCACCAGGGGACAGATGACAAGGGGGAGGTGGCTGACAGAGCTGAGACACAGTCCAGGCAGTGTAACAGAAGCCTGACAGGCAGGAGACTAGTTATGAGGTGGACTATGGCCATGGGTGGAAAAGAACCAGAGACGCCCACAGTCTTTTATTCTAAACATCTCAGGCCTGCTGGGCCCAGCCCCAAGTGGCTCATGTGTCCATATTTAAAGGAGACACATTTGTCTCCAAGCCGTTTCCTCCAGCACACACACCTACTTCAGGTCTGACATTTAGGCATTACTCTGGGGGATGGAGGGCGAATTAAAAGCAATTGTCTAGAATAAGGCATCAGGGGTTCAAATCCAGGATGCACTGCTCTCTGAGGAATTCATCTTGGGCAAATTAATCACTCTTTTATCTCATCTGGCAAACAAGAGCCACCACCAATAATAAGAGCAATCAACTCACAGATTTGTTGCAATAAATGAAATAATTATTATAAAATTATTGGAACAGTGCCTGTTACAAGGACAATATTTGAGATAAAATTCTTTTGTATTTTAGAATCACTGTGACTAGAGTGACCATGTCAAGCTCCATTTTCTGCTGTCTGGATACAGCAGTAATATGTGTATAGGATCCCTGCAAGTTCCTGTCACATAAGAGGTAGGGAATAAGTACTTATTTTCTTATACTGATGGACAAACTGATTTTTATTTTGAAATTTACAGAGGCATTTTTCTCCAACTCCAGTTCAGAAGTCCAAACTCACCAAACTCCATACATTAATTATGTGCAGTTTTTTGTATATCAAATTATACCTCAAGAAAGCTGTAAATAACTTAAAACCAGGCACAATTAAATATATTATCACAAAAAGAAGTTCAGTTTTAGGTACCTTTGTGCAGCACTTTTTGTCCCCACATCATTTGTAATTGCATGGGTGTCTGCATGGCACAGGATTCCTCTAGGCTTATCCTAGGAGATGGTAGGCTGTTTGAAAAATCTAGTCACCATGAGTGAACAACTTGATAAAAAGAAATATACTCAAAGATGTCTTTCTAATTCCATATTTTAATATGGACATAAAAAGGTATAAATTATCTTAAAGCCATTCAAATACAGTATCACAAAACTCTGATTATGAAAATTACACTGAGCTATCTATATTGTAATCAAACAGAAAATTTCAAGAAATATTCTGAAAGCTGTTCTATAAGTGCCAAGAATTAAGCTATATGTATACTGTAGTGTGGTTAACAGAATTTATTCATATTCATTTATTTTACAGACCTAAAACATACTTAAATTTTAATTTCTAGCCATAACCCAGATTAAATAGTTTTTATAAGGCTGATAGCTCCATGCAGAACCATGATAGAAACTGGATAAATATGAAAAGTAAATGCTTGAAAGACTTAGAAAATAGCTAATATGGTGAGAGTTCAAGGGGCATTAAATAACCTAAATCACCTATGAGTTATAGAAGAAATCACAAAGAAAATGAAAAAAATTTTAACTGACAACGAAAATATGACTTATGAAAACACTTAGGATGCACCTACAGCCATGCATAGAGGAACAATGTATAGCCTTAAATATATTCATAAGGAAGGAAGAAATTTTGCTTCCAGGAGGTAGGAAAAGGAAGATGAACAGAGATGGGAGGGGAATGTCACGTGATGACACTGGAGTCCTACTGCCTCTTCCCCTTTAAAAGAGGACATAGATGCTATGCCAGGTGTACACTCAGACCTGAATGCTGTGGCCACAGGGAAAAAAGGACAGAATCTGAATCTTCATTCCTTGAAGAAGGAGTGATTTTTATATTTTAAAACATAAAAATACTCATATAGTTTTCCATGTTATTTGCCCTGTTTCTTTCCTCCTCCAAAACATTTAGGCAATTATTAAAGAGAATTGTGAGCAATCACGCACAACTGACCAGACAAATGTTGGTTTCCCACAAGAACGTTATAAAGTGCATTAATATTTATGGCTACTAGAGGGCGTGGATGTAATTGATTGAATAAGCAAAGGGGGGAAAAACCCAGCAAGGTGATAGATTGTGATACGCTATTAATACTGCTGATCTGGGCTTCCCTGGTGGCGCAGTGGTTGAGAGTCCACCTGCCGATGCAGGGGATGCGGGTTCGTGCCCCGGTCCGGGAGGATCCCACATGTCGCGGAGCGGCTGGGCCCGTGAGCCATGGCCCCTGAGCCTGCGTGTCCAGAGCCTGTGCTCCGCACAGGAGAGGCCACAACAGTGAGAGGCCCATGTACCGCAAAAAAAATAAAAGAAAAAAAAAAAATACTGCTGATCTAACTGTGTATAAAAACACTACATTCACCAAGTCTAGTCCGAGAAAATTGCACACCAGACACTTATTACAATTTACATATTGGGCCTAAAGATGTCTAATAATATCAAAGGATTGAGATAATTCAGAGTATATTCTCTGACCCCAGACAGAAATTGAGGCAGAAATCAATAAAAAAAAATAATTTTTAGGTCAGGATATTAATAATTATATTTCCAAATCACCCACAGTTCAATGAAAAAAATCACAAAAGCAATCAGAAAGTATTATGCTTTGATTAATAATGAGTTTGCTTACATAAAAGTTTGTGTGCTGGGTGGAAAGCAATGCTTGCAGAAAATTTTGTAGCTTGAAATGAATATATTAGAAAGTGAGAAAGTAATATTATTTCTGATACAATCACTAAATTCAGGTAATTACAAATGTACATTACATTACAAAATTGACAACAAATTTAGCCAAAAGAATATATGTGGAATGAAATAACAAAAACAAGAAAAGAAATTAATAAAAGAAAGCAAACATATAACAAGTAGAATAGCCAGAGGCTTGTTCTTTAATAGGATTAATAATTCAGATAAACCTCCTGTATGTTTCACTGAAAAAATAAAATGGAGATTTCTCAACTAACCAATATCAAGAATGAAATATGTACCATGAACAGCATTAGGCCATTCAATATAAAAATGTAGTTGAAATGTTTAACTTCCTAGAAAATACAAATTATCATAAATAAAATGGAAGTAAATGGGAAATATAAATAGCCTTCTAGCTTTTAAAAGAAATGAATTATAAATAAAAACCTTCTTAAAAAGAAAACTCCAGGCCCAGATAGATTCACACTAAATTCTATTAAGTATGTAAGAAGGATCATTACAGACACATGGTGCTCATAAACGTTGATGCAAATTTCAGGAAAATTGAAAAATGAAGTCCAATAATCTATAAAAGGGTTATACATAACAAAACCAAAAAGGGTTTGTTCTCATAATGTAAGGTAATATCAATATTTGAAAATCAATTGAAAAACAACAAACTTATGCATGTAGAAAACAGATTAGTGGTTGCCAGAGGCAGGGATGGGGCTGAGTGAAATGGGTGAAAATGGCCAAAAGGTACAAACTTCCAGTTCTAAAATAAATAAGTCCTGCGGATGTAATGTACAGCGTGGTGACTATAGCTAATAATACTGTATTATGTATTGAAAGTCACTTAGAGAGTAGATCTTAAAAGTTCTCATCACAAGAAAAAACATTGTAACTGTGTGGTGATGGATGTTGTAACTAGACTCATAGTGGTGATCATTTCACAACACATACAAATATCAAATCATTTGATTGTACACCTGTAACTAATATAATGGTTTAAGTCGTGCATATATCAATAAAAAATACAACGAAAGAGCTGATTTATATGCACACACACAACACACACACACACAAGGGTGTTTCTCAGAACACTAATTGTAAGCTGCATTTAAAAGTGTTTTATGAGTGAAATAACTTTATACCCATTCTGTTAAGCACATAGAGAAGTTTTTAAGAACACTTGTAATAAAGATGTTTCTAAGATGCTGCTTGCAAGATGCACTGAGAACAGTGTTATATCAGTGAATGGAAGTTACAACCATTCTGAAATTCATTCAGAGAAGTGTTTGAGAATACTTGTAGTTAAGACATTTCTAAGACGCCTCTTGTGAGATGCATTGAGAACAGCACCATACCAGTGGGTGGAAGTTATATCCGTCTGTAATACATGCAAAGAAGTGTTTAAGAGCACTTGAAATAATGATATTTCTAGGAATGATGAAAACAAACAAAATCAGTCAGTGTAAATAACAACATTAAAATATTAAAGGAGAAAAATAAAATAAAAAACTCAAAAACCCAGATTTTTATGTTTAAACAATATGCATTTATGATAAAGCTCTTGGGACACTAGGAATAGAAAAGAATTTCCCTGACTGATTAAAGAGATCCTCTTTAAGAACTCTAGATAAAAGTCATATTGATTTACATAAATGTTGAAATGTACAAAGATTTCCCTCTGACACCAAGAATGAGGTCACAATGCCATCAACCAACATTTATATTTAAATTTTTACTTAAGGTCTTACTTAGCTACTGTAATAAGGCAAGTAAAGAAATACAAGTTATTATAATTGGAAATGAGTTATTAACAGGAGGACAGTTGAAAATCCAGAAGAATCTACAGTTGAACTACTTGAAGTAATAAATTTAGCAAAGCCATTGAGAAGAAATCAGTATATAAAACCCAATTGTTGGGCTTCCCAGGTGGCGCAGTGGTTGAGAGTCCGCCTGCCGATGCAGGGGACACGGGTTCGTGCCCTGGTCCTGGAGGATCCCAGATGCCGTGGAGTGGCTGGGCCCGTGAGCCATGGCCGCTGAGCCAGCGCGTCCGGGGCCTGTGCTCTGCAACGGGAGAGGCCACAACAGTGAGAGGCCTGCGTACCACAAAAAAACAAAGAATAAACAAAAAACAATTGTCTATTTACATTTCTATAATGAACAGTTAGAAATGAAATTTAAGAACTCACAGAACTAAAGATGCATGGGGGCATTTTTAATATTTTAGGAATAAATCTAAAGATATGTACATAGAAATCTATAAAATATCATTGAGAGAAATTTAGGAAGTCCTAAATAAATTGAGAATTATTCCATGATAAAGAGGTAGAAGATGTAGAACTTTAAGCAGGTTAATATATGGAAATTTGATCTGTGGATTAATTAGAAGCTCAATCAAAATGAGTCTGTGGGGCTTCCCTGGTTGAGAGTCCGCCTGCCGATGCAGGGGACAGGGGTTCGTGCCCCGGCCCTGAAGGATCCCACGTGCCGTGGAGTGGCTGGACCCGTGAGCCATGGCCACTGGGCCTGCGCGTCTGGAGCCTGTGCTCCGCAGCGGGAGAGACCAAAACAGAGAGAGGCCCGCATACCGCAAAAAAAAAAAAAAAAGAGTCTGTGTGTATAACTTGAAAGGGTCAGAGGAAATGCATATGCAAATGCTAATAACCAAATATAATTAGGCAACCTTGAAGGAGAAAAAAAAAAGAATTTCTTTTACCAGACATCAAAATGCATTTCAAGGCTAACTGTAATTAAAACAGTGGATACTGGTACAATCATAGAGGGAAAACTGAATAAAACAGAGAGTTCAGAAATAGACCCCCACACAAGGACGTTTAATTCTTAACAAGTGTGGAACTTCAGAGTATTGAAGACAGTTTTTTCCATAAATGGTATTGAGTCAACTGAATAAATAACTTAAAAAAAAAACTTGTTCCCTGTCTCATAATATGCATACAACATTATATCAAGAGAAATATAGATATGAACCTGAAATATAAAACAATAAAGATTTTAGGAGAAAACTAGCATTATCCCAAGAAATAACAACAAGAGTCTTGATTTCTTGTTTTAAACACGAACATGAGATTCTCATATACAGGGTTGAACTACTGTAGTATTATTAATATATCCTCACATAGAAGGTAGAGAGGAGCTATTAGTTTTCTACTGTAGTATTCTGCCTGGGCTGCTGCAGAAAAATACTGCAGATTGCTTAAACAGCAGACACTGTCTCACAGTTCTGGAAGCTGGAAAGTCGAAGAAAAGATGCTGATTGCTTTGCTTTCTGGTGAAACCCTCATCCTGGCTTGCAGACAGCTATTTTGGTGCTGTCTTCACATGTCAAAGAGAGAGACAGTGAGCTGTCTTGTGTCTTCTCTTAAAGGACATTCATCCTATTGGATCAGGACCCGCCCTGTGACTTCATTTAACCTTAATTACCTCCTTACAGATCCTATCTTCAAATATAGTTACACTGCATCTATACTCATTAAAGATATTATCCTGTAATTTTCTTATTTTGGGTAGTATCTTTGTCTGGTTTTGGTATCAGGGTGATGGTGGCTTCATAGAGTGACTTTGGGAATATTCCCTCCTCTTCAATCTTTTGGAGTAGTTTGAGAAACATAGATATAAGATCTTTTTGTATGTTTTGTAGAAATCCCCACTCAAGCCATAGGGTTCTGGACTTTTGTTTGCAGGGAGGTTGTTGTTGTTTTTTCCTGTGGTGTTTGCATAAGCTGTTATATACATTTATTTTCAATATGCATCTTTTGTTATATGACTTTGTAGTTATTTCTTTAGACAAGAGTAATGCATAACACTAAATAGATAATAAACTATAGTATAGTTGGTATCTGTGTTTCATTCCAGTTTACCTGGTATAGTCTATACATAGTCAGAGTTCAATAAACATTTATTTTTAACATAGATGCAAGGAGAGCATCAATCAAAAGTCCATCAGAGAACAGAGACATGCTAACTCACACTTTGTGAGAAGAATAACCACTGGGAATTGGAATATCAGCTTTACCTCTAAGCAGGTTTGGGCTGTAAAGAAGCACTTTCTTATATATGAGACACTCAAGGGTACTCTCATTGAGGGATTATGTGTGGGAAAATCTGCCTTCCTGCAAAGGTCTCAAATGAAGAAATCTGTTTCTTTACCTGCTCATTGAAAACAATAATAGAATGCTCTGAGAATTTATAATCATTGGACTGATTATTCTTGCTGATTCTGCTGGTGTATTTTCTTGGAAGAAAAAATTCCCAGCCCCCAAAATTACTGTGATTAAAGGTTGGTATTTTCCTTTGGTGCCTGGAAGATACACATAAAAATTTGTTCCAGATTCATAGTCCTTTATCCATTCCCCTCAGCATTACCAGATGTTTCATTTAGCCAAATATGAGCCAGCACTCAGGTCATCAGAAACATAGAGATAAGGCAGATCTTCTGTAATGACTTTAATAAAGTTTTTTTTTGAATTTTTTATTGAGGTATAGTTGCTTTACAATGATGTGTTAGTTTCTACTGTACAGAGATGTGGAGCTCCCTGTGCTACACAGTAGGATCTTATTAGTTATCCACTTTATACATATTAGTGTATATATGTCTATTCCAATGTCCCCATTCATCACACACACCCCCACCACTTTTCCCCCTTGGTGCCCATACATTTGTTCTCTACATCTGTGTCTCTATTTCTGCCTTGCAAACTGGTTCATCTGTACCATTTTTCTAGATTCCACATATATGCGTTAATATACGATATTTGTTTTTCTCTTTCTGACTTACTTCAATCTGTATGACAGTCTCTAGGTCCATCCATGTCTCTACAAATGACCCAATTTCATTCCTTTTTATGGCTGAGTAATATTCCATTGTATATATGTGCCACATCTTCTTTATCCATTTTTCTGTCGATGGGCATTTAGGTTGCTTCCATGACCTGGCTATTGTAAATAGTGCTGCAATGAACATTGGTGTGCATGTGTCTTTTTTTTTCTAAAGAAAATGTTTATTCTCTCTTCCTCTCTGCAGGTGTCTGTTTGAATTATGGTTTTCTCTGGGTATATGCCCGGTAGTGGGATTGTTGGGTCATATGGTAGTTCTATTTTTAGTTTTTTCAGGACCCATCGTGTTCTCCATAGTGGCTGTACAATTTACATTCTCACCAACAGGGCAAGCTGGTTCCCTTTTCTCCACACCCTCTCCAGAATTTATTGTTTGTAGATTTTCTGATGATGCCCATTCTAACCGGTGTGAGGTGATAACTCATGGTAGTTTTGATTAGCATTTCGCTAACAATTAGTGATGTTGAGCATCTTTTCATCTGCCTCTTGGCCATCTGTATGACTTCTTTGGAGAAATGTCTAGTTAGGTCTTCTGCTCATTTTTGGATTAGCCTGTTTTTGTTTTTGATATTGAGCTGTATGAGCTGTTTGTATATTTTGGAGATTAATCCTTTGTCAGTTACATTGTTTGCAAATATTTTCTCCCATTCTGAGTGTTGTCTTTTCGTCCTTTTTATACTTTCCTTTCTTTGCTGTGAGAAAGCTTTTAAGTTTCATTAAGTCCCATTTGTTTATTTTTGTTTTTATTTCCATTACTCTAGGAGGTGAGTCAAAAAGGATCTTGCTGTGATTTATGTCAAAGAGTGTTTTGCCTATGTTTTCTTCTAAGAATTTTATACTGTCTGGTTTTGCATTTAGGTCTTTAATCCATTTTGAGTTTATTTTTGTGTATGGTGTTAGGGAGTGCTCTAATTTCATTCCTTTAAATGTAGCTGTCCAGTTTTACCAGCACCATTTATTGAAGAGGCTGTCTTTTCTCCATTGTATATCCTTGTCTCCTTTGTCATAGATTAGTTGACCATACGTATGTGGGTTTATCTCTGGGTTTTCTATACTGTTTTACTGACCTATATTTCTGGTTTTTTTGCCAGTACCATATTGTCTTGATTACTGTACCTTTGTAGTATAGTGTGAAGTCAGGTAGCCTGATTCCTCCAGCTCCATTTTTCTTTCTCAAGATTGCTTTGGGTATTCGGGGTCTTTTCTGTTTCCATACAAATTGAAAAATATTTTGTTCCAATTCTGTGAAAAATGCCATTGGTAATTTGATAGGGATTGCAATGAATCTGTAGATTGCTTTGGGTAGTATAGTCATGTTCACAATATTGATTCTTCCAGTCCAAGAACAATGTATATCTATCCATCTGTTTGTGTCATCTGTGACTTCTTTCATCAGTGTCTTATAGTTTTCTGTATACAGGACATTTGCCTCCTTAGGTAGGTTTATTCCTAGGTATTTTATTCTTTTTGTTGCAATGGTAAGTCAGAGGGTTTCCTTAATTTTTCTTTCATATTTTTCGTTGTTAGTGTATAGGAATGCAATAGATTTCTGTGCATTAATTTTGTATCCTGCTACTTTACCAAATTCATTGATTAGCTCTAGTAGTTTTCTGGTGGCATCTTTAGGATTCTCTATGTACAGTATCATGTCATCTGCAAACAGTGACAGTTTTACTTCTTTTCTGATTTGGATTACTTTTATTTCTTTTTCTCCCCTTATTGGTATGGCTAGGACTTACAAATCTATGTTGAATAATAGTGTTGCAGAGTGGGCAACCTTGTCTTATTCCTGATTGCAAACTGATGGTTTCAGTTTGTCAGCATTGAGAATGATGTTGCCTGTGGGTTTGTCATAATTGGCCTTTATTATGTTGAGGAAGTTTCCCCCTATGCCTACTTTCTGGAGAGTTATTCTCCTAAATGGGTGTTGAATGTTGTCAAAAGCTTTTTCTGCATCTACTGAGATTATCATGTGTTTTCATCCTTCAATTTGATAATATGGATTATCACACAGATTGATTTGCATACATTGAAGAATCCTTGAATTCCTAGGATAAACCCTACTTGATGATTGTGTGTGTTCCTTTTAATGTGCTGTTGGATTCTGTGTGCTAGTATTTTGTTGAGTATTTTTGCATCTATGTTCATCAGTGATATTGGCCTGTAGTGTTCTTTCTTTGTGATGTCCTTGTCTGATTTTGGTATCAGGGTGATGATTGCCTCGCAGAATGAGTTTGGGAGTGTTCCTTCCTCTGCTATCCTTTGGAAGAGTTTGATAAGGATAGGTGTTAGCTCTTCTCTAAATGTTTCATAGAATTCACCTGCGAAGCCATCTGCTCCTGGGCTTTTGTTTGTTGGAAGATTTTTATACACAGTTTTAATTTCAGTGCTTGTGATTGGTCTGTTCATATTTTCTATTTCTTCCTGGTTCAGTTTGGAAGGTTGTACTTTTCTAAGAATTTGTCCATTTCTTCCAGTTTGTCCATTTTATTAGCATATAGTTGCCTGTAGTAGTCTCTTATGATCCCTTTTATTTCTGTGGTATCCATTGTACATTCTTCTTTTGCATTTCTAATTCTGTTGATTTGAGTGTTCTCCCTTTTTTCCTTGGTGAGGCAGGCTAATGGTTTATCAATTTTGTTTATCTTCTCAAAGAACCAGATTTTTCTTGTATTGATTTTTGCTTTTGTTTACTTTATTTCTCTTTTATTTATATCTGATCTGATCTTTATGATTTCTTTCCTTCTGCTAACTTTGGACATTTTTTGTCATCCTTTCTCTAATTGCTTTAGGTGTAAGGTATTTTTGTTTATATGAGATTTTTCTTCTTTCTTGATGTAGGATTGTATTGCTATAAACTTTCCTCTTAAGGCTGCTTTTGCTCCATCCCATAGGTTTTGGGTCGTCGTGTTTTCACCATTATTTGTTTCTAAGTATTTTTTTACTTCCTCTTTGATTTTCTCAGTGATCTCTCAGTTATTTAGTAGCATAGTGTTTAGCATCCATGTTTTTTATATTTTTTACAGTTTCTTTCCTGTAATTGATATCTTTTTTTCATAGTATTGTGGTCGGAAAAGATATTTGAAATGACTTCAATTTTCTTAAATTTACTAAGTCTTGATTTGTGACCCAAGATATGATGTATCCTGGAGAATGTTCCATGAGCACTTGATAAGAAAGTGTATTCTGTTGCGTTTGAATGCAATATCCTATAAATATCAGTTAAGCCCATCTGATCTAATGCATTTAAAGCTTGTGTTTCCTTATTTATTTTCATTTTGGTTGATCTGTCCATTGGTGAAAGTGCGTTGTTAAAGTACCCTTATATGGGGCTTCCCTAGTGGCGCAGTGGTTGAGAGTCCGCCTGCCGATGCAGGGGACACGGGTTCGTGCCCCGGTCCGGGAAGATCCCACATGCCGCGGAGCGGCTGGGCCTGTGAGCCATGGCCGCTGAGCCTGCGCGTCCGGAGCCTGTGCTCCGCAACGGGAGAGGCCACAACAGTGAGAGGCCCGCGTACTGCAAAAAAAAAAAAAAAAAAAAAAAAAAAAAGTACCCTTATATGACTGTGTTACTGTCAATTTCCCCTTTTATGGCTGTTAGCATTTGCCTTATGTATTGAGGTGCTCCTATGGTGGGTGCATAAATATTTACAATTGTTATATCTTCTTCTTGGATTGATCCCTTGATCATTATGTCATGTCCTTCTTTGTCTTTTGTAATAGTCTTTATTTTAAACTGTATTTTTTCTGATATGAGGATTGCTTGTTTTCTCATATTTTCTGATATGAGAATTGATTTCCATTTGCATGGAATATCTTATTCCATCCCCGCACTTTCGGTATGTATGTGTCTATAGGTCTGAAGTGAGTCTCTTGTAGACAGCATATATACGAGTCTTGTTTTTGTATGCATTCAACCAGTCTGTGTCTTTTGGTTGGAGCACTTAATCCATTTACATGTAAGGTAATTATCGATATGTTTGTTCCTATTACCATTTTCTTATATGTTTGGGTTTCTTATTGTAGGTCTTTTCCTTCTCTTGTGTTTCCTCCCCAGAGATGTTCCTTTAGCATTTGTTGTAAAGCTGGTTTGGTGGTGCTGAATTCTCTTAGCTTTTGCTTGTCTGTAAAGGTTTTAAGTTCTCCATCAAATCTGAGTGAGATCCACGTAGAGTAGAGTAATCTTGGTTGTAGGTTTTTGCCTTTCATTACCTTAAATATGTCCTGCCCCTCCCTTCTGGCTTGCAGAGCTTATGCTGAAAGATCAGCTGTTAAACTTATGGGAACTCCCTATATGTTATTTGTTGCCTTTCCCTTGCTGCTTTTAATATTTTTTCTTTGTATTTAACTTTTGATAGTTTGATTAATATGTTTCTTGTTGTGTTTCTCCTCAGATTTATCCTGTATGGGACTCACTGCACTTTCTGGACTTGATTGACAATTTCCTTTCCCATATTAGGGATGTTTTCAATGTTAATCTCTTTAAATATTTTCTCTGACCCTTTCTTCTTCTCTTCTTCTGGAACCACTATAATTCTAATGTTGCTGCATTTAATTTTGTCACAGTGATCACTGAGACTATCCTTAATTCTTTTCATGCTTTTTTCTTTATTCTGCTCTGTGGCAATTATTTCCACTCTTTTATCTTCCGGGGCACTTATCCATTCATCTGCCTCAGTTATTCTGCTATTGATTCCTTCAAGAGTATTTTAAATTTCATATATTGTGCTGTTCATCATTGTTTGCTTGGTTTTTAGTTCTATGTCCTTGTTAAATATTTCTTGTATTTTCACCATTCTATTTCCAATATTTTGGATCATCTTTAATGTCATTACTCTGAATTCTTTTTCAGACTGTCTGTCTATTTCCTCTACATTTGTTTGGTCTGGTCGGTTTTTACCTTGTTCCATCATCTGTTGCATATTTCTCTGTCTTCTCATTTTGTTTAACTTACTGTGTTTGCGGTCTCTTTTTCACAGGCTGCAGGTTCGTAGTTCCCATTAATTTTGGTGTCTGCCCCCAGTGGCTGAGATTGGTTGAGTGACTTGTGTAGGCTTCTTTGTGGAGCAGACTGGTTGACTGTGTTCTGGTGCGTGGGTGTGGATCTTGTCCTTCTAGTGGGCTGGGCCGTGTCCAGTGGTGTGTTTTGGAGTGTCTGTCAACTTTGTATGACCTTAGGCAACCTCCTGCTAATGGGCAGGGTTGTGTTCATATCTTGCTGGTTGTTTGGCATGCCATAGCCAGCACTGGAGTTTGCTGGCTGTTGGGTGGAACTGGGTCTTCGTGTTGAGACGTAGATATCTGAGAGAGCTCTTGCTGATTGATATTTCATGGGGCTGGGAGGTCTCTCGTGGTCCAATGTCCTGTACTCAGCTCTCCCAACTTGGAGACTGAGGCCCCTCACCTGGCTGGATCACCAAGACACTGCCAGCCACTTGGCTTGAAGAAAAAGGAAGAAAAAAATAAAATAGAACAATGAATCGACAGAACCCCAGACCCAAATGGTAAAATCAAAACTAAACCTAAAAAATGACACAAAGAAACATACACACACACACTCATAAAAGGAGAAAAAACAAACAAACAACAACACATACAACAGACCAAACCACAGGACAAATGGTAAAAGCAAACTTAAACTGACAACATCACAAAAGAAACATACACATACACACTCGCAAAAAGAGAAAAAAAAGGAAAAAAAATTAGAAATAATAATAAAGTTTTAAAAGTAAAAATACATAAAACAGAAGGAAGAGAACATCCAAAGCAATAAACAAATCCACCAATGATAACAAGCACTAAAAACTAAGCTAAGATAAACATAAAACCAAAACCAAATCAGAGCCAGAAAGCAAACCCCAAATCTACAGTTGACCCTAATGTCCACTGCCTCGATTTTGGGACCTTTGTTTTCTATTCTATTACACAGATGCTCTGTTTATTAAGTTGATTGTGGGGATTTTATCTGCTGCTCTTGAGGCTACACGGAAAAATTTCTTTTTCTCTTCTTTGTTCACATAGCTCCTGGGGTTCAGCTTTCATTTTGGCCCTGCCTCTGCATGTAGGCCACCCTCAGGCCTCTGTTCCCCACCCAGACAGGAGGAGGTTAAAGCAACAGCTGATTAGCTCTCTCTTTCTCACTCAGGCCGGGGAGAGGGAGGGGTATGGTAATCATAATTGGCATGTAGGGCAAGCCTGTTGTGGCAGAGGCCAGCATGACATTACAAGAGCCTGAGGCATGCAGTGTGTCCTCCCTGGGAAGTTGTCCCTGGATCATGAGACCCTGGCGGTGGCATGCTGTACGGGGTGGGTGGGTGGGTATTGGTAGTGACCTGTGCTTGCACACAGGATTCTTGGTGTCAGCAGCAGCAGCATTAGCAGTTCATGCCCGTCTCTGGGCTCTCAGCTGATATCCTTGGCTCGTGCCCATCTCTGGAGCTCACTTAGTTGGTGCTCTGCTTTCTGTGGGCACATGGAGTGGGAATCACCTCTTCTTACGCACCCTAAAACAACAATCTCTTGCCTCTCTGGCAGGTGCAGACTTTTTTCTGGACTCCCTCCTGGCTAGCTGTGGTGCACTAGCCCCCTTCAGGCTGTCTTCACACAGCCAGCCCCAGTCCTCTCCCTGCGATCTCACCTCTGAAACCCAAGTCTCAGCTCCCAGCCTCCACCTGCCCCAGTGAGTGAGCAGACAAGCCTCTCAGATTGGTGAGTGCTGGTCAGCACCTATCCGTTGTGCGGAAATCTCCCCACTTTGCCCTCTGCACCCCTGTTGCTGTGCTGTCCTCTCTGGCTCCAAAGCTTCCCCACACCACCGCCCATCCCCACCAGTGAAGGGACTCCCTAGTGTGTGAAAACTTTTTGTCCTTCACATCTCCCTCCCAGAGGTGCAGGCCCCATCCCTATTCCTTTGTCTCTTTTTTCTTTTGCCCTACCCAGGTACATGGTGAGTTTCCTGCCTTTTAGGAAGTCTGAGGTCTTCTGTCAGCATTCAGTAGGTGTTCTGTAGGAGTTGTTCCACATGTAGATGTATTTTTGATGTATATGTGGGGAGGAAGGTGATCTCCACATCTTACTTCTTCGCTATCTTGAAGGTCTCTATGCCTCCATTCTTTTCCCAAGATCCTCGATCATCTTCACTATCATTATTCTGAATTCATTTTCTGGAAGATTGACGATCTCCACTTCATTTAATTGTTTTTCTGGGATTTTATCTTGTTCCTTCATCTGGGACATAGTCCTCTGCCTTTTCGTTTTGTCTCTCTTTCTGTGACTGTGGTTTTCATTCTGCAGGCTGCCGGATTGTAGTTCTTCTTGCTTTCTGCCATCTTCCCTCTGGCCGTTGTTGTTGTTTTTAATTACAGATTTTATTTCATTTCTAGTGACAAGTCTGTTCAAATTATCAGCTTTCTCTTGACTCAACTGTTGCAGGCTGTAAGTTTTTAGAAACTTGTCCATTTCTCCTAACTTGTCCAATTTGTTGGCATATAACTCTTCTTAGTATTCTCTTACAATTTTTTGCATTTCTGTGGTATCAGTTGTTACTTCTCCTCGTTCTTTCTTATTTTGTTTATTTGGGTCCTCTCTCATTTCTTCTTGGTGAGCCTGGCTAGAGGTCTGTCAATTTTTTTTATCTTTTCAAAAAACCAGCTCTTGGTTTCATTGATCTTTTCTATTGTTTTTTAATTCTCTATTTATTTCCTCTGTGATCTTTATTATTTCCTTCTGCTGACTTTGGATTTTATTTGTTCTTTTTCTAATTATTTAAGATAGTAGTTTAGGTTCTTTATTTGAGATTTTTCTTGTTTCTGGAGGAGGACCTTTATCACAAGGAACTTCCCTCTTAGAACTACATCACATAGATTTTGCAAGGTTGTGTTTTCATTGTCATTTGTCTCGAGGTATTTTCCAATTTCCTCTTTGATTTCATCATTGTTCCACTTATTTTTAGTAGCATGTTTAGGTTTAGTATTTCTATACTCTTTGTTTGTGCTTGTCTGAGAAATTCTTTATCTGTTTTTCTGTTTTAAATGACAATCTTGCTGGGTAGAGTATCCTAGGTTGCAGGTTTTTCCCTTTCAGGACTTTGAATAGATCATGCCACCTCTTTCGGTTCTGCAAAATACCTGATGAAAAATCAGCTTTATGGGGATTCCCTTGTAACTGACTCTGTTTTTCTCTTGCCTCCTTTAGAATCCTCTCTTTATCTTTAACTTTTGCCATTTTAATTATGATGTCTTGGTATGGGTCTGTTTGGGTTCATCTAGTTTGGGACCCTCTGTGCTTCCTGTACCTGAATATCTGTTTTTTTCTTTAGGTTTAGGAAAATTTTCAGCCATAATTTCTTTTTTTTTTGTAATACACTTATTTATTTATTTTTGGCTGTGTTGGATCTTTATTGCTGTGCACAGGCTTTCTCTCTAGTTGTGGTGAGTGGAGGCTACTCTTCATTGTGGTGCACAGACTTCTCATTGTGGTGGCTTCTCTTGTTGTGGAGCTCGGGCTCTAGGTGCACGGGCTTCAGTAGTTGTGGCATGCAGGCTTAGTAGTTTTGGCTCGTGGGCTCTAGAGCACAGGCTCAGTAGTTGTAACACATGATCGTAGTTGCTCCGTGGCATGTGGGATCTTCCTGGACCAGGGCTTGAACCCATGTACCCTGCACTGGCAGGCAGATTCTTAACGACTGCGCCACCAGGGAAGTCCCACATAATTTCTTTAAATACATTTTTATCTCCTTCTCTCTCTCTTCTTCTGGAATCCCTATTGTATGTAGGTTGGCATGCTTTATATTATCCCATAGATCTCTTATGCAGCTTTCATTTTTTAAAAATTTTTTCTTTCTGTCTGCTGTTCTGATAGAGTGATTTCCATTATTCTATCTTCCAGATCACTTGTTCATTCTTTTGCATTCTTCAGTCTGCTATTCATTGCTTCTAGGTTGGTTTTGTATCTTGGCAATTAAGTTGTCTAATTTTGATTGGTTCTGTTTTATAGTTTCTAGTTCCTTGTTACAAGGATCTGTATTTCTGTTGATAATCTTTTATCATTCCTTTAGCATTCTTATTACTTCCTTTTTCAACTTAGTGTCTAGTAGAGTGGTGAGGTCTATTTCATTATTTGTTCTTTCAGGGGATTTCTCTTGCTCTTTTAATTGGGAGCCCTTCCTTTGCTTTTTAATTTTACTTAACTTTTTCTGTCTCTATGAATTTAGGAGAAAGAGTTATCTACTGTGGTCTTGAAGAGGTGCTTTTATGTGGGAGCATCCCTGTGCAGACTGTGTGCATCCAGTATTTTTGGTGTGAGAGCTGTTTTTGGTATGGATGCCAGCCACATCTTTTCTCAGTGTTCTGTCCATTATCCCCTTGATAGGGGGTTAGTGTTGTGCTTCCCGGAGCCTTCACTGGTTACTGAACAGGGCCTCCTCTTTGCACCATGGCTGTCACAGCCCTGTTGGGGGGAGGTTCTGTTCCCCAGTTGTTAGAGTAGATGCCCTGAGGGTCAGGTTTCATAAGGCTCCATTGCCCTTAAGTGTGTGCTCTGTCCACAAGGAGGTGATTGCTGAAGCAGGTGAGCACCAAGTGGTCAAGAGGACCTAAGTGCCACCTGTTCAGGCATCCATGGTTCTGCCTAGAAAAAGGCCAAGATCATGTCCCTTTCTCTGTTGTGTTTGTCCCAGACCTGGTGCTAGGCTGGTGCTTTGGGCTGTGGTATTGTAGCTGCAGAAATTGAGGTGGCTGTACTGATACAGCCTGGGACCAGGGCTGCCTATGTGGCAGGGCTTTGCCAGGACCTGTCTACCCTAGGTCTAGCTTCAAGCTGTGGTGTGGGTCGGGTGGAATGGAAGAGCTCCCACTGGGAAATGAACCACTGCATACTCCTCCCCAGGGGCTCTCTTCCCAAGGCATGCATTTCTGTTGTGCCACCTGGTGTGCACACCAAGAAAGTCCACCCCTGCTGGACCGGCTCCCACTATGCACATACTGACAGTGGGCTCTAAGTTTCAGCCAAGACCACACCCAAGGCCCTCCAGGCTGTCTCTGTGGAGCTAGATCAAGTCTTCTCCAGGGCCTATCTGCTCAATATTCAGCTCCTAGCTGCTGCTAGCAGCCCCACTGGGTGTGGATTTGGGGCTGGGAAGTGTGGTGAAGTGGCAGCCATCAGCATAGGTATCCTTCCAACCTGATTGCTAGCAAGCCTGCACATGTGTCCTTCTAGACAGCAGAGTCCAGGCCCCTCCAGCCCCTCTGTCTGTCCCAGTGAATCTCCCATCAGGCAAGTGGGCTCCTCAGGTTGAAGTCCTGAACCTGTGGACCTTCCCTCCTTCACAGATCCCTCCCAGGGGCACTGGACCCATCCTGATGCTTTTTTTCCCCATCCTCCCTGGTTACGTGGGGATCTTTCCTGCACCTTTGTTTATATAAGACATCTTCTGCCAGTTTTCCGTTGGTTTTCTGTGAGAGTTGTTCCATAGGTAGATGAATGTTGATGTTTTTGTGCGGGGAGGTGAGTTCCATATCCTCCTAATTTGCCACCTTGGTCCTCTCTCAGATATGATAAGATTTATATCTTAAAAGACAATAAATAAAAATGTAAGTTTTCTCCTGGGAGTTTTAGAGTATATTTGTCTATTATAAGTCTTAGGATAATTATTAGTAAAATAGTTTTGAAGCACAGGGCAACTTTGCTCCAATATCCTGATCTTTAAGACTATCTACAAGCAATTTTGAGAGGAATAGGTGAGGTCTTAGGATGGTAAAGATAGGTGGGCCTTGACTTGTTTCTAGAGTTGTACTTGTAGTTTTGTAGGAATTTGCAAGACCAAGAGAGTTGTTCCTTTAAGCACTTAAATATTGTACTCCAGCTGATTTATTTCCTGATTATTTGTAAGTGGACCTGGGGAGTTGCTGAGAGGAAAGATCAATTTTTAAAAAGGAGAATTGTTGTTGGATTTTGCTTGAAGACTAATTTCTATTCTTTCATCTTCATAAGGACTTCCTTAAGGCTGGTCATTATAATAGTTCTCTTTTCAATTTGATCTTCCCATAGGTACCAGTATGACAGCTGCTTATGATGAGAGCTCTCAATTTTTTTTCCCTTTTAAATACTGCCAATTTTAAGTATCTATTGCCTGGCCATTGATAAGTAGGATCTTATATTAATTTAAAAAGATTACTCAAACCAATAAGCATTTTTTGGTTTACCCAAAGATGTTAGAGGCATCTCACAAGAAAGTATATAGCCCTCACAAGATCAAGAAATTTTACTCCCAGATAGAGTCTAAGAAGGAAAAGCTCTTCCTTGCTACTGGCAGTAAGAATGGTGTAGTAAAAAAGGTGTCTCCAGTGTCCCACAAATAATGTGGGGCACCTCCTGCTGTAAATATGCTAATCAATGCACTGGGCAGATACTCCTGGAATGGAATTTGTCCAGCATTAACAAGCAACAGAGGTTGATATGAAAAAGGCCCCTTGTGGGCTGGTACCCCTAAAGAACAACTCCCCTGGGAGCTGGCACAGCCAGACAAAGACAGTGCTCCTTGTGACTTTGTGTCTCAGAATCCCAGTCTATTCAACTGGCCACCAGATGCACCTTTCAGATGTCAGAGACCACAGAGAATATTCCCACTGAACACAAGGTCAAGCTCTAGGGACACAGAAAAATATGGAAGACAAAAACCTCATCCCATTTTACATAGAGGACCCACAGCTGAGTTTGACTGAAGAAACACTGGTATGGTGAGAATGGTTAACTCACCAGCCTGTGAGGCTGGCTCAGAGAGCAGGCTGATAGGGACTCTTCCTGCATTCTTCCCTGTTTCTTCGTCCTTATGACAAACAATGCAATAGACAGGCGCACACACATACACACACACACACACACACACACACACACACACACACACATATACTCACGCAACAGTGACCATCTTTGAGAGAAGAATCCACAAGTGTTGCTAACTCCAAGGAGCTTAGTTCCACAATTATTTTCTCCTGCTCATCTAAACTGACTGAGAGAGAGATAGAAAAAAGGCACTCTGACCACTTCCCTTTGAAAGAGACCTTGGGGTCAGAGATCAGGAGGCTGACATGTAAGAAATCTTACCTTCTGCTGGCCTTTGTCACATGTCCCAGGATCTCTCAGCTGCAGCAGCCTCAGAGTGGGAAACAGGGCCAGCCAGCCCCCTGGTTGACTCACCAACCACTGGGGAGGGGGAAAATTTCCCCCTCTTTCCCACTTCAGTTGTTGTGGCTGGACTAATCAAAGGGACACAAGACAGATTAACAGGAGAAAAAGAAACAAATTTAACTTCATGCACATGGAGGTCCCATAGAAATGGAAACCTAAGAAGTGGCCAAATCAGGCAGCTTTTATACTTTCTCTGCAGGTTTTGGCTGCTAGATCCTAGGGTTCTTTTAAAAGGTTATGAATTTTCAGGTCTTTGGTAATACTAGCTAGTTGTCTTATTTCTGTGATGGTAAGTAGTACGTCACAGAAATTTAAATACTCTCAACAGTCAGTTGGTCCATTTTTATACCTCCTGTTGTACAAAATCTTTAAAAATATTTTGAATCCTGAGATGCATGAAATTTGAAGTTTCAGTTTCAAATCCCCCACTGCTCTGACCTTATGGGTTCCTACTGGGAAGATGGATGTCATCAGAAGCTGAATTCATAGGTATCTGCTTTCCTCTCCAGGGTGTCACAATCAGCCTCACAGGGATAGGGTTGGCCCTCCTGCCCTCACGTATGATGGCGGCAGGATCACTGGGACAGGACCCTACACTCTGAGGGCATAGAAACAATGCTTTGGCATACTAGTTCACCAGGGCACTGAGCTATGTCCAGCCTGATTCTATGGGCATTTTATAGTTAGTGAGGAGCTTGGTAACTTCCTCGGTATTTTAGGCAGGAAAGGCACTAGGTGTTCAGGCTGTTTATGTAGGACCATTGTATCTTTTGCCACCATGTGTTGCCGTGGCCCACAATATCCCACAGGGTTAGGTGAGGAGGTGCAACAGCAGCAATGTTTGTAGCAAGAGAGGGACCAGAGGCCTTGGGTGTACGTGCCTTCCTGAAGCTCCATGCTTTCCTGAGCCAGGGTGCCCTAATTGTACTCATGACTACTGGAGTCCTGAAAATACAGAGGAAGGGAGTCTCCTTTTTCTAAGGGAGTCCCCTCCTTTATGTGGTAGTGCACACTTGGACAGGGGTTGTCACCTTTATGTCCCAGCCTTTAACTAATGAAAATCTTAGCCAGTTTTCCTAACAGTTAAACCTGAAGTCTAACACCCTCTGGGGGAGTTCACCATCTGTGGGGCACTGATGGGTAGAAGACATGTCCACAGAAACTCAAATCAGCTCGGATGAGCATTGCTCTGAGGTTTGTGAAAACTCTGGTTGTCCCCTTCAGAGTTAGCACTATAGGGTAGGAAGCATTTTTGTAGGTGGTACACTGCAGCACAAATGCCAGCAAGTGGTGGGCCTCCCCCAGGGAGAATTACCCATGAGAGCTAAGGGGCAACTCCACGTTCCTGCTCATGATGCCTGTTGTTATGACTTTGTTAAATTAACATTTGTTAAGTGGGGCAGGGTGCCAGATGGCTGGTGAGCTGCAGTTCAACAACAGACCACAAGAGAAATTGAAACAGTGAAGTAATTACTCAGAGGCTCTGGAGGAAGGACACAGTACACCTTGAAGGCCCATTGGGGGCATCAAGGTGAATGCAGAGAGAGAGAGACAGGAACTGGAGCACATGCCTTTATTAGGGTCATGGGTGTAGTGCTTTGGGGTTCCTGGACAAAGGCTGGATTGGTAAATTCACGCCAGAAGAGCGGGGTCTGGTGAGTTTCTTTGGGGTCTTATCTAAGGGGAACGAAAAGGGAAGGCCCTGGGAGGCCATGGGGGTTGTTGATCAGAAGGGCTGTTGGGGGATTCATATTGGGAACTTATTCACTTGTGACTCTGTGGGCAGCTGTCTAGGAGATATGCTTGCATGAGGGGCTAATGTCAGCTAAGGTCCCTGCAGGTCAGTTTGCCAAACGAAATGGATTCAAGGCAGCAATACTGTGAAGTGTGTAGACCTAAGACGAATAGACTGCATATATTTCTCCAGCAAAGATGGGATTATTCACGGTCAGCAGAGAATTGCAATTTGACGTCTGCAAACTTGGGGAGGTACCTGAAAACTCCTGCATAACAAGGGAAGTAGAACTCCTTTATGAGGGGAAAAGGATGTTGGGAGGAACTGTTGTAAACAAAGAGGCCATGGCTTCTTATTGGCTGGGTCTTCGCCAGGAAGGAAGAGAATCTTTCTTCCTCCTGTAGGGCTCTTCTACTGTTGGAAGGTGTGAGAGCACCCTCTGCTGGTCTCCGGGCTCTATTTAATGCAGGTGTCTGTTTATTAAATTTTTACAAGCTAAACTCTTGACAAGGACAAAACAGTAATATTCAAAGCTGTAAAAATATAATATTTATTCTGGACAACATTAAGTTTGCCTAAGTGTACTGACAAATGCAATTTCAAAAGTTCATTAAGCCTTTAAAATCTTATCCTCCTGAAAGCCCTGCTACCCGTTGTACAATCTTTATGTCTTCTCAATTTCTCAACTATTTTGGGGCGGTGGAGGAAACAGGTGAAAAATTGATAGAAGGCTATGATACTTAGCTGTAGTTGCTATAGGTCTGAAATACCTTAAAAGAGAGATAATTATTTAACTTTGGACTAAAAGTAGATGTATGTACTCCAACATGCTCGAGCCAAATTCTGTGGTTCAAGCTATGTGTCTATAAAACACTATTTGTTTTGGTATTTGGCTTTTGAGAGCTTTTGAGAGCACAGGGGTTAACATCAATACTCAGGCTCCTGCTGGTCTGGCGGCTACATGCTCATGGTCATGATGCAGTTAGCTTCTTCCTTCTGGTGCAGGTTTTAGTATCTGCAAAACAGCTAAGGACTGTGCATCAGACACTGTTATCCATGTCCTTCATGGAGGAACTAAAGTTTATGTGACTCTGCTATATATGTGATCTATTGTTTAAATTGTTACCAGTTCTCCTGACCCAACTGCTATCTTTTGTAACTACATGTTCACGTTCTTGCAGTCATTAAATCTTGAGACAGGTTTTTATGACTGAAGGGAGGCCTGGAAGACTAAAGCTTTTCTACAAACAAGAGGCAAGTGGGGGCAGTCCACACCCAGAAGGCCTCATAAGGTTGTGCTCAGTTATATGGTATATTTCTAGTTGCAGCCTGTATTTGGCAGAGGTTTATCCCAAGGGCCTATCACCTCTTGGGTGTCAGTACTTCTGTAATATTATTTTGGGCAGTACTTTAGTTTATCCATGTATTCTAGGTAAACCCTGTGGAGAAAGTTGTTGGCTGGACCTGCCCACCATATAGAAGTGGCACCTGGGTCCCCTTGCCAATGTTATGCAGCTGGAGGTGTTACTGACCAGGGTTCTTGGGCTCCTTAATCAATAGAAACTGATCAGAGGCCAGACAAGAAATTTAGGCAAGGCTTTACTGGGGCCCCTGCTGCATCATGGAGGAGAGAGAACAAACAACAGATTTCCTTGCTTGCTCCTTCCCTGAGGGGGTGTGAGCTGGCTCCTTATAAGGAGTGACGGTAGGGGTGTGACCAGGGGTCGTGCCAGAGGGGTGGCTCAGGTGGTGTGCCCACCCCTTGGTGGTGGTGTGTGCAGGGGGCGTGTGCAGTACCCAGCTGTTGTTCCTGACCCACTGCTTTTGCTCCAGGCTCTTTATATTGGCAATTGGGATTTTTTGTCTCTTTGTACGTTTTGTCTAAAGTTTACCCTAACTGCACATGCATGCAGTTGTTTTTTGTCCCATATAGTTTCCTTGTATTTTGTTGCTTGAGGAGAGGTATATGCAGGTGCAAGCATTGCAGCACAGTAGCAAAGGGTCCCAGGTCGCAGCCTGTCTCATTGCCCCCTGAGAGACTAGATGCCCTATTGTTAAGGGGTAATGGGCTGAAGCTCTCTTCTTCTGAAACTTCTTCCTGCCAGACAGGTGTTGCAGACCATAGCCTACCCTAGAGGTATAGAAGTCCCTCTCTGACTGTTCCAAGGACCTATAGGGATCTGGGCCACTTTCTGCTGGAATGGGCTGAATTCCTTGAGTCATCATAAGCCTTACTTCAAACTGTTGGAGCTTAAAATCACAAACTTAACCAAAAGGTTAAACAACAAGGGCAGGGACTTCTTTGGTGGTGCAGGGGTTAAGAATCCGCCTGCCAATGCAGGGGTCATGGGTTCAAGCTCTGGTCCAGGAAGACCCCACATGCTGCGGAGCAACTAAGCCCATGCACCACAACTACTGAGCCTGCATTCTAGAGCCTGTGAGCCACAACTACTGAGCCCACACACCACAACTATTGAAGCCCAGGGGTCTAGAGCCCATGCTCTGCAGCAAGAGAAGCCACCACAATGAGAAGTATGCACACTGCTATGAAGAGTCGCCACTGCTCACCGCAACTAGAGAAAGCCTGCGTGCAGCAGCGAAGACCCAACACAGCCAAAAAATAAATATAATTTTAAAAAACATGTGAACAAACAAGGGCTACAAATGAGAAGAACAGTAGTCACTAAAGGGCCTGGAAAGGGAAGGAACAAGGTGAACTTTGGGCTTCCTTAACTGTTGACCAGACAAGGGAGGCGACATCGCCCCTGCCAAACTTATGAAGCCACTCTGCCTGGGTGTGTGTTTCCTTAATTTTAATTTTACATGTCCTGTTGCATTGATCCAAGTGCAGCAGTAAGTATTACTTGTCGCACAAACTCTACCTTGTTCTGTCAGAAGGTAATCAACAGCCAAGCAGTTGTCAAGAACCACATCAACCAAGGACACAAGAGAGGTGCCAAGTCCCATTAAGGCTTCAAATAAGAGCCAACCCACTACATCATTTTACTTATTTGTTGATGGTGCCTGTCTTTTGAATAGATATCTCAGATCTTCCACTGGCTCACAGGTGTATTGTTCTTCTGTTGTGACCTGTGGGGCTTCTGGAGGTAAAAGCTTTAGTGTGGACAAATGTACCCAACAAGATATCCCTTGAGTTTGACAGCAGTGGAGGTGGTTAAAATTACTTTATAGGGGACCTTCCATTTTGGCAATAGTTGGTCTTCGGGGATCCAACTTTCCAGGTTTTAAGAACTTGGTCCCTGGGGTTTATTTGTGAAGGGACTGCTCCTTCCTCTGTATTTTTAGTGGGAGCTGGCAGTGTTTTGTGGGCATAGTCCTGATTGCCTTCGGAACTTGTCCTAGGTTAGTAATATATCTCAGGCCCTGCTTCACCTCCATCCAGTACAATGTAGTAGTAAGAAAAGGCCTCCCATATCATTTCAAATGGGCTAAGTCTCAGAACACTCCTGGGGGCTACACAGACCCTGAGGAGTACAAGTTGGTCCAGGGTTCATGAGTTTTTTGGCAGAGCTTTGCTAAGGTTTTCTCTAAAATATGGTAGATTTTCTCCACCTTCCCTGAAGACTGGGGGTGTTAAGAGGTGTGTAGCTTGTAGCCTATCCTTAGGGCTGTTGTGAGCTGCTGTGTGATTTTGGCTATAAAGGGTCCGTTATCGCACTGGAGGGACTTTGGAAGTCCACGCTGAATAATTATTTCTTTAAAAAGGGACTTATAGACTTCCATAGCCTTTTTAGATCAGGTGCGGAAGGCTTCACCTCATCCTGTGAAAGTATCGACAAACACCAGAAGATATTTATATCCTGATCATGGGGGCATTTGTGTGAAATCTAACTGCCAGTCTTCCCCTGGGATATGTCCCTTGGCATTGAATTGCCCTGAGTAACGAAGGAGGGATTGGATGGGTCTGTGGGTTATTACAGCCACACAGATCACAGGCAAGTGTTACTTGTTTTTACTGTTCTTTTAAGTCCCTTCCCTGAAGAAGCCTTTTGCATCAAGTCCCATAGTACATCCCTCCCATACTAGGTGGCATCATGTAAACTCTTAGTGAGTTTCCACTGTCGGGCCAGTAGGATTCGAACTTTATCCTCCATTTTAAACATCCGGTGCTTCCCTTCTCATACCCCAAGTTTTTGCATTTTCTTGCTCCTGTGGGGAATATTGGGGAAGGGTAGGGAGTTCAGGGGGACCAATTACTAGAGCCATAACTTGTTCATGTTCCTGCAATCATGCTACCTGTTTTGCATTTTGATCAGCTTTGCTGTTCCCTTGGCTCACTCTCAAAAGATCCATCCCTCTGATGGCTTCTACAGTATATTACTGCTACCTGGGTTGAAAGCTGCACTGCTTCTAAAAGAGCCAGAATCACATCTTTATGTTTTATGGGGGAATTTCTAGTGGTTAACATTCCTCTTTCTTTCCAAATGGCAGCCTGAGCCTGTAGCACATGGAACCCATAATTAGAGTCAGTAAAAATATTTAATTTCTTATCTTTCCCTAATTGCAAAGCTCTCATTAACACAATTAGTTCAGACTTCTGGGCTGACATCTGGGGTGGCAGGGCCTGGGCTTCTATAACTTCATCTAGACTAACTATGTCATACCCCGTCTTTCGGGTTCCCATTTCTACAAAACTGCTCCCATCAGTAAACCATTCGACCTCACGCTGACAATAGGCTCATCTAGAAGATCAGACCTGCTGGAGTAAGTTTGTTCTATGGTCTCAATACACGGATGCACTGAGTCTCCACTCTCGACTGCTGGAAATAGAGTTGCTGGGTTCAGGGTTTGGCATACCTTTTAGGGAATGTCAGGGTACCCATTAAGAGGGCCTGATATCTTGTTAACCTTGCTCCAGTCAACCAGTGATGTCCTTTGACTTCCGGCACAGATTATACCTGATGACGGGTTAACATCTAAGTGTTGTCCCAGGGTGAGCTTGGAAGCCTCACTAACCAACAGGGCTGTGGCTGCTACTGCCCACAGGCAGCTTGGCCATCCCAGGGCCAATGAGTCAGAAGACTGTGGAGTAGAAGGACACAGAGTTTGCATCTTATCACAACTAGTGCACCTACCAGGCATTGGTGGGGAACCTCGGACACCTAAAGGGATGGAAGGAATTCCAGCACGACTGGCTAGGATGTGGAGGGGAAGAAGGGCGCCAGGAAAGATTGAGGCGTGATGGGAACAGGTACCCCTCCTTGTGGGGCAGCGGTGGGGAGGAGAGGGGTTCCCACACGCGGAGGGGCCCAACAACGATGTGGGGATCGGTGGGGATGGAGAGAGACCTTTGGGGGATTGGGAGATCAGAGGGGAACACTGCTAGCATCTCCCCAACCGGCTTGGGCCTCGGCAAACCTGCTGGGGTCCTGGGCCTGAATCTCAGCCCTCTGGGGCCCCCTCCAGCCATGAGAGTCCTGTGCCTGAGCCCTGCCCACTCCACCCCTCACCAGCAACACCACCAAGGCCTTTTATGACCTGTTTTTTCCTAATTTTATTTAATTTTTATTCTTTTTATATTTTATTTCATTCTTTTATTCTTTGTTATTGTTCTGCTCCTTTTTGTTAGTTGTTTTGAAAAGTAAGCCACTGGTCTCTTTTGGGTCAGATTCCTAGTGCTGTCCTTGATGTCTCACGAACATATAGGGTAAAGGGCTTGTCCAAATTTGGAAGCCCCAGTGCTGGAAGTCAATTCAACTCAGTCTTTAGAGTCTCAAAGGCCTGACGGTGGTTCTCATTCCATTGAAGTGGTATCCTTTCTCCTCCCTTTAGAGCCTCATATAGGGATTTTTCTATAAGGCCATAAGTTGGAATCCAGATACAACAGAACCCAGCCATCCCAAGGAAGCCTCTGAGTTGTCTCTTTGTGGTTGGAGATGGTAATGCACAAATTGCTGTTTTCGGATCTATGGCCAGGGCTTGTGGCCCTGGGCTCAAAACAAATCCTAAATATTGAACCTGTTGCTGTAAGATCTGAGCCTTGGTTGGAGAGATTTTATATCCCCTTTTTGCCAGAAAATTTAGGACCCTAAGAGTATTGTGATCTGAATCTTGTTCGGTCTCACTACTTACCAATAAGTCATCAACATATTGTAACAGAGTTCCCTTCTCAAGGCTCAGTTCCCTCAGTTCTCTTGCTAACATGTTTCCAAAAAGATGGGGGCTGTCCTGAAAACCCTGTGGAAGCACTGTCCATGTATACTGGGTAGCCTCCAGGGTGTCAGCGTCCATCCAATTCAAAGGAAAAAAGGTATTGAAAGTCTGGATGTAGGGGAATACAGAAAAAATGTATCTGTGAGGTCCAAAACAGAAATGCTGAGCAATCCCTGGCACTTGGGTGAGGCAGCCTTATTCACTGCTCGTAAGTCTTGCACAAACCAACACTCTCTGTTAGGCTTCTGAGTGGGGAAGACTGAATGCTGCATGGCGATTGGCAGGGCCTAATGAGTCCGTGTTTTAGGACTTTGCTGAGCAGTGGTTGGTTCCCCTCAGGTCCTCAGGGTTTAAAGGATATTTTCTCTTCCAGGTATATTTTTCCCCAGGCCTTAACCTTATTTTTATCAGGGGAACACAGTTTGCTTTTCCTGGCACCAAGGTATTCCAAACTGCAGGATCTATTTATTCTCTAATTTCTTGGGGGAAGTCTTGGGGAATATTTTGATGCCCAACAGGTGGGTCATCTAGGGCTCATAATAGATGGCATTCTCTGTTTGGATTCTTTACCTCCTTGGACTTCACCCTGTCCTAAGAATAGACTAGGTCCTAACTCATTTAGCAAATCTCTCCGGAGGAGAGGGACAGGACATTCTGACATATATAAAAAGGAGTAATAACAATGGACTCCACTCTGCAGGCAAGGGTAGACATAAATCGCCTTACTTTGGGCTGTCCATCAAGTCCCATCACAGTAGAGTCATGGAGAGAGTGCCAATTGGCCAAGCCAGAACAGAGCAGACAGCTCCACTGTCTTCAAGAAATTCAGTTCTCCTACCTGCCACATAGGGGGTGACCCAAGGATCTGTGGGAGTAATGAGGATGGATTTAGTGGGATCCAGAGCAGGGCAGGTGCTCGGGGCTAGTCATTCGGTGTGTGGGAATCTTGCATCTGAGAGATTCACAAGGAACTGGGGCCGGTCAGTGTTGCCCCTCGGGCATCCCACTAGAGGGCGCTCAGGACATTCCCCCTCCCAGTGCCCCGCTTTCCGACAAAAAGCACACTGGTTCAGGCCCAGGCAGCTTCTTGGTGGTCTGTCTAGCCTTCTCAGCACTCCAGGGGCCCCTCGAGGTGGTGCGTGGATCAGAGCAGCCAAAAGATGCATATTCTTTATTAGCCTCTCACCGTTATTGGCCTCCTCCATTAAGTCTCGGTTGTTATAGACTTTGAAGGCCTCCTCTACTTAGGTTTACAATGGGTTTTGGGGCCCAGCCTCCAGCTTTTGTAATTTTCTCAGGCATCAGGATTAGCCTGGGTGAAAAAATGTATGGCCAAGAATGTCCTTCCTTCTGAGGACTCAGGGTCTGTATTGGTGTACTTCCTGAATGCCTCTTTCACCAGGCTCAGGAAGACTGATGGGTTTTCTTCTTATTCCAGTGTAACGTCTCAGACCGTATCATAATTTACAGCCTTCACCTTACACCTTTTCATTCCTTCTGATAGACAAGTAATACAATGTTTCATCCTAACCTGGCCTACACGATCTTCATAGTCCCAGTGTGGATCATGTTCTGGGATTGCATCCCCATCCACCTGATAAATTTGGTGGTGTTGATTGGTGGCCAGTAGGCCATCTGTGTGTTCTCTGTCCTTTCTTAGTATATGTTCCTTTTCATCCAGGGTGCAACAGTGGGCCAGAATATCCATGACGGCCTCACAGGTGAGAATGTCAACCCCAGCCTGATAAATTCATCCCTAAACTTGTCAGTGTTTAGAGACAACCTGACAAGCCTCTCCTCACAGATTAACCCAGTTAGTTTAGGATCACTCTTTTGGATGTTCCAGGGGCCCTTTGAAGCACCCCAAAGTTAACTGGAAATCAAGAGAATTTCAATTGGAATTTGATATGTGGGAAGTCTGTCAAAAAGTTTAAACATTTTAAAATACCCAGTCAGATAGGATCAAAGTTTGCTGTGAAACAATATTTATTCCTTGAGATAAGGTGGGGGGAAAAATCAAAAGTAAATATAGATCACTTAAAGGCACAAGAACTCACAGGATCTGTTAACAAAAGAGGCATTCTAGGACAACTTTGTTCGCTTATGAGAGAGAGAAACCAAATCCAGTCTTGCATCAGCCTACTCTTAATAAAATCCATTTACCTAATTAAATTTAATCCAACCTTAGAAAATCCTGACTACATACAAAATTCTTTTCTCAATGTTCCTCTTCCACAAGCATTCTGCAACCTTCTGTAGCCATACATTGTCCTTTATTCTTTCCCCATTCAGAAATAGCCAGCTCTAGGACAAAACCACACTTTTCCCTTTAACAAAATATATTTCCATTCCTCATACCTTCTTTTCTGAAAACACACATCCTACTTTCCTTAAGCAACCATGAACTGTCTTTTACAGTAGCATTCTGTAGATTGGTAGAGAACATCTCAAGGTGGCACCAAACAGCTTTAGTTTCTCTCTCACAAGAAGACAAGAGTAGGTAAATTTAGACCTGTTTAGCAATTAAGGTTCCAATATTTCATCTTATTTGAAATGGCCTGGATATTTAATTAATTCCTACCATTTAACTGAACATAGTTTCACATTTACCAATACTTGGAGAGACTGTTTTAGATGGAAGTTTCCAAAACATAATTATTCCTATAGAGTTAACCAGAACGTTATTATCCCAGTTACATTTACTTAAAAATTTAATCATATCAAGTTATTTTCCCTGTTGACAGATTTTATAACAAAAATAATATGCACTTATTGACTTCTAGTAACCCCAGATATAGTGAAAGTATTGCACTTAGCGTTGATGACTCTAAAGACAGGTCTGTATTAATTAAACACACAAGTTTAAACCAGACAAATCAATTTCTACAGAACCAGAGATCTCATAGTTTTCCTGCTTGAATTTAAAATGGCCCTTTTTTTCCCTCAGTCTGGGGGAGTACAGATGAATCAGGTAGTTCCTGAGAGCCCTGGCAGAATAGTGCATTGCAAGAGCAGAGCAAGGAAAAATGCAAGCTGTTGTCTTTTCTTTTTGTTCTTTAAAATCCCACTAAGTAACCCAAGGCTGGAGTCTCAGGCAATGTGGGCTGGGTTTGTATTTCAAGGCTCAAGTGCTCCACCATGCCCACAATGTCAGTAGAGACCTGCAGGAGCAGTTGGACGGACAAAGCTACATCACGAACAAAGATACAAATCACAAAACTTAAAGACACAAACAAGAAGTTTTCAACATAAAGGGGACGGGAATGCAGGTGTAAGGATCAAGGGAGAGGTAAAGGGAGGGGAGAAAGGAAAGACTGAAAAAGAGAAAGAGACAGAAAGAGGGAGATTTCAGTTTCAACCCACCCCTGCAGGTATCTATTCAGGCACCAACCTGTGCGCTTCCACAAAGGGCCAGTGAAGGAGGGAACAACCTATCCACTGCCCACCCGGGCAGTCAAACCTGGAAAGCAGCCAGTTGTATGTCGTCTGTGGGTCCCCAACCCACAGGTGTGACTCTCACCCATACATACACTAGTATATAGAAATCTGCCGCTTCAGTCCATTCCTAACAGGAGTTCTCTTGGTGGCAGGAAAATAAAGGTGAGAATATTGGGACGATCAGACTTCCAGCCACTACACGATATGAGGTTTCAACCTCTATCACTCTCAAAAATCTCCGGTCAGGGAGAAACCGCTGGACCAAGGTGTGAGCTGTGAGGCGAGCCTCTCCCACCTTTGCTTGTCACCCGTCAAGGTGAGGCATTGTCAGCCAGAGGGAGGAGGTCTCACAAGGTGAGAGGACTGATGCTGTAGCTGCCTGACGTCCACTCTCTTGGAAGGATAGGACAGAAGTAATAGAGGACAGAGAAAAGAGAGGACAGAGAGAGAAGTAGAGAGATTTCAGCAGAGGGAAAGGAACAAAGGGGAAAGGGAAAGTGGTGAGGTAAAAGGGACCAGGAGAGGGGGAAAGCATTGCCTGAATGAGGGTACTGAGGCCCCCAGGGGCCAGGAAGGCAGACTTTCCAAACTTGCTGACTCTGAAACAAGAGTTTCAGGCAGCCACTTGTCACGCACTGGGAAGCAGCATTCAGTGGTCCTGGAGGTGCCCAGATCGTCTCCTGAGAAGGGGGCCATAGTCCCTTCGTGGTGTCGCCACAAAGTATGTCACCAATCAGTGTTCTTGACCTCCTTAACCAATAGAAATTGATCAGAGGCCAGGCGAGAAATTCAGGCAAGTCTTTATTGGGACTCCTGCTGCAGCAGGGGGAAGCGAGAACAACATGTTCCCTTGCTTGCTCACTCCGAGGGGCGTGAGCTGGCTCCTTATAAGGAGTGAGGGTGGGGGTGTGTCCAGGGGTCGGGCTGGAGGGGTGGCTTAGGAGGTATGCCCACCCCTTACGTGTTGTTGTGTGCAGGGGGCATGCCCAGTACCCTGCTTTTGCTCCCAACCCTCTACTTTTGCTCCAGGCTCTTCAAAAGTGGCAGCTGTGTTTTTTGGTCTCTTTGTATCTTTTGTCTAGAATTTGCCCTAACTGCACATGCATGCAGTTGTGTTTTGTCCCCTATAGTTTCCTCGTATTTTGTTACTTGAGGAGAAGCATGTCCAGGTGCAAGCATTGCAGGACTGTTACCAAGTCCAAACTTGCTCTGCTCGCCACATGACAGGCCAATAAATCAGAGATGAGGTATTGAGGCAAGGAATACGACTTTATTTGGAAAGTGAGCCGACTGAGAAGATGGCGGACTAGTGTCTCCAAAAACCATCTTATCAGGATCTGTATGCCAGTTTCTTTTATAGAATCAGAGAGGTAAGTAAAATAAAAAAGGCAAAACAGAAAGAGAGTGGCAGTGAGGAAGTAAAGTCAAAAGGGCCATCAGTCTTGCAAAACATCTCCTTGGAATGACCAGCCTTGATGAGAGGATGTGTGAATTTCAGCCATTTAAATGTGGGCAGGGTCTGATTGTCTCCCTGAGAACTAAACAGAGGCACTTTAGTTCAGCATTCAGGCAGAGGGGCTGGGTTCCCTGAGTCAGGGCATTATGCATAATTACAATAATAAAAACAACACAAAGCAAAGGTTAAAGTCAAAGAAACAGATCCAACATAGAGTCTGATTTACTTCTTCCCTGTTACGATTCCCCACTGTCAATGTCCATTCCACAATCTTGTGGAAAAAGGAGTGACAACTGTTCTAACTGCTCCATCAGATAGATCTTTCTGGGAGCATCCGCCATCAGTGCCAGTGTTCCAAATGTTGAGCTTTGTCGTTTGTTCCTCTTTGGAAGTGTCTACTTTACACCTGTTGACTTAAAAAAAAATTCACACCCTGAAAGTTGAGAGTTATTGGGAATGTTGAGGGTTTCAAGCCCATGAGGCCACATCTGCAGTTCAGGAAATTAGCATTTTTCTATGTATGGGAAGATGCAAGGCTCTGGGCTCACTGAAATCATTCCTTTGATATGCACCACAGCTATCTGGGGCCTGTATCCTGTATTTTCATATCCTGAGTGTCCTCAGGGATCATCATAAGGAGTGGCTCCAGTCTGATGGCTGCTGGATGGCAGGTATTCTCCTTCCTGAGTTTCATCAGGGTTCACTGGCTCACATTGGAGGGATGCAATCACTGGTGACTGGTCCTCTCCTCTTGGTCAGGAATTTGACTAATATTTGGGAGACATTCTGTGATCAAATTTTCTCCCACAGTGCTGGGATGCTCATCCCAGGTCAGGTGAAAATACTTTCTTTGTTTGTTTGCTTTTGTTTTTGTTTAAGTATTTTACAACTTTATTGGAGGATAATTGCTTTAGAATGGTGTGTTGGTTTCTGCTTTATAACAAAGTGAATCAGTTATACATATACATATATTCCCACATCTCTTCCCTCTTGCATCTCCCTCCCTCCCACCCTCCCTATCCCACCCCTCCAGGCGGTCACAAAGAACTGAGCTGATCTCCCTGTGCTATGGGGCTGCTTCCCACTAGCTATCTACCTTTCGTTTGGTAGTGTATATATGTCCATGCCTCTCTCTCGCTTTGTCACAGCTTACCCTACCCCTCCCCATATCCTCAAGTCCATTCTCTAGTAGGTCTGTGTCTTTATTCCTGTTTTACCCCAAGGTTCTTCATGATATTTTTTCCCTTTAATTCCATATATATGTGTTAGCATACAGTATATGTCTTTCTCTTTCTGACATACTTTACTCCGTATGACAGACTCTAGGTATATCCACCTCATTACTAATAGCTCAATTTTGTTTCTTTTTATGGCTGAGTAATATTCCATTGTATATATGTGCCACATCTTCTTTATCCATTCATCCGATGATGGACACTTAGGTTGCTTCCTTCTCCTGGCTATTGTAAATAAAGCTGCAATGAATATTTTGGTACATGACACTTTTTGAATTATGGTTTTCTCAGGATATATGCCCAGAAGTGGGATTGCTGGGTCATATGGTAGTTCTATTTGTAGTTTCTTAAGGAACCTCCATACTGTTCTCCATAGTGGCTGAACCAATTCACATTCCCACCAGCAGTGCAAGAGTGTTGCCTTTTCTCCACACCCTCTCCAGAATTTATTGTTTCTAAATTTTTTGACTATGGCCATTCTTACTGGTGTGAGATGATGCCTTATTGTAGCTTTGAGTTGCATTTCTCTAATGATTAATGATGCTGAGCATTCTTTCATGTGTTTGTTGGCATTCTGTATATCTTCTTTGGAGAAATGTCTATTGAGGGCTTCTGCCCATTTTTGGATTGGGTTGTTTTGTTTTTTTTTTTATTGAGCTGCATGAGCTGCTTCTAAATTTTGGAGATTAATCCTTTGTCAGTTGCTTCATTCGCAAATATTTTCTCCAATTCTGAGGGTTGTCTTTTGGTCTTATTTATGGTCTCCTTTACTGCGCAAAAGCTTTGAAGTTTCATTAGTTACCATTTGTCTATTTTTGTTTTTAATTCCATTTCTCTAGGAGGTGGGTCAAAAAGGATCTTGCTGTGATTTATGTCATAGAGTGTTCTGCCTATGTTTTCTGCAAGAAACGGCACCAAAGGTGGAGCCGAGCTTAAGCAAGCTTTATTTGGAGACGCTCCCGGATGAGGTTCACTTGTCCAAGAGAAAAGGGCCAGAGAAGTCGTGCCCAGGTGTGGGCGCGAGCAAAATTTATAGGGGTGAACGCAGGGTAGGTGCTTGCTGTTTGAAGCAGCCCTTTATTGGTAATCTCTCGGGTGTTGTGGCGATGTCAGGTGTCGGTTGCATCAGCCCCAGAGTCGTTAGTTCCACCGCTCGGGGAGCGAGAAGACTGTTGTGGCAATGTCGGGTGTCGGTTGCATCAGCTTCCTTGGCAGGAGTTCCGACTAGCTTCCTGGGCCCTTCCCCGGAACTGCGGGCCTTACATCCCGACTAATTTGGTGTAATGGGGTCTCTGGCTGCTTCCTACTGTACAGGGGCGCCGGAAAGGAGGCGGGCGGCCAATGGTCCGTAGGTTAGGGGAGGGCAGCAGAGGGGGTTTCTGTGGGTAGTAAGGTATATGGGTGGAGGAGCATTTGATTCACCTCCACCTGAGAGACTTCTTGTATGCAACTGAGGAGAAACCTGAGGAAATGGGGCAAGGGTGAATAGCATGCAGATAAGGATTAAGGGGCCTAGGATTGCTGTCAGCCAGGTATAGAGGGTGGACCGCCACCAGTCGGGGATGGGGGAGGTGGATTGTCGCTGCCTGCGTTGGAGTTTTTCTTTTAAGCATCGGAGAGCATCCACATTGTCCTCAATGACCTGTGTCTCGTTGATGCAGCATTCTTCCTGTAGGAAGAGGCAGGTACCTCCTTTGTTGCCTGTCAGAAGGTACAGGGCGCATCGACTTTGGAGGGCAATTCGGGCTACAGAGGTGATCTGATGCTGGAGCGAGGTGATAGAGGCAGTAGAGGCCTCGATGGCTAGCTGGAGTTTCTGTTCTAGGTCGCGGGATGGTGTGACATTTTGTGTTAGGGCTCCTCCCCCGATGCCCACAGCAATGAGAGAGAGGAGGCGAGGGAAGTGCCTGTAACCATAGGGAGAAAGATGGCCCTTTTCTGTCGGCTAGAGAGTTGTGTGGGCAGTGAGAGAAATTCAGATTGGCCATATAATGTGAGTTGTGGAACAAGGGTGATGGGGATACATGGGAAGAGGGAGGAAGAGTTGACCTCTTTTGTAAGGGAGCCATTACACCAGAAGAACAGGCCTGGTGGGGCCCACATTGGCGTAGTTACAGGGAGGGATGAGTTGCAAGGGAGTGCGTCATTAGTTAAATCTGGGTGGCTGTCATAGCAAATTGTGAGGTTCTTTTATTCTAAATCCAGAAATATGGGGACTCTTAAAGGGGGAAAAGCTAAGTTGTGGGAGGGAGAAGTAAGGGATCCGTGGGGGGTTTCTTTAGCAGCAAAATATAGGGGTTTAGCAAGAAGAGCAAAGTTAGGGATCCAGTGTTGGAAAAATCTTATCAGGCCCAGAAAGAGGAGAATCTGGTCAGCTGTCTCTGGAGTTTGGAGGTCGTGGATGGCCTGGATGCGGTCGGCTGTCAGGCTCTTTGTTGTGGGGGTAATGTGGATTCCCAGGTAGGTTACTGGGGGTGTAGACAGTTGGGCCTTGGCTGGAGAGACCTGATAGCCATGAGAGATGAGATAATTGAGGAGGTCAGCAGTATGCTGTTTTGAGAGGCTGAGAGATGAGCTACAGAGGAGGAGGTCATCCACGTACTGGACGACTATACTGGGGGTGAGAGGGCAGGAAGAGAGGTTCTGCGCCAGAGCCTGTCCAAAGAGGTGGGGTCTGTCACGGAAGCCCTGGGGAAGAAGCGTCCAGGTGAGCTGGCTGGAAGCCTGGGTATCTGGATCTCTCCAGGTGAAAGCAAAAAGGAAATAGAAATCAGGGTGTAGTGGGATAGAAAAGAAGGTGTTTTTGAGATCAAGGACCGTAAATTGGGTGGTGCACGGGGGAATATGGGAGAGCAAAGTGTACGAGTTTGGCACAACTTGGTGTAGGGATATTATAGCCTCATTGATCAGTCAGAGGTCCTGGACCATGTGGTAATCTCCTGAGGCTTTGCGGACAGGCAGGATGGGGGTGTTGCTGGGAGAGTCCAAGGGGACGGGGAGCCCCTGGTCTAAGAGTCCGGTGATAATAAGTCATAAGCACCTTAGAAGAGTTTCAGAAATAGGGAATTGGGGCCTGGATGGAAACTTGGAGGGGTCTTTAGGACGGATTAGGACAGGGGGGTGATGTGTTGCTATTATGGGTTTTGATGTATCACAGACCTGGGGGTCTATCCGGTTGGGGGAGATGGGAGGAGGAAGAGAGGAGGGAGAGGGCTCCGCTGCCAGACGGAGGAGGGGAAGCAGGAGTTGAGAGGAGGAGGCCTTAGGATCAAGTCTGGCCAGTTGGAGAGAGGCCCCTAATTGGAAGAGAACATCACGACCTAGCAGAGGAACAGGGTAGGAAGGTATGACTAAGAAAGAATGAGTGAAAGGGAGCCTCTCGATGTAACATGAGAGGGGGCCGGTCTGTAGCAGTAAAGACGGCTTACCTTTGATGACCATAACCGAGATGTGGGAAGGAAGAACTGGCCCGGAATATGTAGGCAAGACCGAATAGGTAGCCCCTGTGTCCACCAGGAATGAGATGGACTTACCCGCTACCTGTAGCATTACGCTGGACTCGGCGAGGGTGATGGGTTTCTTCGAGTCCGGGTGATGTCAGTTGTCAGCCAATTCCAGGAGTTCAAGTGGTAGGGCTGTCGGGTCGGTTCGCCCTCCACGTGGAGACGCTGAGGGAGGGCTGGCCGTAAGGCAGTCACTCTTTCAATGACTTGTTAGCCCGCAGCCAGTGCAGGGCTTGGAAGGAGGCTGGGAATTGGGACATTGGTGAGCCCAGTGCCCCCCTTTTCTGCACTTGAAGCAGACCCCTGGTAGGGTTGCCTTCGGCGGGTCCCGTGGATATTGACCATGGGAGATGGCTGGCCGCAGGGCGGCTACGAGGTCTTGGGTTTGGAGGGCCACCTTTCAGTGCATCCGAGCCTGTCGGCTGGATTCTGCCAAATCCTCACGGGCATTATAAGCTTTAAAGGGCATTTTTCCAGGTCTCAGATGGGAGTCTGGGGGCTGTCCTCTGCCCGCTTAAGTTTTTTTCTGATAACAGGGGCTGATTGGGTGATAAAGTGGGTGGCCAAGGCCGTTGCGCCTGCGGGGGTGTCAGGGTCCAAGCGGGTGTAGAGAGGCCCTCTGTAAGGCAGTTGAGAAAAACGGCTGGATTTTCATTGGGCTCTTGGGTTATCTCTTTTAGCTTTTCGAAGTTGACGATCTTGTGGGAGGCAGCCTGCATACCAGCCAAGAGGCATTGGATCATTAGATCGCATTTGCGGTGACCGTCTTGGCCGTCCTGATAACTCCAGCCCGGATCAGTGCCAGGAACGGCAGTGTCTCCAACGGGCATAGAGTTGTCAGTGAGGTGGACCTGATCTGCGTGGTTTCGGGCAGCAGTTTGAATTCGTTCCCTCTCATTGGGGGTCAGAGTAGAAGCTAGGATCACAAAGATGTCGTGCCAGGTTAGATTGTAAGCTTGAGAGAGGTAGCAAAATTCTTCAATGTAATGGGAGGAGTTGGCAGAAAAGGAGCCTAATCGCTTTTCTATTTGAGAAAGATCTTGGAGGGAACATGAACCCTAACTAATCCTTCCGTTCTGGCCACCTCTCTTAAGGGACAGAGAAGGTTTGGGTCGTGGGAGTGGTGGTGGTGATAGTGGGTGTGTGAGCTGATTGGCGAGGAGAGGGGCGAGGAGAGAGAAGTGGAGGGGGAGGAAGCGGAGGAAGGGGAAGCCAATGGGGAGGTTGCCGTGGAAAACGGGGGGGAGGTGGGGGGAGCTGCGGCAGGCTCAGGAGGGAGAGGGGTCAGTCCAGGGTAGGGTGGGGGTTGGAGAGGAGTTCTGGAGTGGGGAGAGGCGAGAGATTCGGGTGGGTCGGTTAGTGGAGAGGGGTCATCGTCAAAGGAAATTAGGGGCTTGGATATAGGAGATGTCTGTTTGGCAAGAAGGATCTGGGAAGTGGAACAATCGATGCAGAGTGAAGTGCGAGAGCTTAAATACCTGAAGGCCTGGACGTAGGGGACCACGGACCATTACCCATCCTGAGGCAGTAGTTATCTAAATCGTGGAGGATGTTGAAATCGAAAGTCCCTTCAGGAGCCCATTTAGATTGATTTTCTAGAGGGTACTGTGACCAGGTCTTGGTGGAATAAATTATGAGGGGCCGGCGGCGGAGATCTTGAGAAAAGCCGAGTTTTGTAAAGTTGGCCAGGAGACACCCCAGGGGTGTCTTAGGATCTGGTTTGGATTCTGAAGTCCCCATGACATCCGGTCTGTCCTTGGGTGAACAGAGAAAGAGAGAGACGTCTCTGGTCTCAATCTCTGGTCACGGCGGATCAGACAGCAGTCAGCCGGTTGGGACGTCTCCACAATCGCCCGAGGCTCGGAGGGAGGATGGAGGAGTCCCTGACGCGGCCACGGTTAAGGACAGGGAGTCCAGTGGGTAGGGACCCCAGGTGTCAAGGGGAACGAAGGAGGAACTTACCCCACTTCTGCCAGATCGGGTGGGTGAGCAGAGGTCCCTGGTCGGGAGGGGTGGCACTGTGGTAAAATGTGGGGCTGGGTACCCCTCCTGGGTTTTGGCACCAAATGTAAGGAATGGCACCAAAGACGGAGGAGAGCTTAAGCAAGCTTTATTTGGGAATGCTCCTGGGCGAGGTTCACTGGTCCGAGAGAAAGGGGCCAGAGAATTCGCACCCGGGTGTGGGCGCGAACAAAATTTATAGGGGTGGACGCAGGGGAGGTGCTTGTCGTTTGAAGCAGCCCTTTTTTGGTAATCTCTCGGGTGTTGTGGCAATGTCAGGTGTCGGTTGCATCAGCCTCCTTGGCGTGGGTTCTGACTAGCTGCCTGGACCCTTCCCCGGACCTGCTGGCCTGACTTCTTTAGTGTAATGGGGTGACATTTGGTCTCTGGCTACTTCCTGCTGTACGGGGGCGCTGGAAGGGAGTTTTGCGGCCAACGGTGCGTAGGGTAGGGGAGAGCGGCAGCGAGGGTGTTCTGTGGGTAATAAGGTATATGGGTGGAGGAGCATCTGATTCACCACCACCCGAGAGACTTCTTGTATGCAACTGAGGAGAAACCTGAGGAAACAGGGGGCTAGCATGAATAGGATGCAGATAAGGATTAAGGGGCCCAGGATTGGAGTCAGCCAGGTATAGAGGGTGGACCGCCACCAGTCGGGGATGGGGGAGGTGGATTATCGCTGCCTTCATTGGAGTTCTTCTTTTAAGCATCGGAGAGCATCCACACTATCCTCAATGACCCGTTTCTCGTTTATGTAATAGCAGCAATCTTCCCGTAGGAAGAGGGAGGTACCTCCTTTGTCGGCTGTCAGAAGGTACAGGGCGCGTCGACTTTGGAGGGCAATTCGGGCTACAGAGGTGATCTGGTGCTGGAGCGAGGTGATAAAGGCAGCAGAGTCCTCGATGGCTAGCTGGAGTTTCTGTTCTAGGTCGCGGGATGTTGAGACACTGGGTGTTAGGGCTCCTCCCCCGATGCCCACTGCGACGAGAGAGAGGAGGCGAGGGAAGTGCCTGCAACCATAGGGAGAAAGATGGCCCTTTTCTGTCGGCTAGACAGTTGTGTGGTAAGTGAAAGAAATTCGGCTTGGCCATATAATATGAGTTGTGGAACAAGGGTGATGGGGATACATGGGAAGGGGAAGGAAGAGTTGACCTCTTTTGTAAGGGAGCCATTACACCAAGAGAACAGCCCTGGTGGGCCCCCCATTGGCTTAGTTATGAGGGGGATGATTTGCAAGGGGTGCATCATTAGTTAAATTTGGGTGGCTGCCAAAGCAAATTGTTAGGTTCTTTTATTCTAAATCAAGAAATATGGGGACTATTAAAGAGAGAAAAGGTAAGTTCTGGGAGGGAGAGGTAAGGGGTCCTTGGGGGGGTTATTTAGCAGCCTAATATAGGGGTTTAGCAAGAAGAGCAAATTTAGGGATCCAGTGTCGGAAAAATCCTATGAGGCCCAGAAAGGAGAGAATCTGGTCAGCTGTCTCTGGAGGTTGGAGGTCGTGGAAGGCCTGGGTGCAGTCTGCTGTCAGGATCTTTGTTGTGGGGGTAATGTGGATTCCCAGGTAGGTTACTGGGGGTGTAGGCAGTTGGACCTTGGCTGGAGAGACCCGATAGCCACGAGAGATGAGATAATTGAGGAGGTCATCAGTATGCTGTTTTGAGAGGCTGAGAGATGGGCTACAGAGGAGGAGGTCATCCACGTATTGGAGGACTATAATGGGGGTGAGAGGGAAGGAAGCGAGGTCCCGCGCCAGAGCCTGTCCAAAGAGGTGGGCAATTATTAAAGAGAATTTTGAGCAATCACGCACGACTGACCGGACAAATGTTGGTTTCCCACAAGAACGTTATAAAGTGCATTAATATTTAGGGCCACTAGAGGGGGCGGATGTAATTTATTGAAAAAGCAAAGGGCGGGAAAACCCAGCAAGGTGATAGATTGTGATACGGTATTAATACTGCTGATCTAACTGTGTATAAAAACACTACATTCACCAAATCTAGTCCGTGAAAATTGCAGACTAGACACTTATTACAATTTACACATTGGGCCTAAAAGATGTCTAATAATTTCAAAGGATTAAAATAATTCAGTGTATTCTCCGACCCCAGACTGAAATTGAGGCAGAAATCAATTTTAAAAAACTAGAAAAATAATTTATAGGTCGGGATATTAATAATTATATTTATAAATCACCCACAGGTCAATGAAAAATATCACAAAAGCAGTCAGAAAATATTATGCTTTGATTAATAATGAGTTTGCTTATATAAAAGTTTGGGTGCTGGGTGGAAAGCAATGCTTGCAGAAAATTTTGTAGCTTGAAATGAGTATACTAGAACGTGAGAAAGTAATATTATTTCTGATACAATCACTAAATTCGGGTAATTACAAATGTACATTACATTACAAAATTGACAACAAATTTAGCCAAAAGAATATATGTGGAAGGAAATAACAAAAACAAGAACGGAAATTAATAAAAGAAAGCAAACATATAATAAGTAGAATAGCCAGAGTCTTGTTCTTTAATAGGATTAATAATTCAGATAAACCTCTAGTATGTTTCACTGAAAAAATAAAATGGAGATTTCTCAACTAACCAATATCAAGAATGAAAAATGTACCATGAACAGCATTAGGCCATTCAATATAAAAATGTAGTTGAAATGTTTAACTTCCTAGAAAATACAAATTATCATAAATAAAATGGAAGTAAATGGAAAATATAAATAGCCTTCTAGCTTTTAAAAGAAATTAATTATAAATAAAAACCTTCTTAAAAAGAAAACTCCAGGCCCAGATAGATTCACACTAAATTCTCTTAAGTATGTAAGAAGGATCATTACAGACACATGGTGCTCGTAAACGTTGATGCAAATTTCAGGAAAATTGAAAAATGAAGTCCAATGATCTATAAAAGGGTTATACATAACAAAACCAAAAAGGGTTTGTTCTCATAATGTAAGGTAATATCAATATTTGAAAATCAATTGAAAAACAACAAACTTATGCATGTAGAAAACAGATTAGTGGTTGCCAGAGACAGGGACGGGGCTGAGTGAAATGGGTGAAAGTGGCCAAAAGGTACAAACTTCCAGTTCTAAAATAAATAATTCCTGCGGATGTAATGTACAGCGTGGTGACTATAGCTAATAATACTGCATTGTGTATTGAAAGTCACTTAGAGAGTAGATCTTAAAAGTTCACATCACAAGAAAAAACATTGTAACCGTGTGGTGATGGATGTTGTAACTAGACTCATAGTGGTGATCATTTCACAACATATACAAATATTAAATCATTTGATTGTACACCTGTAACTAATATAATGGTTTAAGTCGTGCATATATCATTAAAAAATAAAATGAAAGAGCTGATTTATATGCACACACACAACACACACACACACACAAGGGTGTTTCTCAGAGCACTAATTGTAAGCTGCATTTAAAAGTGTTTTATGGGGGGGGACCTTGAAGATGGCGGAAGAGTAAGACGCGGAGATCGCCTTCCTCCCCACGGATACACCAGAAATACATCCACACGTGGAACAACTCCTACAGAACTCCTACTGAAGGCTGGCAGAAGACCTCAGACCTCCCAAAAGGCAAGAAACTCCCCACGTACCTGGGTAGGGCAAAAGAAAAAAAGAAAAAACAGAGACAAAAGAATAAGGACGGCACCTGCACCAGTGGGAGGGAGCTGTGAAGGAGGAAAACTTTCCACACACTAGGAAGCCCCTCCGCGGGCGGAGACTGCGGGAGGCGGAGGGGGGAGTTTCGGGACCGCGGAGTAGTGCACAGCGACGGGTGCGGAGGGCAAAGCGGGGAGATTCCTGCACAGACGATCGGTGCCGACCAGCACTCACCAACCAGAGAGGCTTGTCTGCTCACCCGCCGGGGCGGGCGGGGCTGCGAGCTGAGGCTCGGGTTTTGGTTTTGGACGGAGCTCAGGGAGAGGACTAGGATTGGCGGCTTGAACATAGCCTGAAGGGGTTAGTGCACCACGACTAGCCGGGAGGGAGTTCGGGGAAAAGCCTGCACCTGCCGAAGAGGCAAGAGACTTTTTCTTCTCTCTTTGTTTCCTGGTGCACGAGGAGAGAGGTTTAAGAGCGCTGCTTAAAGGATCTCCAGAGACGGGCGCGAGCCGCGGCTAAAAGCGCGAACCCCAGAGACAGGCGCGAGTCGCGGCTAAAAGCGCGAACCCCAGAGACGGGCGCGAGCCGCGGCTGAAAGCGCAAACCCCAGAGACAGGCGCGAGCCGCGGCTAAAACCGCGGACCCCAGAGACGGGCGGGAGACGCTAAGGCTGCTGCTGCCGCCACCAAGGGGCCTGTGTGCGAGCACAGGTCACTCTCCACACCCCTCTTCCGCGGAGCCTGTGCAGCCCGCCACTGCCAGGTTCCCGGGATCCAGGGACAACTTCCCCGTGACAACGCACGGCGGGCCTCAGGCTGGTGCAACGTCACGCCGGCCTCTGCCGCAACGCCACGCTGCCTCTGCCGCCGCAGGCCCGCCCCGCACGTAGTGCCCCTCCTACCCCCATCCCCCAATCCCCGGCCTGAGTGAGCCGGAGGCCCCGAATCAGCGGCTCCTTTAACCCCGTCCTGTCTGAGCGAAAAAACAGACGCCCTCCAGCGACCTACACACAGAGGCAGGGCCAAATCCAAAGCTGAGCTCCTGTGAGCTGTGAGAACAAAGAAGAGAAAGGGAAATCTCTCCCAGCAGCCACAGAAGCAGCGGATTAAAGCTCCACAATCAACTTGATATACCCTGCATCTGTGGAATACCTGAATAGACAAGGAACGATCCCAAATTGAAGAGGGGGAATTTAGGAGCGAGATCTATGATTTTTTTCCCCTTTTCCTCTTTTTGTGAATGTGTACGTGTATGCTTCTGTGTGAGATCTTGTCTGTATACTCTTGCTTCCACCATTTGTCCTAGGGCTCTATCCGTCCATGATTTTTTTAAAAAAATTCTTTTTCTTAATAATTAAGTTTAATTGTAATAACTTTATTATACTTTACCTTCGTTCTTTCTTTCCTTCCTTCCTTCCCTCCTTTAGACAACGAATCACCCCAAATTGAGGAGGTGGTCTCTGAGAGCAAGATTTATGATTTTTCCCCCTTTACCTCTTTTTGTGAAGGTGTATGTGTATGCTTCTGTGTAAGATTTTCTCTGTATAGCTTTGCTTCCAACATTTGTCCTAAGGTTCTATCCGTCCCTTTTTTTTTTTTCTAAATATTTTTTAATTCAATAACTATATTATACTTTATTTTATTTTTACTGTATCATCTTTCTTTCTGTCTTTTATCCTTCTTTCCCTCCTTCCTTGCTTCCTCCCTCCCTCCGTCCCTCCCTCCTTTCTTTCCTTCTTTGCTTCTTTCTTCCTTCCTTCCTTTCCACCTTTCCTTCTTTCTTTACTCATACTTCTACTAATTCTCTCTACTTTTTCTCCCTTTTATTCTGAGCTGTGTGGATGAAAGGCTCTTGGTGCTCCAACCAGGAGTCAGGGCTCTGCCTCTGAGGTAGGAGAGCCAACTTCAGGACACTGGTCAACAAGAGACCTCCCAGCTCCACATAATATTAAACGGTGGAAATCTCCCAGAGACCTCCATCTTAACACCAGCACCCAGCTTCACTCAACGACCAGCAAGCCACAGTGCTGGACAACCTATGCCAAACAACTAGCAAAACAGGAACACAACCCCACCCATTAGCAGAGAGGCTGCCTAAAATCATAATAAGGCCACAGACACCCCAAAACATGCCACCAGACGTGAACCTGCCCACTAGAGAGACAAGATCCAGCCTCATCCAGCACAACACAGGCACTAGTCCCCTTCACCAGGAAGCCTACACAACCCACTGAAACAACCTTAGCCACTGGAGACAGACATCAAAAACAACGGGAACTACGAAAGTGCAGCCTGCAAAAAGGAGACCCCAAACACAGTAAGATAAGCAAAATGAGAAGACAGAAAAACACACAGCAGATGAAGGAGCAAGATAAAAACCCACCAGACCTAACAAATGAAGAGGAAATAGGCAATCTACCTGAAAAAGAATTCAGAATAATGATAGTAAGGATGATCCGAAATCTTGGAAGTAGAATGGACAAAATGCAAGAAACAGTTAACAAGGACCTACAAGAACTAAAGATGAAACAAGCAACGATGAACAACGCAATAAATGAAATTAAAAGTACTCTAGATAGGATCAATAGCAGAATAACTGAGGCAGAAGAACGGATAAGTGACCTGGAAGATAAAGTAGTGGAAATAACTACTGCAGAGCAGAATAAAGAAAAAAGAATGAAAAGAACTGAGGACAGTCTCAGAGACCTCTGGGACAACATGAAACGCACCAACATTCGAATTATAGGGGTTCCAGAAGAAGAAGAAAGAAAGAAAGGGTCTGAGAAAATATTTGAAGAGATTATAGTTGAAAACTTCCCTAATATGGGAAAGGAAATAGTTAATCAAATCCAGGAAGCACAGAGAGTCCCATACAGGATAAATACAAGGAGAAACACTCCAAGACACATATTAATCAAACTGTCAAAAATTAAATACAAAGAAAGCATATTAAAAGCAGCAAGGGAAAAACAACAAATAACACACAAGGGAATCCCCATAAGGTTAACAGCTGATCTCTCAGCAGAAACCCTACAGGCCAGAAGGGAGTGGCAGGACATACTGAAAGTGATGAAGGAGAAAAGCCTGCAACCAAGACTACTCTACACAGCAAGGATCTCATTCACATTTGATGGAGAAATTAAAACCTTTACAGACAAGCAAAAGCTGAGAGAGTTCAGCACCACCAAACCAGCTTTACAACAAATGCTAAAGGAACTTCTCTAGACACGAAACACAAGAGAAGGAAACGACCTATAGTAGCGAACCCAAAACAATATAGAAAATGGGAATAGGAACATACATATCGATAATTACCTTAAATGTAAACGGACTAAATGCTCCCACCAAAAGACACAGATTGGCTGAATGGATACAAAAACAAGACCCTTATATATGCTGTCTACAAGAGACCCACCTCAGACCTAGAGACACATACAGACTGAAAGTAAGGGGATGGAAAAAGATATTCCATGCAAATGGAAACCAAAAGAAAGCTGGAGTAGCAATTCTCATATCAGACAAAATAGACTTTAAAATAAGGACTATTAAAAGGGACAAAGAAGGACACTACATAATGATCAAGGGATCCATCCAAGAAGATATAACAATTGTAAATATTTATGCACCCAACATAGGAGCACCTCAATACATAAGGCAAATACTAACAACCATAAAAGGGGAGATCAACAGTAACACATTCATAGTAGGGGACTTTAACACCCCACTTTCACCCATGGACAGATCATCCAAAATGAAAATAAATAAGGAAACACAAGCTTTAAGTGATACATTAAACAAGATGGACTTAATTGATATTTATAGGACACTCCATCCAAAAACAACAGAATACACATTTTTCTCAAGTGCTCATGGAACATTCTCCAGGATAGATCATATCTTGGGTCACAAATCAAGCCTTGGTAAATTTAAGAAAACTGAAATTGTATCAAGTATCTTTTCTGACCACAACACCATGAGACTAGATATCAATTACAGGAAAAGATCTGTAAAACATACAAACACATGGAGGCTAAACAATACACTACTTAATAATGAAGTGATCACTGAAGAAATCAAAGAGGAAATTAAAAAATACCTAGAAACAAATGACAATAGAGACACAACGACCCAAAACCTATGGGATGCAGGAAAAGCAGTTCTAAGGGGGAAGTTTATAGCAATACAAGCCCACCTTAAGAAGCAGGAAACATCTCGAATAAACAACCTAACCTTGCACCTCAAGCAATTAGAGAAAGAAGAACAAAAATACCCCAAAGCTAGCAGAAGGAAAGAAATCATAAAAATCAGATCAGAAATAAATGAAAAAGAAATGAAGGAGACGATAGCAAAGATCAATAAAACTAAAAGCTGGTTCTTTGAGAAGATAAACAAAATAGATAAACCGCTAGCCAGACTCATCAAGAAAAAAAGGGAGAAGACTCAAATCAATAGAATTAGAAATGAAAAAGGAGAAGTAACAACTGACACTGCAGAAATAAAAAAAATCATGAGAGATTACTACAAGCAACTCTATGCCAATAAAATGGACAATCTGGAAGAAATGGACAAATTCTTAGAAATGCACAACCTGCCAAGACTGAATCAGGAAGAAATAGAAAATATGAACAGACCAATCACAAGCAATGAAATTGAAACTGTGATTAAAAACCTTCCAACAAACAAAAGCCCAAAACCAGATGGCTTCACCGGTGAATTCTATCAAACGTTTAGAGAAGAGCTAACACCTATCCTTCTCACACTCTTCCAAAATATAGCAGAGGGAGGAACACTCCCAAATTCCTTCTACGAGGCCACCATCACCTTGATACCAAAACCAGACAAGGATGTCACAAAGAAAGAAAACTACAGGCCAATATCACTGATGAACATAGATGCAAAAATCCTCAACAAAATACTAGCAAACAGAATCCAACAGCACATTAAAAGGATCATACACCATGATCAAGTGGGGTTTATTCCAGGAATGCAAGGATTCTTCAATATACGCAAATCTATCAATGTGATAAACCATATTAACAAATTGAAGGAGAAAAACCATATGATCATCTCAATAGATGCAGAGAAAGCTTTCGACAAAATTTAACACCCATTAATGATAAAAACCCTCCAGAAAGTAGGCATAGAGGGAACTTTCCTCAACATAATAAAGGCCATATATGACAAACCCACAGCAAACATCATCCTCAATGGTGAAAAACTGAAAGCATTTCCACTAAGATCAGGAACAAGACAAGGTTGCCCACTCTCACCACTCTTATTCAACATAGTATTGGAAGTTTTAGCCACAGCAATCAGAGAAGAAAAGGAAATAAAAGGAATCCAAATCGGAAAAGAAGAAGTAAAGCTGTCACTGTTTGCAGATGACATGATACTATACATAGAGAATCCGAAAGATGCTACCAGAAAACTACTAGAGCTAATCAATGAATTTGGTAAAGTAGCAGGATACAAAATTAATGGACAGAAATCTCTGGCATTCCTATATACTAATGATGAAAAATCTGAAAGTGAAATCAAGAAAACACTCCCATTTACCATTGCAACAAAAAGAATAAAATATCTAGGAATAAACCTACCTAAGGAGACGAAAGACCTGTATGCAGAAAATTATAAGACACTGATGAAAGAAATTAAAGATGATACAAATAGATGGAGAGATATACCATGTTCTTGGATGGGAAGAATCAACATTGTGAAAATGACTCTACTACCCAAAGCAATCTACAGATTCAATGCAATCCCTATCAAACTACCACTGGCATTTTTCACAGAACTAGAACAAAAAATTTCGCAATTTGTATGGAAACACAAAAGACCCCGAATAGCCAAAGCAATCTTGAGAATGAAAAAAGGAGCTGGAGGAATCAGGCTCCCTGACTTAAGACTATATTACAAAGCAACAGTAAGCAAGACAGTATGGTACTGGCACAAAAACAGAAAGATAGATCAGTGGAACAGGATAGAAAGCCCAGAGATAAACCCACGCACATATGGACACCTTATCTTTGATAAAGGAGGCAGGAATGTACAGTGGAGAAAGGACAGCCTCTTCAATAAATGGTGCTGGGAAAACAGGACAGGTACATGGAAAAGTATGAGATTAGATCACTCCCTAACACCATACACAAAAATAAGCTCAAAATGGATTAAAGACCTAAATGTAAGGCCAGAAACTATCAAACTCTTAGAATAAAACATAGGAAGAACACTCTATGACATAAATCACAGCAAGATCCTTTCTGACCCACCTCCTAGAGTAATGGAAATAAAAATAAAAATAAACAAATGGGACCTAATGAAACTTCAAAGCTTTTGCACAGCAAAGGAAACCATAACCAAAACCAAAAGACAACCCTCAGAATGGGAGAAAACATTTGCAAATGAAGCAACTGACAAAGGATTAATCTCCAAAATTTACAAGCAGCTCATGCAGCTCAATAACAAAAAAACAAACAACCCCATCCAAAAATGGGCAGAAGACCTAAATAGACATTTCTCCAAAGAAGATATACAGAATGCCAACAAACACATGAAAGAATGCTCAACATCATTAATCATTAGAGAAATGCAAATCAAAACTACAATGAGATATCATCTCACACCAGTCAGAATGGCCATCATCAAAAAATCTATAAACAATAAATGCTGGAGAGGGTGTGGAGAAAAGGGAACACTCTTGCACTGCTGGTGGGAATGTGAAATGGTTCAGCCACTATGGAGAACAGTATGGAGGTTCCCTAAAAATCTACAAATAGAATTACCATATGACCCAGCAATCCCACTACTGGGTATATACCCTGAGAAAACCAAAATTCAAAAAGAGTCATGTACCAAAATGTTCATTGCAGCTCTATTTACAATAGCCCGGAGATGGAAACAACCTAAGCGCCCATCATCGGATGAATGGATAAAGAAGATGTGGCACATATACACAATGGAATATTACTCAGCCTTAAAAAGAAATGAAATTGAGCTATTTGTAATGAGATGGATAGACCTAGAGTCTGTTATACAGAGTGAAGTAAGTCAGAAAGAAAAAGACAAATACCGTATGCTAACACATATATATGGAATTTAAGGGAAAAAAATGTCATGAAGAACCTAGGGGTAAGACAGGAATAAAGACGCAGACCTACTGGAGAACGAACTTGAGGATATGGGGAGGGGGAAGGGTGAGTTTTGACAGGGCGAGAGAGAGTCATGGACATATACACACTAACAAACGTAGTAAGGTAGATAGCTAGGGGGAAGCAGCCGCAAGGCACAGGGATATTAGCTCGGTGCTTTGTGACAGCCTGGAAGGGTGGGATGGGGAGGGTGGGAGGGAGGGAGACGCAAGAGGGAAGACATATGGGAACATATGTATATGTATAGCTGATTCACTTTGTTATAAAGCAGAAACTAACACACCGTTGTAAAGCAATTATACCCCAATAAAGATGTTTAAAAAAATAAATAAATAAAAGTGTTTTATGAGTGAAATAAATTTATACCCATTCTGTTAAGCACATAGAGAAGTTTTTAAGAACAATTGTAATAAAGATGTTTCTAAGATGCTGCTTGCAAGCTGCACTTAGAACAGTGTTATATCAGTGAATGGAAGTTACAACCATTCTGAAATTCATTCAGAGAAGTGTTTGAGAATACTTGTAGTTAAGACATTTCTAAGATGCCACTTGTGAGATGCATTGAGAACAGTGCCATACCTGTGAGTGGAAGTTATATCCATCTGTACTACATGAAAAGAAGTGTTTAAGAGCACTTGAAATAAAGATATTTCTAAGAATGATGAAAACAAACAAAATCAGTCAGTGTAAATAACAATATTAAAATATTAAAGGAGAAAAATAAAAAAAAAACTCTCAAAAACCCAGATTTTTATGTTTAAACAATATGCATTTATGATAAAGCTCTTGGGACACTAGGAAAAGAAAAGAATTTCCCTGACTGATTAAAGTGATCCTCTTTAAGAACTCTAGATAAAAGTCATATGGATTTATATAAATGTTGAAATGTACAAAGATTTCCCTCTGACACCAAGAATGAGGCCACAATGCCATAAACCAACATTTATATTTATATTTTTACTTAAGGTCTTAGCTACTGTAATAAGGCAAGTAAAGAAATACAAGTTATTATAATTGGAAATGAGTTATTAACAGGAGGACAGTTGAAAATCCAGAAGAATCTACAGTTGAACTACTTGAAGTAATAAATTTAGCAAAGCCATTGAGAAGAAATCAGTATATAAAACCCAATTATTGGGCTTCCCCGGTGGCGCAGTGGTTGAGAGTCTGCCTGCCGATGCAGTGGACACGGGTTCGTGCCCCGGTCCGGGAGGATCCCACATGCTGCGGAGTGGCTGGGCCTGTGAGCCATGGCCGCTGGGCCTGCGCATCTGGAGCCTGTGCTCCACAGCGGGAGAGGCCACAACAGTGAGAGGCCCGCATACCGCAAAAAAAAAACAAAACGTGTCTGTGTTTATAATTTGAATGGGTCAGAGTAAATGCATATGCAAATGCTAATAACCAAATATAATTAGGCAACCTTGAGGGAGAAGAAAAAGAAGAACTGCTTTTACCAGACATCAAAATGCATTTCAAGGCTAACTGTAATTAAAACAGTGGATAGTGGTACAATCATAGAGGGAAAACTGAATAAAACAGAGAGTTCAGAAATAAACACCCACACAAGGACATTTAATTCTTAACAAGTGTGGAACTTCAGAGTATTGAAGACAGTTTTTTCCATAAATGGTATTGAGTCAACTGAATAAATAATTTTAGAAGAAGAAACTTGATCCCTGTCTCATAATATGCATACAACATTATCTGAAGAGAAATATAGATATGAACCTGAAATATAAAACAATAAAGATTTAAGGAGAAAACTAACATTATCCCAAGAAATAACAAGAGTCTTGATTTCTGGTTTTAAACATGAACATTGAATTCTCATATGCAGGGTTGAACTACTGTAGTATCATTAATTAATATATCCTCACATAGAAGGTAGAGATGAGCTATAATTTTTCTACTGTAGTATTCTGCCTGGGCTGCTGCAGAAAAATACTGCAGATTTCGCTGAAACAGCAGACACTGTCTCACAGTTCTGGAAGCTGGGAAGTCTAAGATCAAGATGCTGATTGCTTTGGTTTCTGGTGAAACCCTCATCCTGGCTTGCAGACAGCTATTTTGGTGCTGTCTTCACATGGCAAAGAGAGAGACAGTGAGCTGTCTTGTGTCTTCTCTTAAAGGACATTCATCCTATTGGATCAGGACCCGCTCTATGACTTCATTTAACCTTAATTACCTCCTTACAGATCCTATCTTCAAATATAGTTACACCGCATCTATACTCATTAAAGATATTATCCTGTAATTTTCTTATTTTGGGTAGTATCTTTGTCTGGTTTTGGTATCAGGGTGATGGTGGCTTCATAGAGTGACTTTGGGAATATTCCCTCCTCTTCAATCTTTTGGAGTAGTTTGAGAAACATAGATATAAGCTCTTTTTGTATGTTTTGTAGAAATCCCCAGTCAAGTCCTAGGGTTCTGGACTTTTGTTTGCAGGGAGGTTGTTGTTGTTTTTTCCTGTGGTGTTTGCATAAGCTGTTAGATACATTTATTTTCAATATGCATCTTTTGTTATATGACTTTGTAGTTATTTCTTTAGACATGAGTAATGCATAACACTAAATAGACAAAAAACTATAGTATAGTTGGTATCTGTGTTTCATTCCAGTTTACCTGGTATAGTCTATACATAGTCAGAGTTCAGTAAACATTTATTTTTAACATAGATGCAAGGAGAGCATCAATCAAAAGTCCATCAGAGAACAGAGAGACATGCTAAATCACACTTTGTGAGAAGAATAACCACTGGGAATTGGAATATCAGCTTTACCTCTAAGCAGGTTTGGGCTGTAAAGAAGCACTTTCTTATATATGAGACACTCAAGGGTACTCTCATTGAGGGATTATGTGTGGGAAAATCTGCCTTCCTGCAAAGGTCTCAAATGAGGAAATCTGTTTCTTTACCTGCTCATTGAAAACAATAATAGAATGCTCTGAGAATTTATAATCATTGGACTGATTATTCTTGCTGATTCTGCTGGTGTATTTTCTTGGAAGAAAAAATTCCCAGCCCCCAAAATTACTGTGATTAAAGGTTGGTATTGTCCTTTGGTGCCTGGAAGATACACATAAAAATTTGTTCCAGATTCATTATCCTTTATCCATTCCCCTCAGCATTACCAGAGGTTTAATTTAGCCAAATATGAGCCAGCACCCAGGTCATCAGAAATATAGAGATAAGGCAGATCTTCTGTAATGACTTTAATAAATTTTTAAAATTTTTTTATTGAGGTATAGTTGCTTTACAATGATGTGTTAGTTTGTACTGTACAGAGACGTGGAGCTCCCTGTGCCACACAGTAGGCTCTTACTAGTTATCCACTTTATACATATTAGTGTATATATGTCTATTCCAATGTCCCCATTCATCACACACACCCCCACCACTTTTCCCCCTTGGTGTCCATACGTTTGTTCTCTACATCTGTGTCTCTATTTCTGCCTTGCAGACTGGTTCATCTGTACCATTTTTCTAGATTCCACATATATGCGTTAATATATGATATTTGTTTTTCTCTTTCTGACTTACTTCAATCTGTATGACAGTCTCTAGGTCCATCCATGTCTCTACAAATGACCCAATTTCGTACCTTCTTATGGCTGAGTAATATTCCATTGTATATATGTGCCACATCTTCTTTATCCATTTGTCTGTCGATGAGCATTTAGGTTGCTTCCATGACCTGGCTATTTTAAATAGTGCTGCAAAGAACATTGGTGTGCTTGTGCCTTTTTTTTTCTAAAGAAAAAGTTCATTCTCTCTTCCTCTCTGCAGGTGTCTTTTTGAATTGTGGTTTTCTCTAGGTATATGCCCAGTAGTGGGATTGTTGGGTCATATGGTAGTTCTATTTTTAGTTTTTTCAGGACCCATAGTGTTCTCCATAGTGGCTGTACAATTTACATTCTCACCAACAGGGCAAGCTGGTTCCCTTTTCTCCACACCCTCTCCAGAACTTATTGGTTATAGATTTTCTGATGATGCCCATTCTAACCGGTGTGAGGTGATAACTCATGGTAGTTTTGATTAGCATTTCTCTAACAATTAGTGATGTTGATCATCTTTTCATCTGCCTCTTGGCCATCTGTATGACTTCTTTGGAGAAATGTCTAGTTAGGTCTTCTGCCCATTTTTGGATTAGGCTGTTTTTGTTTTTGATATTGAGCTGTATGAGCTGTTTGTATATTTTGAAGATTAATTCTTTGTCAGTTACTTTGTTTGCAAATATTTTCTCCCATTCTGAGTGTTGTCTTTTCGTCCTTTTTATACTTTCCTTTCTTTGCTGTGAGAAAGCTTTTAAGTTTCATTAAGTCCCATTTGTTTATTTTTGATTTTATTTCCATTACTCTAGGAGGTGAGTCAAAAAGGATCTTGCTGTGATTTATGTCAAAGAATGTTTTGCCTATGTTTTCATCTGAGAGATTTATTATTTCCAGTCTTGCATTTAGGTCTTTAATCCACTTTGAGTTTATTTTTGTGTATGGTGTTAGGGAGTGCTCTCATTTCATTCCTTTAAATGTAGCTGCCCAGTTTTACCAGCACCATTTATTGAAGAAGCTGTCTTTTCTCCATTGTATATCCTTGTCTCCTTTGTCATAGATTAGTTGACCATAAGTATGTGGGTTTATTTCTGGGTTTTCTATACTGTTCTACTGATCTATATTTCAGGGTTTTTTTGCCAGTACCATATTGTCTTAATTACTGTAGCTTTGTAGTATAGCGTGAAGTCAGGTAGCCTGATTCCTCCAGCTCCATTTTTCTTTCTCAAGATTGCTTTGGGTATTCGGGGTCTTTTCTGTTTCCATACAAATTGTAAAAAGATTTTGTTCCAATTCTGTGAAAAATGCCCTTGGTAATTTGATAGGGATAGCAATGAATCTGTAGATTGCTTTGGGTAGTATAGTCATTTTCACAATATTGATTCTTCTGGGCCAAGAACAAGGTATATCTCTCCATCTGTTTGTGTCATCTTTGATTTCTTTCATCAGTGCCTTATAGTTTTCTGTATACAGGACGTTTGACTCCTTAGGTAGGTTTATTCCTAGGTATTTTATTCTTTATGTTGCAATGGTAAGTCAGAGTGTTTCGTTAATTTTTCTTTCAGATTTTTCGTTGTTGTGTATAGGAATGCAAGAGATTTCTGTGAATTAATTTTGTATCCTGCTACTTTACCAAATTCATTGATTAGCTCTAGGAGTTTTCTGGTGGCATCTTTAGGATTCTCTATGTATAGTATCATGTCATCTGCAAACAGTGACAGTTTTACTTCTTCTTTTCTAATTTGTGTTCCTTTTATTTGTTTCTCTTTTCTAACTGCCGTGGCTAGGAGTTCCAAAACTATGTTGAAAACTAGTGGCAAGAAAAGACATCCTTGTCTTCTTCCTGATGTTAGATAGAGGCAATGCTTTCAGTGTTTGACCACTGAGAATGATGTTTGATATGTGTTTGTCGTACATGGCCTTTTTTATGTTGGGGTAGGTTCCCTCAATGCCCACTATCTGGAGAGTTTTTTTTATCATAAATTTGTCTTGAATTTTGCCAAAAGCTTTCTCTGGATCTACTGAGAATATCATATGGTATTTATTCTTCAATTTGTTAACATGGTGTATCACATTGATTGATTTGTATTTAATGAAGAAGCCTTGCATAGCTGGGATAAGTCCCACTTGATCATGGTGTATGATCCTTTTAATGTACTGTTGAATTCTGTTTGGACACTTAGGTTGCTTCCATGTCCTGGCTATTGTAAATAGAGCTGCAATGAACATTGGCTTACATGTGTCTTTTTGAATTATGGGTTTCACAGGGTATATGTCCAGTAGTGGGATCCCTGGGCCATATGGTAGTTCTATTTTTAATTTTAAGGAACCGTCATACTCTTCTCCGTAGTGGCTGTATCAATTTACATTGCCACCAACAGTACAAGAGGGTTACCTTTTCTCTACACCCTGTGCAGCATTTTTTGTTTGTACATTTTTTCATGATGGCCATTCTGCCTGTTGTGAGGAGATACCGCATTGTGGTTTTGATTTGCATTTCTCTAATGATTAGTGATGTTAAACATCCTTTCATGTGTTTGTTGGCAGTCTGTATTTCTTCTTTGGAGAAATGTCTATTTAGGTTTTCCACCCATTTTTGGACTGGGTTGTTTTGTTTTTTTTTTTGATGTTGAGCTGCATGAGCTGCTTATATATTTTGGATATTAATCCTTTGTCAGTTGCTTCAATTGCAAATATTTTATCTCATTCTGACTGTTGTCTTTTAATCTTGTTTGGTTTCATTTGCTGTGCAAAAGGTTTTAAGTTTCATTAGGTCCCATTTGTTTATATTTGTTTTTATTCCCATTTCTCTAAGAGGTGGGTCAAAAAGGGTCCTGCTGTGATTTATGTCAGAGTGTTTTGCGTATGTTTTCCTCTAAGTGTTTTATAGTGTCTGGCCTTACATTTAGGTCTTTAATATATTTTGAGTTTATTTTTGTGTATGGTGTTCACAAGTGTTCTAATTTCATTCTTTTACATGTATCAGTAAAGTTTTCCCGGCACCAAGTATTGAAGAGGGTGTCTTTTCTCCATTGTATATTCTCGTCTCCTTTATCAAAGATAAGGTTATCATATGTGCATGGGTTTTTCTCTGGGCTTCCTATCCTGTTCCATTGATCTATATTTCTGTTTTTGTGCCAGTATCATATTATCTTGATTACTGTAGACTTCCAGTATAGTCTGAAGTCAGACAGCCTGATTCCTCTAGGTCCATTTTTCTTTCTCAGGATTATGTTGGCTCTTCTGGGTCTTTTCTGTTTCCATAGAAATTGTGAAAGTCTTTGTTCTAGTTGTGTGAAAAATGCCATAGGTAGTTTGATAGGGATTGCACTGAATCTGTAGATTGCTTTGGGTATTATAGTCATTTCCACAATTTTGATTCCTCCAATCCAAAAACGTGGTATATCTCTCCATCTGTTTGTATAGTCTTTGATTTCTTTCATCTGTGTCTTATAGTTTTCTGCATAGAGGTCTTTTGTCTCCTTAGGTAGGTTTATTCCTAGTTATTTTATTCTTTTTGTTGCAATGGTAAATGGGAGAGTTTCCTTTATTTCTCTTTTAGATATTTTGTCGTTAGTGTATAGGAATGCAAGAGATTTCTGTGCATTAATTTTGTATCCTGTTACTTTACAAAATTCATTGATTAGCTCTAGTAGTTTTCTGGTAGCATGTTTAGGATTCTCTATGTATATAGTTTCATGTCATCTGTAACAGTGACAGTTTTACTTCTTCTTTTCTGATTTGGATTTCTCTTATTTCTTTTTCTCCCCTTATTGCTATGGCTAGGACTTACAAATCTATGTTGAATAATAGTGTTGCAGAGTTGGCAACCTTGTCTTATTCCTGATTGCAAACTGATGGTTTCAGTTTGTCAGCATTGAGAATGATGCCTGTGGGTTTGTCATAATTGGCCTTTATTATGTTGAGGAAGTTTCCCCCTATGCCTACTTTCTGGAGAGTTATTCTCCTAAATGGGTGTTGAATGTTGTCAAAAGCTTTTTCTGCATCTACTGAGATTATCATGTGTTTTCATCCTTCAATTTGATAATATGGATTATCACACAGATTGATTTGCATACATTGAAGAATCCTTGAATTCCTAGGATAAACCCTACTTGATGATTGTGTGTGTTCCTTTTAATGTGCTGTTGGATTCTGTGTGCTAGTATTTTGTTGAGTATTTTTGCATCTATGTTCATCAGTGATATTGGCCTGTAGTTTTCTTTCTTTGTGATGTCCTTGTCTGATTTTGGTATCAGGGTGATGATTCCCTCGCAGAATGAGTTTGGGAGTGTTCCTTCCTCTGCTATCTTTTGGAAGAGTTTGATAAGGATAGGTGTTAGCTCTTCTCTAAATGTTTCATAGAATTCACCTGTGAAGCCATCTGCTCCTGGGCTTTTGTTTGTTGGAAGATTTTTATACAGGGCTTCAAGTTCAGTGCTTGTGATTGGTCTGTTCATATTTTCTATTTCTTCCTGGTTCAGTTTGCAAGGTTGTACTGTTCTAAGAATTTGTCCATTTCTTCCAGTTTGTCCATTTTATTAGCATATAGTTGCCTGTAGTCGTCTCTTATGATCCTTTCTATGTCTGCGGTGTCCATTGTAAGTTCTTCTTTTTCATTTCTACTTCTGTTGATTTGAGTCTTCTCCCTTTTTTCCTTGGTGAGTCTGGCTAATGTTTATCAATATTGTTTATCTTCTCAAAGGACCAGGTTTTGCTTGTATTGATTTTTCCTTTTGTTTACTTCATTTCTCTTTCATTTATATCTGATTTTATCTTTATTATTTCTTTCCTTCTGCTAACTTTGGACTTTTTTGTCCTTCTTTCTCTAATTGTTTTAGGTGTAAGGTATTTTTATTTATATGAGATTTTTCTTCTTTCTTGATGTAGGATTGTATTGCTATAAACTTCCTCTTAAGACTGGTATTGCTGCATCCCATAGGTTTTGGTTCATTGTGTTTTCACCATTATTTGTTTCTAGGTATTTTTTTATTTCCTCTTTGATTTCTTCAGTGATCTCTCAGTTATTTTTTAGCATAGTGTTTAGGATCTATGTTTTTTATATTTTTTACAGTTTCTTTCCTGTAATTGATATATTTTTTCATAGTATTGTGGTCAGAAAAGATATTTGAAATGACTACAATTTTCTTAAATTTAATAAGTCTTGATTTGTGACCCAAGATATGATGCATCCTGGAGAATGTTCCATGAGCACTTGAGAAGAAAATGTATTCTGTTGTGTTTGGATGGAATATCCTATAAATATCAGTTAAGCCCATCTGATCTAATGTGTCATTTAAAGCTTGTGTTTCCTTATTTATTTTCATTTTGGTTATTCTGTCCATTGTTGAAAGTGCGTTGTTAAAGTACCTTAATATGACTGTGTTACTGTCAATTTCCCCTTTTATGGCTGTTAGCATTTGTCTTATGTATTGGGGTGCTCCTATGGTGGGTGCATAAATATTTACAATTGTTATATCTTCTTCTTGGATTGATCCCTTGATTGTTATGTGATGTCCTTCTTTGTCTTTTGTCATAGTCTTTATTTTAAAGTGTATTTTCTCTGATATGAGAATTGTTACTCCAGCTTCCTTTGATTTCCATTTGCATGGAATATCTTTTTCCATCCCCTCACTTTCAGTATGTATGTGTCTATAGGTCTGAAGTGGGTCTCTGGTAGACAGCATATGTATGAGTCTTGTTTTTGTATCCATTCAACCAGTCTGTGTCTTTTGGTTGGAGCACTTAATCCATTTACATGTAAGGTAATTATCGATATGTTTGTCCCTATTACCATTTTCTGAAATGTTTCGGTTTCTTATTGTAGGTCTCTTCCTTCTCTTGTGTTTCCTCCCCAGAGGAGTTCCTTTAGCATTTGTTGTAAAGCTGGTTTGGTGGTGATGAATTCTTTTAGCTTTTGCTTGTCTGTAAAGGTTTTAAGTTCTCCATCAAATCTGAATGAGATCCATGCAGAGTAGAGTAATCTTGGTCATAGGTTTTTCCCTTCCATCACTTTAAATATGTCCTGCAACTCCCTTCTGGCTTGCAGAGGTTATGCTGAAAGATCAGCTGTTAAGGTTATGGGAATTCCCTTGTATGTTATTTGCTGCTTTTCCCTTGCTGCCTTTAATATTTTTTATTTGTATTTAACTTTCGATAGTTTGATTAATATGTGTCTTGGCGTGTTTCTCCTCGGATTTATCCTGTACGGGACTCGCTGCACTTTCTGGACTTGATCGAACATTTCCTTTCCCATATTAGGGATGTCTTCAATGTTAATCTCTTCAAATATTTTCTCAGACCCTTTCTTCTTCTCTTCTTCTGGGACCACTATAATTCTAATATTGGTGCATTTAATTTTGTCACAGTGGTCACTGAGACTGTCCTCAATTCTTTTCATTCTCTTTTCTTTATTCTGCTCTGTGGCAAATATTTCCACTCTTTTATCTTCCAGGGCACATATCTGTTCTTCTGCCTCAGTTATTAGGCTATTGATTCCTTCAACAGTATTTTTAATTTCATTTATTGTGTTGTTCATCATTGTTTGCTTGGTCTTTAGTTCTTCTATGTCCTTGTTAAATATTTCTTGTATTTTTACCATTCTATTTCCAAGATTTTGGATCATGTTTAGTATCATTACTCTGAATTCTTTTTCAGACTGTCTGTCTATTTCCTCTACATTTGTTTGGTCTGGTCGGTTTTTACCTTGCTCCTTCATCTGCTGCATATTTCTCTGTCTTCTCATTCTGTCTAACTTACTGTGTTTGCGGTCTCTTTTTCACAGGCTGCCGGTTCGTAGTTCCCATTAATTTTGGTGTCTGCCCCCAGTGGCTAAGATTGGTTCTGTGGCTTGTGTAGGCTTCCTGGTGGAGGGGACTGGTGCCTGTGTTCTGGTGCGTGGGTGTGGATCTTGTCCTTCTAGTGGGCTGTGCCGTGTCCAGTGGTGTGTTTTGGAGTGTATGTCAACTTTGTGTGACCTTAGGCAACCTCCTGCTAATGGGCAGGGTTGTGTTCATATCTTGCTGGTATTTGGCATGCCATAGCCAGCACTGGAGTTTGCTGGCTGTTGGGTGGAGCTGGGTCTTCGTGTTGAGACATAGATATCTGAGAGAGCTCTTGATGATTGATATTTCATGGGGCTGGGAGGTCTCCCGTGGTCCACTCTCCTGTACTCAGCTCTCCCACCTTGGAGACTGAGGCCCCTCACCTGGCTGGATCACTGAGACACTGCAGCCACTTGGCTTGAAAAAAAAGGAAGAAAAAAGTAAAATAGAACAATGAATCGATAGAACCCCGGACCCAAATGGTAAAAGCAAAACTAAACATAAAAATGACACAAAAAACATACACACACACACTCATAAAAAGAGAAAAAACAAACAAACAACAACACATACAACAGACCGAACCATAGGACAAATGGTAAAAGCAAACCTAAACTGACAAAATCACAAAAGAAACATATACATACACACTCACAAAAAGAGAAAAAAGGAAAAAAATTAGAAATAATAATAAAGTTTTAAAAATACATAAAAAGGAAGAAAGAGAACATCCAAAGCAATAAACAAATCCACCAGTGATAACAAGCACTAAAAACTAACCTAAGATAAATATAAAACCAAAACCTAATCAGAGCCAGAAAGCAAACCCCAAGTCTGCAGTTGACCCTAATGTCCACTGCCTCGATTTTGGGACATTTGTTTTCTATTCTATTATACAGATGCTCTGTTTATTAAGTTGTTTGTGGGAATTTTATCTGTTGCTCTGCATGGAGAAATTTCCTTTTCTCTTCTTTGTTCACATAGCTCCTGGGGTTCAGCTTTCATTTTGGCCCTGCCTCTGCATGTAGGCCACCCTCAGGGCTCTGTTCCCCACCCAGACAGGAGGGGGTTAAAGCAACAGCTGATTAGCTCTCTCTTTCTCACTCAGGCCGGGGAGAGGGAGGGGTATGGTAATCATAATTGGCATGTAGGGCAAGCCTGTTGTGGCAGAGGCCAGCATGACATTACGGGAGCCTGAGGCATGCAGTGTGTCCTCCCTGGGAAGTTGTCCCTGGATCATGGGACCCTGGCACTGGCATGCTGTATGCGGTGCGTGGGTGGGTGTTGGTTGTGACCTGTGCTTGCACACAAGATTCTTGGTAACAGCAGCGGCAGCATTAGCAGTTCATGCCCATCTCTGGGCTCTCAGCTGATATCCTTGGCTCGTGCCCATCTCTGGAGCTCACTTAGTTGGTGCTCTGCTTTCTGTGAGCACATGGAGTGGGAATCACCTCTTCTTATGCACCCCAAAACAATAGCCTCTTGACTCTTTGGCAGGTCCAGACTTTTTTCCGGACTCCCTCCTGGCTAGCTGTGGTGCACTAGCCCCTTTCAGGCTGTCTTCACACAGCCAACCCCAGTCCTCTCCCTGCAATCTCACCTCTGAAACCCAAGCCTCAGCTCCCAGCTTCCACCTGCCCCAGTGAGTGAGCAGACAAGTCTCTCAGGTTGGTGAGTGCTGGTCAGCACCTATCCTTTGTGTGGAAATCTCCCCGCTTTGCCCTCTGCACCCCTGTTGCTGTGCTCTCCTCTCTGGCTCCAAAGTTTCCCCCAACAACCCCCATCCCGACCAATGAAGGGACTCCCTAGTGTGTGAAAACTTTTTGTCCTTCACAGCTCCCTCCCAGAGGTGCAGGCCCCATCCCTATTCCTTTGTCTCTTTTTTCTTTTACCCTACCCAGGTACATGGTGAGTTTCCTGCATTTTAGGAAGTCTGAGGTCTTCTGTCAGCATTCAGTAGGTGTTCTGTAGGAGTTGTTCCACATGTCGATGTATTTTTGATGTATATGTGGGGAGGACGGTGATCTCCACATCTTACTCCTTCACTATCTTGAAGGTCTCTATGCCTCCATTCTTTTACCAAGATCCTCGATCATCTTCACTATCATTATTCTGAATTCTGTTTCTGGAAGATTGCCAATCTCCACTTCATTTAATTGTTTTTCTGGGATTTTATCTTGTTACTTCATCTGGGACAGAGTCCTCTGCCTTTTCGTTTTGTCTCTCTTTCTGTGACTGTGGTTTTCATTCTGCAGGCTGCTGGATTGTAGTTCTTCTTGCTTTCTGCCATCTACCCTCTGGCCGTTGTTGTTGTTTTTAATTACAGATTTTATTTCACTTCTAGTGATAAGTCTGTTCAATTTATCTGTTTTCTTTTGACTCAACTGTTGCAGGATGTAAGTTTCTAGAAACTTGCCCATTTCTTCTAAGTTGCCCAATTTGTTGGCATATGACTGTTCTTAGTATTCTCTTACAATTTTTTGCATTTCTGTGGTATCAGTTCTTACTTCTCTGCTTTCTTTCTTATTTTGTTTATTTGGGTCCTCTCTCTTTTCTTCTTGATGAGTCTGGCTAGAAGTCTGTAAATTTTGTTTGTCTTTTCAAAAAACCAGCTCTTGGTTTCATTGATCTTTTCTATTGATTTTTAAATCTCTATTTATTTCCTCTGTGATCTTTTTAATTTCTTTCTGATGACTTTGGATTTTATTTGTTCTTTTTCTAATTCTTTAAAATAGTAGTTTAGGTTTTTTATTTGAGATTTTTCTTGTTTCTTGAGGAGGGCCTGTATCACAATGAACTTCCCTCTTAGAACTACATCACATTGATTTTGCAAGGTTGTGTTTTCATTGTCATTTGTCTCGAGGTATTTTCCAATTTCCTCTTTGATTTCAACATTGATCCACTTATTTTTCGTAACATGTTTAGGTTTAATATTTCTATACTATTTGTTCTTGTCTGAGAAATTCTTTATCTGTTTTTCTATTTTAAATGACAGTCTTGCTGGGTAGAGTATCCTAGGTTGCCGGTTTTTCCTTTTCAAGACTTTGAATATATCATGCCACCTCTTTCTGTTCTGCAAAATACCTGAAGAAAAATCAGCTTTACAGGGGTTCCCTTGTAACTGACTCTTTGTTTTCTCTCCCCTCCTTTAGAATCCTCTCTTTATCTTAAACTTTTGCCATTTTAATTATGGTGTCTTGGTATGGGTCTCTTTGGGTTCATCTTGTTTGGGAACCTCTCTGCTTCCTGTACCTGAATATCTGTTTTTTTCTTTATGTTTAGGAAATTTTTCAGCCATAATTTCTTTTTTTTTGGTAATACATTTATTTATTTATTTTTGGCTGTGTTGGGTCTTCACTGCTATGCACAGGCTTTCTCTCTAGTTGTGGTGAGTGGGGGCTACTCTTCATTGTGGTGCACAGACTTCTCATTGTGGTGGCTTCTCTTGTTGCAGAGCTCAAGCTCTAGGTGCACGGTCTTCAGTAGTTGTGGCTTTCAGGCTTAGTCGTTGTGGCTCGTGGACTCTAGAGCACAGGCTCTGTAGTTGTGATGCATGGTCTTAGTTGCTCTGTGGCATGGGGATCTTCCTGGACCAGGGCTTGAACCCATGTCCCCTGCACTGGCAGGCCGATTCTTATCTACTGCGCCACCAGTAAAGTCCCACATAATTTCTTTAAATGCATTTTTATAGCCTTCTCTCTCTCTTCTTCTGGAACACCTATTGCATGTAGGTTGGCATGCTTTATATTATCCCATAGATCTCTTATGCAGCTTTCATTTTTAAAAAATTTTTTCTTTCTGTCTGCTCTTCTGATAGAGTGATTTCCATTATTCTATCTTGCAGATCACTTATTCATTCTTTTGCATTCTTCGGTCTGCTATTCATTGCTTCTAGGTTGGTTATGTATCTTGGCAATTAAGTTGTCTAATTTTGATTGGTTCCGTTTCATAGTTTCTAGTTCCTTGTTACAAGAATCTGTATTTCTGTTGATAATCTTTTTTCATTCCTTTAGCATTTTTATTACTTCCTTTTTCAACTTAGTGTCTAGTAGAGTGGTGAGGTCTATTTCATTATTTGTTCTTTCAGGGGATTTCTCTTGCTCTTTTAATTGGGAGCCCTTTCTTTGCTTTTTAATTTTACTTAACTTTTTCTGTCTCTATGAATTTAGGAGAAAGAGTTATCTACTGTGGTCTTGAAGAGGTGCTTTTATGTGGGAGCATCCCTGTGCAGACTGTGTGCATCCAGTATTTTTGGTGTGAGAGCTGTTTTTGGTATGGATGCCAGCCACATCTTTTCTCTGTGTTCTGTCCATTATCCCCTTGATAGGGGGTTAGTGTTGTGCTTCCCGGAGCCTGCACTGGTTAGTGAGCAGGGCCTCCTATTTGCTCCATGGCTGTCATGGCCCTGTTGGGGGAGGTTCTGTTCCCCAGTTGTTAGAGTAGATGCCCTGAGGGTCAGGTTTCATAAGGCTCCATTGCCCTTAAGTGTTTGCTCTGTCCCCAAGGAGGTGATTGCTGAAGCAAGTGAGGACTACGTGGTCAAGAGGACCTAAGTGCCTCCTGTGCAGGCATCCATGGTTCTGCCTAGAAAGAGGCCAAGGTCATGTCCCTTTCTCTGTTGTGTTTGTCCCAGACCTGGTGCTAGGCTGGTGCTTGGGGCTGTGGTACTGTGGCTGCAGAAAGTGAGGTGGCTGTGCTGGTACAGCCTGGGACCTGGGCTGCCTATGTGGCAGGGCTTTGCCAGGACCTGTGCACCCTAGGTCTAGCTACAAGCTGTGGTGTGGGTCAGGTGGAATGGGAGACCTCCCACTGGGAAATGAACCACTGCATACTCCTCCCCAGGGGCTCTCTTCGCAAGGCATGCATTTCTGTGGTGCCACCTGGTGTGCACACCAATAAAGTCCACCCCTGCTGGACCCACTCCCACTATACACATACTGACAGTGGGCTCTAAGTTTCAGCCAAGACCACACCCAAGGCCCTCCAGGCTGTCTCTGTGGAGCTAGATCAAGTCTTCTCCAGGGCCTATCTGCTCAATATTCAGCTCCTATCTGCTGCTAGCAGCCCCACTGGGTGTGGATTTGGGGCTGGGAAGTGTGGTGAGGTGGCAGCCATCAGCATAGGTCTCCTTCCAACTTCATTCCTAACAATCCTGCCCATGTGCTCTCCTTGACAGCAGAGTCCAGGCCCCTCCAGCCCCTCTGTCTGTCCCAGTGAATCTCCCATCAGGCAAGTGGGCTCCTCAGGTTGAAATCCTGCACCTGTGGACCTTCCCTCCTTCACAGATCCCTCCCAGGGGCACCAGACCTATCCTGATGCTTTTTTTCCCCATCCTACCTGGTTACATGGGGATCTTTCTTGCACCTTTGTTTATATAAGAAACCTTCTGCCAGTTTCCCGTTGGTTTTCTGTGAGAGCTGTTCCATAGGTAGATGATTGTTGATGTGTTTGTGCGGGGAGGTGAGTTCCATATCCTCCTAATTTGCCACCTGGGTCCTGTCTCAGATATGATAAGATTTTTATATTAAAGGACAATAAATATAATGGTAAATTTTCTCCTGGGAGTTTTAGAGTATATTTGTCTATTATAAGTCTTAGGATAATTATTAGTAAAATAGTTTTGAAGGACAGGGCAACTTTGCTCCAATATCCTGATCTTTAAGACCATCTACAAGCAATTTTGAGAGGAATAGGTGAGGTCTTAGAATGGTAAAGATAGTTGGGCCTTGACATGTTTCTAGAGTTGTAGTTTTGTAGGAATTTGCAAGACAAAGAGAGTTGTTTCTTTAAGCCCTTAAATATTGTACTCCAGCTGATTTATTTCCTGATTATTTGTAAGAGGACCTGGGGAATTGCTGAGAAGAAAGATCAATTTTTGAAAAGGAGAATTGATGTTGGATTTTGCTTTAAGACTAATTTCCATTCTTTCATCTTCATAAGGAGTTCCTTAAGGCTGGTCATTATAATTGTTTTCTTTTCAATTTGATCCTCCCATAGGTACCAGTATGACAGCTGCTTATGATGAGAGCTCTCAATTTTTTTCCCTTTTAAATACAGCTAATTTTAAGTATCTATTGCCTGACCATTGATAAGTAGGATCTTATATTAATTTAAAAAGATTACTCAAACCAATAAGCATTTTTTGGTTTACCCAAAGATGTTAGAGGCATCTCACAAGAGAGTATATAGCCCTCAGAAGATCAATAAATTTTACTCCAAGGTATAGTCTAAGATGGTAAAAGCTCTTCCTTGCTACATGCAGTAACAATAGTGTAGTGAAAAAGGTGTCTCCAGTGTCCCACAAATAATATGGGGTACCTCCTGCTGTAAATATGCTAATCAATGCACTGGGCAGATGCTACTGAGATGGTATTTTTCCAGCATTAACAAGCAACTGAGGTTGCTATGAAAAAGTCCCCTTGTGGACTGGTACCCCTTAAGAAAACCTCCCCTGGGAGCTGACACAGCCAGAGAAAGAGAGTGCTGCTTGTGACTTTGTGTCTCAGAATCCCAGTCTATTCAACTGGCCACCAGATGCACCTTTCAGATGTCAGAGACCACAGAGAATATTCCCACTGGACACAAGGCCAAGATCTAGGGACATAGAAAAATATGGAAGACAAAAACCTCATCCCGTTTTACATAGAGAACCTACAGCTGAGTTTGACTGAAGAAACACTGGTGTGGTGAGAATGGTTAACTCACCAGCCTGAGAGGCTGGCTCAGAGAGCAGGGTGATAGGGACTCTGCCTGCATTCTTCCCAATTTCTTCCTCCTTATGACAAACAACGCAATAGGCAAACAGACACACATACACACACAGACACATACACACACACACACACAACAGTGACCATCTTTGAGAGAAGAATCCCTAAGTGTTGCTAAGTCCAAGGAACTTAGTTCCACAATTATTTTCTCCTGCTCATCTAAACTGACTGAGAGAGAGATAGAAAAAAGGCACTCTGACCACTTCCCTTTGAAAGAGACCTTGGGGTCAGAGATCAGGAGGCTGACATGTAAGAAATCTTACCTTCTGCTGGCCTTTGTCACATGTCCCAGGATCTCTCAGCTGCAGCAGCCTCAGAGTGGGAAACAGGGCCAGCCAGCCCCCTGGTTGACTCACCAACCACTGGGGAGGGGGAAAATTTCCCCCTCTTTCCCACTGGAGCTGTTGTGGCTGGACTAATCAAATGGACACAAGACAGATTAACAGGAGAAAAAGAAACAAATTTAAATTAATGCACATGATGGTCCCATAGAAACGGAAACCTAAGAAGTGGCCAAATCAGGCAGCTTTTATACTTTTTCTTCAGGTTTTGGCTGCTAGATCCTAGGGTTCTTTTAAAAGATTATGAATTTTCAGGTCTTTGGTAATACCAGCTAGTTGTCTTATTTCTGTGATGGTATGTAGTAGGTCACAGAAATTTAAATACTCTTAAGAGCCAGTTAGTCCCTTTTTATTCCTCTTGTTGTAAAAAATCTTTAAAAATATTTTGAATTCCGAGATGCATGAATTTCAAGTTTCAGTTTCAAATCCCCCACTGCTCTGACCTTGTGGGTTCCTACTGGGAAGATGGATGCCCTCAGAAGCTGAATTCATAGGTATCTGCTTTCCTATCCAGGGTGTCACAATCAGCCTCCCAGGGATAGGGTTGGCCGTCCTGCCCTCATGTATGATGGTGGCAGGATCACTGGGACAGGACCCTACACTCTGAGGGCATAGAAACAATGTTTTAGCATACTAGTTCACCAGGGCACTGAGCTATGTCCAGCCTGATTTTATGGGCATTTTATAGTTAGTGAGGAGCTTGCTAACTTCCTGGGTATTTTAGGCAAGAAAGGCACTAGGTGTTCAGGCTGTTTATGTAGAACCATTGTATCTTTTGCCACCATGTGTTGCCGTGGCCCACAATATCCCACAGGGTTGGGGGAGGAGGTGCAACAGCAGCAATGTTTGTAGCAAGAGAGGGACCAGAGGCCTTGGGTGTACGTGCCTTCCTGAGGCTCCATGCTTTCCTGAGCCAGGGTGCCCTAATTGTACTCATGACTACTGGAGTCCTGAAAATACAGAGGAAGGGAGTCTCCTTTTTCTAAGGGAGTCCCCTCCTTTATGTGGTAGTGCACACTTGGACAGGGGTTGTCACCTTTATGTCCCAGCCTTTAACTAATGAAAATCTTAGCCAGTTTCCCTAACAGTTAAACCTGAAGTCTAACACCCTCTGGGGGAGTTCACCATCTGTGGGGCACTGATGGGTAGAAGACATGTCCACAGAAACTCAAATCAGCTCGGATGAGCATTGCTCTGAGGTTTGTGAAAACTCTGGTTGTCCCCTTCAGAGTTAGCACTATAGGATAGGAAGCATCTTTGTAGGTGGTACACTGCAGCACAAATGCCAGCAAGTGGTGGGCCTCCCCCAGGGAGAATTACCCACGAGAGCTAAGGGGCAACTCCACGTTCCTGCTCATGATGCCTGTTGTTATGACTTTGTTAAATTAACATTTGTTAAGTGGGGCAGGGTGCCAGATGGCTGGTGACTTGCAGTTCAACAACAGACCACAAGAGAAATTGAAACAGTGAAGTAATTACTCAGAGGCTCTGGAGGAAGGACCCAGTACACCTTGAAGGCCCACTGGGGACATCAAGGTGAATGCAGAGAGAAAGAGACAGGACCTTGAGCACATGCCTTTATTAGGGTCATGGGTGTAGTGCTTTGTGGTTCCTGGACCAAGGCTGGATTGATCAATTCAAGCCAGAAGAGCAGGGTCTGGTGAGTTTCTTTGGCGTCTTATCTAAGGGGAATGAAAAGGGAAGGCCCTGGGAGGCCACAGGGGTTATTGATCAGAAAGGCTGTTGGGGGAGTCATATTAGAAACTTATTCACTTGTGACTCTGTGGGAAGCTGTCTAGGACAAGTACTAATGTCCTTAGCTAATGTCAGCTAAGTTCGCTGCAGTTTGCTAAACAAAATGGATTCAAGGCAGCAATACTGTGAAATGTGTTGACCTAAGACGAATAGACTGCATATATTTCTCCAGCAAAGATGGGATTATTCAGGATCAGCAGAGTATTGCAATTTGAGGTCTGCAAACTTGGGGAGGTACCTGAAAGCTCCTGCATAGCAAGGGAAGTAGAACTCCTTTATGAGGGGAAAAGGATGTTGGGAGGAACTGTTGTAAACAAAGAAGCCATGGCTTCTTATTGGCTGGGTCTTCGCCAGGAAGGAAGAGAATCTTCCTCCTGTAGGGCTCTGCTACTGTTGGAGGGTGTGCGCACGCCCCCTGCTGGTTTCCTGGCTCTATTTAATGCAGGTGTCTGTTTATTAATTTTTTACAAGCTAAACTCTTGACAAGGACAAAACAGTAATAATCAAAACTGTAAAAATATAATATTTATTCTGGACAACATTAAGTTTGCCTAAGTGTACTGACAAATGCAATTTCAAAAGTGCTTTAAGCCTTTAAAAACTTATCCTCCTGAAAGCCCTGCTTCCCATTGTACAATCCCTATGTCTTCTCGATCTCTCAACTATTTTGGGGGGATGGAGGAAACAGCTGAAAAATTGGTAGAAGGCTATGATACTTAGCTGTAGTTGCTATAGGTCTGAAATACCTTAAAAGAGAGATAATTATTTAACTTTGGACTAAAAGTAGATTTATATACTCCAACCTACTCGAGCCAAATTCTGTGGTTCAAGCTATGTGTCTATAAAACACTATTTGTTTTGGTATTTGGCTTTTGACAGCTTTTAATCCAACTTCTCCTTCTTGTATTTCTGCCTCACAACTGGGCAAGATGGTAAGACAGCCTAGGTGCTCCTGACTTTAGAGCAGGTGGAAAGTTCAATCCATGCATGGGAATCCTCATCTCAACACCACCCCTAATCATCACACCAACCCCAAGCCAGTCTCCTTCCCTTTTTCTTCAAGCTGTGTTGGACCTGCCTGGGAGCTGCTCTGCCCTCCCCAGAAAGCCTCCATTATGTGAGTAATAAACATGCTTGTACCCTCTTTGAATGTGTGTGTCATTATCAATCTGGACATCCAAACAAAATTTTGAATGAAAGTTCGTCTTCTATCTTCAAGTTGGCTACAACACAATGCTGCCCTCATATCATTTTTTTAATTGCTGTCGACTGAAATTTGAGGTCCTGGCTGGAGGCTGGTAGTTCCCCTTCCTGAACAGCTTATTAGGTCCACACAACAGTCACTTTCCTTGGTACCTCGCACTCAAAGCACTATGCAGCAGCTAAAATTTCCCCAGGGTCAGGTATCAGTCAGCTAGGGACACTCTTATGCCTTTATGTCTGATAACTTATTTAAATTAGCCAATCCACAGGAAGCCCACAACACCTAGCTAAGGACAGCCCACTTGCCGTGTACAAGCTTGCCCCCTAGAGCTTCAACTTGCTGTTACGCTGTCTGAGGTACAACCTCCCATTTAACACTGCCTGGCAGCCTTCTCTTGTTTGGGACTGCAAGTTATTAAAAAGTTCTGTCTTTTATCTATCCTAGTGTCATTGTGTTGTGTCCCACCATTAAAATAATCTTTAAAACTTATCAAACAATTGACATTACAGACAGCATGTCTAGGCCATTATGGGTGATATATGGGCAGCTTTGTAGGAGGATGTGCTCTTGGGTTATTATGGGTTCCAGACCACTGAAAAAATGGCTTGGGGCAAAACTTCCACTGGTTGGTGAGCTTTAGCCTTGATGCTGTGTCTGCTGGTAGTAGCTGCATTTCTCCTTTACTAAATTTTCTGGGTGTCAGAATATGCTAAATGAACACTGCTGATTGGCTAAACTCTGGGGGCCATATGCAGCTCAGGTAGGGGCTCACCTTAGGGCAATCTGAGTGACAGGCCACTTAGCCACACTTTCTAGGTCTGGGCATTCTGGTTGTTACCGAACCAAACTTGGGTCAGCTCACCAGTGCACAGCAATGCCAATCTACTGACATCAGGTTGTGGTGAAGGAAAGTGCAGGGTTTATTGCCGGAGCCAAGGAAGGAGTGTGGGTGGCTCATGCTCAAAAGACCCAAACTCCCTGATGAGTTTCAGGGGAGGGTTTTTAAAGATAGAGTGAGGGAGAGAGCTGCAGGGTCTGTGATCAGCTCATGCACAATTCTATGTTGATGGTGAGGTAAAAGTGTGGTGTCACAGGGGTTACCATCATCAATACTCAGGCTCCAGCTGGTCTGGGGGATACATGCTCATGGTCATGAGGCAGTTAGCTTCTTCCTTGTAGTGCAGGTTTTAGTATCTGCAAAACAGCTAAGGACTGTGCATCAGACACTGTTATCCATGTCCTTCATGGAGGAACTAAAGTTTATGTGACTCTGCTATGTGGGTGATCTATTGTTTAAATTGTTACGAGTTCTCCTGACCATCTGCTATCTTTTGTTACTACATGTTCACGTTCTTGCAGTCATTAAATCTTGAGACAGGTTTTTATGACTCAAGGGAGACCCGGAAGACTAAAGCTTTTCTACAAACAAGAGGCAAGTGGGGGCAGTCCACACCCAGAAGGCCTCATAAGGTTGTGCTCAGTTATATGGTA